>NC_137664.1:19905341-20505341 GCF_963422515.1 Blennius ocellaris | reverse complement strand
ATTTGGAGAGCTGAGTGAATACTTTTGGCAATACAGTGTATGATTTGATCACATCCAGGAGATCGAGGTCTGGAGGGCAAGGCCAATGCAAACGTTTCCCACGATTCCCATCTCCCTGATCGTTTATCCTCCGCTGAAGAGACGCGTGCGCCACCCGAAACTTGTAGAAACGTGTCCGTCTGCAAGTTTGGTGCGTAAGAAAAGTTCCTCCTTACCTTTACCGCTTCGGCATGAGTGACTTTCTCAAAGACTTTGTCGTTGACTTTCATGATCTGATCGCCCACCCGGAGTCCTTCCTTCTCCGCCAGGCTGCCCGGCTCCACCAGGGACACGTAGATGCCCACTCCGTGCTCCGAGCCGCCGCGGATGCTGAAGCCGAGCCCCTCGTTGCTCTTGTGACGCTTCATGCAGACGTGGCGCACCTCGCCCGGCGGTTCGTGGATGAAGTTCCTGCCCAGCAGAGGCACCAGCGGAGCTGTCCCGTCGCTGCTGGTGCTGAAACTATCCGGCGAGCCCCGGAGCGCCACCTGAAACTCTGCGCGGTGGTTCGGCGAGTAGTGGCCCGGGAGGGTCGGGCTGGCCCCGGGGAAGTCGCCCGGCAGAGGAGGCGGTGGAGGCGGAGGAGGAGGAGGAGGAGGAGGTGGTGGCGGCGGCGGGTCCGCGGTGCCATTGCTCGCGATTAAATCCGACTTTAAGTAGAGGCCCTCCGAGGTGTACTGCTCGAACAAGAGCTGGTCGGAGCGCGGGATGACCAGCCGCAGCATGGGCAGGAGCTGGCGCTTGCTGGGCGCGTTGAGGATGACGTTGAGCGTCTGCACCAGGTCGTACACGTTGCGCTTGGAGTGGTACACGTTGAGGCAGTGGATGAACTGCTCCCTCTCGAAGTCGTTGAGCAGCAGGTTGAGCGCGTTGTGCAGCTTGCGCACGTTGGCCGAGAGCGTCCGCGCGCTGGAGGCCACGGAGTTGGCCGAGGAGCTGAGCGACACGCGCTCCAGGTCGGTGCTGCTCATCCTGGCGGCGCAGCGCGGGTCGCGCGTTAGAGAGGGCGCATCACTGGCAAGACGCGCGGGTGCAGTCCAACGCGTGGCATCACGACCGGTGGGCGACTTGTTCTCCGGTTTGACCCATAATGATCCGCTCCTGCTTACAGTCTATAAATTCACCTAACTGTACTCCGCAAACTTCCCTGCGCCAACAGCCCGGTGGAGAAAACCGTCCCGCGACACCGCTGAGCTCACTAAATGCGCCACGTCAGGCTCCCTGCCTACGTGTCATTAGCCGCCGTCTTATTTTCCAGGAGGTCAGGTGGCTTCCGAGCGGCCGCTACTCTGGTGTCCGCCCGCGACCGTAAACAGCTCCGCTCCGGAGGCGCAACAAACCACTGGCGCAAACCAGCAAATGACGCGTTTTTTTTCTGCTTCACAGTCACACAGCGAGGTCACAAAGCGACAGTAACAATATTCTCGAGGCTTAAAGGAAAAAATAAAAGGCAAAAAAGTTGTTTTTGCGCTCTGTTGCGTCCCGATGAGTTTATAATATCCGGCTCCGGTTACCTTTTAGTTCCAAACCGCGTCCCGACGCGCGAAAATACGCGTTTGCAAGCAGCGATGAGCGAAAAATGCAGCCACTGTTGGTTGTTTGTGTGTTTATTATCCAGGAGCCCTCGGTGTGTCCTCCTGCCAGACGATACAGCGACTGACTAAGTGAACCGCTGAGCTGCTCGAGTCTGAGCGTCCTCAGGATGTGACGCAGCCTGACGTCGCCTGGAACAACCTGAGCGCGCACACCTGAGACCAACAAGCGATAAGGACACATCTATTATCAGAATGTGCTAATTTTAGATACAAACCCTCAACGAGTCATTCATGATAAAGAAGTTAGGAAGCATAATATATTATTTTTTTGTATGGTTCGATATCAAATAATTTTGTAATTTTTGAAAGTGCACACACTGTACACACACACTCTGGATGAAACAGCTATATTACAGGGATGAGTGGATATACAAACCTCTCCATAAGGCTTTTGTCAGTTCATCAATTCGACTCAATTTTATTTTTCAATTCAATTTTACTGTAATCTGCACTATAACTCAGTACTATAGTTTAATAAATTCAAACCATGCTTATTGCAATACTGTCTGGGTTGCCTCATGTCCTCCTGCACTTCATTAAATACTTCAGGTACAAGATATTTTTTAGAATCATTCCATATTTCAGAAGTCAAAAGTGAGATTCTCCTCTGTTTCAAAAGTTTGAACCTTTAATTTTGATCTATTAATGCTCTTTTTTAAAAAGGCTTATTTATAATATTTATAATATAGCATAAAGCAGGACATTCACATTTTTCCTTTGTTCTCTTATCATTAGACATTCATTCCGACCCAGTGAGGAACCAAAAGACTGTCAGTTTCCACTCTGTCTTACCTCCAAGCGTCAACTGGGCCAACTCTGAAACTCTATGGACAAATCATTGTGTGAATGCTGAAGGCAGTTATACACCCCGAGCCCAGGGTCTATTTTAATTACTTTCCTTTTTAGACTAAATTGTTTCATTACATCCTCCAGTGATAAAATCCCACTGATTCTAAGTTGGGTTCGACTGGCCTTAACAACTCCCTTGTGAGTTTCCCTGCTCTTTGTTTCTTTGTCCTTTTTTATTTTAAATTTTCATCACTGTTGTATTTATTGATAGGTAGGATTTCCAATAAACCCATTGGGATTCTTGAAATGTTTTCATCTTTTCTCATTTTGTGGCAATAAACAAAAACATTCTAATCAACAAACCAACAAATACATAAATAAACAAATAACATACATGTCATCAGAGAAACCAAAACAGGAATTTGAGGGTGATTATTGCTTTTGTTTTTTTAATGTTTCATTACACATTACAAACAAAGTGTTCCCTTCAGCTTTTTAGAATACATATTTAATTCTATATTCGTGGGAAGAACACATAGTAACGTAAAATAAGTGGATGCAGTGTGGCTCTTCCTGGCACGTTGGCGCCTTGAAACTGATTGAAAGATCTACAAGGTCCCAAAGTGACTGTCTGGTCACTGGTTGTGAGAAACATTCAGTGAAACACTTAAAGACCTGGAGATGAAGATTAATATTCTTCATTGCTTGCTTTAATGTGTTTCTTTCATTTCTTTTTAAGCTTTTATTTCATATTTCTTTTATTTGTAAAGCTTTTATGTATTTCTTTTAATTCTTTGTAAAGCATTGTGAATTGCCCAGTATTTGAATGGCGCTCGATAAATACATTTGCCTTGCCTTGCCTTGCCTGTAATACGCAGTTGTATGTGGCTGTGCAGTGGTGTGGAAGTTAAAGGCTTCGTATCCCAACAGGGTCCCTCTGTGTGAAGTTTGCATGTTCTCCTCTGTGTATGTGCAGGTTTTTTGTGGGTTTTCCAGTTGCTATCCCAAAAAAAGGGTCACGTAAGGTCATTTCAAGATGAAGCATGACGTCTCAGTTATTCACATGGCAGCATAAGTAAGACCATGCAGTTTATTAGAATCCAAGGGAAACAGTTTCATACACATGGAGGTCAATCCAACAGGGAGAAAGAACAGGAGGGAAATTGAAGGTTTGGTTGGGGAAACAAGCAAGAGTCACAAAAAGAAGAAGGTTAAACGCAGATTCTGGAAACTATTTGGCAAGCGGAAGAAAAAAAAAAAGGATTAAAATCCTGTTGTAGATTTAGACTGTTTCATGTGAAAATGTATCAATTTTGCATTTTCAAATTTATACAGCAACATTTTGAAAATTATGTTAATATACACAGAAAAGACAAAACCACTGAAAATGACACAGTAAGCACCGTTGTCATGTGACTGGACAAGAGAGTTTGGCATTTTCACTTGAAAACGTCATGAGAACAGCATCTCGCACTCGAAGGAAAATCATGGGACAGCACATGTGTGCACACTGGAGCAGGGAGTAATGACACACAGCTGCAAATCCTCAAAAAGTAATCAGTGAGGGCGAGCGGGAGGAGACCTCCCTCCATCTTGTATATCGCAGGGCAGCATGGCGCTGAAGCCAATCCCAGCTCACTGTGGGTGAGAGCAGGATACGCCAAAGGCCTATATCACGCAGCGGGATTTCCTCGTATCGGAGTAGCTTCCGGGTTAACCCTGGGTTTTCCATTCTGTGAGGCACTTCTTACCGGGGTAAATCACCACGGGAACTTATGCTGAACCTCCAACCTGCAATGGAGCAGGTTATGTTCTGGATAAGAGATCAATTAACATAAAAGCAGTGAGGGGCTCAATTGTTTGTCGATGCCCCTGGTCAGACCCCAGCATTAACTGCAGAACAGATTCTATGTGTTGACTCTCGGTATACTATGTTGATGCATTCAGTGTTGAATAGTTGCAGGAATTTCAATCAAATCAAATAATTTGCAGGGCCTCACAAATCTATTTCATTAGATTTGCATCAACTGTTGAAAGATTTCCATTTATCTGTTTCTCTTTCACAATATTATCAAAAATAATATGAACAAGTCTGGTTTTGATGATCATCTTCATTGTTCTTTCAGTTTTCTGGGCAGATATGGTTCCCCCCCCCCCCTGCAGGTCTCTTCCTGAAGTTCCGCCTGCTATTTGAATCCTGATCCAAGAGTCCTTGAGCCGTGGCCCAAAGGAACAGAGTGGACTTGAATCGGCTCCCAGAGTGATTAATCAAAAGCACAAAACGCCGGTGAAATCAGCTGCAAAAGAAACCCTGTGCACTCAGGCCACTGTGGTGACAAATGGCGCTGTGCAGCTTCGGTAGAGTTTGAAGCTGCTTTGCTCTCTAAAAACTGTTAGTGCTGCAAATATTCCTTCAGCTGAGTTAGCCAGTCACTGAAGCAGCTACGACCCGGGCAAACTGTGCACCATTTGCTCTCTAAAAAGAGTTATAGTGTCACTTTAATTTGACATTAGACCCAGGATGTGCTGGCTGATCAAAGCTCTTATGTTGAAGCAATTAGCGAGGTTGAAAATGGGCCCAACAGATGATAGAAATGAAAATGGTTTTCGGAAATGAACCAATAAGACGAAGCTGTAGAGAACGTTGGAGGAGTACATGAGGCTAAAGAAGAGCAGAGTGAAATCACACAAGTCAGCCTGAGAGTGACGCAGCAGAATTTGTAAGCAAGCGGCAACCAAAGCAGCTGCGATAAAAAACACAAGCATCTGAGAGGCGGACGTTTATCACTTCATGATTTCTTCCACTGAACCGGTCGTTCTCCTGCAAAATAGTTCAGTGGTTTATTTCAGTGTGCAGTAAAACCAACAGACCACATCTTCTAAAGGAATGCAGTGCTCATGCTTCCTTTTTGATGAAACCGTGAAAGAGAAATGAATGATCAACAAATAAACAGGCGTGGCTGAAGGTTGAGGTCACACAATAGTTTTGCTCGAAACAGGTGCCAGAGTGGTTTTCTTTTTTTTTCTTTCTTTTTTTCAATTAATTTGTGTCCAACCACTGAGTCATTTAACCAATAAAATGCTGCAACACTGGAAGGTTAATACAGGAGTTCATAAACATAATGGAATTAAGTAATACTTGATACAATAAAACAATTTGCTCAGACTCTTGAAAGATTTATGTCATTATGTATTTTTAAATAAATCAACCAAGAGCAAATCAACCAACCACAAACCCCAACAACATCCAACCAACCGAGATCAGGTGTGTGATGGTCAGAAAACGTCCCGGTACTGATGGTCTCACTGGACTTCTATATTGTCCCAAGTCCATGGAAAGACTGGATCACTGGACTGCAGAGGTGTGGACAATGCAGTATGCAGGCGACTCAACCTCATCCACGCTCATCCCGAAGGTGTAAAGTCCTCCGTATGGCTGCTTTTTATTGACATTTCCTCCACTTTTAACATACTGTTAAATATTTCCTGACAACTTTTGTATCTGTCTTAGTTGCCTGAGTGTTTTGGGTTTTTTTTTTTTACTAACAAGTTGCAGAGAGTGAGAGAAAACAGCCTTTTATCCAATATCCTTTATTCATACCGATTCCCCTCAAGGCTGTGTCCTCTCTGCTCCTTGATTACTTTCATCCACACAGACATGACATCAGTCACACATTAAGAACCACAGACTGGTGCTCTTGGTCCTTCTTATGCATAGTTTAGTTGCAGTGTTTCCTGCCTCTTGTTCAACGGCGCCTTTGAAAGACACCCCAGCTCTCCTCAGCCTCGTCGGGATCAAGAAAGATGAGCGGAGAGAGAGGATTGGGACGCAAACACTGTGAGAATAAAATAATTAACAGTCGGGCTTAAATGAGCACAACAATACTGTGCACCAGTGAAATAGTGTGATGGTGTTTTCAGTGCCTGAGAATTCATTAAGAAGTAATAGAATATGTAATAGAGTCAGAAAACTGCACCAACACTCCGAGTGAGAACTGGCTTGAGGAGACAACATTTCCTATATTTGTCAGGACCAGTTTGATCCATTTGGATATGAATTCAGGCTGGGATCATAAAGGGAAGCATATCTAGACTATTGAATGAGTGAGTTTACATGTTTTGTATAGCAGCATTCACATTTTCATAAACCATGATGCAATTAACCCTTTATCAATGTAATATGATCTGAGAAAAGCAGGGCATATGAGAGAGTGTACGCAAGAAGGATCTGTCGTAAATAAAAACACATTTAGCTGTGAATCTTGGTGTTATACATGTAAGATTAAATAATTCAGATCTAAATGAGCTCTTTGTGTATTAAAGGTCTCCAAAATTTGCCAGCTTGTGTGGAAACTGTCCAAAGCCAATATCTCTGTGTGCTTGGAATTACACGCTGCTGCTGCTGCTGCTTCCAGTAGCTATTACAGCTTCAATCGCCATTTGTCATAGTTACAAACACCAAAAAGGCAACATAAAGCCAATTTTCCACTGCAATTACAACACTAAATGCTCTCGGAGCATCTATTTGGGTGAAGGCAAAAACTGTTTTAGTTTGTGAGCATTGACTTCAGTCTCATTTAGCTCTGGTTGACCATTTTATGGTTGCTAGTAATGACACAATAGCAGCCCATCAGCTCACGTTTAACAGCCTTTACTGTAGTGCCACTGGACGCCGGGATCGAAATCTGCCGACCACCGCTTCCATCACATAAGCAACAGTTTTCCCAGAACTGTAGTTCTCCACGTCAGGCTCAATAAATGTGTCCTATTACTCACACTAATTGGAATTTATGAAGGTCAACAGGAGGCAAAAAGCCACGATTGAGCATCCAAACAGAAAACCAAATGACCATGAGCTACTCTATAATTTGATAGACATGGATTGGTAAAGAACTCGCTCTTAGTGGGTGGAGTTATAGAGCATTGTTGTTTGGCTAGTCAGTTTTTGTTCTCGTTACATGGAGTCTTCACTCAATGTTTAGCAATCAGATCTCAAATGTATTTGTTTTGGTAACTGTCACTGGTAAATCAAATCCTTTATTAGTGCTAGGGATGCACTGATAGTCCGTTTTTAAAGGACAAGTACAAGTATGAGTACAAACCTTTCACTATTTGCTGATACTGATACTATTAACTAACTATCTAATCTTACTTTATTCATCCTCTTGGGGAAATTCCTTTTTCCCCTGTATTGGTCAATCCTAACTCCCGGTTGTGGCGATGCACATTACAGTGGAACATGAAAACTTGGTGAATGTGGTGAAACAACATGGGAAAAAATTGTTTTTCTCAGCACTTCTGCTGTTTCTGTCTAAACAAACATCCCTTTCAAAACCTTGCCTTGCAAATGTGAAATTTTCTGAAACAAGTGTTGCATTTTCACATTAAACATTGTTGTACAAACGGGCCACAAAAGAGTAAATTAAAACGTTTAGTTGTTGAAACAGAGAGAAAACTAGAACGGGCACTCGGTAGAGCGGCACACCTTCTCCAATGCCACGTTTCTTTGTGGAGATGAGTTAGCATCACCAGCATGTTAGCCGTTACCTCATATTGAGCTTGGTCAGGCAGCAACATCATCGGGAGCGTCTCCAGGGCAACCGATGCTGATCTCGTCTATGAGGTGCTTCTCCCATCCACTTTATATGAGAAATTACCACACAGTTTTTTGGGGGATTTATTCAGAAACAGCCGTTAACATCTCAAAATTTTATCGCCTGGTTCTTTATTTGAAGATGACAAATCATCCCTGAAAATGTCATGCAGTTCGGGTGAGTAGCTGTTGATAAAATTGGGTAAAATGCATACATATAAACCAATAAATAAAGAAACACAGACGAAAATGTTATCAGCCAACTTCCATTGGTCACCCAACTTTCATTACCGTTAGCAATGTAATAAAATAAGACAGTAAACCTTTTTTAAAGACTAATCTAAAAGAAGGCTGCAAACACACCTAACAAATGGTACTGCATGTATGGAAATAAGTATTAGTTTTTGCTGCCATCAGGTGGCACGGAGATCAACTTCTGTAACTTTTATTAGCTGCAAGCTCATTTTGCTTTGGTCCCTGTGCTGAAGGAAGAGGCTGCTGTTTGACAGATGACACTCATAAAAGAGGTTTATGGCTGAAACTCATTCTGAAGTCAGACTGCGTTACAGTGGCCACAGACACATGCTGCACTACAAAGCTAAAAAAGAACAGAAGGTTCACCACAGAGAGGCGAGCAGAGACTGAGGGACAGGGAGGCAGAAGGAGAGTCGATGAACACAATGAGTTCTTACAGGACCCCCCGCAGAGCCGAGGGTTTTTGGCTTTTCATAGACTCTCAGCTCAAGTCACTGCGAGTGCAGGGCTGAAGGAGAACACACACACTCTCATGGTGGCACAGCCATCATCAATGAGAAGGTGACCACCTGCGACTGTTTGTTCTCCAGAGGATCAGAAATGCCCCAGAAAAAAATGTTCCCTCAATATAAACAGGATGCCTACCCCCAATTACATTTCATGGTTAAGATTAATCATTCCAAAGGATTAACATGGCTTAAATACTTCAGTTTAATAGGCTTAGTTGCTCCTGATTAAATGCTCAACGGAGCCATCAGTTTTCCTCAACCGCAAGAAAAATGAGCCGTAAACAGAGATGCAAATGCACAGTTTAAAAACAGTCTTTTTTTCATCCTACAGCTTCATGTTTTGGCGCAGAAGTTGCCTCATATTTGCATATTCTAATCTTAAACTTGTATCTCATGAGAAGTGGTGGAAGAACTTGATTTTAACTTGATGCATCAGAGTGGATGCACAGAGTAGAACGCACAAATCAAATTACTCCGTGCACAAATTGGAGCATGAAAGCACATATTTTGCTACGCATACAATTCTGTGTATTCATGGAGGCAGAAATCAAAGTACAGAGACACAAATATCATCACACACTCATAACTCTGTAAACGCATTAACAAATTTTCTGCATCTCTAATAGTTTGGTCATTGACGCGAGTTGCAACGACTTCCTGCGTTTCAGTGAGAAAAGGGTAACAACTATGAAATAGACTGAAATGAAAAACAGTAAATTTCACAGGTAAAATAATCACTCACCATCAATTATAACTTCTTACACCTGTATTAAAATAGTGTTGTTGTTTTTCTACTACTGGCATTTTTCTCCGTATCACAAGCTGTTCTCACACCGGCCTCATCACTTATTCCATTCTGTTTATGGTTACATCTCTTCTGTCATCTGTACTGGATGGAGAATGTAAAGAGTGGAAATACAGATATTTCTGTCAAAATGTATAAACCTGAAATTAGCATGTGCATTTTTAAATGCTTTTTTTTTTTTTTATGTTCCACCTTGGGGAACCGCTTTTAATCATTTACATTTTAAGTTGCACCGGTGTGTAATTGGACACCCCAAACGATAGGAACGTTTTCAGTTTTCACTTTAAAACATTGTCATACAGGGCCATAGGCCACATTTACTCATAGCTTGGTATTTCCAAAAACAGATATTTCCCCCTTTACATTTTTATAAATAACAATGTTCACAACATATCGTTTAAAAAATATCCTTTCCACAAACCCACATAAAAACCTGGTCAAGAACTTGTGATGGAAATTTAGCTTTTATCTCATAAAGAATGATGTGGAGGCTGAGAAAGATGAGACAAATGAAGGAGTCCAGTTCACCTGTCAAACATTTCTCCCTGTGCGTCACCACACTTACTCTTTTCACCTCTCCCCGTCACCAACACACGTCTCGGGGGGTTGAGCAAACTTCCACTGGCTTCTCCAGCATGACATGGGCAGGTTTCAGACGGTCCACGTGAAATCCTCTCCACCATGGTGAGGAGGTGAGTGAAGCCTTGGGAGGGAGGGAGTGGGTCCCACCAAGTCCAGGTGCAAATGATCGAACCTCCTCTCAGGAATAAGGAACTGGTTCCAGGGGGGCCTTGGTGCGACGGTGCTCCTTGGACCGCTGACACGCCACACAGAAGGCCGCCCAGCTCCTGACGTCCTTCCGGAGACCCGACCAGATGAACTCTGGTCCCACCAGCTTCACTGATGCTCTCACATGGGCATGAACGGCATCTAAAGCCTGCAGGTACCGTGGGGCGGGGCTGCCCTGGAGACACGTCACAGAGGAGTGTGGCACCATTGTCCTGGCAGACCACATCCTGCAGCTGTAAACTGTCTGTCTTTATCGACATGAATAAGAATCAATTTATTCATAAGACTGAATGCATTTAAGAAATGACCAGTGGACAAACAAGTGGAGATCAGTTCAAATGCATCTGCGGCTTCGCAAAGTGCAAAGTGATGACGGTGTCCATCCAAGTGCCAGAGAATTTAATTGAACTCCTGTTTTAATAAAAGTAACTGTAAACAAAGGTTGCACACACATGGAGTTGCTGATGCTTCCGTCGCTTGCTGTGACATTGAACTCCATCTTTTCCAAATCTCCACTTTGGCTGGAGTTTTCATATATAATCTTTTTTGGTGACTTGTAGCTTCGTTTAGGTTTAAACAAAAGGCCCTAACTCATTGAAATATCATATTTTTCACTTGTTTTGTGTGTGTGTGTAAATGATGCCTTAGGCTTTGTTTACCTGTACCCATGTATTTACACAATGGTGATATTTATCTGTGTTTGAGCCTTGCATTTACACATAAACGCAGCGATGAGTCACCCCAAATGATGATTTCTGAAAACTCGGACCACAGTTTTTAGACATGCGCATGTCTTTACTGTGATGATCATACTCAATACTCTATCATTAGACCGTCGTGAGACAGGTTAGTTTTACCCTACTGATGATGTGTTGTTGCAATAGTAATCTGTGATGTTTGTTGCAGATGTGCAACAAACATCACAGATCAACCATTTTTAAAACCGACTCGTGTAATGTGTGTGTCTATCTGTGATGTGGCAATAATAGGAGGAGGAAAGGACACTAGAGAAGTAGGACTGAGAGTCTGAGCACATAAATACTCTGAAGCAAATTAATGAGTCACGCAACACTGAACTTCTCCCACTGATTAGCTCTAAAATCCGACTCTGGGTTTATCTGGGAGGAAGAGGTTCAACAACGTGCTTCGCCTCATCAAAGACGAGAAGGGAATCATTGACAGTGTCAACATGAACCAAACAGCTTCATGACGCTGAAGCCCTCACCTGCGCTGGTAGAATACATCATATCACGTCAATGATTAAAACACTATTCGCCACCTTCAGATGTTTGGAATGTCTTTAGGTGGAGGGTCATGGTCAATCAACTTTCTGAATGAAAAAACATGTTTTAATCCCATGAACGTCAGTGAGAAATCAGATTTGTCTAAATTAACATGACTCAAATAAACATACATGATGGTAAACATCTGTTGTGTACATGACTACTTTAATCAGAAGAGAAAAGAGTATATATATATAAATATAGGAATAAATACTATGAATGGCCATGTTCTCTGTCTCGTTTCTACTTTATAGAAAACAAAGCATTTGCACTTTCAGAGAGAAATTTCTTGAGCAAGTTTTTCAGTCACATTCTTGGTTTCTTTCTCTGTATCTGCGATCCTTCATCTTTTCATGCACTTAATTCGTGAGACCCCAAATCCAGAAAGATTTATTGATATATTCTATGTCCTGAACATTGTTTTATAACAGATAGACTGAGGCCAAAATATAAGTAAGACCTTGACAGGTGGAGAAGAGAAAACAACGTACTTTGAAGGGAAAGATGGCCTGAATGAAGACGAGCTTCTCAAACTCGGTTCTACAAACAGACGCGGAAGCTAAGAAGGCTGACGCCGTTGTGAATATGCTTTGCAGTTGATTCAGTTTTCAGCCCGAGCAGCTCCCCTGCAGAGAGGCTTTCATGGCGATTTAAACGTGAAGAACCAAAGACAGTCGACAGTGACGCGGCGAGGGTTTAATTCTCTCTCTTCTGTTTGTAAAGAGGTGGGCTGCCACTCCGAATCGATTTGTAACCCTCCTCCAACGAGACGCCCTCCCCTGAGGTAAAACATACAATCCAAGGAGGAGTTAACTGAAGCAATCTGCACATCAGTGGAGACGCTATTTGATGTATAGAATTAATTTGATTTGTATTTACTGCTGAGTTCAAGGCAACATCAGAGAGACATGCTTCATCGCTTTTTTTTTTTGTAATTTGAATTCCAATCAGAGCTGTTTCTGTTTTGATGAAGAAAAGAGCTCAGGATATTTGATGACCAAGATTGATTGCAAACAAATTGGGGCAACTGTGTAAAATGGGTGCAGGGATAGAAAACTAAATAAAAAAAAAAAACAAATGCTTTCTGCCATGTCATAAAGAAGTATATTTTGATCACTCTGAATATTTTTTTTATTTGAGAAGCTGTGTCTGATTGGAACTTCTGGAAAGTGATACATCACTCTGTCAATGTGGAGTTTTACTTCTTCCTCCGTCTTTCAACTCATACATGTTGAATGACATTTACCGTGTTTTATGTGTGTGTATGTACAAGAGTACGTATTTCTAGATAGGTGTGTGTATACTGTCTGGATACAGACTATTTATTTGAGTACCGGTATATGTATTTTAAGCATAAAATATAGATGTATTTATTTTGAAAATGTACACAATAGGATATATTTCAGTGAGTGTGTTATGAAGGGTGAGCATGTGCAACTCACATGTTGAGAAAACACTGTTTATCTGTGTTGCTTTCAGGGGATCAGACCTCTGGTTGTGATCAACACGTATCATCGACACAAAGAGTAAATATCAGTCTGACTTGTTGTCCAGTGTCTCACATTTGATTTCCCTTCTTGTTTGATTTACGTCACTTTGAGGACAGTGTGTAATGAGGAACTCCTCACAGTAGAGTTTGCTGCCACAGCAGGTGACGAGCCTGGCCTCTTGTTTTTGAGCAGCTGAGCCATCCTGCAGTGGAGCTCCTCCTCCTCCTGCTCCTGCTCCTCCTGCTCCTCCTCCTCCTCCTCCTCCTCCTTCCACTGCTTCATGTTGTTCTGCAGCTCCTCCTCCTCCTCCTCCTCCTCCTCCTTCTCCTCCTCCTCCTACCCCTCCTCCTCCTCCTCCTTCCACTGCTTCATGTTGTTCTGCAGCTCCTCCTCCTCCTCCTCCTTCTCCTTCCACTGCTTCATGTTGTTCTGCAGCTCCCCCTCCTCCTCCTCCGCCTCCCCCTCCTCCTCCTCCTCCTTCCACTGCTTCATGTTGTTCTGCAGCTCCTCCTCCTCCTCCTCCTCCTCCTCCTCCTTCTCCTCCTCCTCCTTCTCCTTCCACTGCTTCATGTTGTTCTGCAGCTCCTCCTCCTCCTCCTCCTTCTCCTTCTCCTCCTCCTCCTCCTCCTCCTCCTCCTCCTCCTCCTCCTCCTCCTCCTCCTTCCACTGCTTCATGTTGTTCTGCAGCTCCTCCTCCTCCTCCCCCTTCCACTGCTTCATGTTGTTCTGCAGCTCCTCCTCCTCCTCCTCCTCCTCCTTCTCCTTCCACTGCTTCATGTTGTTCTGCAGCTCCTCCTCCTCCTCCTTCTCCTCCTCCTCCTTCTCCTTCTCCTCCTCCTCCTTCTCCTTCCACTGCTTCATGTTGTTCTGCAGCTCCTCCTCCTCCTCCTCCTCCTCCTTCTCCTTCTCCTTCCACTGCTTCATGTTGTTCTGCAGCTCCTCCTCCTCCTCCTTCTCCTCCTCCTCCTTCTCCTTCTCCTCCTCCTCCTTCTCCTTCCACTGCTTCATGTTGTTCTGCAGCTCCTCCTCCTCCTCCTCCTCCTCCTCCCCCTTCCACTGCTTCATGTTGTTCTGCAGCTCCTCCTCCTCCTCCTCCTTCTCCTTCTCCTCCTCCTCCTCTTCCTCCTTCTCCTTCCACTGCTTCATGTTGTTCTGCAGCTCCTCCTCCTCCTTCTCCTCCTCCTCCTCCTTCTCCTCCTTCTCCTTCTCCTCCTCCTCCTCCTCCTCCTTCTCCTTCCACTGCTTCATGTTGTTCTGCAGCTCCTCCTCCTCCTCCTCCTCCTTCTCCTCCTTCTCCTTCTCCTCCTCCTCCTCCTCCTTCTCCTTCCACTGCTTCATGTTGTTCTGCAGCTCCTCCTCCTCCTCCTCCTCCTCCTCCTCCTCCTTCTCCTTCTCCTCCTCCTCCTCCTCCTCCTCCTTCCACTGCTTCATGTTGTTCTGCAGCTCCTCCTCCTCCTCCTCCTCCTTCCACTGCTTCATGTTGTTCTGCAGCTCTTCCTCCTCCTCCTCCTCCTCCTCCTCCTCCTCCTTCCACTGCTTCATGTTGTTCTGCAGCTCCTCCTCCTCCTCCTCCTTCTCCTTCTCCTCCTCCTCCTCCTCCTCCTCCTCCTCCTTCTCCTTCCACTGCTTCATGTTGTTCTGCAGCTCCTCCTCCTCCTCCTCCTCCTCCTCCTCCTCCTTCTCCTCCTCCACCTCCTCCTCCTTCTCCTTCTCCTTCTCCTTCTCCTCCTCCTCCTCCTCCTTCCACTGCTTCATGTTGTTCTGCAGCTCCTCTTCCTCCTCCTCCTCCTCCTCCTCCTCCTCCTCCTATTGGGCTGCTGACACATCGACCTTCAGCGTTTTCCGCTCCTCCAGTTGAAGCAGGAAGGAGCGCTTTAAATGAATCCATCTCTTCTTGGCTTCCTCCTCTCCTCAGCACTACCTCCTGCTCCAGTTGGGCAATGGGAAGTTGTTCTCCTCTCCAGCAATAGTTTTGCTGTGAAGCTCAGTTGTTCTGCAGTTCTGTGGCCCTTGTTTCTTCCATCTGGTCTCTGGTGATCACATGGTCTGAAACAGAGCAGTAGAAATGATCAATAACAATCTATCTGATGTATAAAACCGCAAAGAATATAAACTTCATAGAAACTACTGACTGAACAGACAGAAGTCAAATTGTTAAAAACTCAAAATTGTGACACATCAAAGGCTTTGTTCACAGTTTGAACCATGAAGAGAGTTAGAAACAGAATTTAAAAACAAATGAAGGCCACATTGAAAACCTTTTCAATGGAACATGCAGACACATGATGACATTATTTCCACAGTTTGGATTATGATCCAAATGTCTAAACTTGTTAAAGGTATAGTAGAGGATTTTCTTCTTCCGGGTGGATCATCAAAATAACTGGTCCTCCCAATTGTCAATCATTGTGGTGATATATGACGTAAGCCCGTCGTACGTGCTCGTCCCTGCGCGCAGCTCACTCCACACGGTTCTCATCATGCCGGTGGCCGACCCGACGCATTGTGTCGCATTGTTCTCGGACATTTTTACACAGTTTCACCCCCTCTGGTGCAAATCTTCTTGTAAAGTGAGCTTATGTGAGCGATGCCGACTTGTGACTTGTAAACAGAGCGTGCACGAGGAGAACTGGGCTCGTGCATGTCTCTCGCACGCGTTTTAGTAGGCGTTCCGTCTCGGGAGCAGGTACAGCGTTGCGCATGCGCATTTTTTTCAAACGGTGGAGAGGGAGGTTCTTTCCTAAAATTCCTGAAAATCCTCCTGTACACCTTTAAGTTTCCTCCTGTGCAAAACTTCATATCGACTCCTATGAGCAGTAAATGATGAAAACACACTCAACTTGAAAGCACAACCTGCAAATTTAACATTTAACAATTTCCTTGTTTCTCACATGAGTCCTCAAGTTAGAAAATATCCGTTTGTGTCAGTGCGCGCTGAGTGTGTTCACAGATCACAGAATGGTTTAGTCACAGTTTAGTGGTTTGCCTTACTTGGTCATTCAAATGGCTTTTCAGTTCAGTCTGGGTTTGAAAAGTGTTGAGTCGTCAGAAATACACACGAGGATTCTTCAGTGACTGACAACAATACACAAACCTTTCATATTCACTTTATAGACTAAACATGTCTGTAAATATCTGTAAACATAATCTATATTCTAAAACGTGCCAGTTATAAATCTGCGACTGTCGGGGGATTTAAACTATCAGGCTGATCTAAGTGGCACTAACAAACGATAGCTTTACAACTAAACACAGTTTTTGCTTAATGGTTTTTGTGCCAATCAAAGTAAAACCAGCGAATTAGTCTAATTTATGAGCTCACGGGCTTGAATTGATAATATATACACTTGACATATAGACCTCTATGTTGATGTGTGCAACAGGAAATACTTCATCAACCCCAGAGGGACACAGGGCATTGTGGTGGCTCAGACTCAAACCGGGGTCCACTGCTTGAACGCTCACCACTGTACCACCATTCATTTTGTGCTTAATCTCACTGAACTACTTTCAATAGACGCATCCACGAGCGCCAGTTACATGTTGTTTTCAAATAATAAAACTTCTAAAATGTGTCTTTGTCCAGCAGTGACATTTTCTCAGTTCCTCTGTTTATTTAGAACATCAACTAGAAGTCTTACTGTATACACCTTTAAATGTACATACTGTTTCAATAGTTATTATTCTCTGATACTTTTAATTTCTTCTCCGTGTCAAATGACTGAATCTGCCCCCGAAGGATGACTAAAGTCTCATCTTATCTTAACTTCTTCCAGAAACACGTCCAGCGTCACTTTTAGTTTAGTGTAGTAGAAGTCCAGCAGTCCAGCCGACGGCTCCATGGTGACCACAAACGACTGGTTCTGTTCAAGGCACATTGTTGTTGTGTAAACTGGATATAAACCTGCAAAAACACTACTGTTTACACGCGATGCCCCTCAAGTTCTTGGTAAATCATATGAAAAAAAATCATGCAAACTGAATTTATGTGCGTGTTAGTTGTGTTTAAACATTCAGCTCAGAATGTTTTCCACAGAATATTGGTAAATCAGGCTCATTGACATTCCTCCATTTTCCATTTTATTAATATGTTGTTGTAAATTGTTAAAGTGACATTTCTTGGATTTACATCCTTGACATTGACTTTCTAACAGGTTTTAATTCAAAGTAGTGTGTTTACTTCCTAACATCCTGTTGCTGGATGTTTTTATCTGCTCTGAGTTTACTAATTTCTTACACTTCACATAATCTGCTGAAGGTCTTGACTTTGTATTCACACACCACTCTTTTGCGTGCCTTGCTTTTTACCCAGTCAATCATGTAAATAAAACATTGTGGTTAGATAAAGGACAGTTAGATGAAATATATAAAAAGTGATATTTTTTTACATGTCAAACAGCCTCTGGTTCTTTAGAATTATTCATTTAAATTACATTATTGTCAACATCACTGAACCTATTTATGACTTTTGGGGTCATTTTGTCTCAGTTTTAACACAGCGGTCCTTGTCGGATGCATCTGGCTTCATAGCAATAAATTGATCGGTATCTAAAAATACTCCTGCTGTGTTTGTCATTGATCTTCTCATTTGATGAGGGACCGGCGACCTGCTGAGCTGCCGCTGGAATGGCAGGACGGATGGCCCGGTTCCACAGTTTACACAAAGACAGAAAAGCTCTCTCACACGCACACACACACACACACACACACACACACACACACACACACACACACACACACACACACACACACACACACACACACACACACACACACACACACGCACACACGCACACACAGGCAGAGGCAGCCAGATAATCTGCGGAGATAAGCTGGACATCAGTCATGAATCAACGTGGCTTTGAGCTGTTCTGTGTTCATGCGGCGGAGCAGATCGAGCCAATCTGCAGATTTGATTGTGTTAAAAAAAAATTAAGCAGCAGCATCGATACTGTAACTCGCCTCATGAGCTCCAGTTTGCTCTCAGTTTGTATCCCTGGCCGCGGCTTATGTTTGACTGATATGTAATCTGTGGATGAATAGAACACATTTTTAAACACACAGAAGAAGGAAATGAATAAACTTGATCTTGAGCGAGAGAAAAAAATAGCTTGGTTCAATGTAAGTTTCATCTGTAGCCTCCTCTTGAATCGTCTT
Source organism: Blennius ocellaris (assembly GCF_963422515.1). Classification (NCBI taxonomy): domain Eukaryota; kingdom Metazoa; phylum Chordata; class Actinopteri; order Blenniiformes; family Blenniidae; genus Blennius; species Blennius ocellaris. The sequence goes on along the minus strand of NC_137664.1, from coordinate 20,487,037 downwards.
CTATCTAAAAGGAGCACTCTTGAGTGCGCAGCCCTTCACCAACGCCACACTTGTTTGTGGATCGGGGTTAGCATCGCAAACATGATCGCCGTTAGCTCATATGAACGCTAACTAGGTAAGTCAGGGAGCTAAATCACTGTGTGAAACACTGAGCAGGGAGTGTCTCCATGGCAACAGACACTGATCTCCTTCTTTGATTTCCACCAAGAGGTGCCTCTCTCATCCTCTTTGTATGGGAAATTCGTTAGTAGTTTTTGGGGACATTCAGAATCAGTTCGCTGTAAACTTCCCAAAATCTAATTGATTAGTCCTTGGGTGATCACAAATCGTCCCTGAAAATGAAGAACCATTTGGGTGTGTAGTTTTTGTGAAAAGTTGGTAAAACTCATACATACAATCCAATTAATAAATACGCGCAGACAAAAACACAACCTTCCCTGGTCTCACGTGAGGCGTCCTCCTTCCTGTCGAATTTCACACCAAACAATGCTCTTGCAAAAACTTGTATTTGCTCAGAGCACCGTTTCATTCAGCATCAGCTACATTTCCAGCTCCTCCAACTATGCTGAACGTGGTGGAGTAGCTGCAGGAGTTTGGCTTCAGCTGTGTTCACTTCCTGTGTTGGCGCGAGAGGGATGTTATTCTCTGATGCTTTAAAGATGGTTGAAATTCATCTCAACGGAATTTTACTTCGACAGCGCCAAATACAGTCATCTCGAAGCACTTTTATGAAGGCAAATAATTCAACATGAGCAATGGAGACAGCGGAAAAGAAAAAGTCTCTTTATCAGGAAGAAACAAGTAGAACCAGAGTCAGAGGAGGAGACAGAACCATACGGGAGCAGTTCAGTGTAATATGGGCCTGATCGTGGTTTTCGATGGAATTTTGTTTCAACGACAATAAATGTTGTCATCCCAGCACAATTCTAGCATATAAAGTATATTTATATATAATTATACTAATGGCACCACTCCAACCCTCCTCTACAAATTGCACCCCGGCTCAATGTGATATATTTTAAAGAGGATGATATTTAAAACATGTTGATATATTTGTGGGGAAAAAATAGCCAGTCCAGCTTCAACAAAAACACATCAATTATTGTTGGTCTCCTTCAATTTTTGTCAAGTAAACACATTGGGCAGATGGGGAATTTGCTGTTACATATTCCTAGAATAAAACACCATTTTTGTCCAATATATGCAATGATAAATATAAGCAATAAAATGCACTTATGACAGGGATAAACACCAAACAGCAGCCATTACTACGACCCACACTGCTTTCAGCCGTGTGGAGTGTCCTGAAGGAGTGTTTTCCATAAGTGACCCGCAGTGTGAAATAAAACAAAGTGAGTGACAGAGAAGTCTCACACTGCATAGCCGTAAACACATCTGCAGGTCCAACGTAGAACATGGCAGTACAACATTTCACAAGAGCTTCACCTGTCATTCCTAAATTATATATTTATTAAAGAGAAGTCACTGTCAAGACAGTAACTGTTAGTTCCCCTGCAGACGTTTCCCTGACGAAAGTTGTGATTATAAGCATTTTGACTTAAGGAAATACATGCAAAACAAGCTGTTGAACTAAAAATTCATTAATTCGTTCGTTCATTAGTTCATTCATTTATTCACCTCCAGAGAGTTTCAGTGGCCCAATACCACAACACATGGATAACCAAACTATCAAGTAAACAGGTCAAGTTGATTTATCTCAGAGACGTCAAACATGTCTTAGTTCAAGGACTACATACAGTATGTCTTAATTTCAATAGTGAAATGATAACCTTTAACGTTAAACATCGGATGTTTCTCAGTATGCGTATGTAATCAGTCGAAGACCAACTAATCTAATACAAAGTACACATCTCGCCCAGTACTAATGAAATACCCGGCTGTGTATCAAATGTATCAAGACCAGACTTGTGTGGACTCTGGAATCTAAATTACCCATAATGCTTTTGGCAACAAAATCCTGAAAGTCTGCACTTCCAAGAATGTACTTGAAAGTACGTACTCACCAAGTACACAAGTAGATATTTGTGTACTTGGAATTGAGAAACAGCACTTGAAATATTTTCTTTGTTGTGGCGGTGATGAAAATGTCAATATTTTCACAAAAGCAATCCATTTCTACTGAAAATGACTACAATCTCAACATGAGGTCAATTTTACTGAAACCTTCTGGTGCAAAATACAATAAAATGTCCCAAGAAAACTTATTCTATAGCTGTTGCATTATGGGTGTTTTTACAAATGTAATCTTTTCAGCTAGCTTGCGAGTAACATAGCTACTTCAATGCTGATATCTCAGCTTGGGTCTCAGTGTTGTGTCTGCTCCTCTAAAGAAATGTATTTAAAAAATATTGGTGGTTTGCCGGGCCTGGTTGAAGGGTTGGTTTTGGCCCACAGGTCCTGATCTAGTTAATTGTTTTATAACCTGTACTGACCCGGGGTAATAATCCTGGTCACTCTTACTTGCAAACAGCCTCCAAATATAAATCCTACATGTTATTGACCAACAGTATGTTAGTGTTTGTTATTTTATTGGAACGTAGAAGCATGTGGGATGAATGTTGCATTCAGAATGTGGATGCAGCAGGAATTCTTCAAAAACATCTGGTGAGTTTCTGGTCGAGTGGATTTTTTGGATGAACTTTTAATTTATTCAATATAAACAAAGCTAATTAAGATGTAACATTACTTACTTACTAACATTACTTATACCTCTACATACAATACAACTTATCAGTAAAGTTAACGGTAAATGCAATGTCAGAATCACATATAATTTAAACTGAAACCATAGAAATTCGCTGAATTATGACTTCTCTTAAATAGTCCAATAAAACAGATGAGTGACTGATAAAAAAGACAAAAAAAGATGGGGGATTAGATCTCTATTGCTTGTAATATTGGTTTCCATCTTCTGGATTCACATTTTAAGTGCAGGCTTGAAGCATCTTTCAGTTTGTAAACTTCTAAGAGAAGAACATTCTCTTTTTCTGACCACACTGCTTCTGCATGAAGAATTCTCCTGCTCAGATCTGAATACAGCTGAATCTAAGGAAGTGCGACCGGAGCCGGTCCCACTTCTTTCCCTCATCTATTCCTCCATCTCTCATGTGAGAGACCACAGGGTGGGACTGACGTGCTGCTGATGGATGACAACTCGCTGGTGCCGAGGTCTCCGGCTGCTCCCAGGAGCTCCACCCGGCAACCATGGATCATTCTACACATATATGTAGAAGAGATGAGAACCTTTTTCATTCAAACGTCTTCATTTGTATCCATAACGTCCAGGTCCATGCTTCTAGGATGTATGTGAAGAGTTTTTTTTTTTTAAATGATTGCAAACATACAGCTATGGATCCACTGTGTGGCTTTAAGGGTTAAAAAGCAATAACCACACGCACGCACGCACACGCGCACACGCGCACACACACACACACACACACACACACACACACACACACACACACACACACACACACACACACACACACACACACACACACACACGCAATCCAGATTATCAAGAAGGATATCAGTACAGATCGTTAAATATAATATGTATATTTTTGCATGTGGAGTATATATTAGCCTGAATTTTATTTAATAAGTACTTGTATCGGTACTTGGTATCAGCAAGTACTTGTGCTTGTACTCGTCTTTTGAAAACGTGGCGCCTCCCTATTGAAGATACTGTTATACCTTACAAATGGAAACTTTGTTTATCGCTCCTCTTGCTCACGATGGTGGGAGAATTACAAGTATTGTTTTTAAAGAGGTAGTCGGGAAACATTAAGTAATTTTTAAAATGATTACTGGTATTTAATCTTATTCGCATGAATAATGTTTGTTTATTAGATTCATATTCAAAACAAAACCAAGCAAACTAAAACAAAAACAAAAAAACGTAATTCAAGTGCAGTCTTTTAAATGTCTGATCCTTCAAATCGACTCAAATGTTGAGATACAAAAGCGCAATCCAGAAAGAAACCCCATATAAAACATTCCTGCACGGTAACTTCAGGAAGGAAAGAGACATCAAGGTGCCTTTGAGATGTGTTTTCACTGAAACAGGTCGTCCGTCACAGACTGATGTATTCACTGTCACGTCACTGCGGCACGGTCAGAATCACATGGAGGAGAAATGAAATGAGATTCTGTGGGATTGTTAAAGATGTTACGATGGAGGAGACGGTTTTCGTAATGCTCATGTGTAAGACGACCATATAGTTTGATGGTGCCGGAAAGAAAAGGAGCCCAGAGTTACATTTATGTACATTATGTGGGCGGGAACAGCAGGTCGGCAGCAAGAAGGTGAAAAGTACATTTCAGAGGATGAAGGGGCAGATGAAGGATCACTGTTACCATCTGAAGATGGTGATCCATATACAAACGGGGTCTTATTATGGAACAAGACAATACGGCTTTGGAGGAGAGACAACAAGACAACACAATGTCCCTTTTCTATAAAGTTTGTATATGCTTCTAGTTTACGCAAGATTATCTTCACCAACGAAGTTCGATGAGAAGGTCATGTTTTCGTCTGCATGTATATATTTATTGATATGTATGTACAGTATGTATGTATGTATGTATGTATGTATGTATGTATGTATGTATGTATGTATGTATGTACACTGTAAACCCCGAACAAGCTCACAGAACTCAAAACTTTTTGTGCAACAGATTACACAAGAATATTTAAGCGACGTTGTTAAATGTTTAAAGATAATACTTAAATAATGTATTTTATATTAACTTAAAACAAAAGGAGATCAGTGTCAGTTGCCATGGAGACGCTCCCTGCTCAGTGAGTCACACAGTGATGTTGTGACCTGACCTACTGAGTTAGCATCGATAGGAGCTAACGGCTATCATGCGAGTGACACTAACTCGGTTCTTCAAACAAATGTGGTGTCTGCTAGGGTCTGTGCTCAAGCAGGTGTAGTTCTACTACTATTTTCCTTCTACAACTGAGAGACATACTCATCATATCACAGCTTTTGCTGTTGAATTGGCATGACAGCAGTTGTTGTTGTTTACTCTGGAGGCAAGTAAAGTTTCTTCTTGATAAACTTTTTTTGTCTGATGATTAGAAGTCAGGATTCCAGCCTGGCTCCACAGCGATTGGACTGCATCATATCGTGAGGATGTCGAGGTTGAGCTGGTTTTCTCTGGATAATCCATCTGAGACTAGCTGCTGCCTGTAAACTGTGAGTGTGATTCCCTGATGGTGGACTGTGTAGGACAGGCTCTGTATTTCCCCAAAGCCAGTTGAGACCGGCTCCAACTAGTCCAAAGTATTGAAAACTAGTGCCAATCAATGTAGATGAACAAAGTTGTGGAAATCGAATCACACAGTGGTTACAGCAAAATCAGCATTGATTTGTTCTTTGCTTTTATGTGAAAGACTCTGAAATATACAAAACTCTGAGCTTTATTCAGACACTCCCCTAAAGGTAGACAGCTTCCACACAGAGCAGACAAAATGCCAGATTGTTGAAGAATCACAGAGGCATTGCAGGGTAAGTGAGTCTTTTGGCAAACAGCTTCGTGTTCTGGGTGAAAATCTCCCTAAATTCCCCTGCAAGCAACAACTAGTTGCTAAGAACTCACTCTCCATATTCTCCTGGGAAGGAGATGCAGGTTTGAGCATTGGTGCTCACTTCCTGAGCCAAACCACGGAGAGCTGCAACTGTTCCTCCATGCAAGTCAACAACAACAACAACACCAACTTGAGAGATACCCAAATCTAATTAGGCACAGAAGAATTGGAAAACGCTAGATGGTGTTTGGAGTGTGAACTCTTTGGCTGCGGCAGCTCTTCCCACACTGGTAACTGTTAAAAACTCCAATGAGATAAATGCAAAACGCTCTTGGATGGATGTGTAATTGCACTGAATTGGAAGCTGTATCGATTAATCAGATGGATTTCATTTTTGTTGTATAAAAAGACCTTAAATCCAGTCTCATGATAAAAATAGACAGCATCAACTTTTATTAGAGGTACTATGGGTAATAGATGATGTCACACAGGCTGTTAATCACTTCCTCTGTATCACTCCTGACATCATGCCGGTTCACGAGGAAAAGAGGACAGTTAAAACGGACGTGATCTCTGTCTAATACCTTTCACAACATTTTCGGCTTCTACAGGTGAAACAAAACCAAAGTACAGACATTTTCCATGATCTTTGTACTGTTTTGGAATGACTCGTCCTCATCCCATCCATCTAAACTGGAGGGTTGCACATTGAACACGAGTCCTGTGGCCTCACAGTTCTTGGAAGAGATCAACTACTGAGGTGTCAGAATCAAAAACAGCCAAATTAAGCTGCGGTCACGTCTCCTTTGGACGAATTGAATGATCTGAAGATACAGACACAGAAGTTTTAAATGAGATATTTTTCATTCAGCAACATCAGAAAGAAAGTAGTGAGAAAGCAAAGCTTTGTTTTAGTGAAATATCGGAAACTACCTGCTGTGAACGGATGGAAATGAAATGCTCTTTATGAACTGTACTGATCTCGGACACTATTTTTAGACTTTGTCTGTCAAAGTACTCGCTTAGTGCAATAAGGTGAAAAAGCTTGATGAGGTGGACTTCTTGCAGGTCCAGCAGTGAGATAAAACTGTCGTTTTGCAGTGGCTGTATTGGCTTGCAGAGCCGCAACATGAGCCCTCCAACACAAACATCTCCTGCTGTTTGGGGGCTGTGAGTCTTTGAATTCATTACAATGATCAGTAGCTCTGGTGCTGCAGAGTGATTGATGGTTTCTTCTGTCCCCTGCAGGATAGAGGCTGGGAGGAATCGACCAACAACTCACCTTCTAGAAGATTTTCTTTCTTGGTTTTTTTTGTTGGTTTTTGTAACTTCCCAAATTCTCAGCTCATTTCTAACATTCATGCAGCTCTTTTGACAGGATTGGCATCCTAAAGGCTGGAAGACAGACTTTTATGGCACTCCGCAAGTTGCACAAACTGCAATGAATCAAATTCACACGGTTGCACTCTTAACGGGTTAAAAAGCACTCCGGGTATCTAAAGATCTGATACTGTAATGAGAATTGATTCTGTGATGGCGTCAGGCTGAAGATGCAATAAAGATGTTGTTTCGCTGAACTGTTGAGGTGAAGAGGGAGCCGAGTCTTCCCCCTGCTGAATAGCAGTCAAGAACCTGAAGACTGAATCAACTGGAGCATGACAACAAGTGGTCAAAATGGGTTCCGTTCAATGGCGGCTGGCCGTCTTTCCATCGTGACCAGGGAAGGAGTCTGAACAGGATCTGGCAGGAACCCACTGGGTGATGAAAGAGTTTGTCCTCTGGCTACTGGATTCAGATTCTCACCAATAACATCAAAACACAACTGGTAACTTCAGGGGATCCAGGGGTTGGAGAGACTACCTGACAGGATTATGATTTAGCAGACTATGCAATGTACCAGCAAGGGGTCGTTTTATGCAAAACTCCCTTTCTAATGGTATTTATACCATTAATAATAATATTTGTCCCAACACATGGAATGACGCACATAAGTTCCGCACATCACGCCCGTGCGTCAAGCATAAAACAGCCTTGAGGAAGCTCTGCTCTGGCACATGGCACCACAAGAGGAAGTACTTCCTCCTTTTCCCAAGATGGGCATGTGTGGGCGGAGCCAGTCCAGCTCACACAGACACAGCAGATTCTGAATGCAGCTCCTACGATCCAATATTCAAATGAATGGAAATCAAGGAAAAGCTGGATTTGAGGCGATAAACTTTGAATACATCGATTTTGGACCAATGAGACCATGTGAAAGTCGAGAAAAACTGGATAATATCACCTCTTTAACATAATCTAACACTATACACATCCTACTACAAGTATACAATCAAGCTTTGATTGAAAACATTTTTCTTGAGGGAGCTGCATTCTTACCATTGAACACAATGGTCACCATGTGGACACCATGTCACATAAGAAAAACAGTTGAAGGAACCTCATAACACACTATGGATGTTATATTCTGTAACGATGATTGACTATTCCTCTGAGGAAGAATTATATGGGTTTAGATTGAGTCTTGGGTTGTTTGTTGGTCTGATGCAGTTTCAGTTTAGACCATTTAAAACTTTAATTCTTAAGTTTTACACCTCAAAACCACCACCACCACCACTAACATCAAGAAGTAGACTGCAGTGGATGGTTCTAGAGGCGGGGAAAGAGCTGTTGCATCTGAGAGTTGTCGGTTTCTGTGTATGTCCGGTCCATCTGCTCGATTATCTACAGGCATTTCAGGGATGAGAAGCTTGTTGATTCCAGGTGTCTTTGCTTGCGACTGCAGAAACCCACAGAGGGTTGACTGGAGACGGGTGTAAAAGGAACACAAAAAAAAAAGCAGCAGCATTAAAAACATGAGCAGACAAAGTTCTCCACTTGAAAAGTTTTATTGGAAATTTTCAGTTGGCATGAAAAAAAGTTTGACTTCAGTGAACACTGCGATAAGCCACAACTTGTTCCAAAGTGCTGAATCGTATGTCTGTACAGTGAACGGAGGTTTAAAGAGTGGTGGAAAACACAGGAGGGAAAAGTTTTGGAGCACCTGAAGACAACACCGGAGGAGAAACTTCGTCAGCACTAAGAGTTAATCAGTTTCTGTAACAGGAAACCGACGTGGACCCGACATGTCAGCAGGTCTTCACATTATGCAGATGACTTATCGACGCGGCTCATCATAGAACCAGATGACTGCCGAGATCTTCAAGCAGTCGATCGGGCCGCGAAAAACATTATTGATCTACGACTTCGGTCCGTGGTGAAACCTTCCCCGTCATTTCACTATGGCTTGGATTCACTTTTAGTCACATTAATAATTAGAATCATCAGCCAATCAGCTGATTTTACAAACACTGTACATCAAATCCTCCCTTCACACTCGCATGATGTTAAAAGAAAGGAACCCCGGCTTGTTTTAGGGCAAACAAACATAAAACCAGTTCATGAGGAAGAAACCAGCTGAAGACAAATCAGGTTTTCATTTAAACATTGTGCAGCGAAATAACTAATAAGTGCTCGTTTATGTTCCCGTCGAAACACAAACCCAGAGATAAAACTGTGACAACAATTAGGAAAAACCAGGTCCAGCAGTGTTTTTAAGTGTCAAGTGCTCATACTGTTGAATGAAGTGGTGGATTTTCCTGAACTCAGAAATCAAGAACGTCACCTAAATTAAATGGTTGTGGCCTCTCTTATATGGAGGACTAAACGTGCACAAACTATAAACATTTAATAATGTGGGCAGGAATTAATTTTTCTCTTCACATTTGTTTGTTTGGCTTCTTTAATTGTCTTTACTGTTTGAAGTCCCTTCATTTATTAATTTTTATATATATAATTTTATGAAACGAATCCATTAAATTCATACCATTTTACTTAAACATACAATTTCCAGAATGAGCTTTGGTCCAAAGACTACATATAAAGATCAATCAGATATTTAAGCATCAATGCATCCGAATAGTACACAGTACATATACAGACATGCAGAGTCATGGATTGAATCCATCTAACACATTTGATTGGCACATTTATTTAAATTTATGTTTGATTCTGCAGTTTTGGTCCTCCATACTTGAGATGATGGCCCTCACTTCATAAACATAACTCCTGTACAACCCTTTAAAATTTGGCTTCTCCAGAATCTCCACTCAGGCTCATGGGAGAAACATACTAAATATACGTCCGTATCCACATTCTGAGACAGATCTGGAATGCAAATCATTTCTTGAGGAGCAGGAATTGCTTTTTTTTTTTTTTTAATGGTTGAATTGCTTGATATAAATGTTAAACTGTCAACAAAGCAGCGGTTCCATGGGATTTAACTGCAGCAAAAGAAAGTTATACATGGAAATTTAGACATTACAGAGATTAATTTCTTCTCATATTCATGTTCACAATGAAGCTTATTAATGGAAACATCTGTGATGTGATAAAAAAAAAAAACAGCTTATCCAAGTGTGTATTTCCCACCCCCCAAAAAATGTTGCAAACTCTTTAAATCACAGAGGGCTCGATGAGCTGCAAACCAAACGGTCATTGCTCAACCAGGTGCAGAAGGGGAAAAAAAAGCCAGCAATCAAACTTTCCCTCCAAAATGAAACGCCACTGAAGCAGCAGTGATGAAGAAACAGAAAGTGTAGTCGTGTACAGGCACGGCAGAGCCATGGTAGGCGTAGTGCACAATCGGCGGGGGGGGGTCATGTATGGCTCGGCGCTCCGGGGAGATTTCCAACCTGGGATGGTGATTTACTATCCCGACACAGACATGTAGTCGGAATAAAGAAACGCCGACGTCGGTTTGGAGGTCAGACGTCTGCGATCGCGTCTCAGGATTGATTCTGTGCCGTCGGCGCGGCGGAAGCGAGCGTCTGACGCCGCGTCAGCGTCTGACAGCAGGCTGGAGATCGTTAAGTGTCGATAAATCAAAATCTCTCAAGTATGAAGTAAACAATTCTGAAAAATGCACTGCTGGAGGAAGTCGCATGTGAAAAGAAGACAAACGAACAAACAGAGCGTTTCGCCCGACGCCTTCAAACTTATCCAACGAACGTGAGAAATCTTCAGGCCTTCTCACTGTTGGAAAAGTTTCCCTGAGATCCCACAAAGATGGAGAGTCCTCATTAATTCTCTCTATTTGTTTCGCCTTTTAACTTAAGTTTTGGCTGGTTTATCCTTGTGTGCCAAATGTTGGAAGATGAAAGAGCTAAATTACTATAAGACTAACTAATTGAGGGCTCGCTGAAAGCTGCTGCTGAAAACAAGCACATTTATTCAGTGGAGCTTAACTGATTTCATAGTCATATGCCATAGTTAACAAAAAAGGAAATCATGAAAATGCCATGTAAAGTCAAAACAACAATGTTGTCTAAAGTTACCAAACTTTAAATTGTGTCTCCACTACTTTCTCAGGGTCAAAGTAACAGACCATCATAACTCCGATACATTAATTTAATCCAATTAGTTGCTTTCGTCAAGTTGGATAGTCAAACTTTACAGTTCAGTTGAGTTTGTTCATACAAAGTGCTGAGATAGTGTCACTCTATTCAATTAGAACTTAAATTGGATGAACGCCACCAGTCAGTCAGAGAAGGCGACATCATTTTGACCATTATCTCTGTGATGGAAATGGTCTTTAAGGTACTTTCCTGATGGAGAGAAAATCGTTGACTTTGCCGCCGTCGCCATCAATTGGAATTCTACTGTGGTTGGAAGACTTTGTTTTTCCATGCATTCCATACAACTGCACTCTGCGAGGTGTCTGCTCTTCTTACGAATGCCGTCTCCCGAATCCTTGGTGCGGCGCCTGTTTGACAGCTTCCTCTGGTCAAAGGTCACCGTGTTCCAGATTTCCACCCAATCGGACTGGAATGGTTCTGGGTAAGGCCACGGCTTTCGCCCTCCCTGCGCTGCTCTCGACCTTGTTTCTATGATTCAGTTTGGACACAATTCTCCTAATGAATAGACTCCCGTGACAGTGGAGGCGTTTTGTGAGTCTGTGAAGAGCAGAGGACCTTCAGACCAGTTCAATGAGATCAAGCAGGGACGTGTGAAGCACGCGACTCCCCCAATCGTCAGTGTATTCATGACCAATGCAATGGTACGGCTGTGGACGAGTTTGTGGCTCTGGGAATCTTCATTGGATTGGATTAGATTGAGCTCCACCATCAGTCTGCTCCTTCTCTTTCTTCTTCCTCTATGCTGTACGGGTAGTGGAGCTCTTTGGCCAGCTGCAACGCAGCCTGGTCGCCAACTTCAAACAGTTTGTGACGTCTGTGCCGACACGATTCAGCGGCGACTGGAGCGTCGTCCTGACAGTAACGGCCTGTTAAGCCACTTGCCCTGGTTCACATCTACTTTGTCAGCTCTGCTTGGATTCTCCAGTTCCTCCTGCCGACCCTCATGGTGGCAGCCATCACACAGGCTCAGGAGGAAAGCCTTGAAACAAGTTGGAGGAACTTGAGTCATGTTCAGCAACATGGAAACCTTAAAACAAGCAGGGCCGAGCAACACAAACAGACCCGCGCAGCTTCAAACTGAAGTGGAACATAACAGCTGCCAGCTTGAATTCTTCCCATCAATTCCTCCAGGTTCAGTTTTTTAAAAATAATTTCCTGTGATGTTATGTCACGTAGCTCCCGGCTTGTTATTTTTCTGATGGGTAGTTTAGGAGCAGCATTATTATTGGGTGTTAATTGGCAGGTGGGCCATTATATATGGCGCAACGTTTCATTGTTGGCCGGGGGTTCAACCCAGAGGAAGAAAAGCATTTTTAAACGTTGAAGCGGGTAAATGTATAGATGTTTATCAAGTGCGAGTATGACTTTAATGGAAAACTGAACGTTTTGAATGTTAAAACAATAAGATGTCGAATTGGAAAAAGAAAATGGACAAATTATTGGGTTCCTCGCACTATTTCCATATAAATTCGATGTTGGGATTGGAAAACATCGAAATAATCAAGACGGAGCCAGAACAGTTAATTGTCCCTGATGCAGGAGAGGCTGATGTTGACAAACTAACGACAAGATGGCTTGTAAACACAAAAAAATAAAATAATTATATAACTTAAAAAAATGTCTACATTCATCAAAGAAACAAGTTTCTGTTATGGCCGAGGATCAATCCTTCATTAGCTCCATTGAGCGTTTAGACTCAAACCAGCATGAAGAGGTTCGACTGGTTCCACTTTACTTTGTAAGTGTTTTAAGAATCACTGCTACATGTGCAAACCCCACGCCTAATAAATAAGAAGCTTGAAGATGAAGTGCAAAGAGTTCTGGCACGGCTTTTGAAGGTCCGTCTGGTGACGACGACCAACGGAGCTTCAATCTGGTGGCACTGGCAATCGCTGACATGTGAACCGAACACACTGCAAGAAATGTTGCACTTGTGAGAGTTTTGACCACCACAAGAGCCACCACAAGAGCCAACGTGAAAATTGAACTGAATCTGCCTTCGGACAGCCATGAAAACACACAGTGGAGTCCTTCACTCTCCGGACCGTGCAGGAGACACGTCCACCTCGCAGCCACCCCAGGAGCTTTATTTTCCTCCACGTTAGAGTCCAGCTCTGTCACAAACCTTTTCCTTAGGAAAAATACAAGGAAAAACAACAGAATCTCATCGAGACTCCTTCACTTTTGCGGCTGGACGGTGCAGGTCTGCTGTCCCAGCCTGGACGGACGCTTCCGGAAGCAGCCGGTTTTAGTCCGTTTGCTTCTAAAAGAGCGGTGCGCTGGCCCGCGGCCGTCACTTGGGGGCCGAGGGCCATATGGGCAGAGGGTGAGCCTCCGTGTTGAAGATGAACTTGTCCAGGCTGAGCAGCTCCGTGTCGTTGGAGAAAAGCAGGTAGAGGTATTTGAGCGTCTCGCCCAGGAAGAAGCTCTCCATCTTGTCCCGCGGCCCGGGGTTTTTGGGGTCGCGCACGTTGTTGATGGACGTGTAGCCGCCACCAGAGACCTGCGAGGGCAGAGGGAGTCGCTTAGATAGAGGCAACAAATCAACAACCTGGGTGCGATTATCCACTTGGACCTGTAATTCAACAAACACATTAAATCAGCTCACGACCACCAGAAACATATTTAAAATATGTGACCAAACAACATTCAGAGAAACTTGTTCGTGTTATTTTCTGCGCTTCAGTCCCTGCACTCACTGCCTGCACGTCGAAGGATCCACTTCAAAATCTGACTTCTGGTCTATAAAGCTTTGAATGGTCTCGGGCCAAAGTACATCTCAGGTTCACTAGTACAATCTGAAGCATCCAGACCTCTGAGGTCCTCGGGAAGAGGTTTACTCAGTGTTACTCAGTTCCTTTGCTTTTCACCTGTGGAATCAACTGCCTCTTCACACGCTCTTCTTTTAAATCAGGACTTCAAACATCATTGACTCAGATTTTCCATTAAACAACCGAGTTCACTTATGTTGTCTGCGTACGAGCTTCTGTTAGTGACTAAAGGGCAATGTTCTCTGAGAATGTGTGCTTTCATTACAAAAAATGAACAAAAGCACCCACTAGTGGCTCAACATGCTAACTACACCGTGTCCAGTGCTTGGGTAAACAGACGTCCTTTTCAAAATGATGCTGCATAAATGCGGGACATTTCTGAAATAAAAAAACGCAAAAGTGTTTTTTCACTTGAAACGTCGTGGCTCTCCCCTGTTCTAGTCTGGTTTACTCTCAATGTCCAAAAAACATGTTTGAACCTCACCGAGATGTGTCTGATGAAGCAACTTTAGTCGCATTGAAAAACATTGGCTAATGTTCCAATGTTGCTTTGGTTGTTTTCTCGTCTGCAACACATCACAGCTGTGGGAAGTTTTGTGGGTGAAATATGAAGAGGTCTTAATAAATAGTGGAATTTAGACAACCAGGTGTACTTTTTATTTTTGCATTTTGGATATAAAACCCATAATTTGTTGAAAAAGGACAATGAAAGACCAGAAATTTTGACATGAGAGTTTCAAAGAATCAAGTGTAGACTTCAGTTTACCGCTTTGTGAAAAGAAAAAAAAAAAATCTTACTTTGGGGATACGATTAGTTTATTCAAAAAATCGTTTAAGTATATAAAAGATAAGTTCAGGTTAAAAACCTTTTGCTCTCAGTGGCACTGAAACACTAAATACAGGCACTTTGTCATGGAAATCACAGACTCGGGAGCAAATCATCATATTAACATCGTCATCTTGAGAACACGGCACTATAAATGGAGATTAAACAACAAAAAAAAAGCCCAAAGAGGAAAGCGGATTTAAATACGATTTTGGGCTCATTCCAGATGGACTGAAGGCAAACTAAAGAATCCTGTAGAAATAAACTCCTCAAATATTCTGTGTGCTGCTAAAACACCAGCAGCTGGGAGAGTTCAGTGCACCTGACCTGTTGATTTACACATTTATGAAGGAAATCACAGCTTAACCAAACAAAAGGAGCTCTACACACAATGTGTGCCCTTATGTGCTTTATTCTCGCACCGAGCAACAGGAACAAATCACTCTCTCATCTGCATTAGTGATTCGTCTTAAATCTTCTTTTTCAACTCCGAATCCAAACCAAATGACTTTATAATGTTGTTGAAACAAAGCTTATATAATAAAGCCGTTAAGTTTCATCTATTGCATCTTTGTTCAAATATGGGAACATAGTTATGATTGCAATATCTTACCTGTAACATTACAATGAATATCTGATTAGAAGATGGCTGTTTTTCTTCATTCGTCTTAAACTGAGCTCAGTGTGACGTAGTGTCATCAGCAACAGCAGCATGTGGGCCTGGATGAACGTGCTGGATATGATTTGTGGATCCGACTGAGCCAGTAAGGGCGGACGACAAGCAGCTCCAGGCAGCTCCAGGTAGCTCCAGGTGCTGGACTTTAATAAGCAGCTTCTGTCAGGCTTTAAAAGACTCAAAGTCTTTAAGAAAAAAGCTGGAGTGAAATCTCCATGAGGAAAAAACTGAGGACGCTGGATACTGTAACCAGGAAATGCCTGAGACGTTTGTACAAATATCAACATTTTACCAATATGATAATTATTTATCTTTCACAATCACTCTTTGGCACAGGTCAACAAATCTAGAGTGATCAACAGCATGAAGAAAAAATATGTTTTATACTTGTTAAATCCAGTCCAGGGCAGAGGCATCCAGCATAAGGCCCGTGGCCCAAAGAAAACATTTCAAAGAAAATATTGATTTTTAAATACATTTCTTAAGAGTAGTAGACACCACACTGAGACCTGATCTGAGATGCCAGTGATGCTGCCATAGAAGAGAACTTCAAAGCTTCAAAGCCAGGCTGTCAGGGTGAGTTTGTAAAAACACCCATCTTGCAACAGCTACAGGAGAGGTTTTTTGGACATTTTACTATATTTTCCACTTGAAGAATCATTAAAATTGGCTTTATGTTGAGACTGTATTGATGTTCCTACTAATCGTTTGATTCTATGCTAATTTTCATCATGCATACTCTGCACCACAACAAAGAAATACGAACGATTACATTTAAATGTTATTATGGCAGTATTTTACCAATCAAGAGGTAATTGGGCTCAATATGGCTCCTGAACTAAAACGTTTGACACCTCTCATCTAAGCTGTGACTTTATGTCTTCCGTCCTGTTTATATGATGCGATAGCCAATATAACGTTCAGTTTTTTCATGGCTGGGCTTGTACCTTGGTGTAATTATTGAAGCTCTGCAGGATGTCCCAGCCCCAGTCTCTGTACTTTGTGTCCTTGGTGAATCTGAACATGTAGAAGAGACTCTCCACCGTCTCTGGTCTCAGCAGGTTGTGTCGGTCAGCAGGCTGGAAGGGATCGGACAAGCAGACCATCAATATTAGAACAACAACGATGACAACAAAATCAATTACGCATTGATCAGCTTCTGAGTTTCACCTTAACAAGTATCATGAGAAGGATCGCCGAGCGCAGCAACAGGCTCAACTTTACAATACAAGACAGATGCTACAACTTCAACACAGACCAGAAAGAGTCCAGAGCGTCTGGAGATGGACAAACAACGACGAGGAAAAAAAGGCTTTGGACCCAAAAAAAAACAAAAAACAATGTTCGATTACAGAAGAAATTTATGTCAGGCAGCTAACAAAATTTAAAATAGGTTATTTTGGCATTGCTGATAAAATCTCCTGAATATCTCAAGTATTCTACAAGCAGTAATGAACAAACGTGAAAAAGACTGCCCACTACAATGCATTTCAACACTGCAGTTTTTCAGCGAAACACCTCAATATATATCACCACATCAACTCTGCTCATGACGTAGATTAAGCTCTTAGTCCAGAAAAAGATAGCAAATAGATGCACATTTATATTTAATTTGCTCATTTATCTTGGAAATGTGCTGAATCTTCTGTAGTCACATTTTGTTCTCTGTTCACCACTGTGTACATCTGAATGACGGCAACATTCAATCCCTTCACTCCTCAAGAGATATTCCTCCAACTACAACTTTTTTGACATCCTGTTCAATAATACAACCTGCAGATAAAAATGTGTTAAAAAAAAAGTTCCCTCTCTATTCCCTGACGACAGATTTCTGATGTTCCTAAAGTGATTCAGGTGATGTGAAGCTCCTCGGGAAACCTCAGAGGGAAGCATGTTGGAAAAGCTTTCTGTGCTACAAGTTGATGGAAGAACTCCAGGCACACGTCAAACTACTGCTGTTCTGTGACGCAGCGTCTGGACGGGCGGAACTAGAATCTTATATGTGGGTTTGATTTCTACGTCCGGTTCTTTTTACAAGCCACACTTATTAGGCTGCTTGGTTTTGTGTGCGTGTGTGTCTTCAATAGTCTTATGAAAAGACAGTGGATGTAAAGGTGGAGCACCTGATCTTAACTCCTCTTTTAAAAAACAGCAGAAGCAACTGCCTTAAACACAAATAAAACATTTGAAAGCAGTGCCAACTACTCTCAGAAGGACAAGAAGCGGTTGTACCAGGCTGAGAGCCCGTTTACATGGTGAAGGCTGAAAAACTGAAAATGATGTAATTTTCATTTTGTGCAACCAGTGGAAGCCATTTGTTTTTGTATTGAAACCACGCACGCATGCAGGCAGGGAACAATAGGTTATACACAACAACGGGAGTACACGGACATTCGCGTGGACAAATGACCAAGTCAAGTTGAATTGTTACTACAGTAGCTGTCAACTATAGAACGAGCAAGTCCCAGAAGAACATGGACCGGAAGTCATGACACTCAAACATTGTTCTTATTGTCCATCTCCTGAGCATGTGCAGTGCAACTATTTACTACGGCTGTGGTGCTTATGCACGGTAGCAGTGTTTCCGCCATCTCCATGGAACCCAAGCAGTTTCAGAAAAGTTGCATTTGCACCTTGTTCCCAAACTGCCATGTCCAAGTAAATGGACACCCAAAATTCAAAAAGGCTTTTGTTTTCACTTGAAAATGTTGTCGTGTAAGCAGGGCATGAATTGTGAAGCGATTGTACATGTCCGTTCACTTCAAATTACACAACTTTGTTGAAGCGGCTGTGAAACGGTTGGAAAATCAAACTAATGGTCTTCCAGATCAAACGTTTGCTGAATTAGTTCCAAAGCCTTAACGTTACACTGAGCAGTCAGAAGTGACATTAAATCAATTTAATGTAAATAATAATAATTAAAAAAATGATTTGGGTCATTTCATTGACATTCACATATTTTGCTGCAGGTGCGGAAGCTCAACTGCAGCCAACCTGAGAATCCAGCATCTACTTTATCTCAAGTCCAATCAGAAAACCTTGACGAGTGTGGCTGTGAGAATATTTCCATTCTGTAGAAAGTGAGTCACACCAAGGAGACGGATATCACAAAGAAGCAGATGTTTGCCTGTGGCCTCACCTTGACCACCACGTCCTGTCCGTCACCGGGCTGCAGGCTGAAGTGAGCGATCTCCGGGCTCAGGCCGGTCTCCATCTGTTGGTACATTTGATGACAGGTTTCCATCAGCTGCACAGCCAGATCCATGTGGTCCCCGGAGAGGCCATTATGGGCCCCGAGGGCCAAAGTCCCAGGCAGGAAGCACACCAGGTGGTCCTGACGGCAACAGAGGAGGGAAATGATCAGGACGGATGAGACTGAGAAGTGATGAGGCATCAGCGATTGATCGTACGAGCGCATGCTGAAGACGACTGACTCAACACGAGTTAGAATGGTTCCAGGTTCAATGGAAGCACAGAGGCTGATTGATTTAACAAGAGAGTAATTGTCTGTGAATAAATGCTTTCTCCAGTGAGCAAATTGAATATTCTTGCTCTGCTGTGCCGAGTGTTGCGCTTTCTGAGAGGGGGCTGAACTTTACCATCTTCGGGTTGAAGCGGTTGTGGTTTAATTCCCCGATGAAGGTGAGTCTGCTCGGCCCGGTCTGTCTCAGCAGGTGCTTCTTTACTCCCTCGATAGCCTGGATGTAGTCCTCCAGCAGACTGAGCAAAACACAAACACAGAAAATGCTGGATGCGGGACGATGTGGATTTTCATCTTTCATATAAACAAAGACATGTTTGTCGAGTGTGCTTGGGACTTCAAACTGCTGAGTGTCTTTCTGTGTGAGCCCAACGATGGACTGGATGGACTTGGCTATTTTCTCAACGGCCAATAGCAAAAACACCAACACTACGGTCTCAATGCCAAGGTCCTGGAAGTGGTGGGGTGTTTGTGGATCAGACCAGCACATCACACAGATTCTTGGTTGGACTGAAAACTGATGGCCAGTAAACACTTTATAGTTGTTGCTGTGCTCCTTTAACCATTCAAGAATTATCTTGCCACTGTTTCTATGCAAGGGTGTACAATGCTCATGAAGGTGAAACGTGTCAATGCAACATCCACACCCACCGCCTCCGAGGGAACTGCGTTCATCAGATCAGGATTCCTTCTTTTATCGCTTCGTGAGACTGTTTGGGTGTAATTCACAGGGGTAAACCAGAACGTGTATGTAGTGAGACAGTACTATACATAGACCTGCGATGCACTGTGTGTCCTGACAGCTTTCTATCAACTCCTGTTGAATTTTCTAGTAGTTTACACTATAGTAGCTGATCTGTTGAAACGTCAGCCTTTCCTCCCAACCACCATCAATGAGCCATGGCAACCCACAACCTCGTTTTCCTTTCCCTCACCACTTTTTAAAGATTGTGACCCTGTGTGGACCAGCAACAGGCCCGAAGAGCTGCAGTTTAAACTTTCTCTGACCCCGTTATCGAGATAATACACTTGATAAATTCTTCTTGCTTCTAACCTGCTCAATGTTACCCCATTCCCTGACAAAGTGAACATTGGTGTTATTCAGTGACCTAAAAGGCCAAAGTAATTAACAGGAAACCACTGGATGGGCTCAGGAAGACTTTCAGAAATCAGTGCCTGTGAACAAAGTCCTAAATACTTTTACATTTCTCACATTAACACACTTTTAACTGGTTTTTTTTTTTTATATATGGCATCGCTGTCTGGGAGAATGACCCAGACCCAGTGTGACACCTCTGAGTCAACAATTAACCCAATCAAGTCAACAATTAACCCAACAAACAAGTCTTTGAATTGAGAAAGGAAGTACGGAGTGAAAAAAAAGATAGAGAAAAGAGAGCCTGGGTCGTTTGTGAAAGATTGTTTCATTCAAAAGGCGAAATGATCATTTCCTGACGGTGAAAGTGATGTGAAGCTGTAATTACTCGTCTTCTGTTTTGCCTCCTTGGATCCACTGCTTCAGCAAGTATTCGTAGTAGCTGTCAGCCCTGGCGCCGAGAGTGAACACTCCTTTGTGAGTGAACTGGCCGCTGTTGGTGTTGATGAACATGGGCACCAAGCCGTCGTGTTTGCCTGGCAGCTTGTGGACCTGCTTCGTCACCTCGTTCACGACCTCCTGGCCACCAAACACATTAATGACGTAAAGATGAGATAAGGACCGGACCACGTTTCGTTCACTCGGCTGATGCTGATAATATGTGTCGAAAAAAACAAGTGTAAGCAATTTGCTCTGAGTGAAGCATTAGTAATTTCACACTTTGATGGAATTGGTCTCATCAAACGACGCGTCACACAGAGCCGGCGCCGGTTATGACAGGAATGCATGCTCGTCAGACCGGGCCGGACGACTTCAGACACAACCTCTGGTCTGCTAGTAAAACGACAACATGACGGATTCAAAACAAATCCGAGTTGGTTGTGCGCCACATCAGTCACAGCCGTGTTCGAGAGCTGCACGGTATTTCAACTGAAACCAAATTCTCCATCTCAACCCCGAGAACATGCCTGTAAACTGCATCCGATCATATTTCATGTCTCCTCCTCAGTCAAGCCGACGGAGCGCCTCCCGGTGTCCTGACCTGGTACTGTGGGTCCTGCGTGAGGCGGCTCAGCTCTCTGAACTCCAGCTGGATGCTCGTCACTTCAGCCAGCGTGCTGTCTGAGGTCCAGCGCGGCGGGTGAGCCGTTCCCTTTCCGATGTTGACGTCGGAGAAGGGGATCTTCGAGGGCGTTTTGAAGGCCGGCATCAATCTGGACCCGAGGTCTTTCTTTAAGTGGAGAAAGAAAACTGGATGAAAATGAGAAACACTAAGGACAAGGTCCTGTAAAGAGGTCTTTTTTTTTTTTTTCATTTCTAATGCACTCTACATTTAAAATGACAAAGTGCCATAATGTGTCAATAAATAGAACATAAAAACAAAACGGTCAGTATCCCCAATAAAATTGAGGATGTTTAAAGTTTCTTCCTCTATTAAAAAAGAACCCCCCAAAATATGAATAATTCATATCCTGAAAGCAATCATCTTCAACTTTGATGCATTTTTTCTTTGTTTTTACCATTTCACTTCTACAGTGTAAAAGAATCTGTATTTCTGAAATGATTTTGTTGACTAAATTACACAAAACAATTAGGCTTTGAAATGCAAATGTAACAATAAATATCAACTATAAAATTACTGGGGATGAAACCAGATACAATTAAATGGCTGTAGAAGAACATGACATGAATCCAGTTTCTAAAGATGGCTTTCAAAAGTTTCAAACGTTGCGAACAAAAATACACCGTTCTTGTGTTACTGTTTCAGAAAAGTTTCTACCCTGCGAGTGGTTTTCAAAAAGTTGCATTTTTAGTGACTCCAAAACTTGTGTGTTTTCACTTCAAATGTTGTTGTGTAAACGGGGCCTTAACGTGGGAACGACTCTTCAAGCCTTTCTGCCTCTGGAAGTTGGTTCCAAAGCCAAACACCTGATGGCAAAAGTACGGGGACGTTTAGAATTCACCTCAAGGAACCAATCTGAGGATGTGAGAGTTTGAGCCAGCTCATATGGAGTCAACGTAGCTCGAGGGAAGGTCAAACCCAGATGACCTCTCACAGTGATAACATCTTTCATTTCAAATGGACCAGAGGAGACGAGCCAGGATGGGAAGGGAGCGAGTCGGTGGTTCACTCACAGCCTTATCGAGGAAGAGTTGGTCTCCTGATAGATGGTAAGTGCTCAGCAGACCTCCCAGAACCCGGATGGTTGTTTCAAAGAGATTCACGTCCACGTTCTTGCTGAACGTCAAGTCTTTTTCTATCCAGCTTCTGGCTTCGGCAAATTCTGCGTAAACAGAAAGAAAGAAAAGTAAGACGACTTTTGTTTGTTTGTTGTAGACTTTGCAAGTTCACATTGTAGATTTTCTATTTGAGTTGAATTCATATTGTGGTTTTGGTATTTCTGATGGCCGGCTTTTAAAAATAAGAGCGAGGTAAAACATTTTTCCAGGATTTGGACGAGCAGGACTCATGACGCATGTGGCCTCTCTTCTAGACCAACATGGAATCTTAAAGCGGCGGTTCTCAAATTATTCAGTGTCCCACCTGAGAACATACTGAGCTCTCCAAGTACAACCATAATGGCTGACCTGAGCATACAATAGTGGAGTCTCACCCTACTAGCTATGGACGGTTCACAAACCTATTTTACATTTAAAAAAAAAAATAATCTTTCTAAAAAAAGAATGTTCCTGTTAACAAATTGTTTTTTGTGTTATGATGGCAATCCAAGGTAGTTGTTGGAAAGTCTTACTTGACGACACATAGAATAACCCTATAACAATATTTGTTTTAATATGACCATTAAGGCCACATGGGATCAGGTAAATATCCTGTATTGTAGCTGTGAATCTCAATATGACTTGGAATGAAGGAAAAAAATGGGGCAGCTAATTGTGTTTGGTTATTTTCACTGTTGTGCTCCAAACGTCTGCTATATTACCACAGGGTATGGAATAATTACAGCTGTATATAGATTTTGATTAGTTAATTCCACCCTTTTTGTGAATTGAATACAATTAATCATCTTATATGAAAAATGTTGTGATTTTCAATTTGCAGGGCATGTGATCCATTATTCAGTTCAGTCAGGTGTAGTGACCATGATGCGTTTGTGGTATATCGTGCAGATCTATCAAGCATCGGAAAATATCAACAGGTCATGACAGACATGCGGCACCTTCTTTCAGGTCCATGATCCACATGGTGTCCAAAGCATCAATCAGAGTCAGTCCCAGACCGAACCATTCACTGAAAGACTTGGAGATGGGCTTGAGCTCGTCGCGACCCCAGGCGTGGTCCTTGTAGCCTTTCCAAGCGTGCCTGAAGGCATCACGCACCGTCTCCAGTCTGTCTACAGTTCCCGTGGAAACTACAACACAAAGCGCGCACACAGAATGGAAATCGACGAATATGAATGAAAGTGTGAAGTTATTATTTTTGGCTTCCACAAGGAAGCGCGTTCAACAGCCTCCATCTCATTGTGTGATTATCTGAAAGAAAGGAAATATTCCAACCCACGCCTCCACGCTGTGAGCCCAGCAGGGATTTTTACGTACGAGTTGGATTTTAAGCCGGAGGGAAAATAAGATGGATCAGTGCTGTGAACAGCACACAGTGGCTGAGCTGGCAGAGCAGGCAGAGGTTTAAAAACTTTCTCAGCAAGTTCACACTGTTTACTCTTCATTAATGCTCCTGCCAACGCTCGCCGGTTTGTTTAGGAGATCTGAGTTGAACGCTCACCTTCCACCGGGACAGTGTCGGGGAGGTTGACAGCAGCTGGCAGCGCTGCGGCCTCTTTCACAGTGGCTGAGGGCGGCGGCTCGGTGGCCTGGTCAGCTTCAATCATGGCTCCTCGCCAGCTGCACAATGAACGTTTAAAGAAAGAAACACAACCATCTTACAGATGTATTATTGAAGCCATTGTGTGTGTCTAGACTGCAACACTTTTCCAAAGGTTTGAAGTTGCTTGAGAGGGTGAAAAACATTCTGGAAATACTACATGTCAAATAAATAGTTTTAAGCGGGTTATTTCAATAAACACTGAGGAAAAGAATTTGTAAAACCAAGTGTGAAAAACTTATATTCCAGCAGCTAAAATCAGGGTCAGTTTCAGCACAGACTCCTCCAATCATCAAATACCACAAAGTATAGTTGATATTTTCTGAACTTTCTGCAAGTGGCTTCATTATTTCAAGTGTCAGCTCAGCTGCAGCAGCTGCCTGGTGAACGTGCTGCTGTTCACGGCGCTGCGTGGAAAGTTGACTGGATGGACAAAGAGTTCGAGGAGGAAAGAACAGCAGCACGCTGAAGCTGCAGTCTGGAGACGATCAACAAGAACACAGAAGAAGTGGACTGAGGCTGTAGCAAGAGAATCAACAGTCGACACAAAGGAATGACCAGGAAATGAGACGAAAGATTGGACAGTGGGAGAATCGTTCGCCTCCACGAACAAACTGCTTCGTTTACATTGAGTGCGTTTTGTTGGAAAATGGAAGACCACAACAGTAGATGCCAACGTAAAATTGCTAGTAGATGCTAACAAGACTTCCTTCAAGCTCCTGTTGCAACATTACCCTCCAGGTTGTCCTCTCTCTTGGGAGTCATGACCGTGTCTATAGTCTCCTCCTCTTTTTTGGGCATTTCTTACCAAACTCATAAATGCCACACAGCTGAGCCTCAATTCATGTGTATGTTATAAAGTTAATATGGATGCTTCCATCAGTCTGTGCGTGTATTTCTATTTTCAAGTGGTTGCGCAATAGGAGAGGACAAAATGATGAGGGAAAGAAGGACATTGAGAAACAAGAGAGCCAATTGTTTACAATATGGCGGTGCCGCTTCCTCGGGCACAGATTCCTGATTCAGTCTTACGTTAATGATGTGGAAGTCACATACATGTGACATGGCTGTTCAGACTGCGGTCGGATTGAAAAAAACATCAGACACAAATTTGATTTGGTGCCACATAAGATCGAGGCCTGGGTTTGGTGTGCAAAAATAGAAATTGCAACGTTCCCACCGTCACGAGACGGGTCGGATGATATGGGTCACTTGTGAGTAGAAAATGGGAATTGGGCTGCGTTTGCCTGCAGTGTGAACGTCGTCTTCATCTTCTGCTCCGCTGTGTCAGAACCGTCACCACCAGGAGGTTTGGCAGCACTTCCTGCTTCAGGCTGATAACAAGCTGTACGGACTGCATGCTTTCTTGTCCACCAGGACTTTCAACTGCTTTGCTATGGTCATAAACCCCAATGAGATGAAGGTTGCTATCAAAGTAGCCTCAACATGGCCACAGCCTGAACACCGTCACACCAACAAGACACGTGAAGAGAAACCTCACCGAGTGCACGGATCTCTCACAAAGTATTAATACGACTCTAATATTCTGAAATACTAGAATGCCATTTCTTATCAGAAAAAAACAAAATCGCACAACAATTATTTGTGTATGAGGAGTATATATGTACAGGCACTTTTACTGTGATCATTAAAAAAATATTTTTCTTAAGAAAAAGCAAGTAAACCTCAAAAGGCTCACCTGACAATCTTCTTGTCTTTCTCAACTTCCGCTTCTTCTTGTTGAACTGCTGCTGCTTCCTCCTGCTTCCCGACGGTATCTGAAACATTTCCTTCTTTCTGCAGGCTCGGCAGGCCTCTTCTGTTTAGCAGCGTCTTTTTCTGTGGGGAAACAAACGGTTAGAAACATGCACACATCTTCAAAGCAACTAATGAGAATTCAAACAGTGCAGCCTATATCGGTATGTGGAATGATCGGCGTAAACCGTCTCCATCTCGGCCACTGTTGAGCCTCACATAGAATTTTGGACAGTCAAGATGTGCTGCATATATGAGCATGTGTCGTCACCAGAAACATGTTTTTAAGTGGCACACTATAGCTTCAGGAAACCATAAAGAGGTATTGGAATCATATACTCTCCATGTTTTGTGGGAGCAAACATTTAATTCTTCAATGCAAACGGACTATGAATGTGAATTATCACCCATTATATTTTAACGGTATTAAATATGGATTTAAGCATATATAAAGTTAATATAAACACAAGCAGGCAGAGTAAAGGTGTATTATACCGAATGCATCCTTTATGTGTACAAGGATTTTGTAGTGAGGCCAGGAAAATGTGCGTCAACACTGGAATGTCCTTGTCTGTATTACTTAACATAGTAACATCTATCCAAGAATGAATCCTATAAAGATGCCATGAAATGATGTGAAGGCAACCGTTCACATCTGAAGAATATCGATGAGCTGAAACAGGTATGTAAGAGAGAATAGTAAGAAAGTCCTCATCAGTGTGTTGTAGATCTGAACAGAAGTTACTAGAAATTATTTTTTTTTTTAAATTTTGGTAACTATTTAATTATAATTTTTCTAACCTTTCACATTGCGCGTGTATGTGTGCGTATGTGTAAATACCTCTTTTTTTTTCTCTCCATTGTAGTGCCTAATGTGTGTGTGTAATTATTCCTTTTTTTTTTTCTTCTTCTTTTCTTCCTTATTATTATTGGGGGGGGGGGGGGGGGGGGGGTGTGGGAGGGGAAAAAAGAAAAAAAAAATCAAAAACAAGCAAGAGTAACTACCCTTGTTTCCTGTCACCTGTGTGTACAATCAATGTACTTGACAAATAAACATGTAAAAAAAAAAAAAAAAGAAGTTACTAGAAGCTTTCATTTGAAGCCATTTCTTGCCAAAGCGGTTATTAATTGCCAGGATTCATCTATTTTTCCTGATGGGACTCTGCTGGTTGTAATGGATATGTTCAACATTCACATTAAGTATTAAATGTATTTCTGTGTTAGCAATGGATGTCAAAACATGATTTTCCCAATAATACAGCAAACAGTACAGACACTTATTATTATTATACCCAAATAATTTGTCAGAGTAGGTACATATACATTGCAGTCCAATTATTAAATACACAGTATCAGGGGTGTCAAGCACAAGGCCTGCAAGAGGCTCCAGTCCGGCCCAAGAAACAAAGAGCAAATTGAAAAAAAAAAAGTTTAAGGAAGCCATAGACATTTTAAAACAGTTTCCTTCTGATGAAACCTCAAGAGACGAACTTCAGAGAAATCAGACTGACAGCAATTGAAAAGATTAAATATAAAGCATTAAATAATAACTTGCAGCAAAGGAACAAGTCTCATTACAACCTCATCTGAGAGCTGTGCTGGAGTTGTCCTACGATTCCTCTGTGCAGCCGGATTTAAGTGAGAAAAAAAACAATTAAATACTTACTTTAACACAGATTAATTTCAAGCTGTATGAGTAGTGTTCACGTATAACGTTACTTATACATTTAATATATATCAATGCTCATTATTATATTAACATCATTGATTTTCTTTGATTGATACTGTCAATCTTTGGATAAAATGCAGTTTAAACTGCTACTAATAAGACTGACCTTCAATGGAGGTTTAGGCAAAATGAGGAGATTTGGTCCTCTGGGCTCCGTCTCTGCATCTGGATGTGGAGCCGGTGCCAGATGTGGTCCAGCCACTGGAACTGGCACTTTACCCGCAGCTGGATCCAACACGGGGTCTACACCCGGAGCCAGGACGTTCAGATCTCTGTCGTTGGCGTCCAGCCAGTCCTCCGGGTCCGGTGGAGCTGCAGCGACACACAGAAGACTGGAAGCTCAGTTCCTTTTCACATAGTTCTCTGTAAACAGCGAAAGATCTCTAGAAGACGTGGTGGATCTGTGAGAGAAGGAAATACAAAGCCTAGACGAAGTAGTAAATATCCAACGTTGATTATTTTCCTCTGCTTCAGTTCAGCCGATGCTTTTCCTTTCACACCGAGTCAAATGTTTTTATTGGGAGATACAGTTATGATTCATTTATGTCTGTTTTGACTTTTGGTTTTTGCTGTGGGGCCCGATGCAAACTGTGGTTTGGCAGTGGCTATCTCTAATAAGCGAGACACAAAAAAATGTCTTCGAGACATTTTGCTCCAAACATGGAAATATATTTCAACATAAGCAGTGTGATCACAGATGCACACTAATCCATAATCACACACCTCCATGAACACTGGCTTTGGAGCTGCAGGCAATGATCTGCTCGCTCTCTTTCGCCAGGAGGATGCAGCGCATGTGAAAACAGTACGTCGAGTTCACTGTACATTTATTCTCCCCCAAGCCTCTGTAGTACAACTATCAACTTACACCCACAGAGAAGAGAGGTGATTTTACAGCGTCTTTAAATATGTTTTCTTCTTTGTACGGTGAAATAACTTGCAAAAGTCTCACAGTGAAGAAGTACTTCCAAAACACAGACGTGTCTGGGGATTTACCTAACAATGCATACAGATGTAAAAAAAATAACTTGAATTTGACAAAATATTGTTTCTCAAATTGTGGGGAAGTGTATTTTCTGGAGGTAGTCGTGTCACCGACCTGTTGCCATTTACTCCTTTTAGATCATGTGTGTCAAACAAATCAGCGACATAGAGCACAATTTCATCTCGAGTCGGGCGGACCATGTAAACAAAAGCGCCATAATAACCTTTAAATGTTCTTCTTCATTGTGGTGCAGAGTTTACGCGATGAAGCAAAATACGGCGTCATGTCCAGAAAACTTCTCCAGCATTATGTTTAGATGTTTCGATCAGATTTCTTTTTCTATACATTGACGCTCTCACACCCTAATGAGCAGTGGTAGTCTTGAGATTAAAGAAGCACATTTTGGACCTGAGTGTTGCTGGTTTGATTCCTACACACATTGTTGCCAGAATTTCTATGAATTCTACACCAGCTAAACAGTTCTAATGAAGTATGCAAGTATATGAAATACATTTGATGTGTTATCTTTGCCATTTTTTCAGTTCAACATCATGGTTAAATATTGAATGGTAATACCAATCGCTACATTATAAGTATGACGTCATCAGAAAAAATATTCTGTGTTGTGCAAGTCGCTAAGGATCAGAGCTCAATTAGTGGCATGCACAAAATAGTGAATACCTCGGTCAAGGGTGCAAGTTATTTAGACGATCAAATAATGATGTAATTTCTATTGCGACGTCTTGAATGTTCGTAGCTGATTAATGTTGGTGCTGCGGAGCCTCATTAGCTGAGCTGTCTGCACTGTGTGGGTCAGTCTGATGACTGATTCACTCATTAAGCTTCACTGCAGTTAAGTCTAGCGTCAGGGAGTACACTGGTGGTGCTCACATGCCATTTTGATTTTTTTGACGTAATTAGACTCATTATAATCTGATATTTTCAACTGCAGGCATTGGACTGCATGAACCTGGCAACCTGAGGATACATTTTGAAGAAGTGGTGGCAGCTCCTGAGAGGAATTCATAGTTAACTTCATGTTTATTGAGGATTTTAAATCCATTTCATGAACTGTGGAAAGTGGATACAAATCAACACTAATACAGGTGTTGTCAACATTTGGGAGGACGAGCATTGCCTATCTGTCCTGGGCTTGTTGGAGACTTTGGCTTTTCAATTTAAAATCAATGTTTGTATATAGACTGCAACTGCTGCTACACTTTACACTGAAGCTTGCTACATAATTTCAATCTGTTCAATCAATTCAGAAGGAACAATTTGCATTTTTATCTTGCATTCCTTTGTTTAGCTCAGGAGTGTACAATATAAGGGCCCGTTGGCCAAGACAAGTCTAGAACTGGCATGAAAGCCAGGGATCTTGTTATCAAACTCACCTCAAGGCCATGCTGTCAGGAGGAGTTTGTTAAAAAGTCTCACAATGCTACGGCCATTTCACTGTATTTTGCAGCAGAAGGTTTCTTTAAAATGAGCTTCATGTTGATACTGTAGTCATTATCAGCAGTATTTTTTAGTTTTTTGTGAAAATATAGGCATTTCCATCATGTATACTCTGCGCCACGCCAGAGAAAAACTTTAAGGTTTAAATTTAAAGGTTATTATGGCACAATTTTACCGGTCCAGCCCACTTAAGATGAAACCAGGTTGCATGTGACCCCGGAACTACAATCTGTTACAACACCACTGCTCTGGGTCATTGTTTCTCCAAAAATAAAAGAGGAAAACAAAAGGGAAAAGCTTCCCCCTGACGCCCAGATTTCTGCAGCTGCATAAGCCTTACTGATGCATTTCAAACAGTTCTAGTGAAAATGCATTGCTTTTGCGTTTCAGTTTCAGAAAAGCTTCACATTTACATGGCAACATTTTAAGAATGATGTGCATTTACATGGAAATGTGCGAAATGCTGAAAAAAAATGTGTTTTCCATTGTTATTCTCCATGCGCATAAAAAAAACTATATACTAATGGCATAGTGCGCATGCGAAGTACCAGCATTTTCACCACCTCCACGGAAACAGAGCCCGAACTGCATGACAACAGAGTCGGAGCGTTTTCAAAATTGTCTAAACAGACTTAGTTTCCAGGTTTACTTCATGCAGAAATAAACATTAGGAGATGTATTGTATTTAGCTCAGACGTGTTATAAATACAGTACACAAAAATCATTTTGGTATTCAAGTGGCAGTACTTTAATAGAATTTTAGAGGAAACCCAGCTCATTAACGTTAGACGGTGAGGCAGAGACGTGTCTCGACTTAAGGCCAGGCTCCGCTTGCCTCTGTGTGACTGAGCTCAGTGTTCAATGTGCATATTTACCTCTCCACTGCTCTCTGATGCTGGGATAGGAGAGCAGTCCTAATATAAGCAGCAGGGCCAGCAGGAAGAGGATGAGGCTGCGCTGGAGACGAGACAGCTGCTTCCATTTCTGCGGGCAGATTAAAAAAAACAAAAACAAAAAACAGTTAATACACAAATGAGTGTGGAACCAACTGCAATGAGAAAAGCCTCAAAGCAGCTCAGAACACCCTCCATCGCTCAGTTACTTTCAAAAGAGGGAGACTGACGTCCACGCTTACCCGGTGTAAACTCAACATCTCTTTCCACCTCATGTTGCCGCGAGCCCACCGGCAACTCACTAATATATCACCTCGACATGCCGAGCACGGGTGTGGAGGGGGAGCGGTGAAGGAGGGACAAAGCCAGAGTCTCTGAGGAGGGAGACCTAACAGGCAGGCTGCTACCACCGTGATACCCGCTCTAATTAACACCTGTGCAACACTCTGAAACTATTGAGCCATCGTCTCAGAGCGAGCGGGAACACACAACAGGCTTCATCTCAGGGGAGTGCAATCATTTCACTCTGCCACAGCCCGAACGAACAGTGTCTGGACCTGCAGGCTCAATGGTGAGGAATAAAAAAAAAAAGAAAAAAGAAAAAAAATTGCAATGTCCATACATCTGAAAGCTTTGAGATGCAATTTGTGATATGTCACTCTATTGACAGTGTGTACACAGACACAAATGGTTACGGAAACCAGGTTATATAGTTTCACACATGCCAGTTGTATTCAGTTTAACTGTCACATGGGAAAAGTGAAGTATGACGAGAGCTTCAGCTGAGGAACAGCAGGACAAATCTGAGGGAAGATTCCAGCATGTCGGCATGAAAAGAAGACCCCATTTACACGACAATGTTTCCAGTAAAAATGCATCATTTTTAGCATTCTGGTTTCAGAAAACCTTTGTGTTTATGTGGCAACATATTGAAAATTATGCCCATTTATACGACAATGGCCAAAACACTGAGACTGATGTAGTTGTCATGCAAGACCATGATTTCACATTGTTGCTGGTTTTTGCAATGAAACCACACACAGAGAACAAAACGCTATAAGCACTAATGGTGAGTACACACACTTTTGTATGGACAGACCACGTCGTTGGATTGTTATTATGGTGAGTCTCAACTATAAAACTACCAAGTCCCAGGTGAATATGGACTGGGAGACTTTACACTCTGGAGGAAACATTGTTGTTATTGTCCATCTACTTGCAGATGTGCAAGAAGAACTTTACTTTACTACGGCTGGGGCGCTTATGCATAGTAGTGTTTCCAAAAATGTGCATTTCAGTGGCTCAGAGTACAGTTGTTGTGTAAACAAACACCCAAAATGTACAACGAAAGGTTTCCATTTTCACTTAAAAACGTTGATGTGTCAACTTGGCCTCAATGAACCATTTCTGGAAGGACACTGTTCAGTTCCAATCGAGGCTCTGGCCTCACTGGTCACATGTCCACATTTAGCGGGTCGCCATCCCTAAATCCGAGCCGCTGCTCCATCAAACTTCTGTCTTCCTTTTCTTTTTGTTGCAAATACACCACCGCCGCAAAGGCTCCACCTTCACAGCAGAGTCCTGCACTGGGTCAAGGACTTGCGTGTCGCAGGGTAAACTACAGATAACTCCCGAAAAGAGCAGACACCCTGTGCTGAGCGCAGGAATCCGCATGCTTGGACAGGTTTTATCCGTGGACACATCTTAATAAGTGGCCATCCTGCCAAACCCGGACGACAGACAGGTTTTCCAGGCAAATCTGAAGCTGAGCAAACACTAAAAGGGCCAAAATACTAAGTCTGGGTCTGATTATCTGAATATTTGGTCATTGTGGTGGTATTTTGAGATCTGAATAATCGCAACGATCAGCAATCGACTCAATTTAATAACATTTTAATTTAAAAAATCTTGTGGAGATTCTGCGGATGACAGCTTGTACCTTTTCAGGTCTTTTGTGGGTTTCAAAAAGCTTGACAAGGCTTCTTCGAGTCTGTACAGACACGGCGGGTATTATGTAGGTGTTGCATTTCTTTTGGAAAAGAAATAATAGCGCACAATGAGCCCGAGCTGGCTATTCTGGGTCTGCACCGGGCTGGAGGCAGGAAAACTCACCCTGTTAAGATATTCAGAGCTTCCACCTGATACGCATGCTTTTTCAAAAGGTTGAATGAAACTTAAGTGCAGAGAGGACGGAGGCCTTTAGCAAGGTCTCGTTATGCGTCATGGGAGGCAAAAAGGAAGCCAACAAAAAAGAAAAATGATTTGCAGAGAGCAGTTTTCTCAGGCAGCATAAATTGCCCTCCAGCTTGATGAGATCGACAGTCAGGACTTTATGGAAGAAATGCCCGCTGATATACTGCTGGAATAAAAACGTACAGATTCATTGATGAGGTCTGATGTTTAGCTTCTCAGTTCAAAGAGAAAATGACCATTATTTATGAGGTCATGACAAAAGTAATCACCGTGACATGAATATGAAAGGAATACTTTTTAATTTTGTTTGTCTTTTGGAAAAAAAACATGGTGTCAGACAGGAAATGATTAAGTAACTCAGCAGACATTTGACATTAAACTGCCAAACTTGATTGAAATTAAGAACATTTGTTGGTGAAACTAAACATGTGACTTTGATGAACACGGTCATTCCTCAAGGGCCACATCTACGACATTGATTAGAATTCACATCACGCCTAATCTTTCAGGAAAAAATAGAAATGTTTAATTTACAAATCGAGTGCCTTTCTACTGTCATGAACTTCAGAGTTCAACTTCATACTGCTTGGTGATGCTCTTAGACCCCCGTATACGCAACAATATTACAAGTGAAAATGCATCGTTTTTGAAAATTGTGTTTCTACAGAAATAGCCGAAACGGTGAGCCTACAATTTTCATGTTGGGCCACTAGTTGGTGCTGTTGATTATTGCAATGAAACCACACACACATGCACTCAAGAGAACAATCCACTGTAAACATGAATAAAGGCGAGTACACTGACATTCATATGGACAGACAAAGAATTGTTACTCCAGAGACTCAACTATAAAACTACCAAGGGGGGGGGGGAATAGAGAAAGAAAAGGAAAGCGAAGAGGGAAAATAATAAACAACTCCCAAGTCCCAGGAGAATATGGACTGGAAGCCATGATATTCTGGGGGAAAACATTTTCGTTATTGTCCACCGACTTATACACGTGCGGAAGAACGACATGCTCAGGCCGTGGTGAACACGCCCAGGAGCAGTGTTTCAGAAAAGTGGCAGGGTGAAGCAGAGTGACAAAAATGGAGTGAAGACAATAAAACAAGATGTTTTTACAATAACCTGAAGTTCCAGTCGGTGACATGTCAGTGTTGTGTGTATTCCAAAAGGCATATGACAAAGGAGTAAAGCAAAGTCTTAGCACATTACTGAACTGCGTGGAAACAAGTCCCATCACGGCACAAATAATCCATCATAACACCTCTGATCAAGCCTCTGCAGCAGCACTGCTGTGCCTGTTCCACTCGTTCCCTTATGATGCGTTATTGTGTCCCAGGAGTCGGGGGGCATGGGACAAATGTGAGGTGATCTATATTGTACTTTCTGCACGTACACAGTATTCTGAACCCTGTCAGTTATCCTGCAGTAAGGTTTCATGATGAGCAGGTTGAAGAACCAGTTGTGCAGGAATGAAAAATGAAACCTTTGAATAACAAGAGAGACATATGTATAGGAAATATGAAAAGATGTGTTTGCCAACGTACATCCGTAAAATGTATCAAGATGTTCAAAGTGAGGCTTGAAGGTTTACATGTGCAGTGATGTGAAAGTGGGGAAAATGAGATTTAGAAAAATGTAATCAAGGACAACGAGATTAAAGAAGATGTGGTGGGCACAGGGAAGCAGGAAAAGGAACATAAAGGGTTTTATCTGTGATCAGACATGTAATGCGGCCG
Organism: Blennius ocellaris; assembly: GCF_963422515.1. NCBI lineage: Eukaryota > Metazoa > Chordata > Actinopteri > Blenniiformes > Blenniidae > Blennius > Blennius ocellaris. Next base: position 20,452,578 of record NC_137664.1, on the reverse strand, counting down.
TGGGGCATTTATCTGAGAGGTTTGAAGAGAGTAGGAGGCATCAGTGGAATCAGTCACGGAAACACTTTCCATAATGGAAGAACTCATCAATGCTTTTCAGACAAACATCAGAGCTGCTTGATGCTTTCAGCTAGGGTTGATTGGGGGCTCTGCCAAGCCAATGGGAGACCCGTCAAATTGTTCTTCACCAACACAGTGTGACCGTGCAGTAAATGAGTTTTTGGAAATTATAGTTCTGTCAAACTTTAATCAGGTTTGTAGGTTCGTCAATGATTTAATTAGCATTTGCTAGATGCATTTGCAAATTACGGATATCACCAATCTCAAAATCGAAGCAGCTCCTTAACCTAAGGCCTTGTTTACACAATGTTTTTAAGTGAAAACAGGAAACTTTCGTTGTGTTTTGGCCGTCCTTTTACATGTTTGCCTCCAGAGTAACCCCCAGTCCATATTGTCCTGGGACTTGGTAGTTTTATAGTCGACAGTCACCGTAATAATAATCTAACTTGGTATAGACTGTAGATCAAATGTAGGCTTTGCAGAGTCTGAAGTGTGTGTGTATGGGCTTGATCATTTTGAGGTGAAGTCACAACTTGTCCAGGAGCTTCTCCTTCTGGGTCACATTCTGATTCACATTGGTTTGGTTGAACTGAGTTTCTCCGTAATGTAGCGACAGATGGAATGTAAATGGAATGAGGAGCGGAAGTAGTTCCTCCTCTTCCCAAGAGAGGCATGTGGGCGGAGCCAGTCCAGCTCCTGAAACCAGCAGGTTCTGAACGAGACTCAATGAACACATATTCAAGTGGCTGAAAATCAAGGACAAGCTGGCTTCAGGGCAAAACACTTTGAATACAATGTTTGTGGACCAATAGGAACCATGTGAACGTGTACAAAAGTTGTGTGATATGACTCCTTTAAGCTTCAACAGATCAAGCAAACTCCAAAGCTTAATATTGACTTTACCATCGCCCACTGGCTTGTCGTGTGTCCCTGCTCCACAATGCTAGATCCAAAGATCACCAGCTACTTTGATAACGCAGGATAAACAAACCGAGTGTGACAATAAACACAGAAGGGGAAAAATTATAGATGCTCTCATTCAACAGTTAATTTGTCAAATAATCTAATCATCATAGGCCACATCCACACGAGCCAAAACAACCATTTTGCTCCCAAAAAATTCCGTCGACATCTCACTATGAACACGGCTCAACACGAGGCTTAAGGGCATGTCGTACCTGCCAGGCCTTTAGGGGCGCTGTGACTTACTAAATACACAAAAAATGCAGAAGAAGACAGAGTACAAAGAAATTTAGAAGTAGACCCCTGCTCATAACTCATAGCTCATATCTCTGAGTTCCATAGAGCTATGGCCCTGCTCCTCCTCCGTAGTGTCAGTAGCTTCTGCAGCTCAACCGCCGCTTGTAGTCCGTGATTATTGTGGTTATCAGATGACATCACACACTCGTACACCCATGGAGGATTTCAGGGAACCAGAGACCTCACCAAACCACCAATCGTGGGACTGGAAGATGATCTGCTCAATAAGCAAAATGTATTTGAATGGGTCAGTGACATCCACTATCTGGTATTTCCTTCAAAGGTCAAGAGAGGGAATGGAAGAGCTTTCATTACAAAAGAAACTGGTTTCATCTGAGGAGACCTTCCAGGTGGATGTTGAGTGAAAAAAGGGGGGAGGGTTTTCCTCTCCTTAGGGTGAAATAACTAAAGGAATCACTCAGATTTCTCACTAAACTTGACTGACGTTTTACTTGAGACAACCCAGTTTGATGTGAATTGGTCAAACGCAACATGTGATCTCAAAACTGTCCACAGCTACAGTCTGTGCATTAACTTTCAGCAATGACGCTGGACATTATGTCAGATATCACACAGCCATTTCCTGCCATTTTATCCTTTTACGTAGGAGTGGGCAATATGCCAAAAATACCATGATTTTTTTTTTCTTAATAATAAAATCGCAATCACAATTTTATCACAATACACTAAATAGCTTATTAAACAGAGTGAAATAAAAATTCTAATTGAGTAACTGAGGATCTCTCTTAAAGTGCAGTGACTAAAATAATCACCAAACTCTAATATCTATAACCTATTAAAAATCCAACAGCGTGAGAACATTTTACTGCTCAGACATCTGGCAGTTTTTCTCTCCTGAAAACAAGGCATTATGAGAGACTACACCACCCTTTCTTGCTACACAACCAAAACAGACACGCCCATAATTCACCATGATTGGTTGGTCAGGTGCACCTGAAACCTCTGATGCGTCAGCTTAGAACAACAGCATCTAGAGTGCGCTCTACAGATGATTCTAGGATCTCTCTGCTTTGGCAGATCGTCAACATGTTCTAATCCTTCACAATCTAATATCAAACACTTACTTTTACATTAAAAAAAAAAAGTCTTGGTGTATCAGAGATAACAGAGGGAATTTATGGCTTTTTTTGTTGTTTGTTTGCTTTCAAGAAAAACTTGTTGTCCACCATATGAGTGCACTCACCCTCCAGCAGGACTGTCTCCGGTGTTTGCCGTTGTTGTAGGCGTGACTGTGCGGGTCACTGAGCGTCAGAGAGATGAAGTCCTTTCTGGAAGGCGGATACATCCTCTGATCGAGGCGGGCAGGTGTTGGTCATAGAACCTGGAGTCAAGAACAGAACAGCTTAATAAAACAACATATACTGGATTTTCTCAACTGTGTGAAAGGTTTAAGTTGGATTAATAGGGAGTGAAAATGGGTACTGTAGGTATAAAATGAATTAAAGGAATTCTTATGACATAGGAGGTATGCATATAGCTTATGATAAGAAGACTGCATTTTGGAAGAAGAGACCTACTTTTGCCAGTACATTAATTCCAAGGGATGAGATTGAAAACTTAACTTGGAGAATGTCAAGTTCAACTTTGATCTGAATGGCAGCTATAATAAAGGCATCAGTGCAAGATCTAATCTCTGTCCATAGTTTAATATAACTCTCAATGAAAAAAAAGAAAACACAACAGATGGTACTTGATGTGATGTTAGCAATAAATACAGCACTGAAAACATGTGACAAGAGCAAAGCTAAACGTGATATGATGCCAACAACACAATATAGCATCCAGCTTGTCACTACAGCAGTTTATAGGATTTACAAGGTATAATTCTGCTAATCGGAGCGACTTACCACACAGGCTATGTGAGCTAAACACTGTCCTCATACAGACATCGCTGATAAGCTCAGAGGAAGACAAATTAGCTGCTGAGTGACGCTGTGAGCTGCTGCTGCTTCCTCACCTTTGTACCTGCTCGTCTTCCTCTCAGACTCTCCTCCTCTTCCTCCTCCTCCACTCAGCTGCTCGGCTACAGCTAGCCGCCACGGGCTAACACAGCTCTGCGGCTCCTCGCAGGGTGAAACGTGTCGCCTTCCGGCCGTCACACGGGCTCAAGCGGGATACAGCCGTCCGCCCGACCGCCGCACAGCCAGAACCGCCGCCACATGGAGCCCAAAACACGTTACAGCGAAGAGATACGAAGCTAAAGATGAGGGACGGAGGAACACAGGGGGGAACGCGGAAGCGACGTGACGCTACGTGTCATGTGACATGTGCACGTGCTCTGCATGTGGGGGCGTTTTAATACTACTACTACTACTACTACTACTACTACTAATAAAATAATAAATAAATAAATAATAATAATGACAATATAATAATAACAATAATAATAATGATGATGATGATGATGATAATAATAATAATAATATTTGAATGGAATAGTGAAACAATAATTTCTTTAATATCTATATTTTCTGACAATTACAAATGTTTTTCTGAGATCGCAACATATATCTCAAACTTTTAGGAACAATAATGGCTTAGTGCAGAGACTGAACATATTTAGACAGTATTACAGTTTATTAATACATTTTATTTTTAAAAAGAATAATCTCCTTGTTCCTCCTATGATCTTTGCGAGGCTTGGCGCACCCACTCTGACAGAGTATTCCTTCATAGATTACTTTCTGGTGAGTAAATCAGTGATTAAAGACACTAATGACACACAGATTCACCCCATTACTATCAGTGACCACGCTCCTGTAACTATGACAGTCACTAATAGAACAATCACCCCTCATAAAATCAAAAATCATTTCTTACTCCTAATAGAAGACCAAAAAGGAAAGGAAAAAGAATTATAAGATCAAATCAAATCCATGGAGACAGCTCATGGCACCTCCCGGGACGACCGCCTATTGATTGAGCTATGAAAATTAAAAATGGACTGAAACCAGGTGAATAATTGAACATACAATACAATTTCAACTACAGAGATTACGCTTGGATAAAGACAAAACATCACAACATATGCGCTGTCTAATAGGGAAAAAGCCTGAGCCAGACAAGAAAGATAAGTTCAATTGAAATTTCTTAGTTTGAAATCTGTTCTGTGTAACAGGTAAAAAAGGGACAAAACGTGTCACTGAATAAGAATCAATAGATTAAGTTTTGTGACCATTTGACCAACTGCTGTAAGACTGGATTGTGTTAAATGATAAAAACAAATTAGACAGTCAGATTGATAGGACAGATGATCAGAGGTGCAGGGTTTTTTCCACCATTAGTGAGACCAGGACAGGCATCTGGGATGAGCTTGTCAGTGAAGCAGCAGCCAGTGAAGCAGTACATCAGAGCTGCAGCATCTACACCACAAAAAGAGACCAGACCTGTGCCGGTCACTGCTTGTACCAAAGGAATGTTTCAAACCTCTTCTTTCTCCATTCCAGTTTCGGTGGATTCCTAATGGAATTAATTATTTAGGAATTAGGTTATGCTCCGAGTTGACTAATATAATGTCAATAAATATACAGCCATTACTACAGAAATTGAAAACCAATTTGGATAAATGGAAATTACTGAATCTTACTCTATGGGGAAAAATTTACAGTATTAAAATGCGTGTTGCTCCACAGTTAAATTATATGTCAATGATGATTCCAATAATAATAGACAGTACATTTCCAAAACAGTATAATGGGCGAACCAAAGAATTTCTTTGGAATGGTAAGAAAGCAAGAATTGGACTAGGAAAACGTACAGCTTTGAGGGCCTCCGGAGGGCTCGCTCTTCCAGACCTGGAATTATATAATCTTGCATTTGAAATGAACAAATTATTGAGAGATTGGAAAGATGAGGTCTCAGATATTGGGTGGATCAAGATTGAAAGGAAAATAGCAGCTCATTCATTGCAATTTGCTATGTTGAAGCAGGAAGACATGAAAAACATGCAGGGCTGTGACACTCAAGGAGCTGCTCCGGGCATTTTCCTCCAACTGGACGGATGGACAGACGGACGGACATACACACATGCACACACACACACACACACACACACACACACACACACACACAAAACGAACAATGGCTGGTCAGGTTCACAGCTCGGGGGGTGCTAACACATGGCACCCAGTTAATTTTTTGACATTCCTGCTTACAGTATTGGTTAAACTATTGGACAACTACCTACTATCGGAGTTGTCGGATGTTAATCTCAATAAAAATTCAACATTCTTAGGTGATGTTTGTTCCTCATACATTCAACATAACTGATGAAAACTGCTGTCTGTCACATCTGGAGAGGATTAGTATCTGATACAAGACATCCAGGTCTTTAATAAAGGACTGATGCAAAGCTGCACTCATTTATAACACTCATCTCAATCATATTCCTCCCAGAAAGTACTCGATATCAGTACTTAAAGACTTGTCCATCTGTCAGAAGGCTCTGGGAGGTTCTTGGCATTGAGCCTTTGTGGCACAGCATGATTTACAGTGCAGCTGCTTAAGGTTCTCAAGCCAATCACAATCTAATCGTTTTGCAAGAGAAACAATCAAAGAAGGCAAATTGGGCTATAAGTGACCAAAGATTGAGAAAAAAAAATATGCAGCAGTCTTTCTCAAAGCCTGGGTTGCAGCTTCAAATAGTCTGCTTCTCTCTAGCTGTACAAAAATGTACAAAAAAAATAAAAAATTACAGAATCCTTAAATAAAATCACATTATTTATATAAAAGACTTTAACTGCAGTTGTGATTGTATTGTTCAAAGGTGAGCCCAACTTGAAAATAGTTTTGGCATTCTGTATATCTTTGGATTACACTTTAATTGTGATAAATATTCCTGGACAATAAGTGTTGTGTATAATATATTGCATTTATACTATATCTGGACTGGAGCAAGCTTGTTTGGCTTGCATGTGTATGGTGTGTGGGACTTAAAGTGGCTTCTTGTGTGTATTTAGATTTGTGTATATCCACATATATGTATTGTATTGACATGCCTATTTGTATCGAGCAGGTACACGTTGTGTGTATATTAAACATGTTATATAAAGTTTATGCTTCCTGTATTTTGAACTCGTTTGTATTTCCAAATAAAAAAACAAAAACAAAAAACAAGCTGCTCCTTTTCCAGTTTTCATCAGAGAATAATCATTATTGCGCTTTATGATTGATCTGCCTTGTCATATGAGCCATATGTCAATATTCTCACATCGTCAGGTACACTATTTACTCGTGTATACGTGGTACTTCCATGACGGCTATACACTAAATGAGTCTGATGTGTCTAAATTACCGATGAAGATTGTCCTGTACGAGGAAACTACCGCTTATTTTGGGGCTGTCGTACAGTTGGTAATACTTACACTGCGATGATGAAAAAGATGAAGCACCATTAGCCAACACTTGGTTAAAAGTAGGTTTTTAATTCAGCTGACACAATTCTTTGAACAACCTGATGGAGGGATCACACGAGACAGATGTCCAGCATGTCGTTTCATATCTTTCAAAAGCCACAATTTGTACAAAACAAGTGAAGTACCAATGATCGGTCTCAGCCAGCTAAGGCAATCATACCAAAATGATATCAAAACTCCAAATACAAAAAGAAAACATTGTAGATTAAACACACGGTGGGGGGAGAATCGCAGACTGGAGCCAAGACACAAACTCATCTGGCTGACCTGTTGTGCTGCACTAGAAAACTAAAGACGTTCAGCTGCTGCCGCTGTTGTTGGTTGAGCTTGTAGATCACACTCTCACTACAATACTCCCTGAGATCTTACTTATCTTTATCCTCCTCGTACGCAATACATTGCTCACTGCTGACCAGCTCCAAGATACAAAGTTACAAATACTGTCCAGCAGCAGCGAGGTGGGCTGCTTCTTCACTGGCTTCACACATCTCAACAGCTTTTCTGCAAAGCTCCTGTAGTTGAGTATTAACAGGTACAGCAGTTCAACCAGGATCACACTTTATTTGTGGTGAAAAGGTTGAATACACTGTAAAATACAGGACACACAAGAGTGTTTCCACTACTTTAGCATTGCTGAAGTGAATCTCAAATGAATATTTTACAAAAATTGTCTATTATATTGGTACTGAACAGGGTTTGATTTGCTCCCAACAGCTATGACCAATAATATCTTGCATTATGGAAGAATTGAAGTCGTTCAGCATTCAACCAACCGTTACTTCCTGGTATGAGGCACAGCATTGTGGGAGAGATGGAGGCACTAGGTGATTGCAATGTGTTTCAAGCTCTGCGAGAAAACATTGAAAAAAAACCCCCAAAAAACGGTAAATGATAATCAATGAGTATTTCTTTCTGCCAGTTGAACAATGGATGGACTGAATATTGTAGTTTGTGGTCATGAATGAAGTAGCTTATTTAGCGTCTGTGTGAATAATAATGAAGTGTGATACCTGAGACATTATAAAATGCTTTGTATTTTAGCAAAACAAGGGAAGTTGGTCTTGTTGACAATAGACAGCATCAAGTATGAGGAAGCACGACCTCTTTAGGTCAGTTTCAGGATGACATTAATTCAAACAGAACTTGATCAGCACCTTAAGTCATCAAAGTGAATCATTTAGATTACAGTACTATGGAGGGGTAAGAAGTGGCCTGGAAACGCAAGAGAATCACAGAAGCCGTGTTCAGGGGAAGAACACATTGTTAAGGTGTGGAAGGAGAATCCAACATTTATATACACAACAAGGAGACTACAGGAGAATTCCTAATTACACAACAATCAAACATTCCAAAAAATGTATATAAACGATAAAAAATACATTTTAAATTATTTAATACAAGATCAAAGTCTTTGTAAACAAAAGTGACGTCTCCTGGTTCCATCTAAAATTCATTCATACGGAGTCACTCGACTGGGGCGCACCAAATCCCCCTCGAAAAACAAGACAAAAGAGATGAAGATTTGAGGAGTTGGAGAAGTTCTTGCCGTCTTCTCTGAAACAGAGGCTTCAGTCCTGAAGCGCCGGAGCTTCCTTCCACCTCTAGCTGAAACACGCGGGTCCGATAGTGAGGCCGAAGCGGTGTGTGAAGTTTCCTCCTCCCATCAGAGCCACGTCTCTCAGCGGGAGCAGCTGTAGGTCCTCGAACTCCATGACAGACTCCCGAGGACTGGAAAGCATCTCCTCTCCAGGCTGACGCACAAGAAAGGTTCATTAGTCTACATTTCAATGGGAGAAAACGCTGCTTGAATCAAAATGGAGTCTATTTTAGCTTCTGATATACATTTTTATATTTACATTAAGGCGACCTCTCCGTTTCCTGATGGCATTCACCCATTTAACTTTTGAATTATCTGGTCAACATGTTTGTCATTTCTTTTCTTTTTTCCTTTCAAATGATTAAATTCTGGTACAGAATTAAATTTTTATATAGAGTACATACATATATACCATTGACATTCATGAGAAGCAACCAAAATACAAAATAAGCATCAACAAAGGTGTCTGAATATTTAATGCAGTTCATCCAATGAAAACTGGTTGATTATGTTGGTTTCTAGACTAGTTTGACATGTTTTCAGATTTTTGTTGTTCTTATTTCTTGTTGCACAAATCCCATTCAAAACACATTTGGTTTCAACTATTTGGAACAACATTCAGCTCCTTTGTCTTTCAGTAAATCCCGAAATCTTAAGATTCTTCTCGCACTATTGTTTTTGTTTAGAAATACGTCTTCAAGCGTATTAAAGAAGATCAGAAACAAGTGAAAAGAAGTGAGAAATATTCCTGCGCACCACGCAGTCCCTGAGCGCTCCGAGGTAACTCTGCCTCCTGGTGTCGGTGAGGAACTTGACGTCTCTCTCCGTCTGGCCCAGCCTGTGACCCGGATGACACGAGTACGTCACCTTCTGAACGGCAGCGGTGCTGTGCAACCTCAGGAAGCGCATCTGCACCACGTTAGCACCAGGGTAGGAGAACTGAGGAGAGGCAAACACATTCACCGACAAAGGTTTGTGACAATGGAGCGACTTTAGAAAGAGCAGAGAAAAAAAAAACTAGACCAGATGCTGTTTAAAAGTGTTGCTACACTAGAATCTTCTGCTGTGACGTGTTTCTGTATTTGAGTTATTCTACTTTAGTTTAAGTCATTGATGTCCAAACCATTTTAGTCCAGGGGTCCCAATTTGATCTTGAATGGGCTCGACTGGTGAAATAGAGCCATAATGACTTTTAAATTCAAACTTTAAAGTTTTTCGTATACATCATGAAACCAAACAATTACTACAGAAAATGTCTACAATCTCAATACAAAACCAAAATTATTGTAATCTTGTGGCGCAAAATACAGTGGAATGTCCGAAAAACGTCTCCTATAGCTGTTGCATTATGTGTCTTTTTAAAAACTCTCCCTGACAGCATGACTCTGAGGCCAGTTTGATAGCAACCAGGTTGCTATCAACCAGCTTTTTTGACAGCATCACTAATATCTCAGCTCAGGTCTCACTGTTGTGTTGTGTCTGCTAATCTAAGGAAATTTGTTTAAAAACTTCAATGTTTTATTTGAAATTTTCACAATTTGAAAACAGCTTGATGGTTTGGACAGTTTGGAGCCACTTGCAGGCCAGTTTTGGTCCTCAGACCTTATGTTTGACACTCCTGATAAAACGCTTTTTTTTAATTCAGTATTTGTTAATCTTGTTTCATTAATTTTTTTATTTAGGCTTTGGTTAGGCAGGAGAGCCACACTGAGCTTAATAATCTCTTTTACAAGTATGTCCTGGAGAACTGGCGGGGCCAAGGGTCTTGCTCAAGGATCCCCATTGCATGTTTTTTTTTTAAAGAAACAGCTTAAAAAAACATTATAACTGACATTCAATCTGTATTTGTTTTCTTTTTCAAAGATGAGTCAAAAACATTACTTAAATTTACAGATTTGTTTCTTTTTGACTCACATAATTGCCAACTAATTATGATTATTGGACACAATTAATCGGAATAAATCTACTGGCATATTTGCAATGACACAATGAAGTGAATCAAGAATTGGGATCCATCGATACCGATACCAGCATCTTGTCCAATACTGTACCTACTCGTACTGAAGCTCGTCCTTTAAAAATGTAGTATCGGTACATCCCTAATAAAAATTAATATGAAAGCTGATCTCAGGTATATGTTTAAAACAATTATGTGACTTTTTTGTGTTTTGAGTGTCTCAGGGATCAGAGGTAAAAATCATTGACATGACTGTCAAATGTAGACCTGCTCACATGTTACTCATCTAAATCAGTGCTTGGGCATCATACAACTGCTGTTTGGAACCTAAAGAACCAAAAATGGAATCTGGACTTTATTACATTTGTGTGCATCATTCGAGTAGTAACTTTACAATATGTGTATTTAGCTATTTATAGGGGGAAGGGAGTCGCTGACTGAAGTAGCCCACGATGGACAACAATTAATTTTTTACATTACATCCAAGTTCCATGGTCACCCAATGTTCTCTGCCAGTGTCATTGGAGAGCTATTTCAGTGTTTGAGTAGAAGTATTGTGATGTAATATGAGACTGCAAACAGTAAATGCAGATATCAAAACTAATTCTTACCTAATTGAAGCCTCTCGATAAACTAATAAAGATATTACTCTGTCCATATCAGAAAGCAGAACTTAAGCACTATTTCCTCACCTGAAATCCCTGATCCTGCCTGCTGAGCCACTGAAACACTCCGTCCTCTGAAGACTCTTCCATCCAAGCCTTCATGGGCAGCTGCCAGGACAGAAAAAAAAAAAAAAATGAAGGCCCATATTTGCAAATAAATGCAGGTTGTGCCCTCATACAAGCCACATACAAAGGTCAATGATGTTCACTCAGTGGGTAATGAGCCCTGTATCAGCTTGCTATTCAAGCATGAACAACAAGCAAAGTAAAAAGTCTCATCGCTTCATGTGACTGGAAACCAATTCGCAGTATTATCAGGTTGACTGAGCCCATGGTTTGAATGGGATTAGCTGTTTGAGTGGAAGAGGTGAGAGCAGGGTACATGTTTCAAGTTTTTCTAGTCAGCAAAGGGCACAGAAAAGGACATTGATTATGTGAATCAGAGCATCCAATGGCATTTGGATTAATATATTGTCTACAACATGTGTAGATTGACTCCTTTCCAATGGGAGAAGCTTATTTTTAACATCGAGCTTGGTCAGTTCGTGTTGCTTTTAGTAAAGGCTTATAAATGTGTTTTGTGGTCCTCAGCAGAAAGAACCTCAAAAGAGCTGCTTTTTTTGTTTTTTTTGTTAATATCTACGGGGCAATATCTCGTACTAACAAAAAAGACATGTGGAAAATGTCCAAAAGAGGTTGACATTTAAATCAGAATTTGAGGCCCTATTTATATTTCAAGAGAAAGCTTATAATTTTAGCATTTTCATTTCAGAAAGGTTTTACATTTAGAAATGTTCATAAAAAATTTTTTAAACTGACACTAAAGAAACACAGAAAACAATGTGGTTTTCATGTTGGACCACTAATGGGAGCTCAAAAAGTTGCATTTTCAGTTGTCGTGTTAATGGACATCCAAACCACAATGACAATGTTGTGTTTTTAATTGAAAACATAGTGTCAACGAGGCCTGAAAGTGAAACAGAAGACCTTTCAAGAAAAAATTATTCTTTAAACACAAGGACCAAAAATTAATTTGGGCTTAAAGTCCAAATCTAAAACACATTCAAATTTCGATACATTTGAAACAGCGGTTAATGCAAAGAAAACCTCAAAACATCGAACAGCTGAAGGACTTTTGGAGGAAAGCGAGCTTCAGAAACGTGGATAATTGTGCAAAACGCTCACAGGGTGCCTTTTTACATAGAACCTTACATTTCAGCTTGATTATTAAAATTTATATCGATAATCAAACAAACAGAAGGGCATGGATTCAACTTTGGGTTCCACTTGTGCTCTCTCTGTTCTCAGTTTACGCGTTTTCCCTGTACATACAGTACTTTTCTCCAGTTCTCTGGTTTCCTCCCACAGTCTAAAAAATGCATCTAAAGATAATTGTTAAATTGTTCATTGGTGTGATATGCAAGTGTGTCTGATTTGTGTTCGACTTGTCTGACACGCCTCACAAACACCCTATGATCATCTCACCCATAAACTTGACCCGCATGTAGTTTGTATAGATCGCTATAGGAGAAGACAGGTGGACACATTTGTCTGCTAATGTTTGTTCTTCCCTCCATTGATCTGCCAAACAGCTGTGAATAAGTGTTTGTAAGCGTGTCTTGACCATATGTGCTCTCTGTTATTCAGATTTTATTGCTGACAACACAACAAATTGCCCATCATGGACAATAAAGTTGACCTTCTGAACAGGAGCTATAGCAGGATACACCTTGAACAGATTGCCATCACTGTGGCAACACAAAGACTCTCAGCAACTCAAACTCAGACACATTTAAGTGTAATTTAGTTCTGAATTAACTTAAAATTAATGTCTTTTAATTGTGGGAGCAAGCGGAGCACCTGAAGGGAACCTGCAGGGAGAGAAGTGAAGCATAAAAACTCTGAACTACTACCCTGGGCAATGACGTGACTATAAAATCAACTGGAGGAGCTTGTTAGTGGGTTTCATTTGTTTGTGTTTTTTTTGTTTTTACAGTGGAATGGTAAAGCATCTTCTGAATTCCTTTTTTTTTTTTTAATGGTATAAACCGCATGCAACAAAGAGGCATTTGTATAAAGCTTTGTCCATAATGTCCATCAGGTGTAAACCAAGTTCACCCATTGATCCAAATGTAGATAAGTTAAGGCCTTGTTTGCACAATAACTTTTCAAGTGGAAACGCATTGTTTATATAGAAAATTTTGAGTTTACACAGCAACGCTTTAAACGCTGAAAACGAAGTACTGGAAGTTATGCCACTGGAGACCGCCATTATTTATTATTGTCCATCTCATGGTGCATGTGTACAAGAACTATTTACTACGGTCGTGCACGTGCACACAAGCTGCGTTTTCAAAAAGTTGCATTTCCCCAGTAGTCATGGAGACACAGTTGGACTATTGTCTACAAGTTGTGTCTTCAGTCATTGCCATGGAGATGCAGTCGGAGAGTTAAAAAAAAAAATGCATTTCTCTCCTACTTCCACAAAGATAGATGCGGAGCCGTTGTCAAAACAATGCGATCTCAGTGGTTTGACTTTTCGCTTGAAAACGTGGTGCAAATGGGCCTGAGGTTGTAGCACCTTTCAGTTGTGGACAAACACTATTGGTTCAAATGATTACAATATTGGGTTGATTCCCAACTTGGACTGAAAATGTATCTCACAACAATCATTTCGGTAAATCAACATTTTATACAATCTAAGGAGCTATCTATTTTTACGCGCGTTCCTATCTTGAAGACATGCTGAAGGGCACAATATGTCACGTTCTGTCATGACTCTACATTTGGTAGCGAGCCACTCCAACTCACCGCGTTCGTGTGCAGACACTGCAACGCATCATTGACTTGACACCGGAAGAAAAAAAATGTAAATCTCCTGAGAGGTGACAGGCTGGATGACAGGTTCAAGATCAAGACCACACAGCTGCGTTCACGGCAGACATGTGGGGCGAATTACAATTCGCCCCATTGAAATTCATGCCCGACCTACAACATGGCTGCGTCAGGTTAGCCGGGGCGCCATTGATCCAGAGGAGTAATTTCCCATGAGCCTGTCACTGGCGAGGTCTTTATACCTGTGAGTCCTGAGGATGAAGGCAGGTCTGCACCGCTGTGGGAGCGAAGCTGCAGTAGGCCAGCACGGCATCGGCCGAGCTGCCCTGGTTGGGGTCAATGTAATACATTCCTGTGGGAAGAAAGAAAAAAAAGGAAAAGGTCAGTGAGAGCCGAGCGGATCAAAGTATCATACTTCAAACTGACAGCAGGACCTGCAGACTGCAAGAAACACAGCTATGGCAAAGTTCTGGGAAGAAATATTACTTTCAACAATATATCCTTTTCACCATATCGTCAAGTTCTTATTTCCAAAGATTTGAACTTATATTAGTACGTAAAGAAAAATGCTACAAAATCGTTCAAACACTAAAAAAACAATTGCTGTTTTTCAAAGCCAGTGTTTATCTTTGTGATGTATGACGGCGCTTAAAACGCAAACGGTCCAGTTTTAGTGGAGGCTGTAACTCGGATACATTTTGACACATGACACTAGCTCTCGGGGAATGTTCAGCGAGCGGCACTAAAATGACCACGGCGCCCCGGAGACAGTGCCGGAATTAAAAGCTATCAGTTAGGTTTACTGTGCCTAAAGAGGCACAATAAACCACCTGACCCAAACATGTCAGGAGGATCTTTCCACTCTATTTTACCAATGATAGAGGAAAGTGAGGGGCGATATGTGAAATGTCAAAAAAATAAATCCTCTGCATAACAAAGATAGTCATTGAAACATAACGGAAGTACTTTGATTTCTTGTGTATTTTGGAAGCTCTGAAGCTCACATTTGTTTTACTATCTTCAAAAAGTATATAGTTCTAGTAATCACTAGGAGTGATTGCGAGATTCTGTAGAAGTCACCCTGTACCGTCGTCTTGGCCAGTCATTACAGCGCATGCCCTTCCTGCCACAAGCAAGATTCAAACCAGAGTCCCTTTCACTCAAGCTAAACATCTTAACTCCATGTAGAAATACAAAAAAATGGAAGCAATAAATGATTAGGTGCCTAAGGAGAAGACTCAGTAATACTTCAATTTGCATTTATAATATATGAGAAAAGAAGTTCCATTTATTGACTGTTCAACGGTCTAAACCAAAATGAATCATTTAATGAATGCTTTTGAGTTATGAAATATTGGTGACAAAATATTTAAGTGTATATACGAGGGAAGCACCAATACTGATACCAGGATTGGAGTATTGGATCACTGCACAGAGTGTTTTACGTGACGTCATCCGTCAGCAGCAGGTTGACAACAGAGGACAAGTGATGTCAGCGGTTTGGAGATTCTTTAATATTAATGACAATGACTAAAGTCAGACAGAATGTAAGTTATGTTCTGTCAAAATATCAAGAGGCGAAAGATCACCAGATAAATCAGGATTAATGGGATTTTGCTCACACACCAGCGATGCTACACATGATTAAAATATGACTGATAAAGGACCAAGCTTGCCCACTGTCTAATTTATACTCCGCAAGCAAATGATACCCGGAAGCTATGTCGCGAACCACCAAAGCATAGTCTTGGTGCTGACGCGACCCTCACCTCCAACGGCCCTTTGTCTATAGGTTTGGCACGACACAGAATGCAGCGAGGGTAAGAACGCAGAACATGACACCTGCGATGGTTCTGCACTACGACGCCAAATGATGGGAGTGTATGTTAGCAGCAACGCGGAGACTGGTTTTTTTGTATTTGGTATTGATACTTGGCATCGGCAAGTCAGTACTCCAACTTGTGCTCGTCTTTATAAAAACATCCCTAGTTTATAACGTTACCATTTTTAATGACACTCAAGTACAAGTGTTGAACATTTTTGTAAAGGACTCGTATATCTACATAGACGTGGTCAAATGTACTTACATTGTCCTCTAACACAACACTCAATGTGGTAAATATCAATCTACATTATTTAGTATTTATTTCATGTTCATGCATGTCTGTATTTCAGCAATTATCACAGATTGTATCAAAGAAAAAAGTGACATGAAAGGTCCAGTGCTGCAGCTATTTCAATCATTTCCAACAAATGCAGCCTGTCAGTGTATTGAAACTGTGAGTAGTGAGTTAGTGGGACTGACCACTGCTGTATTCAGGGTGACACAGCCAGAGCTCCAGACACGTCGTAGCAGGACGCTCCTTGCTGCCATCGGGAGGATCCAACAGCAGCCGGAGCTCCTGCTGCAAAGAGTCCAGGACCGTCTGGATCAGGGGGTAGTTGGGCTTGTCCGATACATAAATTAGGTCCTGGACATGGGAAGAGAATCATTTCAACACAAGCATTCAATGGAATGGTTTACCATTACTATATGTTCACAGAGCTTAGCTGGGTAAAGAGTTAAAAAGTACTTGCCTTCAGTTGAGTCAGTGTCAAGTTCAATGATGGTCCTGGAGGACCTGGAATCCCAGGTGGACCCTAAAACACAGAGGTGATACTATAAGGCCATCAATACAAGGTGAGTGTGTCCACATCCACTTCAACATTTTATCAGATCATAGCCAATGGACATAAGCGGCACATCGGGTTACTTCCTACAGTCGGACCTTTGCATGAATGTCTGACGTCGGTTTACTGAATGTCGTGATGTGAACTCGTACACATGCCGGTGTTTTGAGAAAGACAGCATTAGCAAAGTATTCTATGCCACAAAACACAAAAAAATGACCCATGCTCTTCTCTTCCTGATTATAATTTGAACCAAGGGAATGTTTTTTTTGAAAAGAAGCACCATAAGCGTAATTACGCTAGTGAATTACATTTTTGATACTTCCGGGTGAAGCTGCTTGTTGGATTCTGTGCACACACGTCACAAACGGCAAATGTTACTGTGCAAAACATTATGGGATTGATCCACTGAACTGGATCGGGTCACATCTTATAAACCAGCACAACATTCAGATTTCTTTATTCAGTGTTCATGTAAATGGAACAATCTGATCCTAGAATAGGAAAGAATTCAATCAGACTGACAACAAAGTGACCATGTAAACGCAGCTACTGACTGAATATCAACATAAAGTTTGCAATATAGCCATCCATCCATCCATACATACATACACCCTTCACATTCACAACGAGGGAAAATTTAGGCTCAGTAATAAACCTCGCATGCATGTTTTTTGGTCTGTAGAAGGAAGCACACACAGAGAGAACATGCAAACACCACACAGAAAGGCCCGGTCAGTGTTTGAACCATTCAGATGGAAATTTGCCGCAAACTTACTGGAAGCCCCCTCCGTCCGGGCAGCCCGGGAAGACCTGCGTAGCCTTTTAAACCCTGCGGGGAAAATGACGCACGGTAACCACAACATATCATTCACCATCGTTCATGCTGTTAGCTACCACATATGTGGAAATGGAAATCTATGCTTCCTCAGGAGGCCATTTCATTCCAACGTTAACTTCCAAGAGTGACAGCTTCCTGTGTAACCAGCATAGAAGTCATAATCAGCACAGTTGGCTTCAGGTAGTTTCAGGATGTGAGTGGGAGCTGAAGAGTGTTTTATATGTGGGGACAGCAACGCTTGAGTTGATGATATCATACCTTTAATCCAAACAAACCCTGCAACAGAGGAAACAGCAGAGGAAGAGGGCATTAGTCTGATTTTACACTATGAGGTGCATTTATCAACAAAGAGCTACCAAACGCTTTTATCTGCTGCATTAAGAACCTGTCGCCCATGCAGTCACAGATTTTAAAACCCACAGTCACTGGATTGTTCTCTGCTGAAGACACCGTGGGCTTAACATAGACATAATAAACTGTGTAGCGCTGGATAATTTGACAGTCGAGCAGCTGAAGGAAAAAGCAGCTGGCTGATAGATAGCAGCCCGGACTTTACAGGAAAGACAGGGATTATTATAAAACAATAATGTTTCTATCACACGCCCCGTCCCTGAGCTGTCTCCATTATTCAAACACAGCCTGACAGATGAACTGAGGATTTAAAATATTGAATGGTGCCTGTGCGGTTTAAGGATGACAACAATGTTCCCTGCTTGTACTGTATCATACATTAAAGATGCAAAATGCACTTACAGGAAATCCAGGAATTCCTGGGGCTCCTCTTGGTCCTGGTGGACCGATGTTCCCCTGAACCAAAACAAGACAGATACAGATTCACGTACCCAAGTTTCAAATGTGGTAAAACATATTTAACTTGATGGATCCAGGTTCAAAATGCAGTCAATGAAAAGACAAACTCAAATCTTTACTGTGTTTACCTGTTGTCCCTTCAAACCAACTGAACCTGGCAATCCAACATGGCCTCGAACACCCTGACAAAAAAAAAAAATTTAAATCACAAAGCAACAATATTAGAATGGTTCCAATGCACTGATGCCAATACCAGTATTGCTTTTATCGCTTTTTTTTTTTGTCAAATATTTTTATTAGGGATCCAGGTTCAAAGCCGATATTATCGGCCGATATTAACTTAAAAATGTAACATTTGGAAATATCGGTATCGGATTTTTACAACCGATATTGGAATTTCCGAGTCTGCATGAACGCAGCATGGGACGTTTAGGGGCGCGCGCTTGATGACGTTTAACAACACGCTGGACTCGTGGCTAAGAAGGAGAAGCCCATTGAATGAAATGTCCGTGGAGGACTGGAGGCTCAACCAGGCCCTCTTCCCTGCTGGGCAAGTACCTGACTGCACCCTGCACCAGTGTTGACAGTGAACCACTGTTCAGCACTGGTACCAGTACCTGACTGCACCCTGCACCAGTGTTGACAGTGAACCACTGTTCAGCACTGGTACCAGTACCTGACTGCACCCTGCACCAGTGTTGACAGTGAACCACTGTTCAGCACTGGTACCCACATCATTGAGAGAAGAAAAATCTCATACATTGCTGAGATGCTGAGATGCTTGTATTCATAAAGAAAAATCTCCCTCTTACACATGAGGACATGGGAAAAGAAATAGACCAGTTATATGGACGAGTCAACTTCAGTCTTTGTTTTTGTTGCACTTAAAGGAGGGCTGTTTTAATTTTGTGAGCATTTCTGTGCCTTTCTTGTTTATATTTACACTTTTTTGTTACTCTTAAAAGAGATTGAGCCCAGTTTGAGTCTATTATTTGACAAGTTATGGCCAGTTATTCATTCATTGACTGTTTACAACTAATGGACTGCAGATATGCCTCTTCCTTTTTTTTTATATTGTCTGTGGTGTTGTTGAGTTTGTTGTTGAGGTTTCTCTCTAACACTAAATAAATATGGCACTTTTTTCCAGAATTTAAGTTGTTCTCTTATTTTTCTCAGTGTGTACATTTGGAAAACCATGTTTGATTCACATATGCATCCAGTGGGGCATCACAATAAAATTTGGCATAATGTGTTAATTCCACAGTAGGAGTTATTTTATGTTGTTGTTACCTAACAGTTTTGATGTAAAAAGCCAGCATATATCGGTATCGGTGATATCGGTATCGGAAATGAACAGTTGGACAATATCGGAATATCGGATATCGGTAGAAAAGCCAATATCGAGCATCCCTAATTTTTGTTGGTTTTTACATTGGGAAGGTACAGACACATGTAAAGACATACCAGATGTGCAACAGTGGTCATCTCTCAATGTAATTAAACTCGCTACGGTAGAATATAATATGAAACCAAGGTGCATTAGAGAGCAAATCTCCCTTCCCGAACAAAATAAATCATTCACTCGCAGCATTTACACCACAGTACAAGACAAGACAAGACAAGACAAGGACTCAAGGGTTAAAGATAATCACAATGAAAAAATTATGTAAATAATTAAATATTATCTTTTATCGCTTTTAATAAGCACTTGTCTCAGTACTCGCTCGATGAAGTCAGGTTAGTACAATGCCATCTTGTTCCCACAAAAAATAACAATAACAAGGAGAGCTCCTTTTGTTACATCCCACACGAAGAACGACCCCAAAAAATGCTTCAGATTATGTCTGTTTCCTTTCTTGCACTGAGGGTTTCCCCTGTTGTGTGTACTGTCTCCTACATCTCTCTGTCCCTTCCCGCAGGATGTCTGACCGAGGAACTGGAGCTTTGTGACCTGTGCCATCAAGGCGGTGAGTGGATTAGCTTCTCTGATGCCATCTTGTTACTTTGTGTCCGGCTCTAGAGGTCTTTCTTCATGATAAAAGCTACAACTCTCCCATATGGTTCAGAATGTTGGCGATTGAACGAAAGGGATTTAACAAAGCTTCCCACATTTCACACCAAGTGCCTCCGTCAGATTCTGTGCAGCCTTTGGCCCAATACCATTTCAAACAAAGATCTGTTCAAAGGCTGTAGAACAGGATCTGTAGCCACCATCCTAATGTGATGGCGCTGGTGGTGGATTGGGAATGTTATTGTCAAAACCGCCTTGTATTGGACACCAGAGTAAAGGAGGAGTCATCAGAAAACACATGGCGGCAGATGGTAGAGCAAGAAATGCAACAGATGGGAAAGACCTGGAGCAGCATTTCAATGTTGAGGGATCACGTTGCTGCCCTACACGCCACTCGGCGTAATGGGCATGAGTGAGTGAAAAGGGAGGTTTTCCTTCCACTTCACAATCTCCTTGCTCATATGAGATTGTTCCTTTTTTCTTCTGTATTTCTTGGGATGTCAGGTTACGTTAGACGACATTGTTGTAACTGGTGATATTGAGTTGAAATCCTACCTTAGTGCCATCACTTCCTGCAGGTCCAGGCAGTCCCATGTCTCCTTTTTCACCCTGAGGATCAAGACATTGGAGTTATAGAAATGAATGTCAGACACTAAAAAAAGATCAATGTACGTTGGGGCTAAATGTTGCAAAGGGACGAATGTTTAGCTTTGGCAATTTTTAAGCAATTCATACAATCCTTCATGGCGACAGGGTTACATCCTCAATGGGATTGCAATGGAGTTGTCATGGTGCTTCCATTTCTCTTTGTTTGCAGGCAAAACGCTGCGGTTCAGTGTCAGGCCCAATAACATGAGAGGAAACTCTGATTGAACCATCAACCTTGAGATTTGAAGAAAAGATTACCTGCGCTACAGCTGGATCCATAGCTGTAGGAATAGTGTGTAAATAATAAAAAGTCAAAGTCAATCTCCATTCATCTTCTTTCCTGAGCTCGACTGCGAGTCTCTCCAGGACAGTAAAGCTTCTGACACAAAGTCACAAAGACTGAGGCCCACCACCCTGCGGATGAATCCAACTTCCACTACTTGCATTTGCAAACTGATTATTTCGGTCATACAGAGTATACATGATGAAAATATCTAGCTTTTTGCTAAATAATTACAGGTACTACCAAATGTATTACAAGCTCAACATAAAGTCAATTTCAAGGAAAGCTATGGGGAAAAATACAGGGAAATGCAAAAAAAACAACCTTCTCTCATGGTTGCATTATGGGTATTTTTACAAACTCACCCTGCCAGTATGGCTTTGAGGGTAAAGCTAGTTTGTAATTCACTAGGAGCTTTCATAGCAGCATGAAAGGTGTCTTAGTGTTGAGTTTTGTCTGCTATTCTTAAAATATTCTTTAAAAATCCATGTTTTCTTTGCAATTTTCTCAATTCGCTTGGTGGTTTGGCCTGATTAGAGCTTCTTAAGGGCCGGTTTTGGACCCTGGGCCTTATTTCTGGCCTACTCCAAATGCTTTGTGTGGCCTCTGAACGACAGTGTATTTGACACCCGTGTTCTAAACAGTGTATGACCTTCCTACAAGGCAGGTCGTTGGCATTCGTGTATGCTTGTACATGTTTGAGTGGCTGAAAATCAATAACAATATAAAGTACTGAAACTACTTTAAAAAAGGGAAAATACACCATATCGATGAAGTTCACTTATTATTTGAGTAAGTACTGACTAAAGGGAGACACTAAAACACTCACGGTTGAGAGAGGCTTTCACACAGTAATTCTTTGGTAAATTGCTTCAAAGCCCCATATTTTTGGCTCCAACGCATAAACTTTAGGTCGCGTTTACATTCTGCCTAATGCATCAGGTTCAACTGCAAGGCGACAGTAACAAGATGATATTATGCACTCCACCTGTCTGTGGTTTTGTATGTGTTATTTACTGGTTGTGATCCCAACTCTCCTGTGCTGAAAGTAAACAAAATCCCCTTGGTACCCAGAAAGCTGTTTCGTAATGAGTTTTTTTGCATTATGCTATACTCGACAGTTTAAATGTTATAATAAATTTACTTTATACCTTCCCTTTAAAAGATCACCCTAATTATACAGTATAGTTTGATGGCATTTTGTCGTCTTTCTCCTGCTGCTGTTCTCTCAAAATGCCTGTTCAGCCACTATTGCCAAGTGCTGATTGAGGACTTTAATAGAGATTTTAGCAATAAGATTTAAAGTCTTGACCTTATTATGAAAAGTGCTTTGAAATTATTTATGTTTTCATTTGATGCCATATAAAAAAAACTGAAATGAATCAATTGAGTATACTGAAGGGTATAATGAAAGGTTTCATTTTTCAAGATTGATGGTTATATTTTATAGATAAAAACGGTGGACCATGATAATAACAGGATCCAGTCCTGTGCATGGGAAGAGAAAATGACACCGAGGCCACGTTCACGCAACAACCTTTTGAAGTGATAACGGAGAAACCTTTTTGGAATGAAAACTCACTTCACGTTATCGTGTAAACAGGGTCTTAGTGTTATTAAATGGAGGGACGTCAAGTAGTTCAGTAATGTATTTGCCACAAAGAAAGTAGTGGTTGACCTCTAATTGACCTGTAGTTGGGTCTCTAATGCCAAGGTTAGATTTGAAGTGATGTCAGGGTGATGATTAAGGCTACGATTAGCATTTAGATGAGCTCATTAAAGCTGCATTAAATGGACAACTCGGGCCCCACATTATATAAAATAATACACACAAATAATTCCCTAAAGAAGTTTTTGTTGAAATATCAGGGAAGCACCGATACCATTTTTTTTTTAAGCAGTACAAGTACCGACATGAGTCCTTATTAAAAGCCATTAAGCGTGATTTATAGTCCATATCCAAACAATATGTGAAGGTTATGTGTTGCCACGAACCTCCTCTGGTTCGTACTTATTTTATGAGTTTGCTGTGCAGTATCTGACCGATACCGACACTATGGAGATATTATTGGTGAAAAAGTTTTGTGTACTTGTAAAACTGAATTTGTAGTTGTGTACCATGAGTTGTGTACCTTTAGAATTGTGTTTTTTACCTGTAAAACACCACACTTACACATTCACAAATTCTTAATTAGTTTTACAAATCACAGATTAAAAACGTGACATGCTCATATTTTAATTAACGATTGTTGCAGTAAATTTGGTGAGAAGCATTTGTGGACCTGTATCAATGTGAAGTTGTAGCCCACGAGTCACAGATTCAGTTTTCTTCAACTACAAATCACACATAGCGGCTCAGCTGAGCTATCTGGAGAAAAACGAAGCGCTTATCTGAGATTGACGGATTCACAGCCAACTTCTGATTGGCTGCGGGACAAAATCCTCTCTCCTGATTGGCTGTGAAATCCGTCAATCTCAGATAAGCACCACTTTTTTCTCTATTGAGTGAAAACACAGGTCTTTTTCACCAGATATCTCAGCGGAAGGGGAGCCGCGATGTTTGAATTGTAGTTGAAGAAAGCGACCTGTGACTTCTGTGGGAGAACTTCACATCGATACAGGAGCACAAATATGATTTTCACCAGATTTACTGCAACAATTGGAGGAAAAATATCAGCATGACAGTTATTTAATCTGTGAGTTATAAAACAGGATTTGTGCACCTGTAATTAAGAATTTGTGACTTTTATCTATATTATATTGGTTAGTAATGAGAGTCCTTTTTACTTAATTACATTCATTCTAACAGCCAGTTCTAATAAACTAGAACAGCACGGTTAGTGGAGTGGAAAGGGGTTTCTCAATTATAGTTGGTTTGTGATTTTGACACTGAACTGCAACACAAACAACAACATGTTCCAAAATTTTCGAGAATATTCTCCTGAAGATTTCCTGAATGTGAAGCTTGTGAAATGGTTGAACATGGCCTGCATTACATCAGGAAATGCTGTCTGATATCAGACAAAGGGAACCAGAGCTTGACAGACCTGGCCTCTACTGCAAATCTTTTCCAGAACCTCCGTCAGGTTCAATAACTCTTTCTTACCTCTTTCCCGTTTTCCCCTCGATCCCCGAGCTCTCCGCGTAATCCTGGAATTCCCTGAGTGACACAAGCAAAACCAAATGAATCAATTTACCGCCCTCGAACTCTCGTTGTGAAACGCATCACTTTGTAGCTCTTTTCTCTTCGAGCCATTGGATGTGACGGACTGCCGAAGAAGCACTTCTCTTTGCTACTGGGTTCAAATGGTGAGTTATGAAGCCTGAATGGATGTCCGGTGAAGGAATAATTGACTTACGATGAGTCCCGACCACCCGGAGACACCGAGTATCCCCGTGTCTCCCTTGTTGCCCTGAATGACAAAAACACAATCTACTGTC
Organism: Blennius ocellaris; assembly: GCF_963422515.1. Classification (NCBI taxonomy): domain Eukaryota; kingdom Metazoa; phylum Chordata; class Actinopteri; order Blenniiformes; family Blenniidae; genus Blennius; species Blennius ocellaris. Next base: position 20,428,065 of record NC_137664.1, on the reverse strand, counting down.
AGATCGTGCATCGTGATTAAATGAGGCGTGCAGGAAGCCCCCAGTCGAGCTGAAAGACACCTCACCTTTGATCCTCGATCCCCCCGGACGCCTCTGACCCCGGCTTTTCCTCGTTTCCCCTGAGGAGGAGGTTGCCATGTTTGTCATTGAAGTGAAAACGAGAAGAAAAGCACACAAACGAGCTCATATTTCATGTATGACTTCCTCCGTGTGAGAGCACTTCTTTCTTTTCTCTGTCTATGAAAGCATGAAACAACATGAACGACCACACATAGACTCTTCTTCAACAGAGGTTATTCTACTCAAAACAAAGAAGGAGACTCGGTATAGATCTTGTTCAAATTAGCACAATTGGTGGTTCTCTACTACATTCGCTTTATTCATATAAAAAAAACAAAATAAACCCCCAAAAAGCCTCATTTACACAACAGTGAAGTGAAAATGCATCGTTTTTTGCGTGTTTGCAAAAACAATTAAAAAAAAAACTTCACATTAACGCACGTTTTGAAAATGATGTCTGTTTCCACGGAAACAGTAGAAACACTAAAATTATGTAGTTTTCATGATTTGGCCACAAGTGGGTGCTGGTTGTTTTTGTAATGAAACAACACACACGTGGAGCGTGCGCAGAGAGCACTGTGCTATAAATAGCAACAATGTCGAGTACAGAGAGGTTGGTATGGAGAGACAATGAAGTTGTTGTTACACTGACTCTCAACTATAAAACTACCAAGTCCCAGGAGAAGATGGATTGGGAGTCACGACACTCGTTGTTGTTGTTATTGTCCATCTACTCATACGTGTGCAGAAGAACTATTTACTATGTACAGAAGCAGATTTTCAGAAAAGCGGCACTTTTTTGCCTCCATTTCCATGGAGACCGCGCGTTTTAAAAAATTCCACCTTGGAAGATGTTTTAAGTTGTGTTTACAGTGGTTCCGACCATCGTAGTTGTGTAAACAAAAACAAAAAAATCAACTCATGTTTTTGGTCTTCAGTTAAAAACCTAAATCAGTGTCCGTACCCTCCTTCCAGCTGGTCCCGTCTTCCCCGGTGAGCCAACCTGCCCATCGTCTCCCTGTTGGAGGAAAACCGTGAGAAAAATTAGCTGTTGGTCTAAAACCGAATGTAACAACGATTTTTGAAAATGTGTAAAGCTACAGAAAAATAGATCGAAGCTGTTCATTTCCTGAAATTCCTGTGGAATGGATAAACTTCATTCCAAATATCTGTGGAATGAAGATGAATGAAAAATTCTACAAGTATCAAATATTTTGCGAGTACTGTACATGAGCTTCAAGACATGGAAATGTCTTTGCCGTCATGCGCATGAATGAGCATTTAGCATTCAATTGACCTCAGGCTAAGCCCCGCCCCTGATCGCCAAAAAAACCAATAGCATTCTACTACCAGAGAAGAAGTCGTCATAACTACTTTGCTGTTTGTTTTGTTTGCATTTTTATTGACATTATATAACTTGGATCAATACTTGATGAAACAGAGTCAATATATGTTTTTTTTATGTTTTAACATCAAGTTGTCACCTTCTCTCCTTTCATGCCCTGTTTCCCTTCAGGTCCTGCTCGTCCTGCTGCTCCCTGCAAACAAACATTTCATGCTGTCAAACGAAATAAAAAAACATCATGTACTGTACACATACATCTTCACTACTCTCCCAATTCCATGATTAACCAATTCCAAAACTGTTCCAGTGTTTTGCTGGATCAGGCAGACTTACAGGAGCTCCTATGGGACCAGAGATTCCTCGTGGGCCCATCTCACCTGGAGCCCCCTACAACAATGAGAAAGAGACAACGAGTAAATGTGAACCTGAGGTTAAACAACCACGAGGAGGAATTAATTGATCCAGAGTGTGTAGAGTACTACCTCGAGCCCCTGCAGTGCAGGAGGACCCTGGATTCCTGCGAGGCCCTCCTCACCCTGATGAGAGATTAAAGGGCTCATATTACGCAAAATATTCTTTCTAATGGTTTTCCAACAGAAATATGCATCCCCATACCTGAACTGATGACCCAGAAGTGAAGAAAATCTGTCATCTGTCTCCCTCGCTTGTGACAATGTTTAAAAAGTTCGCTCTAACGAGTGAATCAGAAGTCAAACCCTATATAGTGTCATGGGCTGTTTAACCGATCCCAATCAAGCTGGGCCCTCCCCTTTGACTCCTCCCACAATTAGGCAGCTCTGCTCTGGCACATGGCACCACGAGAGCCAGTCTAGTTCACACAGACACAGCAGATTCTGAATGCAGCTCCTATGATCCAATATTCTAATGGAGGAAAATCAAGGAAAAGCTGGATTTGGGGAAATAAACTTTGAATACAATGATTTTGGACCAACGAGACCATGTGAAAATGTTGAAAAGCTGGATAATATGACCCGGCTAACACATAAACCATGTTGTTTATCGAATGGATGTATTCATTAATATGCAGTCACACAATGCCATACACATTGAATTGAGATGAAAACTCTACTTGCCGGTTCTCCTGGCAGGCCTGGAGGTCCAGGCTCTCCATTCTCTCCTTGTGTTCCTGGTTCACCTTTTGCTCCCTGGTCTCCCTGAGGTCCCAAAGGCCCGACCGGACCCTGTCACAAAGACACACAAAGACACAATTAAACACATCAAACAGCCATGTGGCCTGATCAAAGAAGTGCAGCTGGAGAGTTTTAAACATTCAAGAAGGATACATCACTTAGGAAAATCTGATTTTTATCGATATTTAAGCTGAATGTGACTAAATAAGAGATTTAAAAGATGTGATTTAAATGATAAGTTAAGCACATAGCTAAAGAAATATAAGAATAATATCATCAATGAACTCATTCGACAAACATACTAAATATATTAAAGCAAAATGTGGAAATCAAGCTTCAAGTGCAAATCACAGAAGGGGATTGGTCCAATATGTGGGAAAGGGAAGTCTCGACCACCAACTGACGTATTTAGAGGGAATCTGGTTCACTTCTTTACTACGCCAAAAATTAAAAGCAATGTCCAACAAATCTGTGCACATTTTAATTCAAGCTAATTTATACCTAACATTTATACTAGTATGGAATTATTATTATGGATAATGTGGAATTGCCACAAAAAAATTTAATTGCTGAAGACTCTGATCAGAAAAACTAATCTGATATGGTCTGAGGATGTGATGCAGCAGATTATTAAAATGCAGAGAAGAAAACAGGCCAAATAGCTGGAAGAAGCAAATACTTAAGCATATGAAAATGTTTTGGCAGAATGCAGAAATCAGAACGTGTTGGAGCCCACTGGTCTACAAACACTTGCATCAGTCACATGGTTAAAAAAGCCAAACACCTTCCCACCAAGTCATGACACTCAACAGCACATTCACCACAGCGATGTACCATCAGCGCACCTGATCACCACGTTTTATGATCAACACAGATGGCTGCGAGTCATCAGCTGTTTAATCAGTGTGCTGCTAAGCAATCCATCAAACCATCATATATTTTTATTTTTCCTCATTAAATCTTCAAAGTCTCTGCATATTCCTCGAGATGAATGGAACAATTGTCCTCTAATGAACACTTAACCTGTTGATGTTTGCTATAATAAACACACGATAACGCCTGTGAGTTTGATGCGACCCCTGCAGAGGAGCAATCAGATGAAACTTACAGGTGGTCCGAGCCTCCCGATGTCTCCTCGAGCACCACGCGGTCCACCAATTCCCTAAAAACCAAGCGCAGACAAGAAAACTTCTTGTTTTGCTGATAGTACATTCTATGCTGCACTCTATGTTGTGTAAAATTGCGTGTTTACCAGCGGGCCGCCTGACCCTGGAGGTCCAACAATTCCTGCTTGCCCGGACTCGCCCTAGAGAGAGAGAGAGAGAGAGAGAGAGAGAGAGAGAGAGAGAGAGAGAGAGAGAGAGAGGGAGAGAGAGAGAGAGACGGATGAGAGCTTGAGCAACCCTCCTCTCGACGTTCCCCTTAATTCAAGTGATTAGGCCCCAGCAGAGCTCTGCATGTAGGAAACTCAACCAAAAAGGAAAGGGGAGGGTTTATTTACAGTAAAGCAGGAGTCGTCTCAATCAGGTGATTACTGAGAACATGGACTGATTGAAAACCTGGAGTCGCGATGACCTCCTGCTGAGAGCTACGGAGAACTTTTTCCTCAAGCCAAAGAAATCATATCAGGGAAACATTTTGGTTTAGTTTAATCTTATCTGAAGATATATATATATATATATATATATATATATCATTTTTTCCCCCCACAATATCAAATCTTGGATTGTTTTACAAGGTCATTCAGATGATAGATGCACCGATACCGATACCAGGATCGGTTATTGGGGCCAATACTGGATACTAGATTTGTCGTACTCATAAAAAAAAATCCCAGAAACAACTAATATTACATGATGTCATCTGTCAGCTACATTGCATATTGTTTACTTATGGAGTATGAATTATGCTTTTAATAAGTACTCGTATCAGTACTCGCTATCGGCAAGTAGCTAAAGGTAACTCGTCCTTTAAAATGGTGGTATTGGCGCTTCACTAACTCAGACCAAGAGTAAACTGAGGGGTTGTGTAGCACAAGATGAATCTCGGATGACTGCTCAATAAACACCAGTCGAACGAAGACACTTTGAATTTGATGAGTTAAATCAAATCTTTTTTATAGAGCACCTTTCATGCAGAAAAATATGCAACTCAAAGTGTTTCACGTAAAAATGTAAAAAAATTAAAATAAAATAGAAACACGCACGCACCCACACCCAACCACACACACATACACACACCCACCCACACACCAACCCTAGCTGCCCGTAACAGAGTATAAAAACAGCCAGGCACTGATGATCCTGGAGAGAAAACACCACCCTTGGGGGGCCATCCACACCCAGAGGAGCCACAGCCTACAGCTACGGGGGGCCCCGTCACAGGGACCGCCCCCACCCAGCCGGTCAGGAGCCCACACCACGGTCAGTGAACCGCAGGCTGAGCTCCACCGCCAAGGCCAGAACGATCCCCAGGACGACGCCCCCCGCAGACAGACCAGACTCAACTCCTGATGAAGAGCGCCCCCCCGTAAGGAGACAGAATTAAACAATTATCTTCCACACTGCGAGTGTTGTAGCCCGATACAGAGACAGCACTTTGAATTACTTTCTCTCCTTGATGTCCGTCTGGTCCGGGAGTTCCTGGAGGTCCTGGGGTTCCCTAGAATTAGCAGAAATGCATCACAACACATGAGCATCTAACACCTGTGAGGACACCTGCAGTGTTCAAAATTGAAACTGTTTAGCCAGCAAATGCCCGTCAAACTGAACTGTTTGGGTAATACATGTCAGAGAATCAATTTACCTGCAAACCTGCCAAACCCGCAGCTCCTACGTCTCCCATCAGTCCTGGTGCACCCTGCAAAAGACATGCATCACAGTTATATGTATCTTTAGTGAAAAATTAAACTTGATAACGAGTGTTTCACAATTACTTCAGTTCACGTTTCACTAAGACTTTTCTTGAATTTCAGTGGAGTTTCAGCACGTAACTCAGGTGGGCTTAATGGGATTATGAGGATTATCGCTGAAGTATAACCAATTTAGAGACACAATCCAGCTGAAGGTGCATTTAAACTAGACCCAAACAAACAGTGTCGTAGCTTCTGCTGCAAACTGTTGGAATAGTTGAACTTACCATCAGTCCAATGTGGCCCTTTTCTCCTTTTGGACCTCTGTTACCATTTCCTCCAATGGCTCCCCAGGGGCCCTCCTGACCGCTCAGACCAAGAGGTCCCACCTCACCCTGCCCATAACAACAACCGCAGTCTGATCATAAACATCATTACCCAGGAAATCACATTATTGATCCAAAACCATGAGTTAACCTCGGAGTAAAAAGGTGACGCTTACCTTTTCTCCTTTAGGTCCAGAATCTCCTGCTTCACCAGGAGGCCCAATGTCCCCCTGTGGAGGAGGAAACATATTATTCTTATTTTACAACAACGCTTCAACAACCAAGCCCCTGTGGACTTTTACTGGTTGCAAAAGGAGACGAAACTGAAGGGGAAGCGAGAAACTGTTCTGTCTTCTACGCCAAAACCTTTTGAAGTTGAATTCCTATCTCATTTAATCATTGTCAGGTAACTTGCATTTGAGCAATGAGGGAGAAAATGACATTGGTATATGAAAGGTTAATTCATGCTCTACATTAGATACACTCTCCTTACTCCGTACTTATTCAATACATCTGTATTTTTGTTCGTCTCTTGGAATCACACCAAGTGTTTGTAATAGTAGCTGTGAGAGAAGACCACTGACAATGCTCACTATCAAGATGCCTCGATGATAGACAGCATGTGCTTCCTTCTTAATTGACATTGACGTCTCATCAACATGTGGTCTTTTCCTCTTCTAATGACAAGAACTCTTCTCTTTTCTTTGGTATTTGAGCGTGATATTAATTTAGAGCGCTACGCTCTGTTGGATTGATTTCCAATCCCTCATTTCAACACAGTGAATGCATAGACGTATAAAGGCAGTGACATTTACAGCAATTGAAATGCATGTATATATTTCCATGCCTAGATAAATCAGAAATGAGCCTCAACAACTGACTGTGCTATATTGCTGATATAAACTAGTTTTCCATTTGACTGAATTTCTCCTCAATCTGTAGAAATATAAGGTGCAAGGAACTCAGAAAGAGGGCTAAAGTGTAGGAAAAGCTGGAGGATCCAGAATGAGCCATATAAAGTACCTCCAGAGGGTTTTTTAAAGGGTTTATGGAGCGATGAAATCAAAGTTGATGGTGCAGATGTCCTGTGAATAGATGCTAATGAACACAGCAGGACGCCACTAAAAATCCAGCAACAACAAGAGGTGCTGATATGAGACTTTTGTGGCAGTAAATGTAATGCAAATTTTATGATAATGCTTTTTCAAAGAAGACAAAAGACCCAAAGAGGTATTTTGATGTCATTTTGGTGGGCGATTTAATTTAGCGTGGCGTAAACGTTTTTCCAGAGCCGAAGAAAAAAGCTCTCATTCTCTGTCTATGGCCTTGTTTACATTTCATGTAAAAAATGCCTTGTTTTTGTATTTTGGTTTCACAAAAGTTTAGTTACATGGCAACGAGTGACATTCATATGAATGAGATGAAGTTGGATTGTTTTTTTCCCCTATTTTCCCCTGTTCACGAGATACATTTTCAAAAAGTTCCACCGTGAGAGCCGTTTTCAAAAGTTTTCTGTAGCTCCGAGCGCCATTGTTGCGTAAATAGACCCCCAAAAATGAGTGAAAGTTTTGTTTTCACTTTGTACATAATGTTTGTTGTTAATTAAACAGAGGACTTAATGACAAAGCCGAAGTTTTGTCACAGTCAAATGGCAGCGATCAATGGGGAAATCTTTTAGTCAGGGATGCACGACAAACACACGCCAAAAAAATTAATAAAATCATCAACATGAAACACAGATGGTCATGTGAGCACAATAGAAGATGTTTACAGACGAGGCCGTGTATGCAAAGCACCGCCAAAGTGCCAAAAGTCAACATCACCGTGCGCAAAGACAGAGACAGCGAGCGGGCAGAGAGGCACTGCACGTGCAGAGAGTGGTCTAACTGTGCCCGATTACAGTTTTTAATTCACTTGTATTTTTTTGCACTGATGTGATGCCATAGTATCAGTCATAACTTGATCATGTTTAGCATGTCGCATCGCTGCTGCATGGGCCTCGGAACTCTTTAGCATGTAGCATGTAGCATGACTTGGAGGTTGTCTGCTCTTGGACTTCAAACCAAACCAACGTGGGGCCTCGTTCACAGACCTTCTTTCTTTCTTTTATTACTACTACAGTTCAGAGAAAAGTATTTCTTAAAACAATTGAGGCGAGAATCAAGCCTTGCTGTCTGTCTGTTTGTTTTGGTCCGACGGCAGAAAGTTTAGACGTTTTACAAATGTTTCACAATGCGTCAGACTTCCTGCTCCCTGCATTTTATTTGCATGAAGTTGGCAGGATTTGAAATTATGCAAATGAGCTGAGTCACTCTGGGGAAACGCAGCTGAATACCAACCGCACCCAGCATGCAGTGGTGCATTTCACATAGACAATGAATAGGAAGTGGGAAATTGATGAATCCTATGGACACATGATTTTGATGCATTGAGGCATCTGTGGACTCAGGATTATATCGGTATCTGCATCGTGAATCTGCAATATTTAGTTGGAGAAATATCAGCGTATCGGATATTAACACATATCCCATAATGTGCATTCTTAGATTTATTTTTTATCCTGAACTACTAAAACCTTTCAGAATGGGCCAGTTGTTGATTAGTGTTACTTTTTTCTGAGGAACAACACAAAATTCAGAGATTTAAATGTAAAATGTTGTCCATTCAGCGAGATTGCCATCCGCGATGGAGTTAACAAAGTAAGCCAAGCCAGGGTGAAGTGAAAAGAGCTGAAAACTGCACGCACGCACACACACGCACGCACGCACGCACGCACGCACGCACGCACGCACGCACACACACACACACACACACACACACACACACACACACACACACACAGAGCTTGCTGATATTTATGTAGTTCCCAGGAAAAACAACATCAATCTCATGGAGGACAAAGAACCTCTTTAAATAAAAGTTAAGTATCCTGCACTGCAGCGTCAGCAAAACACGGTTGTAAATAGATTAAAAACTGACTTCTCCTTCGATTAGATGCTAATGGAAAGTATTGAAAAAAGGCTGGATGTGTCCCTTCTTTTATCCTCGCTGGTGCTCAATAATACAGCAGAATAAAGTGCTGTGTTCCAACTATGGCGTGTTTTGTTTAACTACACAAATTTAAGCAAAGAAACGGACCGAGGCCTGCAGCTGTGTCTTGTGTGCTTTTCAAGAAAAAGTACATTTTCAAGTTCTGCTGCATCCTTTCATGGAGCTCCGCAAAGAACTGCAGTAATGAAAAGAAATACCTTTTCTTCCACTGCTCTATTATATAATCAAGATGTAAAACCAATCCAAGAAAACTAAGTTACGCACTGTCATCATGACATCTTCAGACGGATGTAATTTCACGCTTCAGGTCACAGCAGTCGTCGAATGAATGCCTTTCAAATTATTTCTTTGCTTCATTCACAAATGGGTAGCCTCGTACATAATCAGCTAACAGCAACTTAATCCTACCAAGAATTATTAACACAAGAGATGCACACGTTGGACTGCTGTTTGTGGCCCCTGTACTGAAATGTGTTGGACTTCCCTGCTTTAAGCCAATGGTGATCTCACCTCTTTACCAACTGGTCCAGCTGGCCCCGGGAGACCTTTGACTCCCTCGAAGCCTCTCTCTCCTGGTGATCCTTGTGGACCGGGTTTCCCGCTGGCACCGATGTCTCCCTGTCAAACACGAGAAGACAGGAAGTTGGACACGGTCACATATTAGGTGTGTTTCCACACTCTTAGTCAAAACCCATCAGCTTGACACCTTTGTGTACCACAAGTCAATGCTCAATATGAACAAGTCTGACTTTAAACCACGATTACAGACGCAGCTCTCACAGCAGAAAGTCCTCATAACCCATGCTCCTGGAAAATCTTCTGAAAAAAGATACTACAGCCCCAAACTCATGTTGTCAACCTCTGATGACCATCTGTGACGGTAAAATGTTGGTCCACACTCGCAGTGTCTTCACAAAGTTTCATTTCCCCCCGTTTCCACAGAGACGGAGTTGAAGCGTTTTCAAAAAGTTCCGCCTTTGTAGTGGTTTTGAAAAATTTCCAAGCTCCGATATCTTGTAAACGGACTCCAGAACGTAAGGGAAGTTTTTCATTTTCACTTCAAACGTTGCCTATATTAATGAATGCTTCTTCCGGGTTTGAATTTGAAACATCGATTCACTTCAACCAACCTCAGGACTCGTCAGTAAAAGTCATGTGAGGGTGTTCTCACTGACCTGGTCACCTTTCCCTCCAGGTGGACCCTCGATACCTGTTTGGCCCGGAGGGCCCTGGAAAGGAAACAAGGAACATTTAAATTAAATATCTACTGTCAGAGAGACACAGCTACAATACACTGAGAACACCAAATCTGTTTTTCTTATATTTCAGGTGATTAACTTTATTCACTTTGGTGCAAATAGAGAATGTAGAACTAGTTCATTCTAAATGTGCAATGATTCCTCATAGACCTGTACTCATTGTGTTCATGGTGGCTTCCTGACCAACACCGGAGGTGCTATAGATTAGATTCAAAATTATGTTGTTTTGTGGAATTAAATGGTTTGGTTAATCATTTGCTTCCTCTAAGATGCCGATGTCGATATTAATATAATTTTATCCTGAAAAGGATTGTCTCAGTGTGCAATGAGTTTCAATGTAAAAGAGTTTTGACTGTTGAGCCACAGAAATTCACCAACCTGAGGTCCATGGTGTCCCGTGAGTCCAGCTTCACCAAGAGGTCCCATTAAACCCTGAGACATTCAATACAGTAACAGGGATGAAGGTTCACTTTTATTGATATTTAATATTAAAGCGTCGGTACTTCACCTTGGGTCCTTTTTCCCCTGCTGCTCCCAGCACTCCTTCAGCACCCTGCGGACCCTGATCAGATCAAATAGGTGCCTCAGTTGGTTTAGGTGCTTCTCTACTGTGATGATTCAATAAAGATTTTAGACGATTGTACGGTTTTGTAAAAGTTCTGTTCCACTGTTCCCAGACGCTACAGAAACAGCAGTTGAAGGTAGGTACCCACTCACTGGTATTCCTGCGGGCCCTTCTGGTCCCTTGGGTCCCGGTGGTCCTTTGGTTCCCCTGGGTCCAGGCTTTCCAATTGGGCCATTTGAACCTGGGATACCTGGAGGTCCCTAAACATTCAATTCATTTCAATTATATTTCTATATACAGTCATTTCAAGACACTTCTACAGAGAGAAAAATCCACAAAAGAATCAGGCTGCAGTAATGAGGATCAGCTGTGAGTCTCGTGCCTTGATTGTTCAAGACTGATTCAACTTGTTTGGTATTTCATGTAAAGTGAAGAGAAAAAAAAATGGATGCACTGCTATCGGTAAGTAGCTAGAGTCTGGCTTAGTAGGTAGAGCAGTCGCCTCCCAATTGGAAGGTTGCCAATTCGATTCCCATTGCTGCCTGTCTACATGCTGAAGCAAGACAAGACACAAGACAAGGCAAGACACTGAACCCCAAACTGCTCCCACTGGAGTGACAGCGCCTTGCATGGCTGCAGCCTCCAATGGCGTGTGAATGTGATGAATTACGTAAAGTGTTTTGGGGCTGCTCACACAGCTGAAAGGCACTATATAAGTGAAGTCCATTTACCATTTACTTATATCTGTACTCATCCTTTTAAAAAGAGATATCAGTGGGTCCCTAAAAAACAAACATAGAAAACAACTAAATACTACGAGGAGCTGAGTGAGCTGATGCATCAGCATTGAAGTAGAATATCATTATTCACCACAAACACTCTTCTGGACACAACATTCAGCGTACCACAAACTTTTTAAAGATTTATTTAATGTTTTTTTCCCCCCCTGGAATTTTATTTTCTCACTCATTTTGCACAAATGCTCTAAAACTTTCTCCTTTTTCCACAGCCACACATTTAACTCCACATGTACAAACTGCACATAATAATGAGGCAGTTTTTTTTTTTTCCCTTGAAGGGCTCCTCAATGTTGCATTTGACTTGAATTTTTTCTGAAACTTTGTGGTCAAAATAGGAAGGTTTCTCCTGCACCGTCCAATGCAAAGTGAACAATACAGACTTAATCTGACCATTTTCTCATATGTGGTTCGTGGCTAAGGTAATGCTTTAATAAGAGGTGTCATTTTTTGTAATGGTAACTGCCTTTTTAAACTTTTAAAGGAAAAGTTATGGACCCCTTTTCTGATCTACAGTATGATCCATCCATCCATCAGGCCTATTTTTTGCTTCTGTGAAAAATGATTGATTTGTGAGTTAATATCACACGACAGTGATAATGATTTAGTAAAATCAGCTTTACTTAAGTGGTGCTCTCTGAACGTTTCCAATCCTGCACACTGGGTATATATTTTTTTGTCATTGCCAAAAGTTGGTATCTTCAATGTTATTTTCCTTAAACTGATTCAGTTTAGTCCCCGTGTCGTCTCAGGCTCAGAAATTTGGATCAAATAAAGCCCCATGAATATGTTATATCTGATTTGTAGATGAGACGACATGCAGAACTTTGAATTTAACGCTCAATAAAACACTTGTGACAGTCCTCTCCCTCGAGGCGCCAGCACCGATCCTCGCCATGCCAAACCCGAAATGTGCCGCAGTGCAGCGCACGTCCAGTCAAAAAGAAAGCCGTGCGTGTCCAAAATGCAAAAGCAATTTGCCTCAGTGAAAATGCTGCTTATGAAGTTTGGATGCAAATTTCTTGACTTCGCCGACTTACTGGTGGGCCCTCGATGCCTTTGGGTCCCTCGTCTCCGAGACGACCCTGTGAATAAAGAGCAAACACGGAGTGTGAAAATTCAATACAATCATCAGCGCTGCTGGGGATGTCTGTATTTCATGAGTTATTTCTGAAGAATGTACCTCATCTCCAGCCTTTAGCGTAATAAGATCGTAAAAGACACATTATGTAACATGCAAACCGGTAAAGAGAGCCATGATAACCTTTAAACTTAAATTAAAGTTATTTTTTCTCCAAAATATTGTTGTACGTCATGTTGCATTAATAGGCTCCATTTCCTGAATTACTGTAAGAAGAATACTAAAATATAGAATACTAAACGCTTTTGGCATTGCAGCTTAGGTCCATCGTCAGCGAGCAGGTGAAACTAAACAGATCCTCTCACCTGAGGTCCTCGGGGTCCCTTTTCCCCGGGTGGACCGGGCAGACCCTGCAACAGAAAACACACAAAGCAAGTCAGAACATGTGAATCACATGCATGGCTCACACCTCCACCTGAGCATTGGAAGAGCAGATACTGTGTGAGTGTACAACAAAGATGTAGTTTGCTCATAAACATAGGGAAGGTTTGGAATAAACGCCACGAAATGAAACAATGTCCAAGCCTGAGATTCAGAATGATCATTGTAAACAAGTGGATACATGCACATATATATTTATTTGAGTCAAAATGCATACTTTATTTTGTTAATATCTGTATTTTGTGTATGTTTTGACATGTCTGGAACTATCTAGTTTTTAAAAAAGACAAGAAAGGCCTCACTTCATTTTCTCTTATCCTCCGGTTTCATTAGACATATGTTAAAAACAAATGCTGAAATTAAATTTAGAACTAAATTAAATAAATAAATAAATAAAAAACTTCTAATAATAATTGGAGCAAATAACCACAAATTGTTTTCCACTATCATAACACCTTTCATCAAATCTACTCCTTCAGAGAAATCAATAGGTTATTATATTAGATGTTCCATTGTGGTGCCTTCAGGTGCAATTCAGAATTTAATGGCTCAGGACCAGTAGGAGCAGTTCTGGCTGGATTACCCCTTTAAATCCTTACATTTCTTTTAAAGCTCTCCATGGATTAGCTCTGAGATAAAAATGTGATAGTTTATGATTTTTTTTTTTTTACCCTCAATCATTGCTGATCACACGTTGCACCATTTGCAAACACTGAAATCTGATACCTGCACTCCATCATTTTTTTTTTAAATCACAAAATCACAAGGTTAAAAGAAAGACTGGCACACATTCTGCCGCCTCAGCGTCTCATGCCTTAATTTTTCTTTTGAGAAAAGAGTAAAGTGTAAGACCTTCACAGTGTGGAGTCTTGACTTTACCAATGTGTTTACTGCTGGAGCTCAGACCTGCTCAGCCCGGCTCCCCGGAGCCGTATTCTGACTTTCCTCTATGACAGATTGATGGATTTCACCAGCAGTGGGCAGTCATGTGAGCGACTCCACCGTGCGCTCAGTGACTCCACATGGAGGAGACCGTGAACTTTAAAAAAAATAGTCTCTCTTCTATTACTGAAAGTGCCTATTTCCATGCAAGAGGGACTTTTCTTTTCCCCAAATCTCACAAAACGAGAAGATTGATTCACAGGGTGGGAAAACAAGAGAGCAGAGACGGAAAAAAACCCCTCTTCACACAGGAAATGATCTTTATAGATTACAGGTCTGAGAAAACAGCAAATGTTGAAGGTCAGGAGTTCAAGATGTTTTATAACATATGTATGAGTCAGCATGTAGTTTAAAATGTCACAGCCTTCGCAGTGACAATTTTAGCAAGACCATACAAACTGTGCTACCCAAAATATGCATGGACCCAATAACATCTCAAGAAACTGTTAATGTTATATGGAAAAGTCCAGTGTTTATTTTAAGGTGTGAGAGGTCGCAGTGTTCCTCCTGCTGTGACCTAGAAACTGTGCAATCTCTTCTGGGACTTCAGCTGTGTGTCTGTGTGTGTGTGTCGGTGTGTGTGTGTGTGTGTGTGTGTGTGTGTGTGTGTGTGTGTGTGTGTGTGTGTGTGTGTGTGTGTGTGTGTGTGTGTGTGCGTGTGCGTGCGCTGGCAGCCACGGGGGCGGCAAGTGAGCGGCATTCCACGTACGAATTCTTATGCAGACAAGTAGATCAAGATAATTCAACCACTTGACATTACTTTTACAACAGGAAACAAGAGTTCAGTGAAAACGCTTTTTTCAGTTGATACACGTTGACATATCCTGCCACATCTACACAATGTTGACAAAGCACATCATGACCTACTACATCTCCCTCCGTTTCTTCTGCACCATTTCGTCTCCGTCCTAAAGCACATCCGCTCCTCCCATTCCATTTAACGCACTAACACACACCTACATACACACAATGCAAGATTTCGTGTTTGTGTGTGTGTGTGTGTGTGTGTGTGTGTGTCAGGTGAAAATGTCAAACTTTCTGTTTAGGTATCTGTTTGTATGACAACAGCGCTCAGAGTCGCGAAAAACGCTCCCATGATGCTACATTTTAAAATGTGGAAATGGGGGGAAAAAATCTAACTTTTTGAAAACACTTCAATTTTCTCTCCATGGAAACGGGGGAAAATGCAACTTTTTGAAAGCGGATTCCAAGGTGGAACTTTTTAAAATGTGGCATCCCTGTGGAAACAGGAAAAAACCCCAACATTTTAAAAATCATCCGACAGAAAAGGGGGATAATGCAACTTTTCAGAACCACTGCTACTGCACATGCATACCAACACCATAGTACATAGTTCTTCTGCACATGCTCAGTAGAAGGACAATAAGAACAATGTTTGCCTCCAGAGTGTCATGACTCTCAGTGCATATTCTTCCTCTATATGAATCTCTACGTACGAGTGGCCCAATATGAAAACTACATTTTCAGTGTTTCTGCTGTTTCCGTACAAACAGACATTGTTTTCAAAACATGGTATTGGTACTTTCCTGAAACGCAAAAACTGCATTTCCACTTGAAACGTCGTTGTGCAAACAGACCTGGATCTCACTTAGATTGAAGTGAATGTAAAGAAAAACCAGCTGAATTTAGCTCAAACGTATGAAACGAATTTGCTTTGTCATTGAAGATGTCGTCTGGCTGTGAGTCTGAGCTCTTCGGTCCTGTAATTTATTTGTCTTGTATCAGCTAAATGTCCCCTCGCGTACATTCCACCCAGGGACTTTCCACCATTGGATCAAACCAAATCAATCACCGCGACCCGTCCGCATCTTTACGCTGGCACGTCGTCCACAGTGAGTGAACACTTTGATTTACACGCCATCCTTGGTCTGACCTCTATCAAAACTGCTCTTAATCCAATCTGCCACACGATTCTCAGTCCTGCTGAAGGGAAGCCAAGAGCTGGGAGTCAGGAAATAGGACTTTAAAAGAAACTTCAGACACTTACAGCAGGCCCGGGCTTTCCAAGCGGTCCAGATAATCCTCGTAAACCTGGCTCACCCTGACGCACAGGACAAAGAAATGCAAAGGTCACAGGCTGTGTCGCAGGATTTTGATTTTTTTTTTTTTTTTAGCATATCCAAAAATACACACTTCCCCATTCTCTAATGTTTCTCAAGAAGCTCACCCTTTCTCCACGGAAACCCGAAGGCCCACGCATGCCGGTGGTCCCCTGGATCCCCTGATGGAGGGAAGAGCGAACATCATCAGTGAGCAAAGGGATGTAGCAGAAACAAGAATAACATGAAGCTTGAATGTCCTTGGTGACTTTGTCTTTGGCTTGTGCAGCATCTCCGATTATGTATCTCTATTTATTTCACCCTTGTTTTAGCAGGTAGGTCACTTGAGAGGTACAGTAGTTCTTATTCACAATGACTTGCTGTCCCAGAGGCACAAAGATAAAAATAGAAAGAAATACTGCGTATACAGACATACAATTAAACCGTGTTGCACATAATTGAAATACAGAAAGTTGTATTGTGGTGTATTTCTGTTAAAACCCATGTATTTAGTTTTATTTGTGTTCATAAATAAATTAACAGGAAACCAGCATTTTTCTACAGTTTTGGTTTGGAAACAACAGGTGTAATTGAGCTAAAATATTCCAATCTGATGATTAGCAGGGAGTGAGCAGGCGGGATCAACACTTCCTGGGCTGTTTGCTCAGCTTTGCGTTAATCCAGCAAAATAAAAGGCCATATTCACCTCACATGCATCTGTTTAAGTCAAAGTGCAACCCTTGTGATTCAGAAAATCATGAAAATGATGCATTGCCTAAATGCACTCACATCACATCTAAAATTAATTAGTTCATTTCTTTCTTTTTCCTTTTTTTGGCAGCAATGCGACTAAGGTATTTTAATACAGTGTCAAATCACATCGGGATTTGTACGAATGACGACAACATCTACTCTTCATGTGGAGCTCAGGTAAATATTCAGCCAATAAAGAGCATTTCAAAATTTGCTGATGATGTAGTGCAAAGGTGTTGAACTCGTTTAAATTTAGGGGCCACACGCAGGCCAATTGACCTTTGTCTAAGCCCCGCCCCCCGAACACAAACGAGCCAGTAGCATTCACCCACCAACTGCCTGGACATGGACAAACACTCTGAAGAAGAGCATTATAACTGGCGACATTTTTGTTGTTTTCTACGCTATTTACGCCATTTAAGATATAAAACTGGTGAAACATTGTACCTGTGGCACATGCAAAATTGATACGAGTTTTCCCGAAAGGATAGACAGCAGGGTTCACGTAATCTAATTTCCAAGCCCAAAGAAAACAGACAAAAGTCTCCTGTGGATTAAGCTGTGTGGCAGACCACACATTCTCATTGTGTAACTGTGTGTATCTAAAGTGTCTTTGTTGAACAATCACTTACATACATGCCAACTGGGCCCTGGGGTCCCTCCATCCCCGCTTTCCCTGTGAAACCCTGCAAACAAAATAAAATTTTAGAGAAAACATCATCGCTAGTTAGGCATTAGCCACTTTTAATGTTTACTTCATTGAATTGCAGTGGAATTTGTCATTGGAGCTAAATAACTAAGGACTGAGTGAATGAATGAATGTGCATGTAGCTGCATTATGACACATTGTGTAGTTCAATCTAAAGACTAAGGCTGCAGTGGGAGGAAGATGCTCTAAAATCTGGACCCGAGAAACAGATTTTAGATTTAATGGTTAAAAAAAAAGCAATAGTTATAAAATGGGTCAAATTAGGTACAAATATGCAGACAAGGCAGAGCTCACATAAAATGTTGGTTATTGTACCTGTGTAATTAATTTAACATAATCATTTGCATTACAAAACTGCATTATTTTGTTATACTCACCCGGTCTCCTGGGGGTCCTGGTGCACCCAGCGGTCCCGCCTTCCCTGGTGGTCCCTGTTAGATAAACCGACAAAGAGTTCAAGGAGGATCATCAGCAGCAATGTATTTTTTAACGAGCCAATGAAGCCTACAGGACGACAGGTAAAAAAAAAAATCAAACTTTGTGTTTGTATTTTTTGAGGGGGGGGGCCTCAGAATCATACCGGAGATCCCGGTGCGCCGTCCATTCCTCTCTCTCCAGCGAGTCCCGAGAAGCCCTGGAAATGACAGACGTGCTCAGAAACAACGAAAAGAACACAAACTAAAAGTGAATGTGCTAAAAAGAGCACTGTAATCTATTTATTCCAATTAGCAGACGTGCAGCGAGCTGTTAAATTATTGATTTAAGTGAGTTGCTTCAGTATTTTACTAATAGTTGTTTAATCTGGCGTTTAATTAATGGTTTCCTGGCACAGTCCATTCCATTAGATTTATGAGGATACAATTCCAATGTCATTATGGATAAAAGATTGGAAGTTAGAATTTTTATTTTATTTTTTTTCAGTTAAGCACAGAGCTTTTCCGGGTCGGTTTACAATCACTTTGGGCAGTAAATGAGTTCCTTCAACTTGAAGTTTGAGCTTCTGCTCCATCAAACAGTCGACGAGGGGGTTAGATGGATTTCAAAGCTTAAACATTACCATCCGTCTCCAAAACGTTGTGGAAATTAGGCTATAAGATCAACAGATCTTTGCTTAGAATTTCTAGATTATCGTCAACAACACCCTTTTATTTACAAGCAATCAGACATCATTGCTTTTATGAAAAATCAGTGGGTCTATTATCATGGTTATTATCATACTGAATCCTGAATATCAAATCACACACTTGAAGGTGTTTAAATGAATCAATGAAACTAGAAGCACTTTATCGATCTAATTTTATTGATTAAATTCAGCAGAGTTGATCTAAAGCAGGAGTGTCAAACAAAAAGCCAGTGGGCCAAAACCTGCCGCAAAAGGCTCCAATCCATCCAAACCACCAAGAAAACCCCAAAAATGACAAATAAAACACAGACTCGAGATAAGATATCAGAGATGCTGCCACAAAAGACAGCTACCAAATACCATGGTTAATAGTTTTGGGGACTTTTCTCTATATTTTGCATCACAAAGTTGCATTAATCTTGTCTTTATGTTGATATCATAGCAATTCTTTGGTACTTGTTTGGTTTTGTTAAAATGTAGACATATTCATCAAGTATACACTGCGCCACAATAAAGAAAAAGTAATGTTAAAATACTAATGTTAAAAATAGCGCCAAAAAATTTTTATGCCGCTATTTTAGTGGTCTGGCCCATTCAAGATGAAATTGGGTTGTATGTGACCCGTAAACCATAATAAGTTTGACATCCCTTTCCAAAAGAAAGAAAAAATAAATTCTTATGACTGCATCAGATGATGCAAACGCAGACAGTAGTTTGCACCGCAGCATTTCGCTGAATGAAAACATCATGAACTCAGACTGGAGACAGGAAATAGGAGCAATTAATTTTTATCAGCGTCCTGTAAAACCTCTTCAACAAACTTACACTATCGCCAAATTTAAATCTTAGTTTCAGCTTGTGAGGCCAGCAGAGTATTTCTTTCAAGACAAAGGGTTAAATCATTCCTACTTGATAATATCTACAGTACAGACTGGGAAAGTTCACCCAGAGCATTTTCTGTGTTGTGCTGCTAAAAGGTTTAGGCCCAGTTTGCATGATCTATTTTTCTTGTTGTAAGCATCTGTATTTTGCACGTTTTGACAAGTTAATCATGAAATCAAAACAATATGAACAGAAGAAATCCAAGTCATACCCACATTTTCTGAGATATTGCGCTGACTGTAAAACACGAGTTATTACAACATGAAGTGAAGCTGTATCACACTCTGTGCTAATATATGATGTGATGTTATCACATGATGCTTTCCATGGCCTCAACCCAAACTATTAGACACGTTGAAAGACATTTTGAAGACAATAATTAAGGTTCTAAACTGTTTTATAGTCTGCTCATGAATCTATAAAACATGACTCTATGATTTTGTCTTGTGAAAGTGTAATGGTGTGTTTGCTGTTCTGTTGAACCCTGGAGGTCGAGGGAACGAGGTCAGTCCGCGGCTAAACGTCTTACCGTCTGCCCTTTACTGCCGCCGCTGCCAGCTGCACCCGAGGGACCCTGAAACACACACAATACCAAAAACTGCAATTTTCCTTTCGGTGGAGGTCAACGACAGTGCCAATTCAGGCTTTTATCATTTGCTCCCACAGAAACAATTAAGCTCTGCACTAAATGGAGAAAATCTAATATTTGTAATCATATAATGTGCCTCTGAGTTACAATTAAACGCCACAGTGAGATAAAAGTTTCAGCGCAGGATAAAAAGCAGCAGTGAATACTCAGACTGTACAAAGACTGCCGCCTGCTGCCCGACACTGCGCTGAATTCACAGCGGTGCCTCTCACTCAGAGCAGGAGTCGGTCTTGACAGTTTGAGGTCACTTCCATCACGCTTTCGGTGCATCGCGCCGAAAGATTTGTATTCAGTGGAAATAGCATTTTAAAGTGTGTCATAAACAGGGTAACACCTCCCTGAAAGAGAACAACTGGAACTGCACTGAGGAGGAAGGAGAGGAAACACTGACCTGAGTTTACATCCATATTGATACATGTGATTCAGGAAGCACGGTGATTATAAAATGTCCATTTTGAAGGAGGTAGGATCAAATAACTTCTTCCTGCCACTTTTCAGACATGTTGAACTAAATATGTGTTAAATGTGTGCATGTGTACAAGCATCTATTTCTATATGGAATAATTGAAAGAAATAAAGAAACAAACAATCAAAGAAACAAAGAGATTGTAGTACAGTAAGAGAGGAGTCACAGCGATAGTAATTTTAGCTCTCAAGTCTAAACCCATGTCACATTTCAGATACTTCCAGTTGTGTTTTGCTACCTGGTGGACTTCATACAATCCTCAGCTCCCTTACCTCCACCTAAACCATTGCACATACGTTCTTTCCCTCATTTTAAACTTGTATCAATGATGATCTTAGCTCTAAAACCACAGTAAGGTATACCACCGACATGTTTATTGTGCTCCCAATCTATAGGAACAACAAACAGACAGTAATCAAGAGCAAGCAGGCACACACAGTCATTTCAGGTGATGAGATTAGAATATGATAGAGAATGGGAACCTGTGTACCAGGCTTTCCTTCTGCTCCCCCTGGTCCGGGCGGGCCTGGCAAACCCTGCAACAAACAGCCACAAACACAAACAAAGCACAAAGGAAGAAAACTGTTAAGATAATTTTTCTCTCTCTGAATGGATGAATGAATGTGCATTCAGGTCAACTTCAGGCAATCAAATCTAGAGGTCCTCTTTCCCTGTACAAGGCTCATGTACACTGCCCTTCGTAGTTTTTATCATTTTGAACCTTTGAACATGTGTTTCACTTTACCGATGGGCCTGGTTGGCCGGGGTGTCCCCTCGGTCCAGAGTATCCCTGGAAATGAGAAGAGGCAGACAAAGCATCAGCTACATAGCTGTCACATGCATCAGGGCTGTCGAATTACCGGTAAACTAAAAAGAAAATGTAATGCTTCTGCAATGTAATGATGAATAAAGAAAAAATTTTGAGAGACTTGCGGAGCTGGTCCAAAAACTAAATATAAACCTACCCCCCCACTCCCCCACCCCCTGAAATCTATTTATTCATTTTCAAGGATGTTTTCAACCTGAAACAGAGACGATAAAGATCCGAAAAAGCAATCTTAGTCGCAATCTGTGCAGCCAGCTTCAACTGCATTACCATGAACTGTATTCCAAATAAAAAGCACGAACAAAGTGCAGTGATGTCGACATGGTGATGCAGGTAACGCCAAAAATGTCCATCATACCTTGTTGCCTCTGGGTCCGGGTTTTCCGGGACGTCCATCAGGTCCTCGGTTCCCCTTTAAGGAAGTTAAGAGATTAGATCGTAAGCGTTAAATACATTTGAGTTATTTTAGTTCCACATTGAGCACAATTTCACCTCCAGTGGGCTGGACTGATAAAATACCGTCATAATAACATTTAAGGTCAAACTTTAGACTTTTATTTTGCTGTGGCACAGAGGATATGTGATAAAAAATGTCAACATTTTCACATAATGTCACCAAAACAAGTTTAGTTAAAACTTCTGGAGCAAAATAAAGTGAAATGTCCAAAAATATCTTGTATTGTGTCCACTACTGTTAAGAAATCATTGTTTGACATGGTAACCCTTTCCTTGGTGGTATGGATGAATCAGAGTCTCAGTTTTAGGCTTAAGTTTCACACCCCTTTTTTAGAGGCTGTAAAAAAAATCTCCCAAAATCTCCAGTTAACTGTCTCAAGTTGTGCAACATGCTGGATTTGTACTATTAAATATTAATATTAATTCGATAAAATTAAATGTGTTTGACTGTATGAGTTGAGTATGAATACAGAAGTGTTGGCCTGAGGCTGATGAATGAATGAATGTGGCTGTACGGATCATTACAGGGTGGAGATGTATGTCCAGGCTCATTGTTGGTGCAGCCGGGTGAATGAGCGTCTTCAACCAGGTTTTCAGTCAATGGCACAGCGTCAGTTCTCTGAAGGATCCAGACAATGGTGCGCCCACACAAAGGATTGACTATTTCCTGCTTGTTACACGTGTCTTGTCACGACCTCAAGATTCCCTGAAGCCCTGGTGCTTCCGGACGCTTCCAAGAATGTTTCTTCTATGTTCATGAAAAGACAGACAGGTGTGTTTGTGCCTGCACATGGCAGAAATACCGTTATAATCACCCCGATGGGAGGACGAGAGTCTGTATTTGTGAGCTTCCTTTCCGAGAGGGGAGCTGTCGCATGACATCAGTTTGTCACGTACCAGCTGCTCTAAACTCCAGCTACCAGCTTAACTATCAAGTACCAAGAGATAATGCATGAGCTCGGAATCTGACTGATATAGTCGCAGTGATGGCTGAAACACACCGATTCATGACGTGGAGGTTCGGTACAATGATGGGGGGTGTCAACAAGGAGAGCTGAGTGTGAGTATAGATCCACATTAAGGACAATGACTGATCCAACAGAACAGTACGACACCATCATCTGCATACATGGACATTCATTTCTCACACACAGCAGATACCGAGTGAACCTATAGAACGACGAAAGACTAAAGTTTAAATGAGCTTTCATTTCTGTGTGTTTGTGTGCTTTACAGCTCCACTACTGGCCTGATGTGTAATGGCCCTCGGAGCGCTTTAAGATGTTTGTCTTATTCATACATTCACACAAGCAAAGCTCAGTCCATCCACTGGGAGTTCAGTGTATTGAGCAAAGACAAATGGGGGATTGTTGTTTTGGAATGAGACACGACCCACTCTACCGCCTGAGCCATAGCTGTATCAAGTAATTGCTTTCAAAAGGTTTATGTCAGAACGTGAACATTTTCTCAAAGGAAGACACCTTTTCCACTCGATCAGTTTGATGTAAAGGGAGGAAACATTTGGCCACATGTAGCTGCTACTCAAATATATAGTCAGTTCATATTATTCTCGAAATTCTGGAAATTGTCTTGACATTATCTGTATAACGCAGAGAATTTAGCGACATGTGGCCAAATGTTTTCTGCCATGCAAGATGTAAATAGTGTAATACAAATCCACTGTGGTCTGGAAGCTGTAAAGAACACGGAGAAGTGAGACTTAATACTGTTGAAATTGCAGTAATTTTATACAGATATATAAAATAACTGTATAGAATATAGAATATAAAGATTTATATTCAGGTTTGTCATGTTTTTTCAAAAGAATAGTTGATTATATGTAAACTTCTTAATGATGTATTAATTGTTGCATTAAAACAAAGACATATATTTAGAGTTCTAGTTTTATATATATATATAAATAAAACTGCATATATAATTTACTGGAGATGAAATCCTGCTGTTTGTGGCCCCTAAATTAATGTGAGTTTGATGCTCTTGAAATAAATGGCACAAAGATGTGAGTGTGAATGTGTGTGAGGCTGTAAATGAGTATAGAAGATGGATGTGGAGGTTAACAAGTGTGTGTATTTCTGCAGTGGAATCTACATGCAGCTCTCCCTTGTAAAAGATGCATTTATCTCAAAGGCGCTTCCTGCTTAAAAAAAAAGAAGAAATAAAAGCCCAGAGACTATAAAATGACCCCTCGTGATACACTGGAGTTTTCACAACATGTTTAATTATAAACCTGCGTAACAGGATGTGACCACAAACAGAAACATGTTTTATGATGAGCTTTCTCTTTAATACCTACTAATATTCAGGATATCAGTGATGCTGCCATGAAAGCAAACGAAGTAGCATTCGCCTCAAAGCCATGCTGTCAGGATGAGTTTCTAAAGGCAGCCATAATTCAACAGCTATTCCAGATATTTTCTGGACAATTTACTGCTTTTTGTACCAGAAGGTTTTGTTCAAATGGGCTTTATGTTCAGATTGTAGTCATTTTCAGTTGTAATTGTTTGCTTTTTGCCTGGCTTTTAAAACCTGGCATTGATTTTGAACACATGACAATGAGAAAGTGATTGTTTATATGTCGTCCATGTATCGTACAAACTCTTTGGAGTCATTTGTAGAATTGTATAACATGGATTAATGAGCTTATTCTTGAAACCTTTTCAACATTAATCCACATCGCCATTCATCTCCTGTTTGAAAAGAAGACAAACATCGCATCGTTCATGTGGGGATTATTTCTGTTCACACAAAAAAAGGAGGAGGATTCCAGCTGTGACAAGTAATACCAATTATTCTTTTACGCCTTTTGACATGCAGCAGCAGCAGCAGCAGCAGCAGGTTATAATGACACTACCACCTGGGTGGTGGTGGTGGTGGTGGTGGTGGTGTGTTGGACCCCAACATGATAAGCTCCAAGTTTTTTGGGGGTGTCCATTTATTCATGATGTTGCAAATTTATGCACATTCATGCACACTGGCAGCTGTAGCTGCATGAGGGATCTCAGTTTTTCTTTAAAACAAGTCCAAACTCTGGTTACATTCTCGCTCCATCACTCCTTCACCTCATAAAACGGTTAGATTCACATTCAGAAGGCCGCCAGCTGTGACGTTACACAGTTAAATGCTGATGTTTATGTTGACATGAAGTCATCTTAATTATCACTGACCTTTGATCCACGGCTGCCCTGTTTCCCCTGAAGACCCGTTTCCCCGTTTGAGCCCTGAAGGAAGAAATAATAATATTTTTTTTTTTAAATGAGTCGAGATTTTTGGGCTTTGCAATGGTCACACAATCTCACCAAGTTGCAATGTTGAACACAGCTGCTGTTGGTGCAGATTTATACAAACCAAGCATCCGCTTATCATGTGGAGCTGCCGAAACAACATAAAAAGACTTGAACTCTCCTACCTGGACGCCTCCGGTTCCTGGCCGGCCTTGGGCTCCTGGGAAACCTGGGGAGCCGATGGGGCCCCTCTCTCCCTGAGGACCACTGATCCCTGCTGCCCCCTGAAAGCCCTGGAATGAAAAACACATCACTTCTTACCTCTGGTTTTCTAACACGCGAGGAGCAGTTCTTTCAAAGGTTATCTTAGATGTTTCGTCTCTTCTTTGGGTTTCTATCGAAAAACACCCCGCAACAGACCGAACAGTGAACAAAGCAGACAAATCATCAGGAATGCTGATGCCGTCCTTGCTGAGTTCCAGCATTTGCCTTCTGGCTTTGGGCTCAGACTTTAACAAGTACAACCAATCCTTCGTACCTGAAGCCATTTCCCTTCTGACTTCAGGGCAGGGTCGGAGGAGTCGGACCTAATTTGATATCATGTGGCTTCTCGTAGGGAGGCGGGAATTTAAAGGTCCCATATGCAAAAATGTACTTTCTCATGGATTTCTAACAGTAAAAGTCTGTCATCTCCCTCACTTGCTTACTCCAATTTTTACTGAATGTGCAGTCATACAGGTGCTTCAGAGATTTTCTCTTTATGACATCATGTGGGGAAATAACCACTCTGGTAGTGAATAGTCAATTTGAGTTTAGTAATAAAGCGGCTTTGCAGACAAGAAACTTCTCCTGTTGGATGTTACTATAGTAACGTGGAGAAGTAATCGGATCACTGGTTTGGAACTTGTAACTCGTTTTGTTACTCGTTACTGAAAAAAGCGTTCATGAGAGTAATGCATTACTAATTATGTGCTACCGGCATCACTGTTCCCAACTATATCAGATCAGAGAATTATCAGCCTTTGTTATTTACGTAGACTGCTCATCTTTCTGATTTAGGAGGAATACAGATTGGAGATGTTGCACATTCACATGTGCTTAAAGTGTGTTAGCATTCAAAAGGCTAACAGGAGTGATACGATGCGCTTTCTTTATATTTTAGAAATGTCAACACATTTAAATGAAACCCTGTATTGTAGCCACACAGCAGTCTTTTTAAGGCATTCTTCCTCTAAATGACATTTTCTTTGTCAATTTAACATTTTATGTACTTTTTGATTTGAATTTCTTCACCATTCTGTTCCATCACACTTAATTTTCATAATCACGTATAATTATATATATTATGAAACATATTAATATAATCATAAGATATAAAAATCTGAAATCAGTTCCCAATCATGCATAGAAATCCTCACTAATTCTCCTGTGAAGAAAAATGCAAAACCATTTTTTTCCCTCTTGGTGGTGTACTGAAGAAAGAAATGTTTGTACTTTGTCTCCTTTGGGTCCTGGATCTCCCTTGTCTCCATCTGGGCCTCTGTTACCCTGTTGACAACACGGCAATGAAAAGTCAGGCAGAGTCCAGCATGCATGTAAACATGTTGCACTAACACTCACCAGTCCTCCAGGAAAGCCCCCGTGACCCGGGCTGCCTGGCACGCCCTGTGGAGAAAGAGTGTGGAATCAAATCTCAATTCATCTAAATAAAAAGTATGAATAGATTATTCAGTTATTAACTTGATGAGAACCCTCCAATAGACATGGTTGAAAATCTATTGATTTATGATTCAGGGACTGAATGTACACGTGATCAATGGTGAATTTAAACAGCATCCAGTGATTATGCACTGAGAATTGATCACCACTAGATGGCAGTGTGGTGCTGCAGCAGGTTTTCTGCTGGCTACCCACTTCTATAGTACAATGTGAGGATGTGAGGTTATGTTTAGTTCCTTTGTAGTGGCTTTTTGAGGCTTTCTGAAAAATATTGTAGAAACATTTGTCAACTGATATTTTTTTCTTAAATTTGCATAGCTGGTTAATTTCAAAAAGACTCGCTTGGCTAAAAGGGCTAAAGCTGCTAAAATTGCTCTTAAAAAAGGCCACAATCTGCTAAAATTGCAATTTATAAAACGGCTATGAAGTGCTAAAAACCGGGCAAAGGTTTATAAGAACGATTAGCAAAAACAAAAGAAGCCAGGTTTAGGTTTTAAAAAAAAAAGAAAGATAATCGAAATGTTTGAAAATGTCAAGAATGGAGCAAAATCAATCAAACTATGAACATAATCGTCTAAAAGTCCAAATGGCTAAAAATATCAAACATGCTGAATCAGATAAAATAGGATAAAAATGTTAAAACGACAAAAAAATGGCTACAAAAGCTGAAACAGCTAAATTTATTCTAACTTGTAGCCATGGCTACATACATAACTTCATCGACTCTGTGATATTTTATGATTAAACATATTGTGTGGCTTCAGAAGAATCTTATTTGTTGGAAAGAAACAAAATGGCTCTTTTGATGGTAAAGGTTGCAGACGTCTGATTTTTTTCTTTAATTGTATTGTCTCATGGATGTAATCTGCTCACACATAATCTGTAATCTGATGTTCTGGCGGTGTTACAGTGCAACTTACCACTGGCCCCTCAAAGCCTGGATCCCCTCGGCCTCCCATTGGCCCCACAAGCCCCTGGTGTTAAAAAAAAACAGAAAGAAAAGCTAAATGATAGTCTCATTCTCTCTCCTTATATAGTCAAACCAACACTGGAACATGTTAACACTGAACCTTTAATCCTATTAAACAGGAAATTAACAAGTGATATTTGTCCATAGTGCAGATGGGATCAATATCTACCACAAAGATGCTGAGAAATATAACTAGTACTGTATGTTTCCATTTTGATCAACATGCATGCATTCGATGCTTTTTAACCATAAAATAAACTCAGGAAAACAGCACATTGGGAGCAATCTCAATTAATTTGTTGTTTAAATATGCTTCAAATACCAATCCAATGACTCATTAGGTTTAGGAAAGTATGGAGATGAGGCTGACATCAGCTTCCCACACTGGACCTACAGTATGAGACAACCTGATTAACAAACCTGTTTCTGAAACAAGCTGGCACATTTTAAAATGTGACGGAGAGACAAAACAATGACGTGATTCTCAACAGTCCTGATCTCTCAATGTTACTTTACATGTGGTTCAGTGGATAAGCTGGACTTTGTCACTATGGTGCTCCGCTGTTTTAATCCAGACGTATGTTTGGCGTATGTTGGTCTAAAACCTGTACAACACCATCACCTGTGTCGTGGCCACTTGTGCTTATTGTTGGCAGGTTATTTCGTTAATTTAAGATATGTTTTGTTGCATTATTTATAAACTTTGTGGCAATAACTAGACAGAGGTTGTATATGTAGAGGACGTAGGTCACAGGAAGAGGAAGCGGGCACACAGTTCTCTTCAGACCAGCAGACGGACGACCGGTACGAAGACATACATAAACCATCAGCTAAATTACAACCTGTGTCGTAATGACAATAACCGGATAACTGTCATCTCAACCGGTCCTCTCACATACTGTGTGTGCAAGTTCACCGATAGAATGCTGCTGCATCACAAATGTTCTTTTTATATTCAATGAAAAGCAGGTCAATGTTCCCTCCACACAGTCGTGTCCACAACTTTCTAACAAATATATCCATTACTTTTATTAAAATCAAAGGACATTTTCAACATCACCTCAGTTCATATCAAACCTGAAGAGGAAAATGTACAAAAAATACTTGGAAATTAAAAATGTCAGTCACAGTATGATAAAAGAAAGGTACTATTTATACCTCAAAAGCTGACCAAATCACATGTTTCATTATCTCCACATTCCTAATTCTCTAAACCAGAGATGATTGTAGACTATTGAGTGTCAATGTCCCATCTGACATATGATTCATGAGTAATATGAGGTGATTCAACTTGAAAGAAAAATGATCTGAACCCCACAGAGTCTCTCAGAGGACTTTGTTTTGATTTCTTCTTTGCATTGAAGACATTAATTCATCTGTGCAGGACAAACACACAAGCACCCACACATGTACAATCACTCATATTGTTAATTTAGTTGAGGAGTGTCAAACTCATTTTAGTTCAGGGGCCAAATACAGATCGATCAATTCCATTTAGAATGGTCCAGAGAGGTAAAACAGTACGCTTAGGATATTTGGGGGGGGGGGGGGGATCTGTTTTCTTTAATAGTTTTACTGGTTTCTTGGTGGTTTGTCTGGACTGGAGGCCTGTATGTTTGACAGCCCTGATTTAGAGTCAGGGTTAAAGATGACACCAAACTGTGTACAGATCCACAGAGACACTAGGAGAACATGCAAACTCCTGGATTAGAGTACAATATAGTAAAGAGATTAGGAGTTATTCTATCTCAATCTCAGGTCGAGGTGTCAGAGGGTGAATTTGGCTGCTTTCTGAATGAATCAATCTGACAAACATGAAGTTTTTTTTAAAAACACCAAATCATTGACTTTAAACAAAATAAGCTGGTGAGTTTTGCAAACTGAATGCTTCTTTAGCACATTTTATAGTTTATATTATTCGATCATCAACTCATTCTGCTTTTATTTATATGACAACGTTTTAAAATGGCAAACACTGTTGCATTCTAAACGCACAGCCATTGAAATATATTGGAATTATGATCATTATCACATGTGAACATTTTTAACTAAATGCTAACTTTTCACCTCCTGATGACCCTGATTGGGGTCTCAAGAAGTTTGGAAACAATTTTACATCTCAAAATGCCGCAAAGCCAAACTCACGGGATCTCCTTTGGGTCCTGGAACGCCCGTCAGGCCCGGATGTCCCTGTTGGGATACGCAGACTGTCAAAAACCTCCTGCTCTTTACCTGCAGCCAACAAGACGCCGTGAACTTGAGCTTACTTGAGGTCCTCTGAGTCCCGGAGGTCCCGTCTGTCCCTCCAAGCCCGGAGGACCCTGGTCAGTGAAAATGAGGAAGGTAATACATCTGATGTCAAACACAGACTCGGGTTGAATAAGTGCAGGATATACAGAGGTCGTACCCGTGGGCCTTGGGGGCCGACGCCGCCAGCAGGACCCAGGTCTCCCTGAAACAAACACAGAGCGACTCAGATACAAAGGAAACTCACTGTGAAGAACATTTATCACGTTCAGGCTGAGAACTGTCAAAGTCTTCAATGATGTGAAAAGCCAGATGAAAAACTGTGTTATGAATCAAGCTGGGTCAGCATCTTTAACTGGCTTTAAGCACATATTCTTCTGTGTTAATCTCATCATTATGGGCAAAATGAAGTCGAAAATAGCATATTGTGCAAAACCAGTTGTCTCAACAAGCAGTTTAAACAACAACAAAATATATTTTTCTTCTTTCTTCTTAGTTATCTACCAATTCCAGGATATTAATGTTTTATTGAGTTTATTCTAGACAAATAAAATTACCTTTAGAGTCCAGAACCAAGATCATAATAATAGTTTGGTCTGAAATTCCCAGGTATTTTGTGTGGATTAATGCTGCTCTCATATTGAAACTGTGAGAAGATCTGAGTCTGAACGATCCACTGAACTAATATAAATACATTTGTATTAGTAATTCAAAGAATACTTTCTTAAAATTATCCACATGTGAACATAATCATCAATTACTCACCCTACAAGCATGTTTCTTATAGGTAAATGTGGCACAATTTAAAAATGGAACAAACAGACTTTCCTACATGATAAGAAATATTTTCAAGAAGTAATTATGCATTTAGAAAACAATCTAATCACATGTTATCTGACTTTTTGTGCTATGTAAACATTATAATCAA
Source organism: Blennius ocellaris (assembly GCF_963422515.1). NCBI lineage: Eukaryota > Metazoa > Chordata > Actinopteri > Blenniiformes > Blenniidae > Blennius > Blennius ocellaris. The sequence goes on along the minus strand of NC_137664.1, from coordinate 20,397,166 downwards.
TTAGAATATTAGTATAGTTCTCCATAGATCCAGTGTAAAAGATTGTTAATGTCAACATTTCTTAAGTTTGCAGCCTTTTTAAGCTGCAGACTGACCAAAACACTCGATACTTGAATTGTAATCGTACCCTGGAGCCGTTAACCCCTTGAGCTCCAACTCGTCCTGTAGCACCCGGCGCGCCCTGCAACACACAAAGAGCGATGTCAGACCTTTTTACAGAACATAAGTACAAAGTACAAGTATTGCGTTGTTTGAATTGAGCCGTGAGCTCACCGGTGGTCCCGTTGGACCCGGGGGGCCGTTCAGTCCACTTTCCCCCTGAGGGACAAAACAGTATCAGTACAAAACACCGTTGCAGAATTCATCACTGTTCACACCTTCAAATCCTCCCGTGTTGTCAATATGACTTTAATATCCAGGAGAATAACACGTTGTAGTGATATGTAATACTGTAATACATTTTCACCTCATTATGTAATAACGCCACATTTTGAAACAATTTGTTACACACTGCAACAGTTATTACAAAATGTGGCTTAAATGATTGAATGCACTCGGTGGAATTAACCTCTGGTTTCACTTACAATCTGGTTTCATTTATTCAAAAAAATAAATAAATAAATACTGGTTGGCTTGTAACTTTCAAAATCTACCAGCCACACTGGCAGCTGATCTAAAAGGTTAATCCTGAATTGGAGCCCCTCGTTCTACCTTCGCTATGTTGGCAGGAGTAAAACCAAAGTGATATGTAGCTCGAGCCCAACTGAACTTTAATTCTTTCTCATTGTCAAACATAGAACAAAATGTATTACATAATGCACCAAATGATTACATTTTGTCAAAAATAGTGGAACACCCACATTTTGTAAGAACTGTTGCAATATGTAACAAGCATTACAAAATGTGGCAGGTTATCACAAAATGCATTGTTATTACATAACGCAGCGCTGCACACGTCTTTATCAATATGGCAACAATAAAAATAAATGACAGGCCATAATGTAATGTAAATAAAAACATGATGCATCGACGTACCATTTTAGACGTTTTTTGGGGGGCATTTCACTGCATATTTCACCAGAAGGTACATTTTCCTGACATATACTGACAAAGATAAACCTTAAAGTTTACATTTGGAAGTTATTATGGCACTATTTCCCTGTTATAGCCGACTCAAGATGAAACTGGGCTGTTTGTGGCCCCGGAACTAAATCCTGAAACCTTGATGTTACTTAATGTAAATAAAGTATCAGGAATGATCTCAGGCTCTTTCACAGTGTAGTTAAAAAAGGAAGCCAGTCAATTGGCAAAATAATTAAAACCAGCATTTTAGTTATTTAAAATTTTTTATCAGATGTTTGGTACATCTTAGTAACTGTTAATATATAATTGTGTGTGTCAATTTTTAATTACTGTGAAGTGTTGCTCAATTGGCCCTAATTTAGTAAACAACAATTTAAAAAGAAGAAAAAAAATAATCATATATTGAAGTAACTTGATCACAACAACAATAAATGATGCAGTGACAAAGTCGCAACAATTCAAAATTACTGATAAAATGATGTAATCCAAATAAATGTATTGTTTATTGATTTCAGACAAAAAAGAAAAGCAGTTCTTCACTCACGTCGGGTCCATGCGGCCCCTCTGGTCCCAGTCCACCTCGGATCCCTTGAGGCCCCTGCAGAGAAGACTGAAGTTAAATGAAATCCTTGCGTAACAGTTGAAGTTATTCATGAGGAGGTGTAATAACAATACTGATTATCCACCAATACTAGGTATGTATGAATGTAGAATAAATTTCGGTTGAAGCAAAAATCTAACCAACACGAGTAAAAATGGAAGTGAGTTGATCAAACTTCCAAAATTAGCTGGATTAGGAATTAAATTAAATGTGTGTCTTTCTTTCAGGATGACACTAAAAGTATCGGGGGAGGATTGGTCTTTGGTCTTTTATGTCATTGTTTTCATTGATCCTGTAATGTATTTCCAACTTGTCCGACTCATTTTATGTTCTAAACTTCAACTGTAACGTGAATTATAACATAGAGTTAATCACTTTTCCAACAACTGTACAACTACAATAGCTCCTTTTTTTAATTTTGCATTCTTTTCATGAATGCAGTAATGCTGCAGTATAACAGAATAAGATACTTACTGGAGGTCCGACCAGACCAGGAGGACCGGGTAACCCAGCTGAGCCCTGAGCAAAGAAAGTACCGGTACTCATCAGACAATCATTAATATGCAGTTTTATAGCAAAAAAAAAGAAATCACAAGTGCTAAAACCATATAATCATACACTGAAGAACCAAATTAAGATGAACCCCTGAGCAATAACAGCTCTAATGATATGATAAGGTGAGGTACATTCGCAGCAGATCTTTAAAACCAGGGGTGTCAAACATATAATCTGTGGGCCAGAACCGGCCTGCAAGAGGCTCCAATCCGGCTCCGCAAACCAGTTTATCTGTCCGTGGTCGTCATGTTTGTGTGTTCGGCGTTTCATGAAGCCAAACTTGTAGCAGAAGGCTCTCAAGGCAAAGTCAGACTGTGATTCAGTGGATGGATGAATAACAAACGTATGTCATCGTACCTTTTCACCAGGTTCACCAGCTTCTCCTCTCGGACCCTTGAGGCCAATGAGACCCTAAGAAAGATGAAGAAAGAAAAATATATATCAACAACACTTAAAACTGTTGCTTTCTCACAGGTGATTAAAAGCCATAATAAAAACATGAGCAGGCGTTGATTTAAACCAGCGATAATCAATATTCTCCACAACTGTGTTGACTTCTTTTTGTACAGATGACGGCTCCTGGCAGCATGTTGGAGGGTTGTTGATCGCTTGAATTCTATTTGACTGAATTGTGTGTGCCTGTCGAAGGATTGACGAGGTGCAAAAACCACTATCTGAGGAGCCGTTTTATTGTTCTGCTTATTGTTCTTCCGCCTGATTTTCCGCTCGTCACTCGCCCCGAGCTGTTGGGAGCACGTACACAGAAAGAGCTATTTTGACTTTCGGCAACGTTTCCAGAAAAATTGATTGATATGCTTTTTCACCATTTTTATAGTTTTGTTGTAAAGCACTTTGGGTACCACTGGGTTATTGTAAAGGGCTATACAAATACAATTTGATTGATTGATTGATTGATTGATTAGTGTTACTTAATTGATATATTCTTTAATATAACTTGTACTTTTTTTTTTTTTTTTACTTTTACTAGTAATATAGTAATATAATATTTCTACTTTTGAATAATTACTGTTACCAGTACACACTGGACGTCAGAAATGGTCAGAAATCTCTGGATGCTCTTCTTTTGTGTTTTGCATTTTCTTTAAAGAAAAGTTCAGTGTTTACACAGAAACATATAGAAGATTATGTAAATTTACAGGAAAACAACAGAAATGCTGAAAACGAGGCAGTGTGTATGTTGAGCCACTAGTGGGTGCTGTTGGCGAGTACACAGGCATTCTAGTGGACAGGCGACCAAGTCAGATTGTTATTGCTGTGACTATCAACTATAAAACTACCAAGTCCCAGGAGAACATGGACTGGGAGTCATGACAGTTTGGAGGAAAACATTGTTATTATTATCCAACGACTCGCACATGTGCAGAAGAAGTATTCACACGGCCGTGGTGCGCATGCACAGTAGCAGCTTTTCCGACATCTCCAAGGAGACGGAGCAGTAGTGTTTTCCAAACGTTGCGTTTTCAGTGGCTCCGACCACTGTTGTCATGTAAACGAACCCCAAAACACAACAAAGCGTTTGCATTTTCACTTGAACATGGTGTTGTTCGGGATACATTTTAAAAAAAGACTGTAACCACGGTGTCATCACAATAGTTTGGTCATTCACGTTGTCAATCGATAATTCAGAGTTCAGAGTGAGGAACTGAAAAGAGGACGAAGTCTCTTCAGCCGCAACACAACAATCCTCACACAGACGGTCCTACAATCTGATAACGGGGAGCTTGTTTCATTCGCGGTAATGACAGTAATGCACAGCAAATGTCTGAGTGCAGAGGAGCCGGCTTTCATCTCAACGTTCAGCTGGACCGATGAGACCTCTGGTGGGTTATTGAGCCACGAGTCATTTCTGTTGTTTCACTCGGTTCTGGGAAAAAGAGCCTGTAGCAGAACCCGGAAATGACGGTGTTGGTTCTGTTTCTTTGTCTTTCATCAGATCGCGTCTGATTTACATCAAGTGACTTAGCAACAGCTCGGGTTGTGACCACATGAAAGGACTTGCTAAGAAACTTGTAAATATTCATTGTCAGTGTTTCTCTTCCACTATTGGCCAGTAAAGTGTTATTTTATGATTGGATATTAAAACAAAAACACATGTTTTCATTATAAATCGCCTCTTTATGCAGCTTCAGTTCCTCGTTTTTGTCTCAATCTTCATATATTAACCCCTTCTAAATAAAATGTATTTTGATTAGCAAGCTTCCATGACGCCTACAGGTCTGTGGTTGTAATTTGATGTCGGCTTCATATCAGCCACTTTTAGTCTGAACATCTAAGATTGTTGTTTTCATATTTGCCGCAAAAATGACAGTTACAGACAAAAGGTCAAATTCTAGACTTCTGAAATCTGACTCAAGTCAAGTGCAGGGGTGTCAAACATAATGCCCATAGGATAAAACAGCATCCATACAGGGACGCCAAACCAGTGCTTGATTTTTTGTTTGTACACAACACATCAATGAGACCCGAGCTGAGAGCTCAGAGATGCTGCCATGAAAGCCAACTACCTCGTTGCTGTCAAACTGGCCTCAAAGCCATGCTGAGTTTGTAAAAACATGAATAATGTAACAGGTTTTTGGGCAATTATGTTGAGATTGTAGCCATTCATGGTAGTAATACTTTGGTTTTGATGAAAATATTGAACTTTGTCTCATGTATACTCTGCACCATGACAGAGAAAACATTTTAACATTTAAATATAAAGGTCCCATATCATCCAGTATTACTGTACATACTATACATATTATATTACATTACATATGATACATAATATACAACTTCCCCAAATGGCCGTAGTCGTGAATTTCAGCCAGTCTGAAAGTTTTCAAAAACCAATAAAAAGTGAAGTCTCTGTGTCCCCTGAACGAAATGACTTGAGACATTGAGACATGAAACGTATGTATGCTTGCAACTATCATATTTTCTCGTGTTTTGGTCTTTTGCAGGTTTTTCCATTAGTATTGTAACTTTATCACTTCAGCAGCTCTTCTTTGCCACCATGCAGAGCATGTTGCACGGAAAGCCTGTAAACAGTATAACCATTAGTTCCTGGCTCCACACATGTTTAATTTCGCAAACAGTAAATCCCACCTTTAAATAGCTCGGACGTTTCTGTGCAACAAAAGCAGCTGTGCTGTTTAATTCCTCACCTCATCACCCGTTTCCCCCTTGGAACCTCGTTCTCCCCGGTACCCCCACAGGCCCTGGCGTCGAGGAGATGGAAAGATTTCAACAGATGAAACAACAGAACCAGTTCAATAATTTACCTTCTATGACAGATTGGCGTGGTTTGACAGGATGGACATTAACAGAGTGCCCACCGGTGGTCCAGGAGTACCAGGCGGTCCGGGCTGACCATCGTCCCCGTGTTCACCGTCTCTGCCCGGGGCCCCAGGGCGTCCCGGGGGTCCTCTGGGACCTCGATTACCCTGTCACACAAAATGCACTCGGTCATCATTACCACAATGACGTTCTTGGAATCGCATCACGACTGAGCGTGAAAATCTGAACCCAAACTGGCTCCAAATCCGACAGGTAGCGTCTCTTCACAGGACGGAATACATTGGAGGTGTGGACAGTGAAGACACTGCCTCTCTCCACCACTCAGTGGAACCATCCATCACACAGACAAGCCATCACCTGAACCACACCGGCCTGTCAGGAGGAGTGCGCTCAGCTATAACTCTGCCCGCGGGCAGGTGGGAAACGCGGCGAGGTTCAGGGCGAATGGTTAAACCACCTGTGCAGCTGATAAATACTCTGCCGATGCTGGAAAAATGAATCACGCTCAGAGCAACGTGCTATTTATTCAGGGTACACGCACAATGACAACCAGTGATTATTTCTAAAGGCGTGGAACACATAGAACACAGTATTATGCCTCCATAAATACTGTGAAAAAGTATATATCCCTTTTAACAAAATGACAGCTTAACTACTGTGTTCCAGCAGTTTCAACCTATAAATACCATGACTTTTTTATATAACTGTCATGGATGTGTGAATAAAGTAAATAAAAGAGGACACAGCCATGAGGGGAAGTGGTAGAAGAGTGAAAGGACGATGGCTGAAACGTGTCTCACTCAAACTCTGCAGAAGCAGTAAAGATGTGGTATAGGAAACTTACTTATGTTTTGCATCAAAGTATCTCTGCTTTCACTTAATGCACTTGAATAGTTCTCCCCTCGGTGTTTCTGACATCATCCACACGCTGATTAGCGACCGTGCATGCACAAACAATCACATCCAGAGCATTTTGCCGTCCTCAGCTCCACGGGTCCAAACCGAGCGGACGCCAAGGCGGAGCGAGTGTTTCCACACTGTTCCAAACACCGAGACCTCACACGACACGACACAGCCATTCACTCTCCTCACTGTCCCTCTGGACGTCCACTCCTGTTTATGTACTGACTTTATCAAATCTGACCACCGAAACAAATGAAGTCACCAGATGACACATTCAGTGCAAAGAAGGGACCAAACCAGGGAACACAGGGTTCACACTATCCAGCGATATATACTGTAAATATAAAAACCCTGAACTCGGCAGCGCCTCAATATAATCCAATTTAACAAGAAATACAGTCCGTCTTATTTTAGCAGTGGAAGAACTCAAAGAGTTGATTCTGTAAATATGAGAAAAGTGAGGTCATAGGGATTTTCATGCACAGAGGGTATCCAAACACCAACTCCCTCTCACCGGCTACACGATAATAAACTGTACCAAACACTTCATCTTCGTAATGGAGAGCAGGGAACGGCTTTGTTCAGAGCCTCAGACACACACTTTTACCATACTGGCGAACATCCCAAAAACATATTTTTCATTTTACTAGTAGTTGGAATGAGCTCAAAACACTCGCGCACACTCGTATTGACAGCATGTTCATGAAATATGACATTTATTTCGATCAAATATGTCAAACTCATTATACTTCATTTCCTACACACAGCACAGTTTCATCTCGAGTGGGTTATTATTAAAGTTTTTCTTTGTTGAGGCAGGGTTAGATTACCCTAAGTAATAAAAAAAGTCTTTATTTCTACGAAACCAAACAATTACTACCTAAAACTACCACAATCTCAAAATAAAGTACATTTTAATGAAACCTTCTACAGTGAAATATCCCGAAATAACCTCTTAAATAACTGTTGCATTATGGTTCTTTTTATAAACTCACCCTGACAGCACGGCTTTGAGGTTAATGCCAGTTTGCAATCTCTCATATTATATATATATATAGTCACTCAGCGTGCGACACATTTAAAGAGGCCTTCTACTACCTGTACCCTTTCAACATAGAGTACAGCCTTTTTGCTTCTGCTATGGCCTATGTCATGTGGAAAAACGTGGGCCGCATTGTGGAAGATCATGGCCGCCACAAAGCTAAATTCCATCTGAAGGATGCTGTTGTTGGATGTGTTACTGGATTACTCGTGATGGTCGCTGGGCTGATAACATTCATTCTGCACGAGTTGGACATAGAAGCAGAAGACAAGGAGAAGAGAGAGAAGGCTCTGCTGATGCATTTTGTCATGAATGTAGTGATTGTGAGTCTGTATATATATATTTATTTATTTATTTTTAAATGGACTGCACACAGGGCTGTTATATCTCAAATTTGCCTGTAGAGGGCAGAAAACCACATCTTAGATTTTTGTGCATTACAATGTTTCTCAAGTGTTGCCAGATTTAGCCTCAGTTATTGATTAAAATCTATTTATTGTAGATTACCGAAGGCAAACCAATAAATGTAAATTTTAGAGATGCAAAATGGTCATTAGAATGATTACAAATGTGACTTTTTTTGTTAGGTTTTTCCGCTTTTTTTCCCCCTACGGCGGCCCCCAATGTTGGGTTCCTAAATTGGCCCTCGGCTATCAAAACTTTGAGAACTCCTTTTATAGAGCATCTTCCTTCTACTAGCATCCAGATTATAAAGCTTCTTCTTCCAACTAGCTGAGTTAACTTTGGCTGAATTTATCCCTTTACTGAACAACTGGTTTGGCCACTTGGTTTCTTCCTATATTTTCCAAACTGCGGTAAATTGATGATATTCCATGACTCCCACATTTTGATTTGGTGCTGATTTGTCATATTTCTACAATTCAACATAAATGCAAAACAGCATTTTTAGATAAATTAACAAGATATGAGGTGTGTTGGTGGTTTTAAATCTCTTCAATAGTACAGCTTTGTGCACTTCATCAACAGACCAAACAGAAACACACATTCCAAAGAAACATGATATATGCACCTTCAAAGATACTTAAAAATCAATTCCAGTAAGTAGTGAAGTATCACAGACTTAACCGCCTTAAGTAAGTAATAATTCCTTTTTCGTGGACTCAGACGTGTTAATCCGGCTACTCACCATCTCTCCAGGCATTCCTGGTCTTCCTCGCTCTCCCGCTTCCCCCGCCGGCCCCTGAGAAAGAAAATCACTCCACTCCATCATGTCCATGTCCATGATTCACCCCATTAAAAGAGAATCCAGCCGACCGCTGACCTGCATGCCCGGCTTCCCCATCTCTCCAGGTGGTCCCTCGGGGCCTTCTTTACTCTGCAAGCTCACAAAGAAGAAACCAGCTTCAGGTTGAGGAGAACGAATGAAACCACTGACTTCTACCACAGTCAGGGTAGTAACGGTCACGGTGTACTTACAGGCCAACCGGAGCGAAGCAACTGGTAGAAGTTGGTTTGCTACAAGAAGAATTGAGGTACTTTAGAGAGAACAGTTACACCAAACATAATCCCAAACATATCAGTGGGTTCGTCTGAAGATAAAACCAAAAAAATAAGAAGGTGTTAAACATCTATTTCTGCTTTCCCCTGAATGAAAGCTCGCATTACCTCCACAGGTCGTTTGCATCAAGTTCAACGGGCACAGTAACTAATCGACCTCACAAACCACTTTGATTTCAGCCATCTTTTTTCAAGAAGAGACTCGAGGTTCTCCATCACAATGACATACTGTGTGTGTGTGTGTGTGTGTGTGTGTGTGTGTGTGTGCGTGCACGTGTTATTTACTTGCTAAACTTGGAGAGAAACAAAGCTAAGAAAAAGTTAAAAATGTGTCTTTGAATTTAAATATAGTCTGCGTTGAGTCTACATTAATTCCACGGTTTTCCATAAGTATTACAAGCCTCAATCTTAAGTAGAAAAAAAATGGATTAATAGCAATTAATTCCAGAAAACTGCGATGAATTAGTAAACATTTTTTTTAATCGATTGGCAGCACTGCCGTTTATATAACAAAGATGCTCGGAGTAACTGAAAACACAAATTCTTAAAATTCTCTGACTTTGTCTCCATGGAAACGGGAGGAAATGCAACATTTCTGAAGAGCTGCTATAGAACAGTCGTAGTAAATAGTGTACATAGTAAACACCATAAATCTTAGCACACATATATGTAAAGCAGGGCAATTCTTATTTCTTAAATCAGTCATTTAAATACAAAACCTCAAATTTAAATTCAACAGTTATTATGGCACTATACTGAGATGAAATTGGGTTGTATGTGGACCCTGAACTACACTGAATCAACTTAACCGAGTTGCTTCAATTTGTAACATCAAAATGAAGCAAGTTCTTCAAACCTAATCTAATTCATTAACTTGCGTTAATGAAGTTAATAAAGTTAATTTAGTTTGAAGAACTTGATCATTTCGATGTAACGTGTGTTTGGCACTCGTGGTTTAGATTGTCATCACGTTCCTGAAATGATGTTGTTGAATTGGATGACAGCGGCAAAAGAAGACAGTACATCCTACAATTAAAATTGTAGGATGCAAGCGATAATCATTGCAGGACTGTGGTTGTCTTTTTTTAATTGTTCAACACCGACCAGGTAGAAAGACAAAAGGAAAATGTAGATATTTAGAGTTATAAGCCCTCAACGACTTGTAAGAGCTCGACGCGTAGTACCTGGAAAGCAGCCCATTCCTCAGCAGTGTTCTTCCACAGGTACAAGGTGGGTAAACCCGCTGGTCCAGCAGGTCCCAACTCCCCCTTCTTCCCGGACCTCCCTTCAAAGCCAGTTTTACCCTGCGGTCGTCAAAGAGACGAGGCTCAACATTCATGCAAGACAATTTATGTGTGACGCAGAAGATTTTATTTTATTTTGTTTTTTTTTATATTACATCATGACGTGATCTGATACAACACTGGGGGGCTCGGACGTAAACACCTGATACACTTAATGAGGGAAGGGACAAGCTTTTATTGCACTGGAGATCTTATTTTAAAGCTAGAGGCTTTAAAATAAGAAATCTGATCAGGCAATATGTCAGAAGAAATAACTTAAAACATAACTTAAAATGTGAGAAGTTCAGTGCGCTGACTCAACACAGTTTCTCATAGGGATGCACTGACACCACTTTCTTAAAGGAGGAATACGAGTACTACTCTTTAGTGACTGTAAATCATGACAAAACATAACTTACAGTCCGTCGTGCTTTTGTCATTGTCATTAATATTAAACAATTTTCTGACATTGCTAGTCCTCTCTTGTCTACTTGCTGCTGACGTTACTAACGGATGATGTCCCATAATAGTCGGCAGGTTGTTTCGGAGATCTTTTACTCATATTAGTATGCCGTGCATTGGATCTGTTACTGGTATCAGTATCGATATCGGAGCATCCCTCGTTTCTCACATTATGAATAAGTGTGTTTTACCTTGTCACCTTTGAACCCAGGATGGCCAGATTCACCAGGGCAGCCCTGCAGAAACAAAAACATCTCAGAAAAAACCCCCCAAATAAATCAACTTGATGAGGTAAAATAAACACTTCTAAAAGACTAGAAATTGTCATAGTTAAAAACAAAATCTTGTAAATTTCAGAACCTTCTACAGTGACTTAATGTTTCATTAAAGAAAAATTTGTGCCGAAAACCACCCCCAAATAATTTATTTCAACACTTTGGCCAATAAAACATTACATGCTGTGTTTAGCACTCTTGCACAGCTCTTGGCACTGCACAAGTTCAATTTTCTCCTCCAGGGCTTCAATGCTATTTACACTTAACATGGAACTGCGCCCATGGGTGTGCTGCTTTCACAATGAGCTGAGGCCAGCCACATCGATGGCACACTGTTATATTGAGAAAATAATGAGAACATTGTCCAAATATAAGGCTTTGAGAAGATGTAGGGCTTTACTTATGGGCAGCGACTTGCTTTACATTGTGATGGGGTTATTAGATGTTCGGCTTATAAATATTTAAATAAAGTCAATCTTAAATCAAGAAAAAAATTAACTACACCTTATATAACTTGGCTCTGTCTGTGTAATATCTGTTATTGAATGAGACATTTGAGTCCAATTGAAATGAGGCCATGGCAGATGGGTGTTAAAATTTAAATTAATATATTAATAAACTGCTGAGGTCATATTGCAGGGGAACTCCAAATGTGTGGTGAGGTTTTATTTGAATTTTTGTACAATGGCTTCCTCACACAGTCCAAAAACATTCATGTGAGGTTCACTGGTGATCCTAAATTGCCTGATTGTGACTTTATATGGTTGTCTGTCTCCGTCTCTGCCCAGTGATGTACTGGCAGCCTGTTGATGGTGTGTGCTGCCGTTGCTCACTGTTAGCTTGGATCAGATCCAGGACCCAGTGACCCTGGAGCCATTTTTGCATTTCCATTTCATAAAAGTTTGGTGTTTACAAGGCAACGTTTTGAAAATGATGTTTGCTTACACAGAAACGGCATGAATGCTGAAAACAATGTAGTCTTCATGTAGGGCCACTAGTGGTCAATGGGTTAGGGTTCAGTCTCACAATATGGACTGGGAGACATGACAGTCTGGAGGCAACCATTGTTGTCATTGTCCATCGAGTCACGTATATGATGAAGAACTATTTACTATGTGGTACGCGCAAAAGCAGTGTTTCACAGTTGCGTTTTCACCCCGTTTCCACGGAGACAGAGTCAAAACATTTTCCAAAAGTTCCACCTTGGGAGATGTTTTCAAGAAGTTGTGTTTTCAGTGGCTCTGATGTGTCTACCAGTATTTGGCTTTTGGCAAATTAGAAAGCAGCTACCTTACAGCATTCAACTATCTCAATCAGCGATGGTCACCAGTGGAGGAAAAGGTGGAACAGAATCCGTTCAAAACTTATGGTCACTGAATTCATGAGCCGATTTGAGATAACTTGAAACTGACTGATAATGTTTGTCAAACTTGGCTGAATCCAGGTTAAGTGGTCCGCATGCTGCTCACAGTCTGGAATTCAGGACCTTTGTGTGCAGACATGTTTTCATCTGTGCATGTGTTGTTTTCTTCTGGAAACACCGACAGTTTGACATCTTGGCATGTTTGACCCAGTACTTATACCAGTGGGAAACGCCAGCATGAAGACCTGTGATGCTGCTAGCGAGGAGACTGAAGCCAACAGGATGTTTTATCTCATGTTCCCTCCAGCCGGACTTAATCAGAGTAATCGTGCCAAGTGATCCTGTGGATTTTATGGTGGCGTGACTCCAGACGTGACCAGATGTGCTGTCTGCTTTCAGGTCTGTCTGCCCCGCAGTCCCCGTAATGACCCAGCAGGTAAAGCCTTCTGACTGGATGTTATGAATTGTGTTTGCTCCTCTGCACCAATCAGACGAGTCTTGTGATAGGGAACGCTATGACAAACTGTTGAAGCCTGTGAACTATGTAGTCCTCTGAGCACTCGCATCACCGCATCAAAGATACGTGGATTAACATATGTTGGATCACCAGAACTGCTCCTGATCAGAATCAGATGCAGCTGAAGGGGAACAGCTCTCGTAAGCGCTTAAGCACAAACACTTGTCACACTTTCTTCATTCACTGGACTTGTCTGAACATTTTTATCTCATTCAACATCAGATAGGTTTGATGTGATACATTCTATTGAATGTTAAAGCCTATATATTGCAGAATATGGGATTGGTATTTATTTTTTTACTAGCAGTCCTGGATGACACATAAATACTGTGAGACTATCAAAGCCCTCATACTGTACTCAGTAAGCCTTACTTTATTGACTCCATTTGTTGGAGATATTCAACATTTATACATGTAAAAAAAACACTATATTGACCTCTGTAACTGTGTGACGTCACAACCCATAGTCTCCTCACATCTCTACCTTCTTTAAAGATTTTTATCAGGCAGAAGGCCATTTGATCCTCGAGTGAGCCTGAACCAAACATGAACCAAAGGGTGGTTCACAAATGTGATTCAAGGAAGCCTAATCTTGGTTTAGTTCCTGAGAATTAGCACAATACTGGGAGTATAAATCTGCATCTGTTAAGATTCGGGATGAACCGATATGAGTACTTATTAAATTGTATTGAGCCTAATTCATACTCATTTATGCAGGAAAATACACAAAGGCTATGTGTTTGCCTCCGTGTGCCTCCTCTGCACAGTCCTCGCCGACACTAAGATCGATTGATGATTGATGAGTATTAATTGAATTATACTTTAACCATGTATAGCATGTCGCATTGCTGGTGTGTGAGCCCTGAGTAGAGTAAAATCCTCCTGATCCATTGAGCAGTTCGAATAACGAGAGGCAACGAGCGAACTCTGCTGGTACAAAAGTCTCTGGTGATTAAGATGCAGGTGGTGTAAGAACGAACGTCTCTTGATATTTTGGCAGAGCATCGTTTATCATCAGCTTCCAAACCATGGACATCCCTCAACCATGTTAGTCTTCTGTTGTTGAGTTTATCCGAGGATCTTTTGTGAGTACGAGTACTCCGTGCAGTATCGGACCAGATACCTGATAGTGGCATCGGCACGTCCTTAGTTGAGATAGTTTTTTGTACTTAAAACCAAAAGCAAGTCTTGTGATGGATATCAAGACAAAAGGGAATTTTAAGGAAAATAAACAATGAACCCTGTTTAAATCTAGATAGAAATGACCCCCCCCCCACCCAAAACAATAAACAACAACAACGACAACAACAAAACTGCTTACGAAACACACAACTTGCTTTGCTTTGCATTTATGGATAAATCATACAGCCACCAAAATAATTGATTTCTGTTTTTTTCTAGAGCAAGGAGCCATTTAATGTTGTTCCAAACAAAGCGACTCACCTCTGGCCCTGGAGGACCCATCCGGCCTGTCGGCCCTTTCTGGAGCCGGTACGTTTTACCATCAGAGCCCAGGACCAGGTCTCTATCTCTGGATACAACAGTCACAATGGCCGGGCGGTTTGTGTCTGGTTGCTTAGCGTTATACTCGACTGTCTCATCAAAGTGTGTGGGGCTTTGTGTAGCTCCGGGGCTTCTGTCTTCACTTCCTGTCTCTGCCGATGAACCAGGACTGATGACTTTGTCTGTAGGGAAATCAGTCCTGGACTCTTCTCCGAGCTGGATGGAGTCTGTTGACATTCTGGGGCCTGAAGGTACCTTAGTAGGTAAAGGAAATCCTACTGACGGCTTCTTAGAGGAACTTCCACCGTCCAAGTTGATTACACCTTCAGAAGGTTTTCCAGGGAACAGGGACGGAGTCCTCTCGCTCAAATCGGTCTTCTTCTCCGTTGTGATGTTCTCATCCAGATCTTTAGATGATACCTCAGGCTTCCCCTTCTGACTGCCTTTAAGTCCATTTCGTGAAGGTTTCCACTGAGGATTCACTTGTCCACCATTATGGAAGATCGGATCCAACAAATCAGTGTCCTCCTCCACCACGAACACATCCCCACGACCCGCTGAACCTTTCCGGTTGGGTCGAGAAGGCAACGTGCCATCTCCTCGACTGCTCCCTCGTCGCAGGAACGTGTTCTGTTGAGAAGTAAAAACAGGAATAAGGATTCATTTACTGTCCATCTATTGGAGATTATTAACATTTATTTTCTGGTTTGTTTTGATGTTGATAGCTGGGATATGGATGTTGAATTGTGTGGCCAAGCATTATTGTGGTGGACTGCCAGAGGGACATTAAATATCCGGAGTTGTTGGTGACAGCCATGCACACATTAGTCCAGTTCTATTCATTATCTAATCAAGGGATCTTGAAGTAATGATGACACAATAGTCTAACTTAAAATTGTCTCCTCACACAGGCCTGACCTGCAGAAGAAAAAATGCTCATGACCGTATCCCCTGCTCCACACAGACATCTGGTACCATTTCATCTGCCTTCAACTCACTTCATCTTTTCGCAATGGTTAGCACTGATGTATCTGCACACCACTAATCATTTTGTCATTTCTTTTCAAGAACACTGGAAACCGCTGGCTCTGATTAGCACTGTCTTGTTCCGTGTTAAGCTTCTCATTAAGACAAAACCAGTGAACATTGAAAGAAGCTGAACCTAGCGTGAGCAGTCATGACCCGTTTACACACATTTCAAGTAAAAACTTACCTTTTTTGCATTTTTGTTTCTGAAAAGTTTTGTGTATGCAACGGTCAGAAAACTATGCTTGTTTATTTGAAACGGATGGAGTTAGCAAGCTGGGTCATGAGTTGGCACTGGCTGTTGGTTGTTTTGGTGCACAGAGAACAATACGCTAAACACTAACAATGGCCAGGACACGTTTGTATGGACAGACAATGAAGGTGCGTTGCTATTACAGTGGCTGTCAACTATAAAGCTACTAAGTCCCAGAAGAATATGGACTAGGAGTCATGACACTCTGGAGGAAACACCATTGATATTGTCAATCGACTAGCACAATTGCAGAAGAACTATTTAATATGGCTGTGGTGCACATGCGCAGCAGAAGCATATAAGAAAAGTTGTAGTTCCACCGTGGCTCCTTTTTGTGGCTCTTCTCACGTAAGCGGGCACCTACGAAGCAACAAAAGTTTTCCAGATTCACTTGAAAACGTTGCGTAAGTGAGGCCTTAGACTGGTCAGCTAGTCCTGCAATACCACTTTGTACCACCAGCTGGTGTCTTCAAAGAAAAGAAAAAGGTGTTGAGACCAGAGGCTCTAACAGCAATCGTGACAAATTACTATCAACAAAACGTTTATAGACAGATGACTTAAGGGAGTATATTAACTCCCAAAGACCCAGGCAATAGTTTCTCTACAGCCAACATAAACTTGAAACATTTCAAACAAATGCGTATCTTGGAATAATCCCATTAAAACCAGACCTGAAAGGAGAAGACAAAAACACGTCAAACAATCAGTGAATGACACAAATGAACAGCTTGAAGGTCGCACTTCTCCTCATCTCCAGATGAATCTTTCTCCACAAGTACAACATTAATCCAGATAAGCCTGAGTTGTTTTTTTTTAAGCTGCTGTCTTAGGGACTGAAGAGATTTTTCTCTGTTGTATTCTTTCATCACACACTCATCCGTGGTTCTAGTTACACAACCGCTGGGACTGTCAACACTCCCTTTGTTTGACGGCAGGTAGTTTAAACAGCTGACAGATTCAATCTAAAGTTGTTTCAACTTACCATGTAATTTTTTTTCACTTTAAAGACATTTATTAAGTCTTCAAACGTATTGCGCCTCGCCTCATTCACACGCTTTATTGATATCTTTTCAATATTAATGGTAATCTATTGATAATTTCAATATTAATATTATTGCTCAGTCTCTTTTTAAGCTCAGTAACCATCAGACCTCTCTCTTTCCATACAAACAGTGAAGTGTAGAGCCATCCTTGTTATCCAGAAGTGACAGTGTGAACACTTCAAAATTAACAACGCAGAAAACATGACAGCGACTGTGTTTTCCCTTCGCCGATCATGTTGCAATACACACACGCTCACAAAACAAAGCAGGTGAATTTGTTGGGCCTCGGGGAATCGTGGTGTAGTGAGAGAGGCCTTTCAGGGAATGGCACCAAAGGGCTATAAATTTAGTTTGATGACCCCAGCGGGCTGAAACGGAGAGCACTAAAGTGGAGCTGAGAGGCATATGGTGAGCAGGAGGATAGGAAAATAAAGAGGCAGCAGCATAGAGGGAAAGCGCAGAGTAGCACCTCAGAGTGCATTTATCAATATGAGCTACATACAGGCCAGTGGCTAACAGAACAATAACAACAATGTTAACGCTTATTGTTATCTTAGAATGCTAAGACACATTCTTCAAATGGTCCTGCAACTTTGCAAAAGTCCAGAGAGGAAACCAGACGGTGAGGGGAATTCCTGGTGTAGAAAGATAAAAATCTGATTTTCTTTCTTGCTAAAGACATCCTGCAAGGGAATGAAGCAAATGATCATACATTCAATATATTATCAGAGTTAAAGATATTAGACATGCTTGATTTTATATCTTCAGTTAAAAACCCAGTGCCAGATTGATCCAGTCAATGAAAGTCTGACAAAAGGAAGTCTTTTCTTTCTCTTTTACAGTGGAGACCAAACAGTGAAGCACTGCTTGTATGCCAACCTTTGGCTGGAACCTTCTCAGCTAATTTCACTACAACTGATCTCCCAACTGAGAAGGTGCCTAGATTTGTTAACCAGACAATCAGAAAATGTCAAGAAAACTTTAAATGGCGATATGTCTAATGTGGGGAAGGCTGGAATAATGGACATTTTCTCTATGCTCAAACCTGTTTCTTTGGCGGTAAAGGTTCATGTTGCCACTAGTTTTATCCAGGTACTCTACTATAAAGACATTTGTTTAAAAATCGATGCTTTCTGTCACAAATTTCTTGGTGGTTTGACCAGATTGGAGCCTCTTGGGGGTCGATTTTGACTGACGAGCCTCATGTTTGACACCACTGCTCTAAACTGTCTATACATGCCCAGGACCTGAGAAATGTTTGCAACAATACAGTGGTTTATGTATGGAAGTTGGAGATATAACACATTGACGTTCGTCATTCATTATTCATCGCTCAGCATTCATCCATCACTCATGTCAGATTTATGAACATTCAGGGTTGTAGAAAACTCAAGCCTACGAATATAAATACAGGAATGTTGGATTAAAAAAAATAAGTGATGAGTGAACACCCTTCAAAGATTATGCTGCTTGAATCATTTACATTTCTCGTAGCAAACCCTGTGCTTCAAGAAAAAATCTCTGGTGTCCAAGAATTGCACTAAAATGCTTCATTTACTATGTGTTTTTTTTTAATTAAATGTGTATTAAACACTTGAGAATCAAGAATTCCATCTGCTGCGAGAAACCATGGAACGGGTTGAGGGTTTGAGTCCTGAACGTGTTCTACATTGATTCACTCAAACACTGGTGAAGTTGGTTCTTTTTTATTTTGAGGTTTTGGTCTTTCATTTGTAATTTAGCTGAATGAAGTTATGTTGTGGAAACTCGCTTCTCTAATTGTCATTGAAAGTTACAATGTCTTCACTGTTAGCATGTGTGGTCGGTTTAAAACAAATGCTGGAGTAAAAAAAACCCAGCAACGGCGCTGCCATATGAACACTGGTCCGATCCAAACAAGTAAACTGACAATCAACAAGAAGCAGAACTTGATTTACTCCACACAAAAAAAACCTGGAAGCAGTTCAATCAAAGTACGAATGGTTAAATGGACCAAACACAACATGTGACAGGCGTCAAGTCCTCTGGCTCCTGCTGCAGATGTTTGATCGCATCCAGCAAAAGACTTGGGGCTGCTGTTTGAACTCGGTTAGTGCAACAATCTACTCTGTACATTGCCAGTGTGCATGTGACCCAAACTGGGCTGATGTTGGATATGATCACAGCAGGAACAAGGAGCCAAAATTACATTTAGATGTATGATTTTGTAATCAGAGAGGTAAATACAATTCTGGTCCAAACGTGGAATCTGGGAAGCTCAACTCCATTCCTGTTCTACAATACTAAACCACCACTGCTCACATGTAGTACCAACTGAGTATTGAGTTGTGTGAATCTTCTCACATCTGTATCGACTTCATTAACTGAAAACATAGTGCATCACAATACCTCTCATAGTGATATATTGTTCTTTTCACCAGCTGAAGCCATTGACAGTTCATATGACTGTTTCTGAGCACAATATGATGACTGAATGAAGAGATGACAGTTGATGCCTGTAACCTTCTGTGATCGGTCCGTTTAGATCAGGGCTGTCAAACACCTGTTAGTTCAAGGGCCACGTACAGTTCAATTTCATATTGAGTGGGCCAGAGCAGTAAAATAGTGCAATAATAACATTTACATTTAAAATGATTTTGTTGCGGGACAGAGTATGTGTCATGAAAATATCGAGATTTTGATCTGGAAAATAAATTTATAAGAAAATAAAATTACTACAATCTCATGTAAAGCCAATTTTAATGAAAATTTCTAATCAAGTCACACCTGAATTAATGTGGATCTCAATGGTCGACACCATTGAAGGGTCTTGGTCTATGTGTTTCAATTGGCATGATTAAATAAGCGCTAACTGGCTGTCAATGTCCATTTTATTTTCTGAAGCACGATCCCACAGAGATCCTGTAAAGTCACCAAAACTGCACCGGAGAGGCAGCTCTTTGGAACAGATGGAGCCCAAGCACTTATTAGTCAAAAGCCTCGAATCATTATCAACAAACCTTAAGTATCCAAACATGGCCTTTAAGTCTCAATCGAGAGATGAAGCTGGTGTTAAATGTCAGTCTCTGCAGTGTCACATAAAAAACACGATACTCAGTGGTGGAGTTTAAAACACAGTTATTTTACAGATAATGTACCAAGCAGATGCTGGACTGCATCCACTTCTGTCGTTATCCTGTCAAGGCAGACTAGTAATCTCCCTGAGCCTTCACATCACATGCCAAGACAATGTGTACACTCACTATCTCCTTCTGAAAGCTCGGCAGGAGCAGGCTCCAGCAAGCACACTGCCTGTGCATGGTGTGTGTGTGTGTGTGTGTGTGTGTGTGTGTGTGTGTGTGTGTGTGTGTGTGTGTGTGTGTGTGTGTGTGTGTGTGTGTGCGCGCGTGTCTGTGTGTGCACGCGTGCGCGTGTGTGTTCATATCTTTGTATCAAAACACATGTAGTGTTGGTACAATATGAATGCGTGAGGCTCTGCAGATGAATTAAAGACAGTCAGGGTGTCAGATGGTTCATGTCGTGTCAGTATGTATTGCTGGAGGCAGACGGGCCGAAAGAATTATTTCACAGACGTCCATAAAACTTCCTTATTACTCCTGTCGGGCGATAACTCCAGTTTTTTTTTTTTTTTTTCCATGTTTGTGGATGTGCTTTCTCATTTTCTACCCCCTGAGGGACCTGAAAGTCACTTTAAATTGCCATTGAAACCTTTTAGGTCTAATAACGGGTCATTATTTGAGCATGTAGCACTCTCTATCGTTATTACACCACTTTTAAAGATGTTTTGAGGTTCAACTTACAACAGAACAAAGTTTTAATGGTGTTTAATGCTTGTATGCACAGAGAACTCAAGTCGGATTGTTGTTACCATGGCAACACTCAAGTTAATAGTTTCAGGATAATTTTGCATTTACACAGCAACAATAAAAATGATGTCCATTAACACAGAAATGTTGAAAACAATGTAGTTAGCATGTTGGGCCACTAGTTGACTGAAGACATCCGAAATTAACCAGGTGATGCAGTTTTAACTCATTTTTACATTGTATATATTGATACTTTAGTATGACATCCGTGGATCCGTAGTTATAAAAAAAAAACTTCAGTCTTCACTTCAATAGGAAGAAGAAAATATCTAATTGGTTCCAGATTTTCTCTGCAGCAGAGTAAAATGATCCCAATCATCTAGTCATTAAGTCCCATCTCAGAGTATAAAGATGAATTATTAGTCTGAGAAGTAAGACAACATCTCCCACAGAGTCTTGATCTCCGCATCAAAAAGTCTGTTTAAAATTGCATGGAGAGTTGGAATAATTTGCTTCATCCACAGAAGATCAGTGATACGTTCTTTCGGAACAATTTTACTGCAAAATTCTCTCATAGACAGTTTATGTCAAAGAATCGATGCAATTTTTGGAGCAAATGTGATTCCACTAAATGACTGATCTTACTCTGCAACACTTTTCCACTGTACTCGATGTCATGAAAATACAAATATGAACCATCTGGAATCCCTATGTCTTTATATATGTCAGTAGGATGGTGAAATAACCAAATATAAATCAAATAACAACCACAAATTGCTTTATTTTTTGCCACCTTTTATCATAATACATCTGCTCTAAGATTACTTTGAGAAAAAAAAGAGAAGGATGATGAGAGTGGGTTGAATTCAGTTCATGCGACACATTATCAAGGTGAAAGACTGGAGCTGTATTACTGAAATGACCAAGAGAGGGTATTTGGAGAAAAGGGTGTTTACATGCATTAAAACAAAAAGATCAAACCAAAAGAAAAGCCTTGGTCTTCTCTGTATTGTGCCTGGAAAGCTTCTTTGACTTTGCATTCCTGCTTTCCTTCAGTCACTCCATTACGTCTGGTGTTAAACCTCAGGAGCCTGCAGGTGAGAGTGCACGTGTGGCTTGTTGCGTCTCTATATTAGGCCCTGGTGACACAGCAACGCTTCAAGTAAAACCACACTGGTCTTTTGCCATTTTGTTTCGGGAAAATTTCACGCAAACACAACATTTTGAAAACGGATGTATGTGTCATGTTGGGCCACTAGTGGGAGCTGTTGGTTGCTTTTGTAAGGAAACCACTTTGAGAACACACAGTTCTTATGTTCAGGCATAATCTGGATATTTTTCACTGACTAAAACTTTTGGGTTCTAAATTATGACACAACATTCAAAACGACTGCGCTGAAGAGGAAAGATGAGCTCATCTCTACAGCAACACGGTCCATGCCAAAACAATGTCTCTGTTTTGTTTTTCACCGAGTTGTTCCAGCCTCCAAGGCAACTGCTTGTCCAACTTGCAGGGACTTGAATCTTCCTACTTCATCACATTGTCTTTTATTATTGTCTGCGTATAGAACCATTGCAGGTTAATGCAGTTGGTATATTCCTGGAGTGTTTCAACAATTCTAATATTTACCCAATTCTAGTCTGGTGAATAACACAGTGATGATGAATCAGCTCAAACCACAAGGGATACTTGGTAAATAAGAGATTGGGCAGATGTTTACAGGCACACCTGGAACAGATTAATGTCGTGTTTTTGTTTTTTTGCTTTTTTTGCTAATTGCTGTGTCCTTCCATCAGTGCAAGTCTCTTCAGGACTCAAGCCCGACAAATCCTCGGTTTGGAGAAGAGTGAAATCTATCAAGGCCTCATGGCATAACAAAATGGCTGCAGGCGAGAGTGCTGTCATTAACACACACTTACACTCACACACGCACATGCAGACAATGTACACTTGCACCGACAAAGGAGCTAAAATCAAATGGCAAGGTCCGTAAATCTCAGCAAGACACAGGTATGCAGACTGGCTTGGTCTTGCAGGCAAGCAGGAGGCAATTTGGCCTGGAAAGATTCACGACGACACTGGTCTGACACTTCAGGAATATACATGGAAACACTCCCCGGCTTCCACGCCTCAACTTTCTTCGTCAATGCTTTTCCCAGGTCAAATATTAAACTGTTTACATTTAGCAACTCTAAACCCCATTGAAGTGACAGAAAGCCACAAAGGATGAAAGACAATGAGTAGTTTGTTTGTTTTTAATTAGAAACAACCTGAGAAATCGTAACAGTAAAAATGCAACAATGCGACAATCTGAAGCACATGGCTGTAATACCACTTTGTACCAACTGATAAGGAATTGAGGCTCTTTTCAGTCCAACAATGCATCAATAGTCAGATAAAAACCAAAATCAACAATAGTGAGAAAGGTCTTTCCTCACTATCATCTTCTTCCAACACGTCTGTCTTTTAAAAGCACAGAACAAAAGCTAAAAAGAGTTTCAACCACCCAAGACTCTTAAACCAAACTGGTTTTGAAGAGGAAATTGTTTATTTTCTTTCAATTTGATGAGTCAAAACCTGCTGCTTTTCACACATGGCTGATAATGTTGATTAAGGTTACAACACCAGAAAAAAATCTTTAAAATATACTTCCCATAAAAGGTCTCCCTTCTGCACAGAGAATAAACCAGTTACACCAAAACAAGACATTACCACTCTTTTCCACCATTTTCCAACCCGCAGTTGCTCAAATTGATCACACCAAAGTCGATATGTTTACAAACAAACCGGAATTTGTAGCCATCAAACTCTGTTTATGTTTCGATAACCGGCGTCATCTTGGGAAACCTGCTGCAAGGGTTTCTGGGATATCAAAGAAGGCATTGCAGCAGGTCAAGCGAAAATATCAACATTTGACTGATTCAAAGTGAAAAAAGCCAGACTTCCTTAGTGAAAGAATCTTTAAGCACGACAATAGGCTCAAATGTTGTGAAACTGATCATTAAGTTTTCCAGTGCAAATCTAGATCTTGAGACACAACGCCTCGGGAATCTTTGGGAGTTTCCGTGACCGCCAGATGTCAACAAACCGGAGGATGTTCCCGCAAAATTTATAAGCTGAAAATACATGTTTTCGTGAGTACAATGAGTAATTTACATAGTTGCCATTACCCGACAGTGAAAACAAAAAAAAACCTTTGTTGCATTTTGGGTATTGCTTTCCAAGACAATAGTGCTCAGAGCCACTGAGAGTGAAATACAAACAGCAAAAACAAACAACTGCTCCCACTAGTGGCCAACATGAAAACTACATAGCTTGAAGCATTTCTGCCATTTCCGTATAAACAGACATCATTTTTTCAAAATGTTGCCCCGTAAAAGCGAAACTTTTCTGAAACAAAAATTCAAACATGATGGGCCATAGTGTAATATTGGACACACGACAAGTTGATGTAGTGCTGAAACATTTGCAGCTACAATAAGGAATATTGTGAGCAGTTTCCTGATGATACAATGACGCTAGAACCTGAACTATCTGAGGAAGTTAATGCTTCATTCAAGTATGAATAAGTATGAAAATGATTTATTAATCTTTCCAACCAAGAGTATTTCCAACATAAGCCTCATGCTGGTGAGTGCTAGAAAACTGCTAGAAACTTGCTGAAGCTCAGAGTTGAACTGAGGTGACTTCAATGATTTAACATCACCGCAGATTTACTCACTTGATCAGCAGGGTTAACGTCCATGTAATGTAACAGGATGTTACCAACATGATCTGCAAGCCACAGTGTTGTCACAGTCGTGTGTTTGTGTGTGTATTCATTCGGGCGATCATGTGCACACACGCTCGCGTGTGACTCCGCTGTGACTCATTGCCGTTCGCTGGCTCAGCAGGTCAAGTGTGGCATTAACGCCATCGTGGTCTGGAGGGATTTCATCCCCAGCGGGACCACCCATGTTAGAAATGCCACAGTTCGCTCGGATCAAAGCTTCCACCCAGTCTCCAGTGGTGGTCCCGGGTTATACAATAAGATCATGAAAGACATTGACGTTATGAGAACCATGAAGCAGCAGCACCACAAACATACGTTACTGAGAAAACCGCAGTACGGAGGTGTAGCTATTTCATGAAGGTTTCTGAATAGAAGAGAAATGATTGAGGTGATGTCTGCTCCAGAAAATGTCCTATAGAGTAATATCAATGGCTGAATATAAGAGTCAGTTAAATAAAGTGCACTGTAATTTAAATAAGATAACTGTTAATTTCAGTGGCTTGGAAAATGAATGCATGACAATTTGAAGTTGGTAAAAAGTCTGATGTCCATCAACCCTTAAATTGTTGATATTGTTGCAGCTTGCAACCTTCAAACTGCAGCACAAAGTGTCATGAAAAATCTACAAATAATTCATTTATCAGTTCAGGCTGGGTTGGCGAGACGAAGGTTCTCGTGAAGATAGAGATTTACATGCAAGGCATTTTCATTTGGAGTCAAATCAAGTCACTATGAAAAGGAATCAAACATCCTGAACAACTCCTCCTGACGAGAATCAAATCAATGTAGAATCTATGTTGATCTATCTTGTAGTTTTACCTTCCCACTCCGTTGTCTTTGACCTTGTGCACGCAACCCATTTATATCCAGCAGCAGGCTCCCTGGCAGCAGCAGCAGCAGCAGCATGTAGCATCCACCATGGCAGAGCATGACTGCAGGAGACACTGCAGGTCTGTCTGCACTTCAAGCTCTGCTCACATTGTGCCCACAGCCAGACCTCTGCACAGGAGGCTGATCCAGCTCCCAGCAGACACACCCACACACCTACCGGGTACACACCCAGCCCCCAGCCGTACATCATGTCTCTCTCTATAGCATCTCATCTGGTGCATGATGGGACAAGAGCTCGGGCCGGTAGCTCTCGCCGAGCGTGTGAGAAACTCAAGAACATGTGGTGAAAGCTACATTTTGAAACATCAGTCTAAAGATAACCATGTATCGTGCCGCAATGATTTTTAATGGAGTTATCAATCTGACATGGAGCTTTGTTTTACCGCTTTGTGTCACAGGATGGTGTATTGAATAACTGTCTTCTGTCCTATCAGAGAGGGAGAAAAAAAAACCCACTGGATGAGACAAGTACTACAACATCCAGTCTGGCCTCAGTCCTGCTGTGAGTGTTCATTTCTGGTAGTTTGTTGTATGTACCGCCCAATCTTTTCAGGCATCATTGTTCTTAAACCATCTGCAGCTCAGGGAGCGTCACAAGACTGGACGATACAGAGACCGTGGGTCACGCTGCAGCGATGCACCGATTCCAATACCAATATTGGGTCTGATATTGCACAAGTACTCGTACTTGTAAAAGATCCCCAACACAACCCTCCGAGCGCCATGAGACGTCATCGACGTCAGCAGCAGGTAGGCAAGAGAGGAGGCGCGATGCTTGAGACTCTTTAATATTAATAAGAATGACAAATGTAAGACATACTGTGATTTATGTCGTTTAACTGCTGCGTGGATCACTAGGATTTGACTCCAAGTTGTGCTACATGTGTCAAGCCAGAAGTATACGACAAGAAACTTGCAATATCGCCAATAAGTTTCTCTCTGGTATATATTGCATAGGACCATTTGGAAGTTGAACAATTTGAGAATTTGAAGCTCTGAAGCATTTTCTTTCTCATATTTGTATCTACAGAGATTAGTCCACATGATAGATGTGCTAAAGTCATTATATTTTTAATGTTTGGCTCTTAATTGACCAAACGAGAGTGAAGATCTGATGGCAGCATAAAGTGCAACGTCACGGAGAGCTGAAAACCTGCTGGAGTGAGTCACTGCTCCCTGGAAGCAGAACCAAGGAAAACAGGGGAAACGCGAGGGAATCCCCACCGCTTTCACACACCGAGGATTTCTGGGCTGCACAAGAAAAAGAAAATGTTCCCTGGAGAAATTAGGACAGTGGAAACCGCAAGCACCCAGATTGAGTGTAATAGCCACAGCTGAGAGAACATTTGAAGGGGAAAACTCTCTGCGGATTCAGCCGCCCGTCACAGGAAGCATTCCTTCATGTCCATGCGGCACAAAAAGAGAGGCGCTCCGGCGGGAATAAATAAGAGCGGAGGGAGGCTGAGTCACGGTGAACCCAACTCTGCGGCTGCTTCAGAACTGCTGGGCAGATGTACAAGGGGAAATCATTGCTCTCTTTCTACTTTCAAACAACCCCCCAGCACATGGGTCCTCGCTGCTCGCTAATGGCTTCCAGAGGACGCCGCCGTCCGCGGCGCTCCACTTCAGGACGTCCTGCTTCAAGCTCACTGTCCTCACGGAGCATCATCTGTTGACGACTTTCCATCGCCGAGCGTTTAAACTGTGTTTGATTTATCTTCACAGTGCTGGTGCCCCCGGTGTAAATTACAGTTTCTGACGGGAAAATTATTATTGTGAGCATGTCGGCACTTCTTTGGGCTCCGAGCTGCTCGGTCACAAAGGGAAAGAAACAACAAGCGTACGATTTCTTCCAACGACGACTCTAAATCCTCCGGCTCCTCTTCGTTCTCTTAACAACCCCCTTCCCCGTGTGCTCCGTCACTGAGAGCCTCCACACTCCTCTGTAATTACTTGTATTGGAAGCAGCTATAAATCCCATCGAGCAGATGAAACATGACGGCTGAATCCATGGTTTGAAATATAAAAGAAAAGTTTGACAGTGTCCAGAGCTGTCGGGGGATTAAAAAACTCCAAAGGGATAGCATGCAGATGCTCGGTTTCACAACAAGACACAAACCATGTTTCTGTGTCCTTATGCTCTAATTTAGCAAATAACTTGCTTGAAGTGTTGCATGTCGTGAGCTGCGTCTTTGATGCATCATGCAACTAAGCGAAAACAGCAGAACACCATAATTTGAATAATCTGGAACCCATTCCAACAGTTGGGAAGTAATAATTGTTGTGTCATGGGTATTCAACCAACACTCTTGAAAAAAGTTCTTTCGGCTCAGTTTGCATAGCAACATTTCAAGTGAAAACGCATTGTTTTTGCATTTTTGTTTCATTAAAGTGTTACGTTTACACAGCAACATTTTGAAAACAATGTCTGTTTACATGGGAACAGCAGAAATGCTGAAAACTGTGTAGTTTTCATGTTGGACCATTAGTGGGTGTGGTTAAATGTTTGTAATAAAACCACACACTAATGCACACAGAGAACAATATATTATAAACATTAACAACGGGACATTCGTATGGGCAGACGACAAAGTTGGATTGTTATTACAGTGACTGCCAACTATAAATCTACCAAGTCCCAGGAGAATATGGACAGAGAGTCATAGGCATTCAGTTAGAGAGTCATTCTAGAGGCAAACATTGTTGTTATTGTCAATCTAGTTGCACATGTGCAGAAGAGCTATTTACTACGGTCATGGTGTGCATCCAGTGTTTCAGAAAGCTGCACTTTCCCTCGTTCCCACGAAGACAGTCAGAGGGTTTAAGAAAATTTCCTTTTCCCTTGATCACACCGAAATGTTTTCTGATTTGTTTTGAACAAGTTGTGTTTTCAGTCACACTGAGCACCGTTGTTTATACAAACAGATGTCAAGAACGCAACAAAGGTTGTGGTGTAAAAAGGGTCTAAACCTGCTGGCTCCCTTTTGTTTGCAGTGCAAAGCCAATGAGGTTCGTGAGATCTCTGCATCTGTACGGCCGTTGAAAATCAGATCAATTCAAAGTTTGTAATCTGCAAAATATTTGGTGCCGATTTGGCTCAATTGTAAAATAAGCGACTGAAGCGAGATTCATCTGGCTATTGAAGACTGCGTGGGAAGTTAAAGCCAATATGCAAGCTTGAAGAGCTAAATCTTTATCATGGCTTTTATTCCATGTTCTTATCCTGGTTAAAGTTTATTTTTATTGTGGTTTGTTTCTATTCATTTTGATCCTGTTTATTTTGCTCTTATCATATTTACTGATTGTTGAATTGCAGAACATTGAGACTTTTTCCGTCAACTAATTATTATCTGCCTGTCTGGTTCATTGTGTGTTTTGTTTATTATGACAAATGCATCACAAAATCCGCAAAACAAATCTACCCATGGGAACAAATAAAGCAACCTTGAACCTCGACGGCATCAGAATTGTGACGAATGTTGTCAACAGCAGAATCACGCGTATTCAAGTGCAGATTATTTACCATTCTTCTTTATCTTTCTTTTTTCTCAGGACAAACCTTAATTCAAGCTCAACTGCTGACACTGAAGTTGAAATCCCCCAAAATTACTGAATATTTTTGCTTTTCATAATCGGACGAGTGAGTCCAGCTTTATTGATATATGAAAAAAATCTTGGCGGCAGAAGCAGAGACCTTTTTGCTCTGCATCAATGATTCTTTGAAAGTGATTCCGTCTGGTGTTCGGTTCGTTGCGAGCTCCTTGGTGTCCTCTGAAATAAAACTCCATTCAAAGTGCAATAGATCACACCGGCGCTTGACGAAATGGGGCAAGTGTGAACAAAACTCTGGCACAAGACCTTCCAGAGAAAACAGCTTCCAGTAGATTCAGGTTGTACACGGTGAAAGTATTTCCAGTGATCTGACAAATACATGTGTATACATGTGACGGAAAACCACAAGATTTTCTTAAACCCAAGCAATTAGTTGCTACACTTGGAGAACACCGGAGCTACAATGGCTGCAAGCAACACCAAGGGAAACCACAGTTCACATAAATGGAATTTAAATAACCTTGCGTTTTTGTTTTAGTGGTCTGTCAGCGTGTGTTGTGGTCTTCTCAGGACAGGACTTTCTCTTTGGCCTGTGCTGCCATTTTGGACACCAGGCCTCGCTTGTAAAAGAGATCATTTGATCTCAAGCAAGAAAAAATTCAAAAAAGTCAAAAAAAATGCCTCATGAATGACCTTGCTTGGTCTTTTAAGTTGATTCTTGGTTGTTTCATTGAGAATGCAAACTTTGAAGCTCCACCTGTAGAGAGATTTGATATTGGACTGTTAGTGCAAAGACCCTCAAGAAAAAGATTTCTTGATCCCATAAATGTTCCTTAAATGCCTTGAGAGGACTTGATTACGGTTTGAAATGACTAGGAATTGTTGTTTCTGTAACCAGAACAATAGACAGTTGTTTCTGTCTCCGGTCACACGGGAGAGGAGAAACTCTCATTTTGTCGAGTAGTGTACAAAACACAAAAGATATTTTGGCACCTGTGTCTGCTTTTCACATTGTTAGTTACTGGACAACCTTGCAGTCTTGACGTTCGCCAGCGTCGCAACATTACAGAAGAATATGTGCAAAAAGATCCATGCATCCATCTTCTTTATGACTTTTTTTGATTCATGTCCATGTGTAGCTGGTTGAAGTATAAGTCTAATTCTAAATATATATTGAAAATATATTTTAGACTTAGAATACGTACAGGTGTTGTGTAGTGGTTAGGTCTTTTATCTCAAGATCAGACCTCGAGATTGGATTTATGGCTCTTTGAAGGCAGTTGGATCTTGAGAAGCCGTTATATTGATTTATTTTTTAGAAGTCCATCAGGGGCAACATGGGGTTTTTTTTTTATAAAGGAAACAATCACTTGCAGTCGTTATAAGCTACCATATGGATCAGAATAAAAACCTACAAATATTGATTATAATTTGACTTGGCTGCTTTATCCATATAAAATAAGGCAACACAACACAGAGCGTCTTTCAGGATCATTTAACGGTGTGTTCCTTGTTAAAATATCAATTAAAGATTTTGTGAGACCAACTGAAGGAAAGCTAAATCATGTTAAACGTTAAATGTGTCATCAGTATTGTGAACAGTTGCACCTTAATAACTTCCAGCAGCCATTAACAACGAGCTCTGCTGTGTTTCAGTTCAAAGCCGGGACTTTCATTTTCACTACAAGAGGTTTAAGCTGCTACCTGTTACCTGGTTGCTTACTAGGTTTATTTGATAATTAGAATTTACTGTAAATTATAGTTTGCAGAGTGTTTCAGTAAAGTTTTATGGAGATTCACAGATGAGGATGGAAAATGTTGTAATGTGGTGTAATCCAAACTGAGTTGAGTTCAAATGGTTTTTTTTTAAGATAACGTCCCAGATGGGGAGAGAAACTGTCCGATAATCAGTTTATCATGTAGGAAGCAGTAAATGAGTTGATTTTTCCCACTGCAGTCTGTTTCTCATTAAAAGCAGACCTGTGGAGGTTCGGCTGTGTCTGGCGCTCCTCTCATTCTATGCAGACAAAAAGGTTTTAAAACGTAAATAAAACAACATTAACACAACCGATTTTTCCTTCTCTTAGGTCCGCCGCTTTCGCTTTTGAAGCCAGACATTTCTGACAGCGTGGTCTCGGTGTTTTATCCCCCCACTGACAGGTTCTCTCTCTTGAGACACGACGCTCAACCAGTTAATGTACAGCTCCTCTAAAAGTTCCACTAAACACTCCTGGAGGTCAGAGAGCTCTGTTAAATGGATAATGTTAAAGCTAGAAGAGATCTGCAACCTGTAGCTCTTTAGTTCCTCTGTGTGGACTCTCAGAAAATTCCATTTTAATCTAAGAGCAAAGATTCTAGAGTCCCGGAGCTTCTTCTGATGTTGCAAACTCAAACAGGTACAAATCTTCTACCTTAAAATGATCCTGTTTGTGAGAAAACGTCAGCAAAACTATATGACAACTGGATTGATTTTTTTTTTGGGACTCTGAATGTCACCAGGCAACTGAATCCTGTTTATTTGATGAATCTCCGTCTTATAAGTTGGAACACTGCTCACACTTGATCCCTAAAGCTCCATCTGTCAATGAGAGTGAGGCAGATACGCCTGCAGTGACGATCTCCAGTGTTCCTGACGCTATCACATCCCAGTCTTTCCACTGAGGTCTCTGAAGAGGCCCTGCCATAAAACTCCTCAAACAATATCTGAAAAAGAAGTGGAAAAAAAAAAAGATCCATCACTTTGACACTTTTGTGTGGCACACTTTTGTGTGGCACCGTCAATCCAAAACTTATGAAATGACTTTGTCTCAGCCGGAATCTGGACTTTCAAGCAGAGATTAAATGTTGGCAAAGATTCAGACTCCAGACAAGTTGCTTTGACCCAATTACTGAAATTACCCATTCGAGCTAAGTGACGATTAAAAGGCTTTCACTTACCCCAGTTGGTGCTTTTAACTAATAAAGCAATGAAGCGTTGCTAATATAAAGCTAGGATGGAAAACCTGCAGCTCACGAGCCCCTTCTGGGTCGCTGCTCTCATCGATCCAGTAACGGGGGAATAGCAGATTAGACATAAATTGAGATTAAAACTGAATTAATTTCTGAATGACTTTTTAATTAATAATATTATTATCGAATCAGCAACATTTCATACTGTTTCCATGTGACACAGTTATGTAGCAAAGATATATTTTCATATTTGGAGCAATATAAAGGTGTTTTTTATTCCAATATTTTAAAATATCATTTTATGAAAATCTATTATATTTATTTGTCATCTATTTTTCATAATCCTCATAATGTGTGCCATGTTGTGAATGTGCTTGTTGTAATTAGTTAAAGAAGCTCTAAAACAGTCTTCATTAAGCGTTACCTTCGTTTCCATATCCGTCTTTCATCATCTTAATGTTATTTGGTAGGGAACGTATTCAACCATGAATTAAATTTTTTTTTTTAAGTCA
The DNA here is from genome assembly GCF_963422515.1 of Blennius ocellaris. Lineage (NCBI taxonomy): Eukaryota > Metazoa > Chordata > Actinopteri > Blenniiformes > Blenniidae > Blennius > Blennius ocellaris. Next base: position 20,364,956 of record NC_137664.1, on the reverse strand, counting down.
ATGTGCCAATTTGAGTCAAAACTGTCTATATTCTCTGGTCAGTTCTTAAAAAAGTGAAGTCCTTTTCAAAATAAAAGCTAAACAGAGTACACATTGATACCAGACTCATTGAGTGAGACGTCAAGAGATAGAAAAGAGGACACCTTTCTGAATATACTAGTGTTTTTCATGAAACTCACAGAAACAGGTGATGAACAGAAAGTACTGTTGAGAGATTGCAATGTGTTTATTGAGGACAACGGGGAGCTTAGAGAGTGAGTATCTACTAGCATAACTAAAACTGAACCAGAAGAGGGAACGTTGGAAGTGAATTGAACAGAAATGTAAAAATTAAAAAAATCATTTTATTTCCATTATCTTTTTACCTACTTAAAAGGAAGTTTATCTTTCTGCTTGTATTTGATCTATAATGAGGATTACAAACTTGACCTTTTCCATTAAGTAAAAATTAGCACACCTGACCCCCCCCCCCCCCCCCCACCCCCCCCACCCCCCCCACCCTGCTTCCACACGGAGCAAAGAGAGCACAGCTTCATTTCTCTTACTGACTTGCCCCGAGGCTGCAGCAGGCTGATATGGAGTTCAAGGGTCAGAGCCTGGAAAGCTTCATCCTGCAGGGCTGTCAGGTAGAGAGCATTAGATTAATAGATTGAGGCTGAACATGACGAACTGAACTCCGGATAGTTCATCACCTGTTTGTCAGAGGAGCTGAAACTCTACGAGTTGTGCAGCGGTGTGTAATACTGATCAGTACTGCTATGGGAAGACATTTCAGCATCTTCACTCACCTCATTATTGAGTAAAACCAGGCCCGCCCCTCCCTACACGCAGAACACGCGCTGTGCGTAGGGCCCCGCGATCCATGGGGGGCCCCATTTTGCGCAAGTGAATTGAATTTCCCTCGGGATCAATAAAGTATCATCATACTCTGCAAATGCGCAAAGGATGCGCTGCATTTTGCCGAGAGGCGCGTAGAACACCGCCACCAAGTCAGCCTGAGGCAGGAGAGAGAGAGAGAGAAAAAAAGAGACGCAATGATTGAAAGCGCGAAGCGTCACCATCTGATCAATCAGCGGTCAGATGGGCCGGCAGGCAGTTGTTTACAGGTGGAGAGGAGAGAGAGAGAGAGAGAGAGAGAGAGAGAGAGAGAGACGGCTTCCAAACGTCAATACGATTCGGGAGCTAGCAAAAGAAAGAAAAAGTCCAAACAAGAAGAGGCTCGTGCTTCAATTGAAGGTGGGATGTTGTTGAAATAAAAAAGAAAAAACTTTGTGGCATAAACAGTTTATGCCACAAAGTTTTTTCAGACTGTTGATCTGTAAAGTTATTGTTCCACTGTTCATCTGTAAAGTTCTTGTTCCACTGTTGATAGAGGCTGTTCATTTGATTCGTTAGTAATCGTAATTTATAATAATAATAATAATAATAATAATAATTATTATTATTATTATTATGTTATTGGAAGGGGGGCCCCAAAATAAAATCCTGCTTAGGGCCCCCACTTGGCCTGGCGCGGCCCTGAGTAAAACCATTTACAAATACACCTGAGTAATGCACCTGATCTCTACTATGAAATTAATGATACAAGTTAGAATTGATGAAGTTTCTCAATACGTTCCTGTTCACACCATTACCTCTGCACTAACTATGGCACTTCAACTGTAATAACAATATTCTGCATCCACAGAATCCAAGATTTCCTTTTCTTTCAAGAAGACGTTATGGAAAGTTCTGCATGGTGGTAGAAAATGCAATTCATCGAGGAATGACTAAAGTGGAGCATGAAAATAGACTATTAACAATTAAATTCACAGACATTTCAGCTGCGGTTCATGAGTGAATCCATCATTTGTCATGCACGTTATTATAAATCTATCAGAATCAACAGAGAGATCATTTAAAGTAATGCACAATGTATTTTTACTTGTACTCACTTCAATAAGTAACTGTGTGAAGTACAAACTTTTCAGTTTCAGACATTTCATATCCTGGACTTCTGCTTGTATTGGAATTAGAACGAGTATTAGAAAGTTACATCGGTTTACGTGACAATTGTTTCACGTTAAAAACCCAAAACTTTACTTGTGTTTTGGGTGTCCATTGACACAACCACATTGGTCGGAGTCACTGAAAATACAACCTTTGCAAAAAGCTATGACTCGGTCTCCATGGAAACAGAAGACAACAGAACCTTTTTAAAATGCCATGTCTCAGTGTCGACGGAGGAAAGCGCATCTTTTCTGAAACCCTGCTAGTGCACACAGACACCACGGTGGTGCTAAACATTCCTTCTGCATATGTGCGAGCAGATGAACAATAACAAACATGGCGGCCTCCAGAGTGTCATGACTCCCAGCGCATATTCTCCTGGTACTTGGTTGCTTTAGAGTTGGCAGTCACCGCAGCAGCAATGCAACTTTGCTGTCTGTCTATACGAGTGTCTGCATACTCGCCATTAATGTTTATAGCGTATTGTTCTCTACGTGCAGGTGTGTGGGGTGTCAGTACAAAAACAACCAAAAGCACCTACAAGTGGCCAAATATGCTAATTGCATTATTTTTCTGGGTAGACGGACATCATTTTCTAAAAGATTGCCTTTATAAAGACACTTTCACTTGAAACGTGTAAACGGTGTGTATGAAACACGGGTGTGAACAGCAGCAGTTCGTCAAAATAGCACTGAATGCGCAGGTCAGTCACACTGAACAGATCAAGATGAGCAAACACATAGAAACACAAGGAGACGCACCCAGAAGAGGCTCATTCAGACACAACAACACACTAAAACAGAAACAGGTGATCGAACAAAGGATGACGAGAAAGAGGAAGATTCCACCACATCCACAACAACCCGGCACCGCTCGTCCACTGCCAACAGGCCCCGCTCATCGACATCATCACAGAGGCATTTCAGTGCCATCCTCATGCACACACACTGTGTGTGTGTGTGTGTGTGTTTGTATGTGTGTGTCTGTCTGCCGGTTTTCGCATGGCACACCATCGCCTGCTGTGTTTTTTCCTCCTCTCACATTCTGTATTGTAGTAGCTTCATCGGTTGCACACCGTAAAGAGGAACAGACCCTCGCTGATTGTTTGAGGCGTTCCGTTGTATATAGAAAAAAGTCAACTCAAACCAGCTTTGCTTTTCCCTTCAGTCTGCTCTTCACGGCTGTGTTTCCACTTAAAACGCACGCTGATCTGAACAACTGCACATTGCAAAGTGCCAGTGTACGATTCCGCTGACTTCCACATTGTTTGGTCCATGAGAATAAACGGCAGGGTGCTCAGCCACAACAATACCATGTGCACTGTGTCACCCGCGCTAATGAGGCCGACTGCGAACGCTCTGACCAGATTAAAACATTCGTCATCATCAACATGATTAAACAGCAGGGCATTGTAATTGTAAGTGGAAAGAAATGCAGAGAAGATAGCTTGATGCAGTCGATTGAGCGGACAAGACACGGGGGTCCGAAATCAACACGGGGGCTGCAGCCTTGTCCAATTGTCTAATATCACAATATATTTCTATTTGAACGAGACGCGTAGTTCTGCCGAAAGGTCGAGAATCAAACAAAAATAGCACAGAACGTCATTGTAGTCCCATTGTTAATGTTTATCACAGATTGTTCTCTACGCACATACACGTGGTTTCGTTGCAAAAACAAGTGCCCCCTAGTTGCCCAGCATGAAAACTACATCGTTTCCAACGTTTCTTTGTTTTCCATGTAATCAAGCAAAACATTACGGTGTAACCAAGAAACTATTTTGAAATGAAAATGCAAAAACGATGCGTTTCTGTAACATGTAAACGGAGCCTGAATCTAAAATATTCCAAGTGAGTATTTAAAATTTTAATATCATTTAATCATCATAGTGTGGCTCCGTAAACTGTATCAAGTCACATCATTTGATTGAACCGTGACAGTTCCTGACTTTTGTTTCTACAGAACTGAACTGAACTGTAATCCAGACACAAAAAAAAGCCGGGTTTGACCATGTACTTACAAATAATACATTCTTAATCAGTTCCCATGCACAGTCATAGTATATGTTCAAAGCTTATGTATTGTGAATTTTATTGTGCTCTTTGGAAAAGATCCACATCTTCTCAGAAAGTCTCCATCTGGTTCATAACTCCTGCTGGATTTTTGCCTATTTGACACTGATTATTCAGAATTATTGTGACTTTAAACAATTGAATCAGTTTGATTGTTAATCCAGACGATCACATGATCCAAGCACTGATGTAAGTTGTTGAGTTGAGCTGCGGCAGCTGTGTTGTGTGAGCTATATTGATATTTGTTGTTATTGTTGTTGTTGTTGTGTGAAGATGCTTTCCTATTTTGTTGTCCACATTGTAACAATGTGGACAACAATGATTATTTTTGGCAGACTTTAAAAGAAACAAGCCGTCCTCCCTGTCATTTATCAGAGCAGACTTGCGAGGCTGCCGTGTCCAGATGAAGCACTTTTCCAGGCCTCAAAGACTGATGAGAATTCACAGAGTGACGGGAACTAAGGTGGACGGGTTCAGGCGAAGGGCCATTTGACGGGGCTCACACTTATACACACACGCACCCACACACTTACACACACACACACACACTCGTATGTAAACTGGAGCAGTCAGCTGAAGTCGGACGGGGTATGCGGTGGGCCTCTGACGCCGGAGGCTCTGCACCAAGGTAATTAATGGCAGACGGGACTGCTGCGCTCACTGACACAGAAACTGCCAACGCAGAGCGCTGGTTGGTATATACAACTGGAGCTGCCAGCCCGAACGCAGCTGGATGCAATTACCTTCAAGAGTGGTCAGCTAAACACACCCTCCAACAAGAGCCATGACACTGGGCAGCCATGTTTCCTCTTGTTTTATTTCAGCTCCCAAATGAAGTATGACTTCCCGCTGCAGACACTTACGGTTCGGCCGGGGCTCAGCGAGGCCTCGTCTTCAGGACTCCCCAGCAGGTCCTCCAGGTCGTTCGAGGACAGGAAGACATCCTGCGTGGATACAAAGGTGACAAGCTCTAAACGTTTCTTAACCACACAATGTCTAAACACTCAGCGCTGTTAGATGCACCAGACTGGATCGGAAAACCGCAGGAGTCAGAGTAGTAAATCCCCCGATGATCTTTAGGAATGTTTATATTACAGCATTCAACAGGTTTTTCTGGCACTGTGTGAACGGCAGGAGTCGGAGTGTCTCAAGCCGAGGCTTTCAAAGACGTCAGGCTTTATGTGAAACACCTTGGCGACACGTCATTGCCTCCCACTGAGCACAAATCAGAGGAACAATACGTCTCTTCCTTGCCCTCACCTGCACGTTGTTGGTGCGCGGGTGGCGAGGGGGCTTCGGGGCGGCTGCGCTGCAGCGGGGCGGATGGTGGCTGCAGTGCTGCGGCGCCGCGCCGGGCTCGCCCATCAGGAAGGACAGCTGTCGAATGTGACCCTGCACAAAAACAGGCATTAACAGCAAATGTATTCACCCAGACATGAGTCACCGTCAGCTGGAGCTGATCTTATCCAACACTGGGGGGAAAAGCACCAGTTCATTACCGTCCAACATCACAGTGGAAGCAAACAAAACGAAGATGAGTAGAGATGCACCGATACCGATACCGATACAAGTATTGGGTTCGATACTGCACAGAGTACTCGTACACGTGAAAGATTCCCGATACAACCCGGCGAGTATTACGTGACGTCATCCATTAGCACCACATCAGTTTTGAATCAGTTTTGAATCACAGTGTCAACCGGGTGCACGAGTCGAGAACATAAAGTCATCAGATGCTGTAAAGAACTGAAGCATAATCACATCTAACACAGTAATGACAGTATGAGAATCAATGTAAACAGCATGGAGAGTGTATTGCTTTACTGTACCTTTATCTGTATTTATATCTACTTTTATTACTTCACACATATTTAGTTGTTTATTTAGCTATTTTTCTTCCTGTTTCCATATCTTTGGAAAAGCCATGGAATGTCTTCACATTCAGTGTACAACTGTTGTGCAGGTGCTTTATAATGGTGTGTTTGATGGCGCATTATATATTCTTTTGTATCTTCATATTAAATACAATTATTTTAATCAGATATTAGACCTAGAAATGTGTTGTTTTTAAAAGACACAACAGTTTCATTATTTCTTAAGATTTTTTTTGGGGGGGACAAAAATTAATATCTGCAGAACTGAAGCAAAGTGTGACTTCATCAACTATCATAAAATAATTTAGAAGATGGGTGAGAATTGCTGACAGCCTCAGAGGAATACGATTATAATAAAATGGACAATTTGGAACACCTCATCTGCAACAAAGGCCCCGTTTGGTTTCTTATTTATGTCTCGCTTCTATTTATGACTGAACCGCCAGTGGCTCTTCCAGGACGGATCATTGGCAGTTACATAAAAACAAATGTGGTTTGATTCTCTCTTTAAAGGCCTAAATATATACATGTTCAGACTGGAAGTGAGTCACAACTTAACCAAGATGTATAGACACAAGCAACCGAGAACGTCTGCACCTTGCGGTTCGATGGTCTCATTTGTACGTTCAAATATACACTACATGACGTTATGCACACACACACACAGAAGGAGTTAACAGCATCGTGTGCGTGCGTATGTATGTGCAAGGGACTAGTCGTGGATTTAGAGCTGAGATTGAGAATGAGATTTAGTTGTGATGGATAAAGATTCAGGACTCAGTAAAGCATCCTATCAATGACTGCAAGCAATGTTGTCGCAAGTGTGCTTGAACGCACTTGTGTGTGGATGGGTATTATCTCAGAAAAGTGTTTACGCACGAACAACGCCAGTTCATATTCTCCTGGGACTTTGTAGGTTTTTTTAGTTGAGTCACTGTAACGATCCAATTTGGTTGACTGTCCATACGAACGTCTGTGTACTTCCATTGTTATTGTTCGTCGTGTCTTGTTCTTTGTGTGGTTTCATTATAAAAACAAACAACAGCACCCACGACTGGCCCAATATAACAATTACGTAATGTTCAGCTTTTCTGAAAGGAAAGTGCAAAAACACAGTCATGTAAACGAGGTCTGAAGGCTGCTTGATCTCAGCTGTTTGAAATCAAAGTTCTGGACCAATTCACAGTGGGTGACAAACTGTAAATAACTTTACCAGGATTGCATCTAAAAAAAGGTTTTTATATGAGCCACAGCTGCATTGAGGATACATTCTGAAACATCTCATGTTCTCTGGAGGAGAACCAAGGCCAGAAATAGACAAGAGATCAAAACGGCAAACATCTGATAAAAACCTGTTCATCTGTTGAACATTTCCATGGAGGAAAATAATTTATTTAATTGGTGATCGGGACGTATATCAGACTCATTCTTGAGCTAAACGCAAATGGAGCTGATGAGTTCTGACAATGTGTGTCTGAAATGATGCAGCAGCATGCGGAGGAGTCCCACGTGCAAGAGTCAGTTCAAGTGGACCTGAAGACAGTTCAGCATTATTACTGCAGGGACAGAAAACACTGCTTACAAGATGATCTTGTTGTATTTCTGAACAAGCATTCAGCAAAGGATTGCTGGAATGATGTAGACATACTCAAAGTAAGACTGCGATAGGACATTTTTTTGTGCTTAAGTGTATTGAAATACTGAGGTAATGTATGTTTTTGTGCTTTGTATTTGATCAGTTCTTGACTTTGGTGGCTCGGACACCAAACTGAATCATGGACGCAATCTATTTAATGGAGTAGTGATTTCTCGACTCATCCTAGTTTTTACATTTGATCATTGCTTTTGGTGCTGTGATATGACATTTACTCACAATTTCTTTGGATATATTTTTTTTAAACAATAGTAATTGGGTTGGGTGGTTTATTAACAATATTTTACTGTCATGTTAATTCTGACATTATTAAAGGAGCCAGATTAAAGGTCTTTTTCTAAACCTTTAGGAAATCTCAAACCAGCCTATGTGTAACAGTGAAGCCACATGTTGCTCTTCCAGAAAGACCAAAGCATGAGCGAGCAAAAAAAAGACAATAAATCAACTTTTTAAACAGAAAAAGCAATGGGATATTGTCAAAATCTGCTCTAGATTCTAAAAAGTTTCATATTTGACAACATGGGACTGAGTCACTGCATTTGAAACATGGTTCATTTATATTTCTAAACAAAACAGGCTTCATTCTCAAAACTGATGACGTTTGGCTGTGTTTTTCTATCTAGATTACAGGCATGCTGAAACACTTTTCTTGCTTCTTGGTCTTCCTTAATTCATGCTGACATTCGATTGATGTCCAATTATTAACTGGTTTATGTACAAACCGACTAAATGGCTTTTTTATCAACCAAATGTGGTAATGTTCTGGAAGTTTAACTTTTCCCGTGTTACTGCTGAATGTGCATCATTTCTGCTGTGGACAAGTTTAGTCAAGATACTTCTCACATCATCCACTGCTAAATCCAGTACATCTTTGATGACAGTAGACAGAGAGGGGCAACGTGCGTTTTTGTCAGTTTTAACAGGGCTCAATATGAACAGATTGCCTGGAGAAAAGCTTGTCACCACCCCTGGCCATCAAAGTGCTCCGTCCTCGGAACGCACCAACAGGCCGTCACCACGGGATGAATGGAGACGGAGAATCCATTCTGCATCTGATGCTGAGAACAAATCCAGATGACCCCCACCTCCCAACCCCCGCCCATGTGACGCTGGTCCTCGGCCTGAATTGCTGCTTGTAACAACTGGGATGGGAAATCCACAATGTTCGGCCAGGGGGGAAAATTATGAGTCATCAAACTTTCTTTCATGGATGAAGTTTCAATCAAGGTGAGTTTTACTACCATCAGATAATAACCACCACATGCAAACATCCACATCTAAGTATTTGTAAATTGTCAGCAAAGACATGAATGAAGACGGAGTTTTGTGTCCAAACATCCTTCTATAAGATCAGTCAATGAGCTGAGGGTTACATTCTCATGCAGTCCATACAAACAAAACACACATTTTTTTAAGCATCACAAGCTACACATCTTCATGTGCGTGAAGGGGAACGGGGACAGAAATAATCGGAACTTAGTTCTTGTGTGTTCTTCCATTTGTGTCTTTGTTTGAGTGGACAGGAACAGAAAAGCATGCATGACTTTTCCTACCAAGTGAAAATCAAGCCAGACTTGTCTGGAAGTCAGTATGTAGTTAATTAGCCTCAGACGCTCATTCTATAGAGCATCTGGATGTTGCTTAACTTGCTGATCATAAAATGTGTTTTTAAACATAAATATCATACAGCAAAGAAGAAATACACTGGAGTGTCAAACACCAATATGGTCTTTAATTAGCTTTGATGCTTATTGGAAATGTTGAGACAACACTAAATGGGTCACAGGGTTTGGGGTTAAGATGCATCATAATGAATCATGTACCTCTCACTGCTCCTGAAATTCAAATCAAAATGGCGACTCGGCCAAAAACCTTCTCTATTATTACTAAAACAGTGAAGCAAAATGTATTTCTGAAAACATCCGAGGTGAGAAATAATATGTGCAGTTGCTGAATCCGAGTATGTTTTGGTTCCATTACAGCAAGTTTAGACATTTTTGTAAAGTTTCACGAAAGTCATTGGTGTTTCATTCCTGAATAAGGTTAACAGAAATGTCACTGTCTGCATCTGTTGCTTGAAATACGTCCTAAATGCAAAAGGACACATGAGCATTCATCTCCAGCGTGAGCACGCTGCTGTAACGCTTTCTGATTTGGAAAGATTATTTTCTTTTGACACCAACAGTGGAGCAACAGGACGTACTATATGTGTGTAGTGGCTTTTCTTTTCGACTGTCTGCTATATTAACACACTGTCAATAATTCAACACTGAGGATGGTTTTCACGAACACATGTTGAAGTTACATTTTGAAAGTTGTTTCAGTAGTGTTAAGTCCACAGTCTTGGAATGATATATTATTTGAAACACTTTCATAGGCATTGAAAAGAACAACAAATCCGGTTTAAACAAATCCGACGGTCACTTTATGTCTCGAACGGTTTGTAATTTAACACCAGCCTCAGTCAAATTTATAAGATGAATAAATGAAAAAAAAACAAAAAAAACAAGCATATTCTCACCTCAAATGGGGTCTCGAAGCTGCCAATGATCCCTCCTACCATCAGCAGGCCGTCTGTACTGATCCCCATGCCGTGGTACACCCAGTCCACGCTCTCCAGCAGAGAACAGTCCACGTACAGCGCCAGCCGCTTCGCAGACACACTCACAGCCACGCGGTGCCACTTTCCGTCGGACAGGCCGCTGAATGGGAACCTGGCGAAGAGGCACACGGATCATTCTGCTGTCTGAATGTGAGCTATGAATCAAGAAGTTCAAATTGTTATTATATAACATGACTCCTGTCAGAAAAGTCACACTGCACAGACTTCATGCACACCCTTTCCACTGTGTTATCTAGAGTGCGCGTTTAAAGTGAAAATCATTGGTTTCACATTAGTTGCAAATGATTTGAAAGTGGTGAGGCAATGACAGGTGAAACCTGTGTGATTTAAAGCTCTGTCATTTGGGCTTTGCTCTTCTCTTTGTTATTACAGTACGGGCTGTCATCAAGCTTAGATCTAAAGAGCTCTCTGAGGCCTGCAGGAGAAAGGTAATGGATGCCTTTGATCCAGCAAAAAGATGGAATTGAAAACTCCAGGTTTATCCCCGTGCCTGTGTTCGCCAGCTTCCTCCCACTGTCCAAAGACATACTTGTTAGGTTTCAGTAAACCAGAGCTGGGCAACAGGTTTTCACAAATAACATTATTATTGAGAGCTGAGACATAACATTTTTATGAGCTACTGTTTTCAGTGCTTGTCTGGACATCATGAATAACATTTGTACTGCTGCTACATTTCTTCTCTGGGAAAAATCATTCTGTGTAACACTGACACTACTTTATCACGTGTGCATTAAATGTGGGCAGATCCATATGTATTCATGTGTGTGTATGTATATTATAGCGACCGCTGTGGACCGAGGGGGCGGTGCGGAGGATTGTGGGAAATGCTCCCAGAGACTTTGTTTGGCTGTTGCCATGGTTATGTGTTGTAGTTCTGCTTCTGTGGTTTATTATGATTATGATTATTGTTCCTATGGCTTTGTCTGGATTATTTAATTGGACTTTTATGGCATCGTGGCAATTTTTGTGGGACCATTGGTTAGAGCGACGTTTGACAAATAACCCCCCTCTGTACTGATTGAATGTGTGTGTAAAAATAAAGCCAAGCTCTGGGCAATAAATTCAGTTCCATCATTCCGTGTGCGCACTGTTGGCGCTACATCAGCTAGTGTATGTTCTGTTTGACAAAATAGTCGCTATTCTATTCTCTATTCTGTAAATAATACCTATATTTTGCCATTAACCGTATTTTTTCCAGTCTGAAACACCAATTTTGTAAGCTAACAATTGCTCGCTCTGCCAGCCAAGGTGCTAGACACAATCAGTTAAGTAATTTTAATGTGACATTCGTAACCATTTCAGATGCAATAAAGACAATAATTGTATATTTCATTGCATTTCTGATTTCCCGAGGGCCGATCGAGCAGAACTAAAGGGCCACATGTGGCCCACGTGGCTTATGACGCCCATCTTTGCACTAAACCGTGCTACACACGATTAATCTGTGACCTGCTTTGATTGGCTCTCTGATGTCAAACGACAATTACTTTGTTTGACCATTCTGAGCTTATTTGGCTTTAGAGAAAAAATGTTTGACACAAAATTAAGAATCCTAAGATCCTACTGCTTCATCCCAGGAATAGTGGTTAGCTATCATAACAAAGTGCACAACTTTGACTTGTGAAGAAAAAAAAAGGCATGTGTTATCACCCCCCCCCATGAACTATGAACTCAGACTTCAACATGTCATTAACAAAGAGCCGGGGTTTAGACTTCGATGCCCTCAGCAGATGAGAGTACCGAGCTGTTTGGCTACAACACTAATAGGTGTGTCTGGTCCAGACCATCTGTGCAGCTCGGTGGTGTTAATGTCCTGGTTTTGTGTTTCTGAACTGCCCTGGGGACTGGACAGTGCGCAGTTATTGAATCCACTATGAACACTGGCTCGTATCAGAGAAGGTGATGACAGTATAAGAATAGCGATGGGAAAAGTAAAGTTGAACCATATGTTCAATCTTACAACAAGACGATTCAAGAAATAGCTACAAATGAATAGATGGACAGTTGGGGAATGTCAATAAAAAGTAGAATCCCGTTAAAATGTGGGAAGGATGTAAAGTGAGCAGTGCAAGTAAGAAAACCCTCAAATATCTTACAGATGAAAGACGTTTTCAGAAAATTTCTGAAGTGTAATGGAGACGGGGAAAATAAAAGCTTCTACAAGTTGAGGTTATTTTTACTTTTATTGATACTTCACTGGAAAAACAAATGTTGAAAATCCTTTCTCGCGGCTCTGTTTGAACAATAGTTACTTTTAATACTGACTGAAAGAGATGAAATATTTGCTGGTTGGAATTTGACAAAGAAATTAAATTGAACATTTTTACTTTTGTTAAAGACGAATGTATAAAATGTATCGTGTTACAGAGATTTGTCTAAATGTGTTCTTTAACTACACTTTGATTCACTACATCAGTTTTTCCACTTCACTCTTTTTGTTGAGAACAATATTATCAGGATGTCAACAGAAACATTGTATCACATTGTCTCAAACAATCTATCATACTAATCTGTGACCTGATTTATGGATATTATCAGGGATCCATGATATCGGATCGTCTATGTGCCAACATTTATCAGGCTAAATATTTCCGATTGTCGATATAATCCAGTGTGGACAGATGCATCGACGTGTCAAAGTCATGGGAAACGCAGCGCGGTGCATGCTGGGTGCGGCGTGGCACATTTCAAGCTCTGTTGCAACGCGTTGCCTCTGAGCTCATTTACATAAAGTTGAATGGATTCAACCAGGCACGGGGAATGGTGATCCAACGCATGGCAAAACTGTGCACTGACCAGGGGCCTAATTTATAAAACTTGCGTAGGATTCTTACAATAAAATGTATGTGTGCCCAAAAGCTGAAAAGGGCATGCGCCAAAAGAAATTCGGATCAATAAAACCATGCGTATGCACATCTGCACACACTTTCTTTTTATAGATCCCAGTCTACCTGGAAGGTTGCACAGTTAATCTCCCGCCCTCAACACGCCCACTTTCTACCATAAATGGAATGCAATATGCAAAAGTGCCTCGTCAATATTTCTGCATTTCAATCAGCCTGTTGTTCGCCGGCATTCAACGCTAAATCCTGACAGAAAAGATGAAGAAAAGGAATTTTACGGAGAAAGAAACAGTCATGGAGGAGGTGGAGGTCAGAAGAATGATCTTATTTGGTGTCACAGTAGTGGGTGTCCACATCGCTGGACCCCAAAACAACCTTGTGGTTGTGGCGGCCGGCGTGATGGAGAGGGAAGGAGACATTTTGGTGGGGACCACAGCAGAACGATAAAGTTCAGTTTTATCTGTTTATTAAATGTATGAATTCAAATTTGAACAGGGACTTGTAAAAAGGTTCAGTGGACTTTGTGTTTTATCCTCAGTCACTAGAGTTGGAGGCAGAGGGGGATGAGGAGGTCGTCTGTCTCCAGCAGCAGGGCGTCCCGAGTGCATAAACTGTACCGCGAGCGGCATTCATCAGGATTTACAGCCATAACATAGAAATATACTAAACTTTATCACGTATGTATGATAATAAAATAAGCAATATAACATCTATAATTTCTCTATTTCACATGTAACCCATTGGTAAATCATCTCAATTGCAGCTTGTTTTTTGCATGAGACTTTCCCAGAGACTCACTTTGTTACTGTGTTCATGCAGTTTAGTAGATTTGTACTTTGTAGCTGTAAATCCTAATAAAAGCAGCAGGAAAAGCAGAGACGTCCCCCTCGACAGACAGTCAGTGTTGCTCCTGACACTGCAGCTTTATGCACGCCTGTTACTAAACTGTATATGTGTTTACTCTGAAATGAGACTGGGTGTTACACACTTTGTCACAATTAATAATCAATCAGTTCCTTCCACCACTCTGGATCATTTCAAGATGCAAGTTTGACATATGAACATAGAGCTGCTGATTCAGCAGTGATGTTCTACTAAAGAAACATCTATACCACTGCAGCTTGGCTGTTTGTGATCACGTGGATCAGCAAGTCTGATTTTTGAAGACAATAAATGTATGAGATGAATCTGACTTCAATTCTCCACCTCACCATCAGCGCTGCCAGGTTCCCCGTCTCCACAATGTGGGAGCTCAAGGTTCAAAGTTTGCAGCTCTACACATATTGAACTCGATCTACAAAAGGTTTGTGTATTTGAAAATCAGCAGTTTATGCTCATGGATTAATGTACAACGCCCAATGTGATTTAATACATCTGAAAGCGCTTGCGTTGTTTATGATTGCATACATTTTTACTGCGGATGAACAGATGGTGAGATGTTGCTGTTATTGTCTGAGAGGTGTTTCCAAAGCTGGCTCCACAGGATTTTGTTCATGGAATTTATTATGAAATGTTTTTGGTTATAAACCTCAAATTGTGTTTTCGGATTTTTTTTTGTGCCAAATTTAGATTTATTTTTTTTGCAATACTCTGACAAGTTTCATTATTTTCCCATGATATCACATGTAATCTGGTGCTTTTAAAGGCTCAGTGTATCTTTCAATCACTCCAGACCATGAAAATAATGCCATTCCCAGGAGGTAAACAAACCCTATTGCAGGGAAAACACTCATTTCAACAGTGCATGAATTATCTGCTTAAACACACAAACTGAAAACAATCTATTCACAAGAGCATGACCCATTGTGTTTGATTGGCACTGGATGCATTTCCCATTATTATCAAAAACATTTTTTTGTATATTCATTAATTCTATTGTTACAATCCGCATGGTGTTTGTCAGAAACAAATGGTAGCTTTAAAACTGTATAACCTCAGTACTTTGTATTCAGCCGTTTAAAGACGGATGATTTCAACTGTGTACATTTTCCCTCCAAAAAAAATATCTCACAATGAAATGAGCAGAAAGAAGCATCGGCACTCCCTTGTGGTCGGACTTGGTTCTGGACAAACTTCATGTCAAATCCTCGCCACACTTGGTTTGGACAAAACATCAAAATGAGTTGAATTAAAATGATCATGGGAGGATTAGTAATGTATCTGTGTGTGTCTTTCTTATGGTTCATTTCTCGCTGCTGTCCTGCAGTGATGTATTACTCCATGCTCCGTGGATCCAGAAGAGGAGAAACCTGCCAGCAGCTGACTAATAAATCATTTCAGCAAAGAGACGGCTGAACACATTCATCTCCAGCATGAAGACTCACAGACAGCTCACAAACAGATTTCCAGAAAGCGAGCCCTCCTTCCTCTCGCCTTCTCTCTCACTCCGTTGCTTTAGTCAGAGGGCAGGAATGGGCATGAGAGCGCTCCTTTATTACCCGACGACAGATGTTGCCATCATCTCAACATCAGAATTTTTTGCATGATGGGTAATGCGTGAAAGTCATATGCGTGCACTATTTTGGAACGGCCTCACCAGGAGATTTCAACCAAAGGTCCCTAATTAGACACGAACGAGGATTCCTTTAATCCTCCAAAGAGGTACAGGTAAATGCAACAACTCATTCGCGGTGACTCGTGTCTGTATGGAATCGGGACTGTGCTCACTCGTAGTGTCGCTGCTGTGTTCCGATGAAGATGACGGCGAAGGCGCTGACTCGGAGCTGCAGCATCACCTGGCTGTCTGGGCTGAGCAAGGTGAAGACGCTCCGCTCTTCTCTCTGAGGACTCCGCAGCTGCACCAGTAAACTGAACTCTTCGTCAAACCTAAACAAAAGACACGCACTGTTTAACTTTACTGCTCATAAGAGTTCACAATGAGTTCTTCTGAAATGCGCTGCAGCCGGGGGGGGGAAACCTGTGATGAATTATGAAGTCTAACCATGAAAGACGATACAGGTGACTGACAGACGACTGGCAGAAAGCAGAAAGACACTGATAATGCAGACTGAACACATGAGAGAGGAAATCTTACCCATCAGGGAAGAGTTCTCGCACAGGAAGCGCCAGTGTGGAGTACTGACCCACTTGAAGGATCGGACACCGGCCTGCTTCCACTGACATGGAGGAGTTACTGCTGTTGGACACATGAAGAGAAAGCTCCTGCAGGATGTTCACCTCATCTGTAGAGACACGAGTATCGACAGATGTTAATTAGATTCTAACAATGGTAGTGAATGTTGACAGTTCCACAAAACCAAACAATATATATATTTGAGGCTAATGCTAGTTCGCTATCTTTCATCGTAGCATCTGCTACCCTTGAGAAATCTGTCAAAAAACCCAACGTTTTCTTTGTAATTGTTTAAATTTGCTTGGTGTTTTGGCTGGGTTAGAGCCTCTTGCAGGCCAGTTTTAGCCCACAGGCCTTATGTTTGTCATCTCTGTTCTAACTGGTGTAGTTTGAATTAAACTCAGTGTTAATCTGACTCAGACTGTGCTGACAGCTCAGCTGATGTGTAAAAATAAAAGCAGCTCTTACTATTGATGAGAAGTAAAATCAACCATTTCAAGATCTTAGTTTTTATTGGCAGTGACTGTTAAAGTAACTGCTTTTGTTTACATTAGATTTCTATTCTATTTTACTTCAGTCTTTGTTTTTAGTGCCGACCGGGCTTTTGTTTCTGCACATTCATCAAAGATATCGCTTTGGAAAAACCACCCACAGACATCATGGAGATTCGAAACAATTTTATTGTACATGGTGGAAAAGCATTTATACAAGTGAAATCCATTTAACACTTTATCTCACGCTGCTCTCATGAAATCCTTTGGGAAACGCTTAACTATAAGTAGAATTCATTGACATTTCCCCAGATGCAAATTCCTCACATCCATTTAAAGGTTAAATGTTCGAACATAATAGAGGCGAGTTCCCTCCTTTCTCTTTCGCTCATATATCTTTGGGTTTTCCAGGAAATTATGGTACGTGAGACATCAGATATGTAATTCCTGGGGGCAGCCGAGTGTGACCACACAGCTCCATGTAGCTCTGCTGTCAGGACGACTCCACAGAGCCGAGCGGTCTCCAGGGGGTGACAGACTTGGATTCGTTTGGAGAAAATGCTTGAGAAGAAAAGAGTTTGATCTGCTTGAGCAATCTTATAGCTCTGCTAAAAAGTCCCGTGGCAGTCTGAAATGCTGCACACTGCGGTGGTTCAGATCTCACAGCCTCTACTCATGCGTGTCACTGAGGCCGTGGTCTTAAACCCATTTTACTTTTCCTCCATGATCCTTGAATGTGCCTAATTAGTTCTGGACCCTCCTCTTACATAACCGCATTGGCATTTTGGTTCATAATGATCACAGTCAGTTCCCAGGTTAGATACCAGCTTTTTATTTTCTGTTAACTACATGACTCACTTTCTCCAGATGCGATGAAGAGCTGCGTTTATAACCCTCAGAAAGGAACCGTTCAGGCGCAGGATAATCAGTGAACCCACCTACGGGCAAGACATGACGAATGGCACTTTACCTGCTCACATGGGGCAAGAGTAAAAAGACTCTCCCAGAACCTGCAGCTAACGACAGGAAACAAGTCCAACGGTGAGGGAGGGGGAACAATGATTGGCACTGTAGGCCACCGAAACAGGGATAAAAATGGAATTTGTAGCAGGAGTCTGCAGCGTTAAAGGGCCACAGCACTGCCAGTGGTTTTCCTATTTTTAATGATGCCATCACTGTGTTCGCAGTATGTTTTGGTTTTTTAAGTGCCCACACAATGAAAGTGTGGTTTCTGCAGATGGGTGATATTGAAACATGTGGGAGCACAGTTTTCCTCACGTTTTTTTTTTTTTTTTTTGTCAAGTTTCTGTTAACGCCATAAAAGTCCAAAATAGACTCAGGGTGTTGCTTCCATCAGGGTTTTAGTGACCCAAAACTAATGTGTATTATACAATGTCTTTGCACATAATTCTCTCTATATATTTGCTAATTTGGCGAATATCAAAAGGTATTTGTGTTTATATTAGCTTAACATGGTGAACCATCAAAAAATGTCCACAGTTGGTTTACAAATTGTCTTTTCTCTTTCATATTTCCTTGTTTTAAACAAATCCCTTGGCAGTCGTGGACACATCAGTGATCCTGTCGTGAAAGATTTTTGAAAATATAAACATTTTCATCCTCTGCGTCACAGCAAAGATAAAGAAAAGTTTAAATATAAAGGTTATTATGGCACTATTTTACCGGTCTGGCTCATTCAAGAGGAAATTGGGATGTACTGTATGTGACCTCTGAACTAAAATGTGTTTGACACCCCTGTGTGAGAGGAAGATGCTCTATAACCTGGATGGTTGCACTTAAAAAACTGATTTATGATCAGCCGAGATAAACCTCCTGCAGACAATAGGAGATAGCTTTTATAAGGATTAACTGACGTTTACTTAATGCTGTTGATGCATCACAGTCACTGTGCACAAATACGCTAATGCTGATAACACTTACTGGTTGGCTTTTCAATGTATACAACATTCTCCATAACTCTAATGACACATTTTCAGCTCATTAAACATTAAAGGGAGGGACAGCAGCTTCCCAGCTCTTTCCTCTGCAGCGACAAATTAGAATGAGGACATGGACAACAACAGTATAAGTATCGGCTTTGTCAAAGAGCAGACCGAGGCCTCATTTACACGACCAAGGTTCTCGTGAAAATGCATCGTTTTTGTGTGTTCCTCTTGGAAAAGCTGAATACATGCACACATTCTCACATAACATGACATCAGTCGATTAAGAGTTTGCTTTCTCGCCTATTCTTCTTTAAATCAAAATGACACTGAGGTTCTGTGTCTTTGTGACTCGTACTGCAAATTTTAAAGCAGTGGGTTTGTTTTTCCATGACCAGTATCTCCACTTCAAACTATTTTGACCAACAGCTGAAGTCTGTCATATTGTCGTGGGCACATGTTCATTCACTGTTGTTGAATTTCCAATAAGCTAACCAACTCTCCCGATAACACAGCCAAGCATACGGTTACACTCAAGTCTCATTGTGTGCCACGTGGACACATTGATCAAATGTGCATTTCACTCAGAGCCTTGAAATACATTTAGATTGCTTTTCACCATGCAGTCAACACCATAATATTGATTCAACACAGTTACTCTGACAGGACTATTTGATCATTTTTCAACAATATGTCTTTGGATATGCATTAAATGCACTTTTTGGAGCAGACCGCTCATTTTCCAGCTGGATGTTGGCCAAAGACAATTTCAGAACCTCAAACACTGTACAAATTGCAATGGACCATAATGACAACATTAACATCAATCACAAAGTCCACAAGCTGCCCCGTCAGAGTGCAGAGTGAGAAGGACTGTTGATGCTACAGGATCTAATTGAGTGATAATTTACAGCCCCAGGAACTGGAAAAAGTTCACAAACTTTAACGTCTGATGCTCTGATGGTCTTTATTAAGCCCCACATGTGTGGGAACATTCATAAAAGAGCATATCATGTACCAAAATTGTGCCCTCCAGGAACGTGTGCTTTATTCTTGACCCCCTCTCTCAAAACACTGCAATCAAAGGATGAAGCCGTTAGATGGGGAAAGAGGGAGGAGGGACGAGGGACGAGGGGTTGCCAATCATGACAGTTGAGTTTCCTGAAAAGTAAAGCACATGTTGGAGTTTCACAAATGTGTGAAGAGTGAGGGCTTTTATGGTGAGCTCCATTGCAGGGAACGTCAGAAGTTTGTGGCATTCAGGTACAGTTAGAATACGTCATGAATTTGTATTTAATGCTGATGTGGACTTTTCCCCCCAGGATTTTAGGCATGTAATTAAATATATTAAATATTGTTGTTAAACCCAGTAATGAATAGATAACATGAACTCAAAAACTACAAAGGTATTTTGTTAGCTGTTGGTTTTTATTAAAAGGTGAATGCAAAAACAAAGGGTTAAAATAAACAATAGGAGTACAACTTATTCTTATATCTTTGTAAAAACAACAGGGAGTAACCCCGTAGGTAGGTATGAAATGGTATAAAATGTTGTATGACAACATTTTCAAATGAAAACAGAAAACATTTGTTGCATTTTAGGTTTCTGCTTGACATCAGTGCCTGGAGCCACTAAAAACACAACTTTTTGAAAACGCTCCAAAAGTAACATGCATGAGCACTCTGTTCTGCACAAACAAAGTAGATGGACAATAACAATAATGGAGTGTCATGACTCCGAGTCCATATTCTCCTGGCAGTTGGTTTTATAGTTGAGAGTCATTATAATCAGCAGTCCAATTTGGTTTTCTGTCCATACGAATGTCTGTGTACTCCCATTGTTAATGTTTTTATTGTTCTGTGTGTGCTTGTGTGTGTGGTTTCATCACAAAAACAAACAAGAGCATTGACTAATGTCCCAACCTTAAAACTACATCATTTTCATTGTTTTCTGCCAGAAACGCCACCGACATCATTTTCAAAACACTGCTGTGTAACGAAAACGCAAAAACTTTTATGGCACTTTGCTTGAATCAACACATGGCATGCAGGATTGTTTTATGGTGTTTTTTAGGCCACAGAGCAATGATAAGTCGTCAGGCGGTATTCAAAAGTAAGAAGAGATAGAATGTTTCATATATCTGGTGGGAGAGACTCTTTGAGGTGGGAGGGTTGGGGAGATAGTGAGACTGAGAGGAGGCAGATCTTAGAGTCCAGCCGGATGAGTTGATATAAAGGAGATCAAGTCATGGTGGGTTTTGAAGAAATATTCAGAAGTTGATGTTGTTTTGAGGTCAACGTCTGTTTGTTTTGAGTGCATCTAGATCTGAATGTCACAAATCCACCAAACTAAATGAGCAATCACAACAGTCTTTTCCACAAAACTGCCATGTACGGGCAATTGGTAATCATCAGCAGATCTTAAAGCCTGTTACAGATCGATTACGGTTTGATTTTCAGTGCCTTAACTCCAGAAGGTTTTGTTCAACACTAGGAGGTGAAAAGAAGCAGCAGGCCACACCATATGCTACGAAGCCATAAAAACAACTGTAGAGTTTCTCAAACGGTCAAACAACACCCCCTCTATGAAGCTACCCTTCTCAACCTGCCGTCGAGTGTGGCCATTCAGAGCCGCTATAAACACGTCCCCTCTGAGAGGGTGGCTGACAGGTACCTCATTTAAAAGCTTGTTATGAACTTTACGTAAAGCTGTAGCAACATATTTTGGGTCACGTTGAGACCACTAGATTTGACATACCCTTTATTTCACCTACCGAGGAGCATGTTGAGGATAAATTCTTCTGTGACACAAGTCAAGCCAAGTGAGCCCAACTATATCAAAATATTTTATTGTCATTATATTTTTTTGGTTAGAACAGCAACAAGTCTGACTAGAGCCAACATATCAACTTCTGTGGCGTATGGGGCCCGTCTACAATACCACAATGAGATTGAGTCAATGTTTTTAGTCCTACTTTATTAACACTTATTATTGGTCATTAAAAGTGTTAAATGTTGTAAAGTCTTTCATTTCAGTATTTGAGATGTCATGTGTAAGTTTCCCGTGCAGGCCTACAATGTTTCAGTACCAATTTGATTTACCAGCAAACACGTCAATAGTTCAGTAAGCACTGACAAAGGATAAAGAACATGTTTTTATGAGTGGCCCATATGGTTCTCATGCATTCTGAATGACTTCTGTGAAGCCAAGAGAATTAAGTCATCCAACATGATTTCTCCACACGTAAACAACTTTGATCGAGTGTCGGTCGGGTTGTTGATTCTGAGCTTGACGAATGTATGATTGTTGGCCAACACACTAGTCTGCATGCTGCAAGGAGCTCTGTTCGATATGAATCAACAAGTTTGTTGGTGTTTCACCATGAAAACAAACAAAAGCCAAGAAGGAAAACATCGCAATTATGTTTTCCTTCAGCACACAATAGGAATAGTTAAACAGCAATTGCTGCATATTTGTGAGGGGAAAAAATGAGTACAGGGGCTTAAAACATTCACAGCACTCCATTTTATCTGCCCTATCCCGACTGAGTAATTCCACTGGATTCTAAATGTAAATGGTTTCATAAAGATTGACTGATTCTCCCCTTAGAATGATGAAGATATCACCCACCCTAATCTGCCTCTAACTGACCAGTACTCACTGATTTATTTGGTTAATGTCTATGTTTACTGTGCAGTAGGAGGGAGAGTAGGGCAGGTCATGACAAGGCTCATATTGGCAATAAATTATGTAAAGATTATGTGACAATGAGCAAATAAAATGGAGGGACTTTCACTAATAAATAGAGTTGTGCTCCATGCCACTGTTTCCGACAAACAGCATTTCTGAGCCGCTTTAAAGGCGAGAGTAGCTATACCTACTTCTCATGGGATCATTATACCACTGCACTGACTCTTGTGCCGTCGGAGGCCACGACAGAGAGGATAGTCTGCGTGCTGGAACATGTTCAGAAGGCTGCTGGGGGAAAAAACAAAACAAAACATTGCTCTTCTTTGGTACCTCTATAGTGGGTACAACGATGCAATTAGTGAGTTCAAATGTACGGCATGGTAATGTGGATGTGATGAATGTCTGCATCAGCAAGAAGAAGAAACAATTTGTATGTCGTCTGGCAACATTTGTGCATATTTTTTGTTGTTGGATAAAAGCTTCCTCATCGCAGATATTATACTCTGTGCAGCCGCTGGCAACTCACATCTGTCCAACTGTGCATCAGAAACCGTGGCATATAAATCATCCGCAGACTGTGCCCATCTGATTGCTCGTCTGAGGAAAATGAATACGGCTTTACAATGCTGTCATACATTCTTTGATTTGAAAAAAAAAAAAAACAACAACTTTTTGACAGCAATGAGAAATGATTGGCTGAAACTTTTAACACATGGAGTAACTTAAAACTCGAAATTCTTCACATAAATGGTTCAGGCGAACACAGTGAGTGAAAATGTGAAAAACCTCAGACATTTAAATGGTCTCATTCCAGAGGGATGACGCTTCAGGGTGAACATGAACACCAGCACTAGAAACTAGGTCTTAATTTAACATAAGGCACAAAAAAATAAAAAAATAAAAAAATAAAAAAGTTAATGAATCTCTCCTTTCCTTCATGCAATGTGTATGTCTCTCAGTCAGACTAATTTTTTTGTCAGAGACACGAGCAGAGCGTGTAAGAGGCTTACACGACTTGGCACCAAAGTGTTGGTCCACCAAAATCCAGCAGAGTGGCATCAGGCCAGAACGAAGCCCATCTCAACTCCTTCTATTTCGGGAACTTCTTCTGGAGTTCAAGCAATTATCAGAGCTGGCTGGTTCCCAGCATCGTGTCAGATGAAATAGCTGGGAAGCCTTTCTAACTCATTCAAATAGCCTTCCCAACATGTTTCTCATGACAGCCTCAACCGATGCAGAATTATCAGAAACTCTTTCTGAAATGTTCTGTTCTTCATAAGTATTTTTATTCATTCTCATCCCTGTTTAAGATTGGATGATTGCATGACAGCGTCGTGGTTTGCGCTCTCGACTGGTAAGAGGAAAAACCTGGATCCACTTTATATTCATGTTCAGTCTTGATACTCCGTCTTGCTTTAAAACCTGATGACATGATTGGTACTGGTGACTAAATTGGCCGTAATTCTGTCCGTGAACTGTTCACTAGCCTACGAGTTAGTGCCAGAGGAGTTATTTTGATAAATAGAGCTGCCCTCTGTAATTTAATTCTTTAAAAAGACTGACAACCCTCCAATGTCTCTGTGATTGTTAAAAAAAACAATCACATGTGGCCCTTTAGCTCTGCTTAACCGGCCCTCTGGGTCTCTCAGAGTTTCATAGCTCAGCAAGTTATTATGCTTCATTATTTTACAATTGCAGTCACACCCCTGCCAGACCCAATTTTAAATCTTTGATCCATGGAAGCTGGTGTAAATCCTGTGTCATATGCTATCCACTTTAGTTTCCTCGTTTGCTTCTCTAGATTTAGCTGTTTAACAATAGTGAGCCTACTCTGTATGGTGAGCGCTACAATGGCACGTTTTGCATCTCCCAATAAGGTTTGCATGGGTGTTTCTTGGTTATTAAGCTCCATGACTTTCCATTTGGCTTCTATTTTGTAACCACACCAGGAGACAAGTGGTTTAAGCTGTGCACCGTAATAATAATTTCTGAGGTTCGGTGCAGACATACCGCCTCTGTCTTTACTTAGTTGGAGAGTTGAATATTTAATTCTTGGTTTTCTTCTATTCCAGATGAACTGGGATGCTTGTCCCATTCCTTGAATTGTTTGGGAGGAATCTTTATTGGTAAAGACATGAAGCGATAAGAGTCATTACAGTAGAGGGTTAGGGTTAGGGTATCTATCTAGATATCCATGGATGGATATCTAGATAGATAGATTTTGTGTATATTTTGAAATCTCGGGACAAAAAAATGAGTGAACAAATGAGCAAACAAGCAAACGAACGAATACTTTAGAGTATCTTTTGGCATCTCCCAATATTTCAACTTTCGGTGTTGATTTTCCATCAGTTTTATCGACTCCATTTGAAGAGTTCAAACTGTTGAGTATGAGATCTTTAAATAAGAGGAGAAAATAAAGCAGAGTCACACATACAGACATTTGTAACTTCCTCGCCCTCCCCTCAGCGTTAGAGATTCCAGTGTGGAGGTGGAACCAGTCGAACAGAGCTGCACCTGGCGGATCAGGGTCTCTGAGGGTCACTGTCACGGGACACAAACATTCAATGTTTCTTCACCTCTGGCCTCACTTTCTCTACAGTACGTTAACTCTGCAAGCAGATTGGCAGGGTCCATTTCCTTCTTAAAACCGGGACAGGCACGTTTTTGTTTACATTCTTTTACAAGCTGCGCCGCAGCAAACGCCAAGAGACCTTGAGCCAACAGGATCGTTCAAACCGTGCCGAGCTATTGTCCATCAAACGTTGAGCTGGACACAATGATGAAGGTGGAAACTATGAGATCTTTATTGATTAGTGGGAAGGATTTGGTTACTTCACTACGCTGCGCAGTAAGAAAGTGTCTGCAGGAGAGAATAGCGACCGTGAAAGAATCTTTCCACCTTGAGAGCCGAGATAAAAACCTCCCGGATACAGTGGAGCCGCACACCAGTGTTGTGTAGACGGACCACCCAAAAGTGAAGAAAGTTTTAATGTGGAGTTGCATATTGCTTTTCCTCCTTTGGCTCCCCACGACTTCTATTTGCAAAATTTATAGAAGATATTTTTATCTCCTTCTTATATCTTTAAATTTTTTTCTGAATCGATTCTGTTGTAGTTTTCCCACACAGCTTTGAACTTGATCATTTCTCATTTGTATTTTTACGTTGGCCAAACTCAGATTTACAAGTTGTGATGCTCAAATATGTTCGATAGCTTTGATGCGACCGTACATCTCCATTGTATCATATTCATTATGTCAAGTCAGCTCTATTCATCACATGCAGAGAACTGAAATCACAGAAACTTCAAACCCTTTGTGCGATAAGTTGAAAAAAATATTCCACAAAACACGTTTTATTAAGTGCTTGTTGAGGCTGAGCACTCCGTCAAACCCTTAATGACAAATGCAACCAAATGAACAGAGAAACAACTGTGTTTCTAGCAGATATTTCCATGTAAACAATGTCTAACAAACGCAAAAGCCTTCATTTGAATGTTTGTGCTTGATGTCACTCATGGAATTGTTGCTGGATGATTACCCACAAAACATATGTGAACTGAAAGTGCAGTGTATTTACACGAGTATTTACGCTTTATACACAATCTTATTAAATCAGGCCCAAAGATGCAGTGTTCTATTATTCCTACTTGATGTGCATATGTTTGCTATCAGAGGGTGAGAGCTTTACGAGCAGATAATGTCAAAGTTTTTCCTGGTGGTGTGTTCCAATTTCCAATTCCCTCCCACATGGGAAATGGAACATAATGCAGCTCAAAAACTAAAATAAACATTGTTTTCCCTTTTTTTTCTTCTCTCTTTCTAATTGTGACTGGGAATAGCCAATAAACATGATAAGACTGTCAAAAAGTTCTGACTTTGGAGCCATGATTACAAAATTGGCTTTGCAGTGACTCTGAGCACCAAAAGGAACAAACATGTTTCGTTTTTAAACAGGGTTTAAAAATGAAGCTTTCCCCCGCCCGCCCGCCGCCTCCTGGCCTGGCTGATCTCCATCAGCCATAATGAGGGAGAAGTAGAGGCGGCTGCCACTCTGTCCTGTGGTGGATCACGTTACTTTAAAAGACCTGGACGAAGCAACAAATAGCTCAATTACCATCCTGGTACAATTACAATCTCTGCTCTGACAGGAGGACTGAAGATTAAAGACTTCCACCTTGCCCGATGGAAGAGGACAGTCTGGGATCACTGGGACAGATAAGTGGGAAATGAGAGATGGAAAGTTGGAATGAGCACAGGAAACATGGGAAACTCTGTGTTCCCAAACATCTTAATCAGTGGGACTGATGAGCACACCTACTGCCACACGGAGCTCCAACAGAGCTGCACATTGTGAATCGCTCACAGATGGAAATACCTTCTGCTTGTACAGTGAAAGGGGACTGCCCATCACAGAGGAACAGGCCCAGTGTTGGGATACTATTTCAAGAGTTTTTCTTTACAGCGGATTGTAAAATGTGTGTTTGTGCGAAGACAAGCTTGTTAGGTTGGCTTACGGCCACTCAGGGAGCACAGAGGGAGTTAAGTGGGCTGAATGGATGTAACAGCCATGCAGTTGGTCTGTACTTAACAAGTCCCAGGACAATCCATCCATCCACCGATCCATCCATCCACTGATCCATCCACTGATCCATCCATCCATCCATCCATTCATCCATCCACCCATCCATCCATCATCCATCCATCCACCCATCCAGGCCCGGATTTCAATTTCACTGAGCAGGTAAAACAGAGGAGTCTTTGGATTGTGCACATGGAAAACACGCCAACTCTATACATTAAGGGCTTTGTTATTTGATTTCAGAGCCACAGATCCATTTCCTGTCAAAGCTGCTGTTGGTCAACACATAACATTAGAGTGATAATACACATAGAACTTTGTTGAACTTCTCTCCAAAGCATGAAAACATTCCGAATGCTGAGGCCCTGTTTACATGGCAAGGTTTTCAAGTGAAAATGTACAATTTTGTTGTGATCTGGGTGTTGATTTAGTGTTCGGAGCCACTGAAAATGCACTTTTTTTCAGCATCAGTGGAAGCTCCGAAAACACAACTTTTCTGAAACGGTCACTACGTCGTCTGTGAGCAGGAGAGTGGTTTCATTACAAAAACAAACTATAGCACCCACCAATGGCCAAACTGTTTCTGTTTCCTTATATAATTAAAGTTAGACTTTACGAACATAGAACACACATCTGGAAAAATTGGAGTGTATATCGTGAACTCTGGATTGTTTTTTTTAAGTTTGTGTACATGTTCAGGAATAAATAAATATAAATAATTAAAATGCTCAAAATGTTCTCTGAAATGAAAAAAATATGCATTCTCCATTGATACATCATGTAATTCAAGCCTTAGATAATGCAGAGTAGTACAGCAACAACGATAGGAATGTTTTGAGGAGCTATTGTGTTATTATGGGTATGCAGTATGAATGAGTTTCAAATCCAACCTGCTTCCAAATGGGAACTCTTCTACTTATTCTGTTATCTTACTTCAATCTGTTGCAATGAGTGCAGCCAATAGAGGAGCTCTTACCAGCAACTTAACACAAATTAAAATCAGCTCCACAAAAAACTGCTGTTTGTTACTTGTTTTTCATATCAGTACATTGTACAGACAAATGTGCTCGTCTGCTGGAGAAGACAATCACAGTTGCTTGGCACATTGTTAGGAGTGTGATTATTTCACACTGAATACATTTCACCCTTCAGTTACTGTCCTTTCCCTCTAAATGGTGACATGAAAATACAAAGAATTGCTTTTTGCATGTAGTTAGCAGACTTTGCCATAAAAGTCAAGGACTTTTGGCCACAATTCCAGAAAAAGTTCCTTCAGACCTGAACACTTATGAGTATCTGTGGTCTGCAGCAGTGCACAATGAGTGATTGGAAAAGCAATAGATTCAGGATGTGGTCAGACAAATCCTACAATAGGTCCTTCTCTGGAAATGGAGGGAAATCAAAGGACGGAATTAGAGAGCCTCAGGCATTGATTTGGGAGTAATGATGTTTAATAGGTACTAAAAAAGAATGAACCACAACGACCTGCACAGAGATTCAAACCACAGTTGAAGCAGTAGCAAGTAAAAGACATTCAGCATCTCTGGACTCTGTACATTGTGTGTGGATCTAGTCTGGATCTGTTTTAACTCAAGTCTAAATCATCTGATTCCTTCATTCTATTCAAACAGTTCTCCTATTTTTGCCCATTTTTTTTTCTGTGAACAGAAACCTCCAGGCACCTCACAGCCTCATGCAGGCTGTGGGACCAGTTCTTTCGCTTCATGCATTCAAAGGGCTGATCCAACTCATCAGTCCATCCTGGAGGGCTGAGAGAGACATTAAAAACTTCCTGCGCTGTTTTTATCGCTTAACTGCGGTTATAATCCCATCAAAGGAGGCCTTAAGAACACCGGAGCCAGTCATCGGCAAAGTAAATTAAACATTGCAGCGGAATAAATTAGAGGAAAGGGAGCTTCAGTAAGAGATGTGACATTACATCTGATTATATGGTACACTGCCCAACCGCAGCAACAAAACAATACTCACAAGTTTATGCCTGTTTATGTGTTTCGGAGCACCGCAAATTCCACTTTTATTGATCTGTATTGCAGTGGTGTCGTGGTTAGCTTCTGCAAAGTTTCAAAAAAATGGTCCAATCAAAGTTTGGGGACGAAACAGAGAATGTCGGATGGTCACAGGATGATTTTAAACTGGATCACAGGATGTGAACAAGCAGTCCTTCAGCAGACCATGCTGCGGATGTGAGTCGAGTGACTAATAATCCCTGTAAGTGTGTGAGTGATTGTGCAGTGTCTCCCTGTTAACCCTGTGGTGGACAGGAGACGCATCCAGAGTGACCAGACCTGGACAAAATGATGGATGCTTCTCTTCTCATTGTAGTGGTGAGCGTATACACCTTAACCAATTATGGCAGCAATTGACAAAAACTATTCCGTGTGTCAGTAAAACTGTCCCTTTTATTTTCACGGTGGATTGAAACAATGAACGATCAAGAAAACCGCCTGATTTTAGAGTAATCAAACTTTCTCTTCCTATTCCAGGAAGAACATCCTGTTTTGTTGTTTTCACATATTGAATACATTTCATTTGGATTTAATCAATGTTGTCATGTAATACAGTTCATGTGCAATCAATCAAGGTCTCACATTCTGCATATTGTAACAGCATCAAGAAACAATTGAAAGGTTTACCTACATCTTAAAAGGCTTTTAAAACATCAATAAGAAGTTGCATTGAAAGTAATGTGAGGGTAGCTGGGTGAGCAGACCATGTTTAAGGCACGATTCAAATGAAAATTCATAGCTTTTGCAGTTTCTATGAGAA
Organism: Blennius ocellaris; assembly: GCF_963422515.1. Classification (NCBI taxonomy): domain Eukaryota; kingdom Metazoa; phylum Chordata; class Actinopteri; order Blenniiformes; family Blenniidae; genus Blennius; species Blennius ocellaris. Next base: position 20,335,334 of record NC_137664.1, on the reverse strand, counting down.
AACTGTCACATTGACATGGCAATGTTTTGGAGACGATATTCATGATGACTCGTTTTCAAACAGTTCCATTTTTCTGTGGATCTTAACATCATTGTCACGTAAACAGACACACAAAACACTGCAAAAGTTTTCCATTTTGACTTGAGAATGTTGTGTAAATGGGGCCCTAAAAGCATAGGGCTCCATCGAAATCCATCTAAATGCTATGACTTCTCATCTCTCGTAAAAATCTTCAATTTCAAATGTCTTTTGCACATGAATTGTTTCATCAACAGTCTAACCAGGATACTCCAGGATATAAACAGCGTCATCCTTTGCCACTAATGAACTGTGGCCGAGGCATAAAACAGATCAGAGAACTGATGTGACCCAATTCCTCTGAGTCACCTTTACATGAAGCACATTTTTAAACCCTGCTGTTGTTTTCCTGCTCATACACGTACAACTCAGTGAATCATAATGTACGAGGTTCCAGTTGATATACACTGAACTGTGTTTGAGCTCATTCTGTGTCAACATACAATAATATCCAATGACCTGAATAATAAATATTTCAATAAAAGAAGGCAAAACATGATTCCACCATGAGATCAGGAATGAGAATAAATCAATGTTAAATTCCAGAGCAGTGTTTTGCACGGCGGGTCAATGGTGAAAACAGCCACTCTGAAGCTTTCAGCACGACAGCCTCCGTCAGACAATGTTCCAGAACTTCTCCAGGGCAACTTTGAACTCAGGAAATGTAGAACCGCGCCAGTCAGCACTTGCCCCGGACTTGTGTGTTTGGAAATCCATCAGAGGACACCAAAGGAAGTACACAGAGTGATGATCACACCCCCGGGGGGTAAATTCCCTGCAGTTTTGTTCACAGGACTGACTTGTACCGATTGATATGGAGCCGCAGGGCCTGGAGGAGCTTCACCTCTTCAGAACACTGCAGACTGTGGATGTGAATGACGACTAATGTTTATCTCATTTCAGGTGTTTTACACGAGGCTCATGCAGGTCTCAGTACTTTCAAACGTCCTCGATTGAACTTTTTGATTTTTGCCTTTTCTTAATGAACTGGCAGGTTGTGAGGTTGAGCCGTTGAGCAGCCAGAAGACGGCGTAACGTTAGCTGCTCATGTTTGGAGACATCGGGGCAGAGGGCAAGAGAGAGAGAGAGAGAGAGAGAGTGAGAGAGAGAGAGAGAAAGTCTGACTGCGGGGAATCCAGGACATTCATCAGAGATTTGTTCCACAGTTTGACACTCGCTCAGCGACCTCGAGGTCACAGAGGCTCAGGTTAATATTGGTGTGACTAAAAGGACAACAAGAGGATTTGAAAGTCAATGTCAAATGCCAAATGGCCCGAGAGGTTGATGTACCACAGCAAGGCAGGTGTTCCTCCTTTTAAGAAGCAGCTTTAGGATGTTTTTTTTAATTAAATATCTGTGGTGGACGCGGTCAGGTCAGAGGGTGCTCACGATCCACAAACGATTAGCAGGTTGTAGGAACTCATCCAGACATTTCGAATGAATTTATTGAAACCGGAGAGAAAGGCAGTTGAGCTGGAAAAAAAGAGGTAGCAAATCTTGTTCATTCAGCAACAACTGGACTATGTTTTGAATAACTGTCAGAGAAAATAACAGCCTGAAAAAAAATCATCCCAAAAGGTGTAGTTTCTATGTTGGTTGTTTTTTTTTTTTTGGGGTCGGTTTGAGGCTCAGGGCGACTTTCTTTGTAACTAAAGTAACTGTTCTTGTTTCATGGAGTTTGTTTATTGTTACGAATTAAAAAAAAAAAAAAAAAAAAGAGTTAATTAGTTCGACAGACATTTATGCTCGAAGACGTCGCCACGTGAAGTACGGACTCTGCCTGTTAAATGAGCAACAAGGGCATAGTGTGATTTTAATTATTATTTTACTGTTTATAGTCCATGTATCTGTTCCCATTTTATTATTTTTGAAACATGTGGCATTTGTTTATTGATACATTTCAGTGGCCTGTGAATATTGCAGACTCAGCAGGGTTAAGGAAGTTGATTTTATCAGTGTTATGCTGGAAGACAAATGGCTTTTATGTTAGACGCAATATTGTTGACACATGTCAACTCAGGGTGTATTGAAGCACAGTAATAACTGAAACATGTCGTGGAAAAGGTAATGTTGAATGATTGTTGATGAATGAGAAACTTTAAAACAAACTGAAATGTGAGTGATAACAGTGATTACATTTGTTTTGATTGTTAAATAAAAGAAATCATTTGGAATGACGTGTTGCACCCCATTCTCATTTCTCATTATTCCACCTATTACAGGGTGACAATATAATTATTTACAGTCCCTCGCCTTGGGACCCGGAACAATCTCAACTGAAAGGGGCCATATGAGCATCTGAAACAGAGGAGGTTACTGTTTTTTACAGAAAACTTGCTGCATTTATTGAAAAAAAAACCCATTTTCTTGTATTTTTCCTCTTTATTAAATCTTTATCAGTAAAGAAGGAGTGACTGATCGGTTGTCGAGATACAAACACAAACAAGGTTGCTTTTTAAGAAAGCTGCATCTGGTCAATGACGGGCCAGTTGCAGGAAGATAACATTCATAATCAGCTCAACATTTACTAGTTACAGCAGAAACAATTCAACTCCACAACTGTAAAGCAGCACACACACGCTTTTCTTGGTCTGATTTGGAAACATTGACATAAACAATCTGCCTGTTTTCACAGATGTGAGCTTGACAAGTTTGCTTTGCATGAGAGATGTTTCACTTCTCGCCGAGCGGATGCGCGACGCACATCTCGCTCTTGGGACGGCGTTCCGTCCCCGGACCGCACCTAACCAGGGCTGCGCAGCAGATGAAAGAGGTGAAAGGGTCTTTGCAGACAAACCCCTGGCCCCATCTGGAGAAGTCGACTTTACAGACAGCCAGTCTCTTAAGCTGGACTCTGACCAGGCACATAAACAACACCTGCTGTAATTGACTGGCCTGCGTCCCGCAAGGCAACATGAGACGCTGTTGCTCCACGTCAAGCCAGGTATTCAACTAAGATTTATCTAAAGGCTTTGGCTTCGGAGCCACACAAATGCAGGAATATGAGGGTATTGTGTGATTATATGCTCTTTAACGCAATTATAATGCTATTGTGCCCTCCTTGTTGAGTCTGGGCCTCCTTTCTTTTCAGGATTCCTAGAAACGCACATGCCAGATGAGGGATGTGTTGGCTGAAGCGGCAAACACATGAGGCCCGGGAAACCTCTGCACTACACGTGTCATACATACCGGTTAGAAAAATAAAGCTGCAGAGGGCGGGTGAGGGCAGAACAGCCTGTAAATTAGCATTTTACATGAGATGAAGAAAGCTGGGGGTTGGGGCTACTGCAGTAACAAGCCTACTGCAGCACTGAAGGAGGAACACATCTCAACTGGAGTGGAAACGCACGGAGTCAAACAAATGTTGGAAAACCAGCAAATCCCAGCCCCCGCCAGGAGATTATCTCAAGATGAAGGTGAGGGGGGGCTTGTTCTAGAGAAGAGGCCTCTATTTCCACAGAAAACATTAATATGAGCGTCAGCACTGTCTCAACAGACTTAAAATTAACTTTTAATTTACAGCACCCTGAAGTTTGTTGATTTATTTTCATGACTGTTGTTACCTGTGGATCGTGTGACCAGGAACCACAGAAGAAAAACAAATTAAGGCTTTCCATATTGCATAATAGATACTGTATCAACTCTGCTGGGAGCGAGTTACTGAGTAAGCAACAATCTGATTCGTGGAGATTTTCTTTTTAAAGCTGGAGCGCCAGAGTGTTTTTAAACTGACAAATTAAATAGGATCCAGGCTTATCGGTGTATGGGAACAGTCCGGCGGTGCTGGCATGATGTCACGCCGCGCGCTGCCGCCGTCGCTCCTGTACAAACAGAGCTGCATGTCTGCTGTGCAGCGTCTGTCTTCACACGACAAACTCTCCAGACGAAAGTTAAACAACGGTGAGAAACAGGAGTCTGGCTGTAGCACACATCTGAAATCTCTTAGAAGACAAAGTAGAACGGGACACAACAAGAGGTATTATGTCATTTTAGGAGCCGTCGATGAAACTGTTGAGCTAACAAACGAGTTCTTACAAAAGTCTTGTAATAACTCTTCTCGTGTTTATTTACTCAGGCCTTATTTACTGATGCCTCATTTCCACAACGTTTCAAAGGAAAATGCAGTTTTTCTTTTTTATTCCAGAAAAGTTTCACATTTATACACCAATGTTTTGAAAACGATGTCCTTTCACTTTCACAAGGTCAAATGTTGAAAATAATGTAGTTCGCATGAGCAATTTCTATTTGTTAAACTCAATTTCATTTAAACTTTATTATAATCCTGCTCCTCATCACCATGTGATGCCTCAGGTTCTCAACAAAAAAAATCCTCCATCAACACTTCAGATTCCAGGGATTGTGACTTTTTACCAACCAACTCGAAGAAGTTACTTTTGATATTTGCACGAAAACGCATAATTCATTAAAAGGTTTGTGGTCGCCCCTGACCAGACTCACACACGGGTACAATTTCATTTACAAATCCATCCTTGGCCTGCTCCCCTCTTACCTCTATGGACATATTTTACTTCAAACCAGCAATTATTCTCTGTGTTCAAAAGACTTCCATTTATTGAAAGTTTCTAAAGTTCACTCTGAACTTGGCAAATAGGCTTTAATGTTCTCTTCCTTTGCAGGCTGGAGGAACTCGAATGGTAAATTACAGTTAGACCAGTGTGTTTCAACCACTGTGCCGCGGCACACTGGTGTTCCGCGAGATACAGTCAGGTGTGCCGGGAAATTATCCAATGTCACTTTTTTTCTAAAAAACATTTGCTCTTACAGCCGCTTTCAGCTGTGAGCAGTGTGCAGAGTAATCATGTATTAATACTGTGGCGAGCGCCGCGGAAGAATTGTTCTGAGTCGAGATTATTTTCTGCCAGGTGATCACTAGAGGCTTTTATTTTGACATGAACACACGTAACCGTAACTTCATAACAGGATGAGACTCCACACAACACATTTCTTACTCATGGTTGCACACCAATATCCAACAAACCAAACCAAACTAGACGAAATAATGAACTATCTGAACCGAGGAACAAAAACACAACACAAGCACAAACCAACATACACAACAACCCCAACAATAACCCTCAATAACCTCCGGCAAAACATAACCTGAACTCCCATCATGCCCTGCAGCTACCAACTCCGTGATCGCAACAATACTCTTCGCCACTAGATGGCAGCACAGAATGTTGCCGGTGAAATCGAAACTTTTAGTGCGGTGGAAACGGGGCTTTAACTGACGTCAGTCTGGTTAATCTCCACCTCCTCCTGCTCCCATCTTGTATCAAAGTGTGTCAGTGACAGTGATGGAGAAGTTTTTGAAAAGGAAGAATGTGAACCAGGATATCAGCTCTGTGTTCATCCATCAGGTCCAGGTTTCACACTGAGGGAGTCAAAATTAAAAAAATAAATTGGGAAATACCTTTTTTCTGTATTTATTTGATTCCTGTTGATAAAACTTTGAGAATTACTTTATATTGTTAATATAGGCTACAGAGTTTACAATTTTTTAATTTTCAGGTTGTGGTGTGCCTTGAGATTTTTCCAAAGACAAAAGTGTGCCTTGGCTCAAAAAAGGTTGAAAAAGACTAAGGTGGTGACCACTTGCCAACCTGCACAGCAATATCTTGTTTGTATATCCACTGTAGTGCTACTGTACATCCAAATGGAAGAAGATGCTCATTTCAAATGTAATACAGTTCTAAATGTGATTTATTCAGTCCAGTGGGGACTTTTTTTTACTTCGCAACTTCAGAGACTTGATGGAAAAGCTGCCCAGTCACTGAATCACAGTTTACAAAGCACACATGTCGACATCATTTGGATGAATTGCTGTGAAACACACATCCAGCTGCTCAAACAATTCACTTAAGCATTGAGGTGAGTAGCTCACCATCTGCTACATGGATTTACACAGAGTTTGGTACAGGCATCCAAAGTTCCCGGAGAATGAATCCTAATGACTCTGAGGATCCCTCGCGTTTTCGCGTCTCACCATGAGGTTCACATTTGTGGTTTTGAGGGAAACGACTCAATGGCTGACAAACCAATTGACATGATTAGAATAGTGGCCCTCCCAGCGGCCTCTGGCTCTTTTACTTCAAGTAGAATTTAGTGCTTTTCAACATGCTCTATTTCCAATTGTATTAAAATTAGCGACCATGAAGTTTAATAGATATTTCTGCATTACAAGGTCACTTGGATTTGAAATTTTGAAGCAAGTCAAAAGATTTATTTAGATGTTCTAAGACTACAATTAAAACTTGATCATTCTTCTATTATGAATCCAGAGCTCCTCGGCCCATTGTTTATTAGTATACCAGCTCAACACACCATATTGTAAATGTAATCACTGTTTGATGCTTCCAATGCTGATTGGCATTATCTTTCTTCAAGGTAGTTGTTGTTTGCTTTTCCGTTCATTTGGAAACATGTTTTCATTATGATTGATTTCAAAATTAACTTTACTCCAGAAAGCTTGAGGAATCTTTGTATGAAGTCTGAAAAATATCAACAATTCCTTTCTGCAGAAACGTTTTTTAATCTCAAATTATGAGGGGCTTTCTTTTCACCATGCTTATAAGACATGACAGCACCCTATTCTGCCTCTGATTGGCTCGTCAGCCCTCATGCTGATATTAACCAATCAACAGATGAGATGAGACGACTTTGTTTTGTTTAAATGCATAGGCTGTCAAAAGATGGAGAATAAAAAACCAAAACACAAGCAAAACAAAAAACATAAATAGTTAAATCTATGGTATATAAGAAGCACAAACAGGCAAAATCAGCACAACCACACAGTTCAAAATGCAGCTCCTGCTCAGTGGTGCATCATGGGGGATTTGGAAGTTGGCGTACGTAATGCTGACTGAAACATTGTGCAGAAGTGACTGAGCAGAAGGGTTGCAAAACATCTAATGGCAAAGTAGACTGGCGAACAAGCTCTACCTTTTTTTTTTTTTTTTTTATTAAACTAATCTGTCCTTCTAGCAGGTTGTTGGAATTTAGTTACAATTGGGAATAGCAGGCCTCCAGGTGGACACCCGCCAACCAAAGGTCGTGAGACGGCAGAAGTCTTCACTGTCATCGGTCTCGTTAGGCTCATCTTCATCATGCAGACAGACTGGATGTGGTAAGAAAACACCAGACGTACACCGGCGTCGTCATTAAAGTGCTTGTAAAACCTTCTTGTAAAAACCTTTACAAGACTTTCTGGTCAAAAAGGTCCTGAGCTGAATGGATCCTGACCCGGAGAGTCAAGTGCAGCCGAGCTTGCTGCTCTTAAGGTCTCTTGAGACCTTAGCACCATACTGGTAGGCGAACAATACAGCTCACTGTTTTTCCAGGATAATAGACTGGACTGAGTGTAACCGCCTGTCATTCACACGCTCATTAAAGCAGAAGACTTGTCGCATGCGATCTGTCCTCTGACTGAACTCCAGAGCGTCGACTGATGGAAACACGATCTCCAACATGTCTGTGGTCCACAACACGGTAATGGCAGTGCTGCTCCCACATCCTGAGATGAATGTGTGTGTGTGTGTGTGTGTGTGTGTGCGCCCTGGAAGCGCAGATACTGTTGCTTTTCTCTTCAAGTCTGTCAGCAGTGCAGACCGCAGTCGATTGCATCATGCTCCGCTAATACAGCCGGGTCAGGAGAGCCAGGTTATCCTCGCTTCAGGAGGAAACCCAGGAAAACAAGAGCAGACACAAAGACAGTGACGTGACGTTAACCATGATGGATGCCAGAGGACTTTGCAAAAATAGGTCATGATGGGTGTAAGCTTGTATCTGAGACTTGTGCCTTGGAAGAAATCCTATACCATATAGTTTTCCATCGATTGCATCCTGGTTGCCAACAACTGATTGATTAATAGCAGGACCTCCACTGCAGACTGCTCGGTTGTGGTCTGAAACCAAGTTAAGGCAAAGGTAAGGCACGCAAACTCTGCTGAATGTCGTCGAAAAATGATCTCCATGAACATAAGGACCAAGAAAAAGTAGGGTCATTTTTCTCTCCATATTGTAGAAGAAAATTTGACAAATGAGCAATTTTCAGATATGAAAAGTAGAAGTAAAATGAATTATGAGCAAAGAGTGATTCTCCACCAACAGGATGATGCCAAAAACCTTGGAAAACCTTCAAGTGGGTAATAGAAATCCCTGAATACGAATTATACTTGCTATATTCGACCTGTGCCTTCCTGAACCAATGTTACACTCATCTCAGTGTATAACTGGTCACGTGAAACTGCTGCTCATCTTCTTTATTTACTGTGTCCAACTTAGCTAATCATTGGTGGAAGGTGAAGCCAAACCAGAAGATTCAGAATTCTACAGCTTTTGAGTCTATAGCCAATCAAATTGCACGACGACAAACAAAAGAAACCCACAGCTCCTTAAGTTGAACATGTTGCATCACCTAAACAAGCACTTTATATAAAAAAAACTCAAAATCTCATCTGCATGTGTAAATTCAAAAGGCCAATGCACATGTGGAGTGACCTCAGTCCCTGATTCTCCTCCGATGTGTGGAGGTTTCATATCCATGTAAATGAAAGTGGTTGAATGTGCAGCAGGAATGTTGCTGCGCTGAGACTTTATCTGAACACCCAGTCAGTCTGCACATGTACAGTCTCACGTCTCTCAGGAATGTGATGTAGACAACGGGGCACAACTACCTGCCTTGTGTGTGTGTTCTGACCGTCTTCATTGTTCATTGTTCACATGCTTTTTTTTTTGTGTGTGTGAGTGCCAGCATATATAAGCTGATGGCATGTCTACGTTTGCTGTACAGTTAATGACAGAGCCGTTCTCAGGGGGCCAAGAGGAAGATGAAAGACGAGCATCTCATTCTATACAATCGTCCAACCTGGTTTGTCCGACAGGCTGCAGGAATATAGAGCCAACCCACTGGATTATAAGGACACGTGTCAGCGTGATCACCACAAAAAAAAAAACAACTCACATCCCAGGTCCCAAGTCCTGGGATGTGAGGAACAATTTGAAAAGAAGAAGAAAACCCAAACATGAACAGGGAGAACATGCAACCTCCTCACAGAACGGAGCCCAGTAAGTTCAAACAATTACGCGACAGTGAAGTGAAAACGTCTCCTTCACCAACTACAAGAACATAAACACAGTAATAGAAATATTTACATGCATCCTTTATACCAATTGTACACAACGTTTGGTCAAAGAGAGCTGGAGGAAACAATTATTGTGTGATCAACACACACGGACATGCAACACATTTGCAGGTAAACTATGAAGCAAAGCAAAATTATATGTGAATCTTACAGCAGCATCCAAAGAGAAAGTTTCATTTTCTCATGATTGATTCCTTGAGATCTGCTTTTCAACTATTGTTGGAAAATAAAGACATTTCATTGAAGTCCAAATACATCAAAAAGAGAAAATGTGCACGTTTCTCCAACAATACTGGTTATCCTGCTTAAACAAAGTTGGCCTTTATTTAAATGCCTTCAATACATTAGATTAACTTTATAAGACGACACTGCCTCCATCATATTTTATGCTGTTTTCTGTTTTCATAGCCATTCCTTCAGGATTCAACTTAATTCAGACTTAAATATTCTCACAAGTAGTAATGTTGAGTTTCACTCCATATTTCTGTCTTCCACATTGAAATACGTCACTATCAGCCGTATCCTGGCTCTATACGGTAACTTTCATTGTCAAGTAAGTGGAAAATATGTATACATAGTCTAATCATTGCACCTGTTAGTTAGTTTCACACAACAGCTTGTTGTTTTCTAGTTTATGAAATCAAGGTTAACCCTTTATAGATCAAAATCGGATGTTTTGTCTTTATTGTTTTGTTAAAAGATTAAAATGAAGCCCAATTAATGTTTTTGAGGGGTAAGTGCAAAGGTGATCAAAAAGTATATTGGTTTTCACAATTCTCATTGGATGTCCTAAAAAGATAGTCATAGTCTGGGCATGTTGTCCTGTACAATATCCTGCTGTTATGGAAAAGTTGTTTTGTCTCACAAAGAATGAAGTGTCATTTTGAACAGTCTGTGGAACCACTTGTCTCACCTTCGCCGTCTGGAGTGCAGACATGCACCTGGATTATTCTGATAAACAATTAATCTTAAAAAAGGCTCACCTGCTGAAGAATTGTTTCAGCCAAACTCCTGCACATCCTGTACTGTGACATTTGTCTCTTCTTATTAATAAACTATTGAAATTCTCTTGAACTTTTCAATTGTTTTCAGTCCAGTTATGCCTTTTATCTCCTGCGGTTTTACCAGGAATTGTCATGAAGCCTGCAAAAATGATCATTATTTATTTTCTTACAGAATGATTAGATTATTACTAGATTATACCTTTAGATATACAAGACCATATATGGTCATTTTTCAACAAAGGATAAAAACAGAAATATAGTTTTCAGTAAACTTTGATTTCTTGTTCTAATTATACTGTTGAAAAAAGACAAACTGACTGATTCTAAATGACTGCGTCCTCCTATTTGAGGCACATAGAACTAAAAATACATCCATTGATAAAGAGCCTTTCCTTCTTTTGAGACTAGATGAGACGAAGCTGTATTCAGTTCTTGCCTTGTTAAAGTGACCACGCAGGGCCCTGCAGGAGACGGACAACAGACTGAGTGAGGGTGTCAGACTTCGGTCCCGGCTGGAGATCCACCGGGGCGATAAAGCTCAATCCGTCTGAACTCCAATGCGAGCAGCCGGGGCAACACACCGGACTGTGAGTGCCGATTTCACAACAAATCAATCACGTGAACGTAAACAAGAGCTTTACAGGTCAGACGGGTCCTGACAGACAGCGCCTGATCCAGGTTTTGAAGGTGAGGGCACAGTTCAGCCGTGGAGAAAGCAGAGACAAAGAAGAGAAAACAGAACTGTTTTGAAGTGTTTCCCCTCAGGCTGTCACACACAGAACCCGCCGGAGTCGTGTTATGAATAACAGGAGCTGTCACCTCTTCATCAGTCGCGCTCAGCCAAACCAATAAAGATAAGCATCAGCATATGTTCATCAGGGTGAAGCTCATTGAGAAACCCATCAGGGCCTTTTCATTTCTGTCCATCAAGCTCGTCGCTCAACCTGAAGAACTGCTGCTTTTATTGAAGGTTTTACGAGTTTATTAGAGGCTCAGAAACAAGTGGAACTCTTTCATGACACCAAAGAAACCCAAAGAAACCAACAAAGCTGCAAAGATGATTGAATGTGAACTTTCATATTGTGTCACTTTGCTATGGGAATACAGTATTCTCAAAGGAAAGGCTGGGTTGTACGAATACATAATTTGTTATGAGATTTATATCGAGTAAATGCAACAACCACCAATACAATTAACTCAAGTTATTTCATTAGAGATTCATTCAGGGATGTGTTTTGTTTTAAAACAGACTTCAGTAAATGTGAGTGTTTTTTGATTGAAATTGCCAACATGAATGAGAAAGGTCACTGCAGGGCTCAAAGAGAAGTGAAAATGCAAAACTGTTGTGTTTTTCTGCTGTTGACACAACAACGGTGCGCAGAGCCACTGATAACAGAAGTTTTTGAAAAACACTTGGGCTACAACTTCTGTCATTTGTCAATACAAATGTCCCTGTTCTTCCAATGGTAACGTTTATAGCGTATTGTTTGCTGCAAGCATGCGTGTGTGGTTTCAATACGAAAACAAACAACAGTGCCAACTTGTGGCCCAACACAAAAACTACATCATTTTTGTGCGTTTCTCCCATTTCATTGTGAATACATTATTAATTATTGAGGCTGAAATTATTCCTGCGAAAAAACAAATAAACACTAATAGAAAAAATGATGATGCAAACCTCGAACAATAAAGTTTCAAATTTTAAATCCTTTTTTTTTATGAGAACTTTCATCAAAGCCTTTTTTTATTATGGTTTCTAGCTCATAATTTCTAAACATGATTCATAATATGCTTTTAAACCATAATATGAATTGAAACATGAGTCTTTATGATGTGATTATGCACAATTTGGCTCCTACAGTGGCATATTTGTGAGAAATTGGTGTATTTTTAGAGAAAAAGAACAGCTAAATTTATCCGAGGCACAATGTGCACACACATAAACACACACATATTCATACATGTAAAATCTTTGACCGCCAGGGCAAACCACTGCACACAGACGCACTGTTTCATAACCATGTGGGTTTTCTTGACCCTGAGTGACATGAGCAAGGTGCGCTGCCTGCTAAAATAAACATGGTGCTCGTTCTGTCCCGGCAGTGTTCAACATGCCATTCATACACTCCAAAATGTCCCTTAACAGATCGTTGTTTTTACAGAAAACCAAATGAAAAACAAGAAAGTTGTCACGGGTGTTTATTTTTCTTGATGAAATATAACCATTACGCTATGAGCTGATCACGTGTTATTCTGCTGGAAGCACAAACAATGTATTCACAGCCTCCCTGATTACAGTCAACTAAGTGTTTTGAACCCTTTAGCTGTGTAGTGGAACGATGTGGCGCTGCACATTTTGTGTTCACGTCCCTCTCCATTTAAACAGTCCCGCGTAAAGAATGTACAGAATGCGGTGAGTTTAATGAGTCGTCACGTCGTCTGGATCTCGTTCAAAGAGTCAGGCTCTGGTCTGAATAATTCCATTTTATCTCGAAGACTCTGGATTGAAGAGCAATTGAATCAGTGCATCTTTTAACAGAACAGATGGAACAAGTTGGAACAGACATTCAACTTCTAAGAAAATGATGTCAACTTGGATTCTGTGGTGATACCGTATATTGATTGCAACTCCTATGCTGTGAATATGCAGCTTCTTAATGTAAGTTAGGTATTGTTACGTTGCTGAAGAAGCTGAAACACTTTCAACAGCTGTGACACATTATTGATGGTGTTATGTACAGTGCACAACCTTTAAAACGATCTGCCTCATTTATAAAAGAGAGGACTTGTAAAGAGCTCACTTGGGGTACAGATAAGAGTCAAAGCCAGTGTAAAGCCCTGTTTACACAACACTATTTCAAGTGAAAATGGATGCAGAGTTTTTGGTCCGGAATGTTTTCCATTTACACGGCAACGTTTTGAAATCTGTCTGTTTACAAGGAAACACCAGGAACATGTTGAGCCACGAGTGGGTTTGTTTTTGTCATGAAACCACACACATGCAAGCAGAAAACAAAACACTTTTAACATCAATGATGGGAAAACACAGATATTCATATGGAGAGATGACCAAGTTACAGTGACTGTCAACTATAAAAATACAGAGTCCCATGAGAATGTGAACTGGGAGTCATGAAACTCTGGAGGCAAACGTTTCTTATGGTCCTTCTACTTTGCATGTGGAGAACAATTATTATGTTGGCCGTGGTGCGGAGTCTCAGTAGCTGCGTTTCAGAAATGCTTCGTTTTACCGAGTTGACACAGAGTCAGAATGTTTTTGAAGAGTTCCGTTTTATCCTGTTTCCATGGAGATGGCGTTGAAGGGTTTTCAAAAAGTTCCATCTTATGAGCGGTTTTCATTTTTAGTAGCTCCGAATACCGTTGTTGACAACATTGTTGTGTGAACAGGGCCTTGGTGACTTGGTGTGTGTGTGTGTGTGTGTGTGTGTGTGTGTGTGTGTGTGTGTGTGTGTGTGTGTGTGTGTGTGTGTGTGTGTGTGTGTGTGTGTGTGTGTGTGTGTGTGTGTGTGTGTGTTCATGTTTGCTGGTATGAGACAACATTGCATCACCTGGCATCTGTTTTGTGGAACACAAGCGTATGAAGGCACTTGCACATGTCACAGCTGCAGCAGTTAAAAGCCGCCTCCTGGCTCCACCGTGACGCTTTTTTAATGATGAATTACAATAATATGATAGTTTACACTGGTCCCGCGGGGCAGATAGACGCCTAATAAAGTCAGGATTTAGTTACGAGACGACCGTCCACAACCAGCTTTAGGTTGGATGAACCGAACTCGGGCCAAGTGCTGAAACTGAGCACCTTGTTCCAAATCATTGTAGCGTGACCGCAGGAAGACAGACTTTTCACCTCGGCAAGACAAGAGCAGTGTGATTTCAGGAATCAGCCTTAAAAACACATCTACCAAAGAGCAAAGTGAACATGTTTTTAAGCGGGTGTGAGTAAAAGCTCAATCGATATGTTTGGTCTCAACTATGGCTGCATAGTTTTGGCTGAAATCAAAATGCTAATGTTTTGTTTTTTTCATTGAAAACTCAATTTTTGATTTACATTTTTTGGGGAGTGGTGAAACAAAAGAAAAGAAAGTAAAATTCCTTATTATAATAAGGTTTTTGTATCTTTTTTCCAGAAAAATTAAAAACTAAAGTGTGAAACATTAACTTTAACCCAACATGAAGCCAAATTCTGGTCCAGTTTGTTTCAGTCACTAATTACATTCGTAGCATTGCACTTACAAGTTTTTTTGTGAGACACAGGTTTATCTGTAATCAAATCCAGTTTTTTCTACCGTGCATAAAGGGAACGATTCTTTAGCGACACCGCAGCCGTAATCCTTTCCCATGTCGCTATTTGTCTACATCAGTGAAGCCATACTATCTCCACACAACTGACCTGCGACAAAATCTTGCTTTCTGTCAGCTGATGCCATGATCAGTTTTCATTTTTGCTTTAGTCTCAACCAGCTCTTATGAAACTGCATTGTTTTCTACATTTTCAATATTGCAATATAATGATCCACCTGTGTCAGTTAACTGGGGTTCACTACATATGACGGTACAAAAGCAGAGAGAATAAGTGAAACAGCAACATTGCAGCTCATAACCTAAAACAAGAAGCTGAACTTTGTGCAATCCTGCCTGGATATTTCTTTCAAAATGAATCATAAATCACTACATTGATCATTTGCCTTGGAAAGATAACTCAGACATTAGCATATTCCTACGGTTTCTGGAAAGCAACAGAAAAGAAGCTCTGCATCATTTACTCTTAAGTAGTGAATGTGGTCTTTACTATTTTAGAGTTTTAAGCACAAAAGTCAAGCGCAAATGTTGAGTGGAAAGCACAGTACAGCACAACTACAGTAGAACCTGTGAGAAATGGAGCCAATAAGAGTTGACAAATCGCTGTGCAGACATATTTAACTCTTAACATGCCGTAATGATGGGACAACCAGCCTGATGAGGACAACGGACAGGTTTTCCTGGCAAATTTCAAGCAACACTGAAATGGCCAAAATACTTGTGGTTTTAAAGATATAACAAGTTTATTATGAGATGATGACGTCACTCAGACCCCCACATTGCCCTAATGGAACAAAAACAATTTGTACTGCTTCCTTTTCTCACCTTATACTTCTTTTGCAAGAATACATGCATACATTCCTACATTTCATACTTTAGTGTAGAGGAGTTTATTACAGACTCATATAAAATCAACAATGATAATAATAATATTAACGCAAACAGAGCTCTGGTATCGGAATAATATCGGTATCGGCAGATATTCAAATCCGGGTATCGGGATCGGATAGGAAGTGGAAAAACCTGGATCGGTGCAGCCCTAACCGCAGTCCTTCCTTTTCACCCAATCATGCCACAGAGTCCCTGATTAAACAAGTAAGAATGTAAATTGCTGCACCAGAAAAACAAAAACATTCCCACTGGCAGCCTAAACAGATCATACCTGGGCAATGTCATCATTAGTAGTTTAAACTCCACCACAGAGCAGGTGCTGAACATTTGCAAGCTGTGAAGATGCGTGCGAAACGGAGAGACGACATTCAGTCAAAGCAGAACCACAACCAGAGGAGAAGGGGAACAAACATCCAGATGGTGAAACATCCTCTTCCTCAGAGCTGTGCTGCAGGCTGCGATGGCCTGCAGGCTGACTGATGGCAGACACACCGAGAGACAACACTACAAAGTCGTCACGGAGCTCAGGTTGTAAATGTTACAAAATAAAGAATGAAAAGCTTTTTTCTTTTATTTATGTCTGGCCCCAAACATCTGAGGAACTCCGGTCTGAGAGCTATCAGCCGCTCCATCTGCCATCTGGTTCCAGTTGGGCCGGGGACGAGATTACGGTCGGGGAGTTGAGACTCTGGTCCAACATGTGGTTTGACGACCCCCCCCCCCCCACATGCCCATTTGTTCACACAAACCAAACCACAAGCTGTGACCTGCTCTGCTCCTAGAACCACGCCGACGGCCCGGTACTGTGCACTGTGCCACAGCGCCTGGTCACAGGCTGGCTAATGGGCTCCAGATCGGGGCTCGCCGGGCACTGGGGCCTCGGATCAGGTTTCATTAGATGCAGATGTGCGGTTATGGATCTGGCATTATATTGGAAGTGACATCATGGGGCTCAACCTGCTCGGCGCACGTGAGAATCTCAGCGACGTGGTTGGTGCTGCGCTTTTGATCCGGTCTCACTCAAGGGCTTCAAGATGTGACATAACTGCTGCACAGGGCGCTTAAGTGATTATGAATGGCAAGATCACAGAGTCGTGGGTGTCAGAAGACAAATGAAATCCCATGAAAACTATGCATATCTTATTCATCATAATGAAAAGTAACGTGGCGTTTGAAACACTGTTAGTATAATTCACATGTTTGAGACATCAAGCTCTTCTCTGAAACAGTGTCTCTTGATAATGGCGGCATTTTTGTAAATCAATTCAAATGTAAACACTATAATCACAAAAACTGAAGGGTTACACCCAATCACTGCACATTCAAATCCATGTGTACGTGTTCTCACAATGTCAATGTTTATAGCATTTTGTTCCTTTTTCGAGCATGTGTGTGTGGTTTCAATACAAAAACAAACAACAGTGCCAACTTGTGGCTTCGCATGATGACGACATCATGTTCGGTGCTTCTATGTAAATGAACATCATTTTCAAAACGTGTAAACGTAAACCTTTCTTGAAAAGAAATTTTTGCTTGAAATGTTGTGTAAACTGGCCTTAGGCTTTGGAAATGAATTGTGTCTTTACGTCATGCTGATATCTAAAGATTTATATCAGGGAAAATGCTTCAGAAGATGCAGAAGAAATACAACAATGAGAATGGATGTTATGAGAATGGATGGATGTTAAATATTTGCCCAGAATTTTCTGCCAATTCAAAAGAACCAGAGCAGAGCTTATGATGCAAAAACTAACCTTTAACCTTTAACACTGCAGGTAAATCCTACTGCTGGTGTCCAACTGAATCCATCTATAACCAGAAACAGTGTTCTCATATTCTCAGTATATTACCCTACATGTACACTCAGATAATATGAATCAAACTAAAGACCGTACACATATAAAATACTTTTTTAGTTTTTGTCTGATATCTTTGTGCTAAAACATTGTGAATGCAAGAGAAATTCTTGATTTTAGGGATGCACTGATACCGATACCAATATCAGTATCTACTTAGGAGAAAAAAACCCAAAAAATATGTACATGCATGAGATCAAATATCGCTCAGGAAATCTATTTGAAGGCGTCTTTGACATCTCACATGCAGCACCTTGCATCAGCTGCAATGTTCACTACACAATAGTGTTTAGCCATAAAGACCCAATAATAGAGTGAATCATAGAATCAATCCAGATGTGGATTTAGAAATATTGAATATCATTCATAGGATTAAGCAAGACAAAATCACAAAGGCTTTACCTTTAGAA
Source organism: Blennius ocellaris (assembly GCF_963422515.1). Classification (NCBI taxonomy): domain Eukaryota; kingdom Metazoa; phylum Chordata; class Actinopteri; order Blenniiformes; family Blenniidae; genus Blennius; species Blennius ocellaris. The sequence goes on along the minus strand of NC_137664.1, from coordinate 20,317,611 downwards.
AGCACGAATGAGTTACTTATTGATTCTGAGCAGAAGTTGAAAGAAAAGCTCTGATGTCTGCAATGAATTTCTTGTGATGTATCTTAAGCCAACAAACTATTGGACTAATCATTACAGTCTTAGTAAGATTTCACTTTAATTTCATGGAAGAGTATCCAGCAAGAATCTGTTGTTGGCCAGCAATAAAGATAACCTCAGGATCAAGTCCTCACAGCGCAGAAAACATTTGGAAACGACGTAATCTAAACCACATTCACGTCATCTATGGTGAACATGACTGAAAACATTTTTTTTCTGTCTTTCAGAAGAAGCATTCCAGATTACGAAAACGTTTACTGAAGATTCACATGAAGGCTGCTCAGTTTCCCAGAAGGTCAAGACAGCAAGTCAGCAATTATCACTTTTGAAATGGGCATGTTAGAGGTTTGCTGGCCGTTATGTGAGCGAACGGCTCATCGTGAGAAGTGCGGAGACACAGTCAGCAACACCTCCTAAAAGTCTCAAAGGCGTTTGTTCCCAGCAGCTGTGCTGCAAACTGCTCTGGAGATGCCGATCTCACAGGGTCAGAGGTTAATACAGGCTATTCCAGGCATATGGGAGATGGCTAGGAGAGATAGATAGATAGAAGGATGGATGAATACAAGGATTGGAAATGACACACACATGCCTGAATTCAAGCCCCTTTGAAGCCGAGCATGTTTTCACCCAAAGAAAGCATAAGAAACTGTATCTTGGAAACAAGTTGCTCTCGTAAATTAAAAAAAAAACCAAAAAACGTCACTTTATGTGACAACAGTCCACAGCCGGCCACTGTGAAGACTTGTAGTGTTTTGAGTATCTCTTTATATGAAAATGACGCTAAAAGCCACTGAAATGGATATTGTTTTCAAAGCATTGATGCAATACCTTTCTGAAATGCAAAATTTCAAAAACGATCAATTTTCACTTGTAACGTTGAGGAAACAGGGCCTGATTTTTTGCAGGGCAGATGATCTTTCAGAGGATGCATTATGTTGCAGTTTAAGGTGACAAATGTGACAGTTTCATGAAAGAATAGTCAATGGCTTTTCAATTAAACTGTGTCACATAACAGGAATTCATCCAACTGCTGCCTTTCACTTCAGGCAATCAATGGAGTGGTTTTGACCACAGCTGAAGGTGAGAAGAAAATGAAAGAATCCAAACATAGAAAAGTCTCAGAGGAGAATAGGAAGCTGCATTTGGGCATATTTATTCCAGAAAAATGTGTTTGCATGCAATGTTTTGAAAACAATGTCTGTTTCTACAGAAATGCTGAAAACAAGGTAATTTTCCGGTAAGACCACGACTTGGTACTGTTACTTATTTTTGTAATGGAACCACATGCACATGTGCACAGAGAACAATACGATATGAACCTTAACAATGGTACACAGACATTCGTATGCACAGAAGATGACGTTGGATTGTTATTCCAGGTGACTCAACTATAAAACCACTAAGTCTCAGGGGCATGCTATGACTCGGGATTTTCTCTTATTGAGGTAACTTCAAGGATTAACACTGGGTTTTCCTTACTTCAACGCTCGTTCACCAGGATCAATCACCATGGTAACTTACTCTAAATGTCTAACCTGCTCCCAAGTCGGTTATGTTCTGGATAAGATCGCAGTGAGTGTAAAAGCCCCGCCTCCAAACCAATCAGATCCCTTGGAAAATGACCTGCCCATCCTTAGATAATCCTCATTGGTGTGCAGGTTCAGAGCAGAACGGAGCGGTGAAGAGAGGAGACAGAGTTTATGGAACAATCTTTTTGACAGAGTAAAATAAAGCCTTGTCACTGAGGCTTTGAAGGATGTTTGTTCTTGTTCTCGACTTGCTCCAAGTCTGTTTCGCTCCACGAGGGTTGCATTTGTAATGACTAGGTTCATAATAATGGTCACGCCTGACAGAACTGCAGAAACATTTAATTATGGAGTGGCCATCTACTCGTGCCGTCACGGTGAGGAAATAATATTCCAACACAAAATGCGCTCACATGGAGAAATCTGAGCCTCAAAACAACTCAAAATATAAACTAAGAGAAGAGCACTGGGGAAGTTCTGCCTGAAACGTTTCTGCTGTAATAAAGTGAAACTGAGTGATCACAGTGCCGTACCTTATATTGTCCAATGAATTAATATTGCATTATCTCACAAAATAAGTTGGGAATTTTCTGGCTGCGGCAACCGTGTTGCTTTTAGCATGGTGGATGTGTTTTGATTCTTCATGTTTTCAGAGCATAACTGCTCCCTCAATACACTGCAGGGTTTCTCCATGTGTGCGATTGGTCCAACACTGCAAACCGCGCCCCTTTCGTGTGAACGCGCACTGATCCTGAAGGAAAAACTCTCGGTTAAATTACTAAGTTGTTAACCCGTTTTGTGTTAACGCTTATCTGTTAACCAGGGAACAGAGAGAGATCCTGAATATGTTTATCACAGGTCGTAGTATAGACCACTGGAGAATATGAACGGGGAGGCATGACACTCTGGAGACAAACATTGTTCTTATTGTCCATCTACTGCACATGTGCAGAAGAACTATTTACTGCAGTCATGGGGCGTATGTGGTTTCCACTGTTTCGACGGAGACCTTGTCGGAGCATCAGTGGATTCGAGTTGGATTTGTGCTTTCCCTTGAAAACGCTGTTGTGTAAATGTGGCCTTTGTTTTACTGCCCATGATGGTTCACCAGTACATGCGATATGTGGAGAGAAATAAATGTTAAACTTGTTTTGATTTTGGGCTGTAGTTGTCTTGGCTGGGGCCTGTTAAAATTGATAAGAACAGGTGCAAACCAGCTTACTCGCAGTTCCTCTATTTTGATGTCCCGTGACTGGAAAAGCACGGGCGGGGACAGCGAGGAGGAGGGAGACCTTGGAGGAGATAGAAAAAGGAGGCAGTAAGGCTGAGCCGGGGCTCATCTTCATTCTTTTCCTCTGTATTCGCTTTGGCCCTGTTTTTTGGTTCTGAGAAGCAAGATCCATCCGTGGTGAAAGGCTCTGAGAACCCAGAAATATTTCTGTAAGTGTTTTTTGGTAGATTGCTTTGTAATAAAACTCATGTGTTGATTTCATTCTCAAGTTTCATGTTTGGTGGCTTCAACTCACTGTGGTTTTCCATTTTCCTTACACGGGGAGCGAGCAGTCCCTCCTCGGGGGAGCGGGCCCCAAAACAGGACATAAACCAACACTATAAAGCAATGCTGAAAGAGCTAAATGGCTGAAACTGAAGCTATGAGCACCAAGTAGAATGTAAATCATTGAATTAATGTTGACATCTTTCCATAGAAAAGTTATCTGTAGCAGCAAAAGCAAAGTCAAATGGAAATAAAGACTTACAAATTAGGCAAATTGTGTGATGATTTACATTTCACTGTATAAAGAGCAGGAGAAATCAAGCGTCTAATTAGTGAAAATTAGTGTACAAACGTCACAAATGTTATCAAGTTTGCTTCATAATCTGTTCAAATTTCATCAAATCTTTGGATAACGACCAATTTATAATCCCTTACCTCCAATCTAATCTTCAATTCTTGAAACACATGGCGGATCAAGTCTGCAGCTCCTTCACAGATTCATGTCAGATGGGATTAAAGGCCGGCAGCATGGTTATCTATCCACCGCCTGGCTTTTAGGCGCGCACACTCGTCCGCCCAGCTTCAAAGTCTCATCTGAGCTGCTTTGACAAAGACACCTTTGTAGAACAGATAAATCAGCGACGGAGGAATTTCTCTTTCACCGTCGCCGTGAGAATGAACACAATTCATCAAGTCCAAGTGAAAGGAATGTTTCATGTACTGTACAGGTGATTTATGGACGTCATAAAGGGCTCAGGAACCAAGGTGAGCGAGGATTGCACAACAGACCACAGTGGAAGATATTTAGTAGAGTCTCTGGTCTGTTCTGTTTTACACAGTGTGGATTATCATAATAATATCAGAGGATTGATTTAATCCAAAGTGAATCTATTGTACACCTATTAGTTTTCAGTGAGGAGGCTTATCAGTGACTTCAAATCAAGTAATGTCTGATCCATGAAGCCTCGTCTGCTTTACTGTTACTGAAATGACTCCACCTTGCTGATGACATCATCAATAGATTCAGGTCTGCTGAAGCAGGGAGAGACTAAAACATGCTAGGACAGGGGCTCTCGAGGACCGAGGTTGGAGACCTCTGGTGAAACTTCCGACTCTGTGCAGTGAATCGACTTACTGGTGTGGCTCCTCATACGGCTCCTCCTTCTATTCCACCTAATCGTGTTCACCCAACCAATCAATAGACCAATCAAGGGATCCTATGAAAACATTGTCAAGCTGCCAAAACCAAGACAAAAAACACTTGATGTCTGTCCATGGTAATCAGGACCTGGCAGGAAACCAGGGGGTGACTGGATCACATGTTCAAAAGTGGATATATGGGGACAACCTCCATATTCTGACCTTGTTGAGCAGCTCTTGGATTTTGGCCACGGGTGCCTAAAGATGCACTGAAAAGAAACTTTGATCACATCTAAATTCACTGCTGGCAAAGGCTACGAGATGAGGTCATCGGCTGTTTCATTGGATTGACTGCAAAATATTTATGGGATAGAAGTTCCAGTGCAAACTTTTCTGGTAAACTTAAATGAGAATCCTCATATAACTGTCCCTATCTGCTTTTGCATGATTCATGACATGTGAATAGATCTCACCTGGGAAAGACCGACAGATGGAAATGTCCAAACTATGCATAATATGGAAAGTGGCCCATTTTTAGTTGGTTTGTGGAATGTCGCATACAACAGGATCCGACCGTGAGGATGCCTGTTTGTCCAAGTATGACAGCCACTTGACCACTGCTTTAACTTTCATTGTGTTTTGGGTGTCTGTGCATGGAGTCACTGAAAACAAAGCTGATTTAAAATCGCTTCAACTCCATGGAAACGGGGGGGAAACACAACTGAAACGCTGCTACTGGTCATGCACACCATGGCGTAGTAACTACTTCTTCTCCATACGTGTGAGTAGATGGACAATAACAACATTTCCTCCAGAGTGTCATGACTCCCAAGTCGCCATATTGATGAGGAGGCTTCAGTTGATCCGTCACATCATGACAGCCGTCCGGCAAGCTTTCCTCAACAGGTTTGTACTTCTTGCGACAGTAAGCGCAAGGAGCAACAGACCAACTTTGTTCCCCCTTCCTTTGATTTGCAGTATCAGCAGAAACCACACATTTCTGAATGAGGTTACATCTGGAGCAGGTCTTTGTTTAACAAAGGAAACCTGACAGTAAAATAGTAAACACATGAGGAGTAACATAATCACAAACAGCTTTGAAAGGGGTCTTTCCCTTTTACATGTCACTCCTGAAGGCTGAGCGGGTTGTATATTTTTGTTATTTGTGAGAAATCACCTGAAGGCGAGTTGGCTCCAGAATATGAGCATCTCTTCAGCGGGTGCATGGGAAGAGAATACTGCGCCAAGAATTGTAGTGATTGCTGCAGAGATGAGCAGCTCCGTCCACGCTCACTGATTGTATCGGGGAAGACTACCACGGCAATGTTACGTAACGTAATGCCATCAACTCGAAGTGCAAAAATAGGCAGGGCTCAATCAACAGCCTGCCAGCCCCCGTCGGTCTAATCTAAACTCTCAGCTGGCTCCCTCTCAGACTCCTCTGTTTGGGTTTCTCCGTGATGGCGTGGAGGAAATGTGATCAAATCCATGCATTAGAGTACACAACGCGTAATGTTGTGGAAGCCACTCAAAACACTCAATAGCTCCTGGCAAAGGTCCAACGTGAGACCGACCTCCACTGGTTTTGGGTTCCATTAAAAAGCTTGGCGTGTCACTGTGTCAACAGTACTGATAAAGCAAAGCCAGAGCCAGACAAGGAAAGCAGTGATGAGACGACATGGCAGCACGGGGAGAACAATGTTTTGATTAGCTTAAGTCTGCTCGCCACAATGAAAGCATTCCATGTGATTTAATAACTACACATGACTTTTAGCTTCCACATGTGTTATACGCAAACTGAAGACATTTTCTCAGCATGATGTATCTGACAAGTCCAGGCGTCTCTACTGGGTCGTGTAAAATGGATCTGGGGATCAGGCTGGGCTGGTTCCTCTGCAGTCTGCTCTGTAATAAAGCGATAAAACATTTTAATCTGATGGATTTAAGGATTGATCAACTATGGTGAGGGCAGTCTTAATGAAAAGGTGGAAATAACTCAAAGTTAATGCTGAATTGGAAAGTAAAGAAATGAGGAATATCAGTGTGAGCAATGTATGAAGAAGAGAGTTGGACTTTTTCATTTAACGCTTTGAATTTACGACGAGACTTGTTGATGTTCAATAAAGGCTTCGGGTTAGGTTTTAATTAAAGAGACAGACATGTCTTAAAAGTTCTTGATTTTTCTTTGAGGAGCTGTTGAAGTAATAACAAACTCCTGTTAAAAGTAATTGGCCTGTAGTGAAAATAGCTCCAGCCTTATTGTTTCATTATGGTCAGAGTGTCGTCCTTCTTCTTCTTCTTCCTCCTCCTCCTCCTCCTCCTCACCGGGGCGGTGAGCTGATTCACTGACTGGAGCAGCAGCTGACGAGAACTGGAAGTTTTTCATCTGGATCCAAAGTGAACACCTGACGTCAGGCCAGCGCGTTGCCATCCTCCTGCGTTTGAAGGAGCCTCAAAGCGTGAAGTGGCCGTGTTATTAGCTGCATGAGCACATGAATTTGGACGAAGTTTTCAGAGGTTGATGAAGAAAACATTCACAAATGGGTGGCGTTGAAACGTTGGAGGGTGTGATTGACAATTCCAGGGTTTCAGGACGAAATCGGTTTATACTGTTGGTGCACTGAGTTTTCGTATTGATAACTTTGGGATTCAATTTTATTTCAATGGCGCACAATACAACCGTCATCTCAAGACCCTTTTACATAGAAAAACCCAACAAATCCACATGATTAAGCAGAGACAGTAGAAAAGAAAATCACCCTTTTAAGAGGAGCAAACCTTCAGAACCAGTTTCAGACTCTACTCAATTCAATTCAAACATAAATTCGCCCGCAGCAGATGAAATGATCAAACTGTAAAAACTGTGCCATGTAAGCAAACCTCCACCTCCGTTCTTTCAATCCATAAAAAAAGTCTGCAGAACAGGATTTATGTGTTCCACCTATTGACACAAGGTATTCTCCAGCCCCGTAGCTTCACCTCACCATTACACTTCAACTTAACCCTGACCCCCAACCTTCACTGAGCAGTGACTTTTGGCCTACAACCACATCTAACTCCTGAAGACATCAGACATATGGTGTTGTTTACCATTTCGGTCCCTACAAGGTAACTTAGACCCCCCAAGGTGAGCAAACCAACACACACAAGATTGTTGTAGCATAACTTCTGGGGCCCAATTCACAACATATTGGATTCCCTGCCGTTGCGTTTTGGCCACGAGGCTGATGGGACTGAACAGCTCTCAGGTTGCAGACCCCACAGTGTCAGTAAAACAAGTGCACACACACACACACACACACTCGTTTTCACAACCCACCTCTTAACGCAGTGCTTTTCCTTCCTTTGCTTTTTGTTCTCCCCAGGGTAACTCTGATCCCATCACTGTTCTGAGCTTTTTTACGGCCATACGGCGTATAGTCATTACCTTACGCCGCACTGTTGCATTCAGTTCTTGTAGGTTTATCGTATTCAAACTTTATACATAAGTGATGTATGCCGAACTTCGATTATGGGTAAATGGATTTGACTTAAAGAGAGCTTTTCAACTGCTTTATGCCATTGATCACATTCACCCATTGACCCCCCCACCACCCCAGCCACAGACCGCTTGTAAAATATCACTGACAGTTAATATTCCACATTCAGCCCAGTTTGATCTTGAGCTTACCGGGCTGATAACATAGTGGCATTACAATGTTTAAATCTAAACTTTTTTTTCATTGTTGTGGTGCAGAGTATAGGCGATGAAAATTTCTATAAAAAAAAAAAAAAAAAAACTATTACTACAGACTACAATCTCAACACAGCGAAGTGTAAAATACAGTGAAATGTCCAAAGTACTCCTCCAATAGTTGTTGCATTATGTATGATTTTAGAAACTCACCCTGACAGCATGGCTTTGAGGCTAATTCTGGTTTACGAACAATCATCCCCAATACCTCAGCTCAGGTCTCAGTGTGTGTTGTGGTGCTACTCTCAAGAAATTTGTTCAGAAAAAGCAAAAAAAATTATGTTTTCATTAGCGATTTCTTCCATTTGCTTGACGGTTTAAACTGGATTGGAGTCACTCGTGGGACAGTTTTGACCCACAGGTCCAATGTTTGACACCCTGTCTTTGATTGTTAGACTTTCCCGACAGCTTGTTCTCATGAGGAGGCCAGTTACCACACAAAGTCAACCAGTGAAGCAAATTTGTAGGTCAGGTGTCCCAAACCGTGGTCCTGGAGAGCTGCTGTCCTGCACAGTTTAACTCGCTCACTGCTTCAACCCACTTGAATAGAATGATCATGTTATCAGCGAGCACCACAGCAGGGCGAGGACTAAAACAAGCAGTACAAGGGCTCACCAGGACCTGGACTGAGGACCTAAGTCTACCTTATTCACCTCACAATGAAACAACACACACAGAGAATGTTTAGGTCTTTTGGACCAGGCAGTGACAAAAAAAAAAAAGCAAAAATAAAGAAATAAATAATACCAAAACAGTTTTGAAATGTGAAAGCGTTTCCCTCTGAGCTTAATAGAGTATTTATTTTATTTTCTAGTCTATAAGAGCTGAACTCTTGTTATGGCGACATGTGTTAATTATTTTCATATTAATTGAAGTGAATAGTCATGAAATAAACTTATAAGTTATTTTAGTCCAAATCTCTAAATTACAACCAGTTTTCAGAGCTCAAATGTGAAAAAGACCCTCACTATTCTCTTTTATGAAGTCAAATGCAAAATAAAATGTAAAAAAAGTCACACAAGCAAAGCCTTTATAAAAGTCTTATCGTATTTCCATGCATTTTTCCCCACCTCGGTAGTAAAAGAAAGTCACACAGGCCGTTAACCTGCTGTCATGTTTATGACCACAGACATAAAGTGGATGTGGGACTTGTCATCCTTGTAAAGCGGCTCTTCGGCAGTGCGTCATGACGCACGGCTCTTACCTGCGCGCAGCATCCCGGAGCCGGACTCTCCTCCGAAACCCTCCGCCGAGTCCTCAGGTGAGACGGCGCGTGCCGCCAACAGCCACACGAGGCACAGTGAACATTTCACCAGGCACAGCAACATTTCCCTGCCTCTGTGCAGCACGTGCAAAGAAGAAGGTTGCAGAGAAGAGGAATCTAACCCAGAAACATCTTAAGATGTTCTGATCCCTGCGCTTCCTCGTGAAGAATGGATTCACTGAAACAAACTGGTCATCTTCTTCACCTCTCCTCCTCCTCCTCCTCCTCCTCCTCCTCCTCCACAGCCTTTCTCCTCCTGCAGCTGCACCTCCTCACTGCAGCCCCACCACAGGCCCCGCCCCTTTCCCCTTTAATGCAGGCCAATTAAATTCCTGCAGAGCCTTCGCCCGTTCTGTCCTCAGCCCAGTGTCCAACTTCATGAAACATCAAGATCCTCCACTGCAGCCTCTGCTCACAGCGAGACTTCACACTGGACCAGGACTCAGCAGGAGAGTGAACAGGTGGACAGGCAGAAGAAAGCAGAAACGCTTGAATTCGCTGCTGACTAATACAAGTCTCAAAGCCTCCGCTCAGTGTTGTGTTGTGTCCATTACTCCTCAGGAATAATTTTGTTAAAAAAGCATGTGCAAGAAGAACTATCTCCTACAGCCATGGCCTGGATGTGTTTTATCAGTGGCAGAGTTGGACCGTTGTCAAATCGTTATATTTTCAGAGGCTCCGAACACCATTGTCATGTAAACACCCGAAACCCTACAAAGGTTTTCGCTTAAGAAAACCCAGTTTTACATCCCTTCTGTGCCGTTACGTTTATGTCAGTTCAGAAAATGGAAAGATATGGAAACTGAGTTCATATCATTCAAATTAGACTTAGGCTCTGTTTACACGACAACGATTACGAGTCGATCCGCAAAACTTTCTTCACTTTTGAGGGGTTCGTTTACACGATGCACTGTATCCGCAGAGTTTTTAATCCGGCTCCCAAGGTGGAAAGTTTCTTTCACAGCCGCTAATCCCTCCTGCTGGAGGCTATAGCCTCCCCCTTACTTCCCCTTCCATCCCTTGTAAACAAACATGGCGACCTGCAGTCAGTATCCTAGTTTGATCGTCCATATCAGTAGTTTTATAGTTGAGAGTTCACCCCCGATCACATCCGATGCGTCATGAGTCCATGCGGATGTCGGGTACTCTCCATTTTCTTCATGTTTATAGTGTACTCTTCATTACAAAATCAAGCAACAGCGCCCTCCAACGGCCCGGCATATTAACTACATCGTTGTCCCTGCGTCCGCTGCCACACGTTGTCGTGTAAACAGGGCCCGAGGCAGAAGTTGTGTGTTTTCTCTGGCCTGAAATATCACAGTCGCCCATTGTTGTGAGGCAAAGAAAGGAAGAAGGTGTGTACTCAGGAGAAGAGACAGAATCAACCTTCAGCCACAACAGTATTGAAAGTTTTCACATTTTTTCACAGCCGTGGTAAACAAGCAGGCAGCAGTCAAAATGTTTGCTTGCATTAGATTAAAACTATAAATCATCTGCTGTCCATGTGTGAAAAGAATGAGTTAGAAAACAAGTCAGTGGTGATGTGATGCGGCTCAAACTGTCACCACACACACTCGTGTGAAATTAAAGTCAGCGATTGCGCTTGAAAGCCGGGGCTTTTCTCAACCACAACATGAACGCAGTGTTACTCATTTAAGGCATTGTGATACATTACATGACGTGAGTATTTGATATAAATGTAGAAAATTCTGCTTGTTTTAACAACTTGTAAAAATTTCAAAGAAGACATTGAGTCTTTCAAAAAGATTTCTCAAGAATATAGCGGACACTGAGACCTGAGCTGAGATGTCAGTGATGCGACCATGAAAGATATCAAACCTCAAAGTCATGCTGTCAGTGTGAGTTGGTAAAAAGATGCAACAGCAATAGGAGTTTATTTGGGGACATTTCACTGTATTTCTTTCAGCACGTTTCATTAAAATTGGCTGACTTGTAGTCATTGTCTGTTGGAATTGTTTGATTTTGTGAAAATACAGACGTCTTCATTACATACACGCTGCAAGCACAACAACGAAAACCTTTAAAACTTTAAACTTAAAGGTTATTATGGCACTAGCATACCCACCTGGCCCACTCGAGATGTGTGTGGCATCTGAAGTAACATCTGTGAATGCTTTATTTTATATTGGACACAAAACATTTTCCTAAGGTGTGGGTCATATAAATCCCTCTACATATTAACTGCATTATATTTCAAAAGAAAACCCCTTTTTAAATTATTTAATTTAGTCAAAACTGGTTTTGATTTCTACCACTAAATCACATTGAAGTGGACCATGTAAATGGTCTCTAGGTAATATTGCTCCATGGTTTGTTCCAGAAACACAAAAACAAGCCAGGAACAATAACTGGCTGTCATCATGTGCACTTTCTTTCTATCTGATTAGACAACCTGATGTTTTTCAAGGCATTTATCCGGGCAGAGAGGAGCTGCTGGAGGTCAAGATGAGGATCAGAGTGAGAATCCAGGATGATTTAAGTGACTTTGACTGTTCAATGGTTGTTGATTTAGAAATGGCTGGTTCGAGTGTTTCACAAATGTTGGGATATACTGGGGGTTTTTTCACTGACAACCATATGTACAGTTTACAGAGAACAGTGTAAAGATGGAAAATATCAGTGAGTTCCAGTTCCCAGGGCGTTGGCGTAAAAAGAGTACTGGAGGACAAACCAGTGGTTATAACACAGGTCTGCAGAAGATCATTATTGAACTCAGATCAACCTCGCAGGAGAAGACAACCACAGTAAGGTGTCATAGAAACAAAGTAAATCCAATGGAAGATTTAAAAACCATATCTGATGAATCTGGACTTCATGAAACATCATTAAGCAGCAATAAGTCTCGTTCCATAGCGACACAAACAACACAGGTAACGGCTCTGGCCTGGCCGATTGAATATCTTCCTTTGAAGACTATATTTTAGGTGATGGTACTATTTTGTTCACCATTATGATCATCCTACTATTAATGTCGATTTGTAGTCAATTTCATCTCCAATATTAAAACACTTTGTAAAATGTTGTTTTTAAGAGGCATTCTATAAATAAAGTTGCTGTGGATGATGAATCATTTCTACTGCTGCTTTCACTTGATTGGCTTAACGTTTCACATGAATCTGGACTGTTCAGGGTCTTGGCTCTGCTTTGATAGTGTGGCGTGGACTTCCGATGTTTTGAGTCCTACTACACTACAACGATTTAAAAACAGAAATGGCAGAAATGCTGAAAATGTTTGCTTTCATGTTTGGCCACTAGTGGGTACTGTTCTTTTTTTTTTTTTTGCAATACGGTGATTGTCAACTAATAAAACTTTCAAGTCCCCGCAGAATATGGACTGAGAGTCATGACACTCTGGAGGAAACGCCATTGTTATTGTCCATCGACTGAGCATGTGCAGAAGAGCTATTTACTACAGCCATGGTGCGCATGCAGGTTTGCCTGCGTGAAATGTACGTTTTTTTCAAAACGTTCCATCTTTGGAGCCGTTTTCACAGAGCTGTGTTTTCAGCGCCTCTTGACTCTAGAACGAAAGCAGACGAGGTCAAACCAGGATGTACCTCACGTTGTTGGGGGTGAACGTACCTGCAACTGTTTCGCTGAAAGAAACAAATGTGCAGAAAGCAACATGTAGGAATGTTTCATCGGATGATGTTCAAGCATCGGATTCAATGAAATGTAATGAATTCCAAACCTCAGTAATGAGACACTTCAGTACAGCGTTCAAATATCCGCATGTTGCCATTTCATCATCATACCTCTTTATTCAAGGACTTATATTCATACAAAAACCAAACGACTGCGGGAGACACAGTCAAGAAACAGATCAGGCAGCGAAGGATTCAGCCGCTCCAGAAACAGCTCGTTTCCACTTTGGCAGTTCTGAGAGAGAGAAAAAAACAAAACAATTCAAGCTTTTTTTTTTGGTTTTTCTTGTTTTCTTCTTGCTTTTTACCTGAAATTGATACATTTGTTGTTGTATTTTGATAGAAGATAGAAAATACCACCAGTACATAAATCATACAAATCATGACCTTAGTGAAGCAGAACAATTCCTCAGTTCTTTTTTTTTTTTGGGGGGGGGGGGTCTTTTTGTTTTTTACATGCACATTTTCTTTTCAGAACATGCAACCGGGACATGTGGAAAGGGGGCAGCCATTCAAAACCTGTGAGAGAGCAAACAAAAACAAACCGTGGCACCTTGTAAAGGTTTGAACATGTCGATTCTATATATTTCTTTAATACATTTCAGGTCTACTGCTCCAATACAGCAACTTACAACGACAGGCAATCTATTGTTACGGTGACAGAGACCAGACCCACACCGACACTTAGACTTTACTGCTTTAAAGTCTCACACGTCTCCTGTTAGAGCCATCAAAAAGATTTCACATTTATGGAACAAGGAAAAAATGAGGAAACAATCCGGACAACATATTTGGAAGGTCTGCACTTTCAATCAGACTCGTGAAACTCCCAGAAGATATTAAACTTGTGCAATGAAATCTGAAGGTTTTAATAAAGGTAAAGTGGGCCACTACACAATTACAATGGTCCATTGAAGAATGAAAGGTCTGCCTGGTAAACAATCACATGTGACACGTCCAAGTTTTTATCCCGAGGGACAACATTTGCTCGTGTTCTCTAAAATCTTTCATGTTTACGTCCTGTAAAAATGGGTCAAATAAACTGCAAAATGTGTTTTCAGTGTCTGCAGAACTTCAACTGGTGTGGAAAACCATTAAAAACACATTATCAACCATAAAACAGCACGAGTTAATGTGTTTTCACACACACAATCACTGGATTTATGATTCCCACATGCACTATCACTACCAATTCATTCAGTATCGCTGAATCTGAACGTCAGCATGGGCTGGACATTAAATGAATCTACGGTTTCCCGCAGTTTTGTAAAATGACTGTTTTTAAAAGCATTTAATAAAAGACTGCTACTGTCACACCAACACATTAAATTGAGGACTAAAACATCTGCAATCTCTTATGGCCTGTATCAAGAGATTTTTCATTTTAGCAGCGCTGAAAACATTTTGGTTCGGTCTTATATTGAGGCTTGGTGACTGTCGGAAACATAAAACAGATCATCAGAATCTTTATCCTGCAATGTTATGATAAGAAGAGGTAGAGTCGGAGTATGGTCAATGTTTTGTGTCATCCTGGCAGAATATTAGTCACTCGTGGTGAATCACAGCACAAAAAAATGGAAAATCTAATCTGTGGAAGGTTGCATTAACAGGTAGAGAAATTCAGTGTACAACTTGGATCACTTGAAATTGAAATGTATGAGGCATTTATTCATCCTTTAAAAAACCTGCAGTAGACAGGCTTTGATTTGGAGGAACAGGAAGCTGCACTGACACTCGCAGTGGTACCAGCATAAAAAAATAGAATGACACAGCAAGAGGCAGGAGTCATCATGCTACTTTTACTGAGATGCAGGAAGCCATATTAGGAAATGCAAAAGTCTTTACTGGTATAGAAGCTAAAGATCAGATAGATAGTGATAGAAGTTATAATTAAATATATTGGGCACCTAAAAAAAAACCATATGAGCTATGTGTGCTTAGCAGAAATGGATCAGGCCACCAAACTCTAAAGAAATGTTTATACTTATTAAACCAATGAGCTGATTGGTGGTTTTAATGACGTCACAAACCAATAAAGGCGGATTGGACAGTCAAGCCCACAACGTCACTCTGAGTCAACATGTTCCTGATTATAAGTGAAAAAAGGCAGTCCTGCAGATTTGTTAAATGTGGGCATTGAAGGAAAAGTCCAGGTCAAAAGTAACTCCCAGGTTCCTCACAGTGGTACTGGAGGTGAAAACAACAACATCTCGTGTTAATATATCTACATAATATTTCTCTCAGACGATGGGCCACATATAACTTCTAGTTGAACAAGTTCATTATTATCATCTGGAGGAAAGGTGCTAAGACAGAACCCTGCGGAACTCCCATGTTTAACTTTAGTCTGGGGTGAGTTGTCATTATTAACATGAAGGGAGTGGAACCAGATAAATATGATTGAAAACAGAGGTGTACTGTACCTTTAAAGCCCGATGATATGCTCTAGTGCTGTGACAGGATGTTGTGAGATCTAACAGGACCAGAACAGAGACCAGTCCTTTGTCTGAGGCCATGAGAAGATCATTAGTAACTTCAACCAGAGATTCAACGACATAAGTACATATCCTGTTACTGAATATCTATTGGTCTGATCAGGACTTGATGTACGACTCACAAGGCAAATGTCTATAAATAGTCTGGTCGGGTCTTGATCGAACAAGCAGGTTGTTGGATTAAATGAAACCACAATAGAGGATAACAGAGCTTTAAAGAATGGAAGCTGGAACATTGTAATTCAGGTTGTATTGATAAATCATAAAGACAGCTCCGTGGTTGAATGCCTGTAGCAGTAAAAGTACCTGTTTCTCCAAATTGTGAAAAAGAAAATGGACCTACGCCCATGCACGGTTAATACTACACCTGCAATTCATAAATGCCCCAGTAAACTTGATTTAAAGTGATCTAAACTATCTCACTGACGTGGTGGGAAGATGACTGGATAAAGACTTTCTTCTAGTCCTGTACAGACCTCTACAATCACACACAAAAAAACTTGGTTAGCTCATCACGTTTTCACACAAAAACCTGTTTATTGGTTGGAAGGATTGTTTTTTTTTGTTGTTTTTTTTCTTCTTTTCATCCCTGTAAGGTTCAAAACCACTCAATTTAATTTAAAATACAACTCAGCCCAAGTCTGCAAAGGACACAGTTTCATATATTGGGTGTTTCTACGTGAGTAGGCGTCATGCAGTAAACTCGCTAGCCTCAAAAATGCCCCCGCCATTCACATACAGCCTATCAGCTTCCAGACAAGGTTGTGCCTTATTGTGTGTCAGCTGTACAGTATATAATACATTTGATCATTTACAAGTCTTCACAACTTAAAATTTGGTCTCAGTCACGCTAAAAGCCTGAACCTGGAGATTTCAGAAAGCTAAAGCTACAGGGGGGGGATGAAGTGTCGTCTTGTTGCATAGCCCTACTTTTATTCAACAGTCAGCAGCAACAACACAACTCTTTATTGTACCGGTGAACACAAACAAGTCACCCGGCCCACAGAGAGTTAAGAAGAGTGGACACCGAGGGAAAACCTGGCAGACGTGAGACATTTACACTGCATGCTTGAAGAGGCAGGTGTACGGATTCAGTTTTTTTCTGTTATTGATTCATCTAAAAATGGCACTTTTCTCCATTCTGAGACTGTTTTCGGTCTGGCAGTAGATTTCAAAGAGAAAGGCAAATGCTAACCAATCATCAGTAAGCAAAAGTACAGACACTATTTTTTTCAACCCTGGCATGCACTACATCGCTGACTTTGGGTCTCTAATTCAGACCTACCTACCATAAAATTCAATACAAAAAGAGTCTCTTTTTTGCACGTCGTCCTCGACACCAGATTGGAACAAGTTTTGATCAGTCCACGTTACCTTGAATTGGAAGATCCCAGCTCTATCTCCGTCTGATCCCAAAAGCCAGGATGCATTTTTAATACATCGTGGAAAATGAGGCACTTAGTATTTAGCCACTTAATGTCAGAAAAAGACTCATTTTGTTCACCCCATCTGGTACAATTGTTTTGAAACCTCGGTTCAAATCCCAGTTAAGAATTATTTCTGGCTAACCTACTGTGTTCATTTAGTGTTCATGGCAGAAGAATTAAGATGCACATATTTCTAAAATACTCTGGCCATAATCCGGAGATAACCCTGTAGTAACAGTGGATGGACAAAAAAGAGGAGATTCAAATTTGGCAGGTTAAACTTTGCACTCACATATATGGCAAACAAACAATTGAGACACATCTACGTTACCCCAACTCAAAAACAATCGGGACGCTTTTTTAAAATGTAAATACAAAGAGAATGCAATGATGTGCAAATTGTTCCAAAACTACACTTGACCGATATCTGTAGAAGGACAACATATCAGATGTTGGAGCTTACAGGCTTTCCTGGCATTTGATTGATGCAACGTGCTCAGAGGAATGGGAGATGATCAAGAAATTGTATTTATATATAATGTCACTGTGTGACATGCACTCCATGAACTTGGGTACAACAGTAAGTTAGACTGCACAATATCACAATCCGATAAATCTGATGTTACAACTGCTATGACGTACTTCAATGTGCAAGAATAACATCATCCTGTTTACCATCTATGTACTGCGATGATGCCTTCATGTAATAAACAAACCAAGTGAGCAGTTGCTGGAAAAAGAACAAGATTAAAATAGACCAAAAATGTCAACATGGTCTACAACTGATCCCCAAAGAAGAAACGACCCGATAAATTGTGGAGTTGGAAGGGATCCGTTCGGTAAAGTGTGGTAAAAGCTGGAAGGGATGTTTAGACAAGTAATCGCAATTAAAGCAAACTTTGATTGCGACCTATTAAATCCTCTTCTTTGCAGTTTTAGTTGTGTGGAGCTGGAGCCGATGAAGAGTGAAGGCAGGATACTCTGGACATCCAACACTCACACCTACGGGCAATATGGAGTTAAAAGTGAGCCTAAATCGCATATTTGTGGACTGGTAAGGACGCCGCAGGGAGAGCTGCTCAACCACAACTAGAACTGAGGACGTTCCCGTTCTGGATGTCAACATATAGCGCTAACTAATGGAGAAACTCAAGAGAGATTATAAATTAACTTTAGTCTTATGGCACGTTACCACTTCAATATCTTATATTTACAACTTGGGGTTTAACATGTTGCCCAAAGACACTTCAACAGGATGAAATGAGGGGATCAAACCACCAACAATAGGACTGGAAGATGACCGGTGCGAATATAGCCGGCCCTCAGAGGGACACTGCGTGAGGGGAGAGATTGTTGTACACTTGTGATCAGTATAAAAGTCCACACCAGTGTTGATTCACACTTGTGTCGAAGATTCGTGTTGAAAAATATTTACACGTTTCGCGGAAACTTTACACTCCAGTGTGATTTTCAGGGACAACTCATCTCACTTCATCAGTCTGCTGCCAAACCACATTCTGGCTGCTTCGCACTTGTGTTTATACATTTCGAAAATTCCAACATCTGACATGCTGTCATCGCCTTATTCTCTTTTGCACATCATTGCAATCTGTTTTTCTTGAGATTTCATGCAAGCGCCCCAACTATTCCACATTTGTAGTTGTAAAAACGGTCCTGTCTACATGAGGACTGAGGCTATCAGGGTTAGTCTGAAACACGGTTTCACTTAAAGAATGAGGAGATTTTGGCTTTTTCGTCTTCTGTTCCACTGAATTTCCTGGCCAAGGCAAAATACTTGAGGGTCTTCAAATGTGCTATGATTTCAGTGCAAGTAAAGGGGTAGAAAAAGTTGGTTGATTCTCCACAAAGAGGTCATCATATTAAAACGAGAGTGACACTACAAAGCTGGAATGATATCTGATCCCCTTTTACAGCACTGTCCGCTGACTCTTCAAATGCTCGGGTACAGAGGGTCTTCCCTCTGTACCCGCCGACTGGCATCCTGCCGGACCGGTTCGCCAGGCCCAACTCGAGCTCCGAACAGCTCTACAGAAGCTGCTCCCCCTGCCCTACACCCCCCCCAGCGACCTGCTCTACTCAACAGCAAACTCTTCACAAAGGTCTTTGCAGAGTTAGCACCAATCGTCTTCCTCCCGCTCCCTGAGATTTCCTCTGTTCCCGGGCCCGGACGCAGAGTTGACCCCGAGGGTGAAGTGGTACCCGTTAGGCACCACCCCCGCCCGGCCCTGTGTGGCAGGCGCGGCGGCGGCAGTCCCGTGCGAGGCCGAGGCCGTGGTGGAGGCAGCAGTCCGAGCGGCGCGTCCAGCCCCTCCTCCGTGGCTGCTCATAGCGTCCTGGAAGTCCTCGCTTTCGTCGAGGAAGGCCCGGCGAGACGAGTCCTGCTGCTGCCGGTTCAAGTTAGGGTCCGATCCGATTCGCGTGACTGGTATCGGGGACTCGTCGAGGGCCCCGACGAGGCGGTCGTGCTCTGAAAGGCCACGGCTGAAACGAGTCTGGTGCCCTGTGGCGGCGGCGGCGCCGCCACTGGGCTGGAGGGGTGAGGAGTTGGCGGTCTTGTAGGCCACAGCGGGACGAGGGGTGAGCGGCGTCTGAGGGAGCTGCCGGCGACCGCGGCCCGGTGTGGTCGCACCGGAGGGGAGCGTCCCGTGGCCGGCTTTAACCACACTGCTACCATGCTGCAGAAACAAGACACAAGAAGCATGTTGGTGCAAAACTTCTAACTTTCATTGAAGGTCGGATCTCGTTCAGGCGTGGTGGTGACGAGCATTAGCAACGATTCTGCCGTCTACACGAAGACGGAGTGGTAGAGTTTTCAAAGAGTTGTATTTTCAGTGGCTCAGAGCATCGTTTTAAAAAGACACTAAAAACATGACATAACTTTTGTGTTTTCACTTGAAAGTGTTGCGTAAACGGGGCCTTAGACGTTTGAACAAACCTGTTTGTGAGCGACGTTAATTTGTGCTATCGAGTATAAAGGTCAATAAGAGTTTTTCTAAAATGAAATAGATTGACAGTTCAGGAATCTGTATAGTTGTTCAAAACCAAGTAAGAGCCATTTTGAATAATGTTCACAGTTTCTCCAGCATATCTTAATTGCGGTGCTTTTGCTGTGAATTACAGATG
Organism: Blennius ocellaris; assembly: GCF_963422515.1. Classification (NCBI taxonomy): domain Eukaryota; kingdom Metazoa; phylum Chordata; class Actinopteri; order Blenniiformes; family Blenniidae; genus Blennius; species Blennius ocellaris. Next base: position 20,297,644 of record NC_137664.1, on the reverse strand, counting down.
TAATTTTAGAACAATCATACCAAACAGTGTAGGACAATGTTTTTACTTCTAAAAGGGGCTGCAGATCGCCTCACTAATCTCTGATTTGTCAAAACATCACAATGAATTGAAAACCCCACTAAGGGTCTTTGAGATAAAAGCAATATACAGTTTCCCAGGTGGGTTTTAGGCCTCATTTAGATGAAGTGTACATGAAAACACAAACTTTTGTTTGATTTGGGTGTCTCTTTACATGACAATGGTTCTCGGGGTCACTGAAAGCAACTTGAAAAAGTGTTTCAAGCTGGAACTTTTTGGTCTGACTCCTTCTCTGTGCAAAAAGGAGAAAAAACTTTTTGAAAATGCTCTGAATCAGTCTCCATGTAGACAGCGGAAACACTGCTACTACACATTCGCACCACGGCTGGACTAAATAGCTCTTTTGCACATGTGCAAGTAAATAAGCAATAGCAACAAGAGTGTGATGGCTCCACCTTCCATGTTCTCCTGCGACTTGGTAGCGTTATAGTTGAGAGTCACCGTAATAGCGTTCCAACTTCATCTGTCCATAAAAATGTCTGTGTACTCGCCATTGTCCATGTTTATAGCGTATTGGTCTCTACACACACGGCTGTGGTTTCACTCCAAAAAACAACCAACAGCACCAACTAGTGGCACAACATACTAACTACATAACGTTCAGTTGTCGCCATGTAAACAAAGCTTTTCTGAAATGAAGACGGAAGAATGTTGGAACTTGAAATGTTGTTGAGTTGTTAGATTAAGTTGCAGTTTCCCGTCATGAATGTTTTCTCAGTGCAGATCTCTCACCTGTCTGGGGAAACCGGAGTCCTGCCCCTCTCCCGGGGACGTGGACCGGCTGGGACCGGCGGACCTGGCGTGGCACTGCTCCCTGCTGCCGTAACGCTCGCAGGAGTAATAACGCTGCTTCTCCCCCGCCGAGGAGTGGTGCCTCCTCTCATGCGGCCGGCTGCGGTCCCGCTCCCTCGCTCGCTCTCTGGACAAGTCCTCGGCGGAGGGGTCGGTAAACGAACCTGGAAGACAGTGGGGAGAAAACACATCCGTGTTTTTACATTTACCCGGATTAGGTAGTAATCAACATCAATTAATCTGATAAAAACATTATTTCTTCATTTTTATATCGTTACACTCCCCAACTGCCCAACAGGGATCTTTGACTTAAAAGTGTATTCAGTGTTGTGACCATCGCCAGTCATCATCTTTTCCTATCATACTTACAAATGTACTTGCATCCAAGTGTGACTACACGGTGTCCCTGAACCATAAAGAATTTGACATCCAAAGATTAAACTCAATCCGTCCAGTCAAGATCAAACATCAGCAGCGACACACAACTTTACCTTTAAAGTGGAACGACTGGACGAGTTCATAGGATTGGAACAAGAGCGGTACCTACAACATTTACATCTTAACAGAGGATTAAGTTGAGCAGTTTTCAGTAGATGTATGGTATTTGCATTAGTTTCTGTCGGACATCTAGTGACAGTAATTGTCCGCATACCGTTCACATATGAAGCATGAATTAGGTCAAAAGGCATTCAGTTAGTACTCATGTCAGTACTTGGTATTGGGAAGTCACTGGAGGTTAGTACTCATCCTTTAAAAAGGGATATCAGTGCATCTCTAATTGCTGGTGATATAGCTTGTTGAAATATCTCCTGGCAAATGGCAACCTAGATACGTTCAGTCGAAAGCAAAATTCCCTCATTTTTTACGGTACTTGTTACTTTACAGACTCGCCGTGTGACATAAGGCAGAGCCCTGTGGTGAAATTAGTTTTCTTAGCGCTGGAATAATTCCAGTTTTTCAGATTAGAACCACGATGACAGAAACACAGAAGCCTATTCATCATAATCCAATGTGTCAGTTCTGCCTTGGGAACGACGAGCTCCGAGGGCCCAAACTCTCTCCTCTCCCTCCCTCTTTCCCCCCGTGACGTTTCTGTGGATTTTATTAGATGCACAGAGGGCTGCTGGTGTTGCGCTGTCTCACTGGACATGCCCATAAATCCCTGTCTGCTGTGGCCTTTTATCTCTGCAATAAAGCCAAGCTACTGCCCTCCAGTGTTGACACAAAAACACCCAGCCAGACTCAGCTGGTAATCTATTCAGCAGATCACCCTGGATGGCAAATAAAGACCGTGAGCATGACTTCCAATGCTGAAATGACATTATTCTGTATAGCGTTTAATTCTATATCAACAAGCATTAGTGGAAGTTATCCACCTGAGGATTTCATTCATGTGAGACTCATACAAAATTGCACACAACTGAATCTCCGTAGTGTCGCACAATACAAGCTGGATTCTTTTAGACACACAATGACCCACACACCACCAACTGCGATCTGGAATCGAGGAGTCAAACTCATTTAAGTTCAGAGCCTAAATAGAACCCAGTTTGATCTCAATGAGGATGCAGCGGTAAAAAGTAAAAGCACATTCTGAAAACATTTTTTTCCACTTTTGCCTGTATGATTTCACAAGGATAAGGCACACATTTTCACAAACTCACCCACTACAGATTTATTAATATTGGAGTTTTGTGAGCAATCACAGTGCACTAGTTAGCCTTCATTACCGTGTTGATATTCTGCTGTTTAGGTCTGGGTTTCACTGTTTGATTTGGGATTTACCATTACCTTATATATTGCAGTTAATGCTTCTATTTCATTTTCCTCGTGCGCAAGATCTGACCATTTTGTTTTCCAGTTCTGGCTGGAGGAAATAATTTCTGATACCACTGAGCTAAAGTCACCAACCAATCTAATAAGTCTCTCTCCGGTGAAAGAACCTGAAAACTCTACACAGAAACACAGAATTATACCAGGCTCTTCTTTGGGTAGCAGGATTCCAGAAAATAATAATATCTGTCCACACTCATAAATTTGTTTTAGATCAGGACTTGTGAAGGCAGCTAAAGGTAATGACAGTGTGTTATGAAGAAAGCAAGTCTTCAGGCTCAGTTCTCAGTGAATAATTACCAGCACAAACATCATTTCCTTTGGTTTCAGAGGAGCTGAAAGGAATGAAATTGAGCGCTGAGATGAAGAACAAAATCACAGTCGTTTCTTTTGCAACAACACTTCATCAGCAGGGTAAAACTAACTTGTGTCACGATGGTCTAAAACCAGCTCATGTTCAATATCCGTTGCTCAACAATCCAATGCTTGGTGAATTCTGCTTCACGGTGATAGGAAGTGATAGTTTTCTTGTGCTAACTTCTCTGACACCTCCTGCTTAAAACCCTAAAGGTCTAAAAGTTGGCGAGGCTCTGCGTTCATGGTCGGCATTCATACTGAAAATCAAGACAAAGCGAGCTTTCGCCCTTCTGCTCTAAAGCCATGCTCACATTAATGTGACGATGATGCAGGAAGCAAAACAGAAAGCATTATATTATAGCAACGGTTACTATCAACTGTCAACCAATCACTTTCTTATCCATCTGTAACATTTATGACAAAGTTCAACACATCAGCGCCAGCCACAGTTTGATCAATGGAACTGAAAGAGTCAGAAAAGAAATCCCCAACAAAGCAGATTTTCCTGCGAAAGCTGCCGACTTTCTGCACTAATCAGATGGAAATGCCGCCACGTAAAATCCCTGGATGAAGAAAAAACCTTCACCCCCATAACCCGATCATGGAACTTTAATCCTATAAAGAATTCTCGCTGCTGTGTTAAGACATCCAAGCAAAGCCTGGCCGGCTGTCGGCTGCTGCGATAGAGGGCTGCCAGGTTTCATCGTGGACACAGTGCACACTGACGTGGAGGAATAGATCTTTGCAGCGTTGAACTAATTTGTCTCTCGATACTTTGAAATACTCCAGGATGAAACCAGAGTGCAGTCACTGCAGATCACAAATCAAAATTTTTACCACTTTGGTTCCCTATATTTTACATTTTAATTGTTCCTCCATGAGGCTTCAGCTTTTTATGAATACGTATGTAATAGCAGAATAGTATTTTCCTTCCTTGGCACTGGAGACGCTTTTATTGGTGTTTCTAAAAGCAGTTAGACTTGATCTGAACAGCAGCCAATTCCATCAGTCATAATTCAAAGATAATTACCCGATGAATTCCCCCTCATTCACTCTAAGACCTAAACACAAGGTAACTGGAGTGACAGTGATTGTAACTGGACTGTATAACAAATGTGTTTGACAGCTTGGCAGGAATTTACTCCACATATGACCTGCTGATGGAGCAACAGATCAGTCAGCTGCTGGCTGACAGAGGAAAAGTTGGGGAATCTCCGTGCAGAGGAGCATTTCCACACATTTCATCATGATGGAAGTAAAGTTGGACGAGGAAGGTGGAACAATTGACTGGCAGCCCCAACCCTCAGGCCCCGCCGCGAGACCTGATGAAAACCACAGAGTGAGACTCTGCATGCGTTTCTCAATCCACCATGACAAGACAACACCTGTTAGGAGTCTCTTTTTCTTTTTTTTGTTTTTTATTTCCCCACTGAAATGACGAGAGTCACTCCAACTGCAAACGCTGTCGTTGTGTTTAGTGTGCTGCTATCAATGATGGGTGGACTGCTCGTTGTTGCAGCGGCTGGACAGCAAAAATAAACAATTGCATAGAACTTATCTGAAGTTAACGGAAACATAACTTTAGCTTCTGTGCTTATGATGGTCAACAAGCACAATGGTTAAATGTCTTAGCAGGTTTTAGATGTTTATTACAATGTGCAGTGTGACGTTTCTTCGTTTCAGTAACAAGCAGTGAAAATACTGTCAGTGGACCAGGGTTTTATACATAAAACACAACCGTTTTCATGACATTTTAGATGAAAACACATAGTGTTTGCATTTAATTTCCAAAAAATGTCACTTTTACGTGGAAATAATTTGAAAACGATGTCCGTTTATAATGTTGTTGTGTAAACGGGGCCATAGATACCTAATTTTATAGCTCCATTCATTTTATTTTCTACAAGTAGAGGGCAATAATACACATTTGGAATCACAGGAGTGCCAAAATTAAAAGGAAATAAATGTGGAAATATAAAGACAATCAATAATACAAAAACTATACAAAGGTAGTCATATTCTTTTTCTATCTCGTCTTTGCTTATTCCATTTTGTCAATGCTTCTCCTGTTTTGTCTTTTCCATTTGCTTTTTGACATTGCATTTACCGGATGAGTTGAGCCGTCTGGAAAAGACAAAAGCAATACAATGTGAATCAACAAGGGCTGTGGGCGGGTCTTTCTGTTCAGGGTGACCAGTCGATACCTGATCACACGATTTTTTTGTCAAAGATATCACCACATAAGTATCTTTAAACATATTTCCAAATATTTTCTTTCCTTGCACGGAACCTGTAAAAAATTGACCGACCTTTGTTGAAGTAAGCATATTTTCTTATTTAGAGTAATGGCTTCCAAAATAATCTGTCAAGATGATTGAAATTACAAATAAAATGTGGCTTTCTGGTGATTTGAGGCTGCAGTGTGAACGGCTGGACAGAACATGTGGCCCAAAGATCAAAGATGGCTGATTCAGTGAATGGTCAGGATATTTCCCTTGGCTTATGGGTGGTTACCAATGTATGACAGACTGAAACCAGCTCTTCAACCAGCCAGATGTTCAAAGTGCCATCTACAGTGAGAAATGTCTTAGACTTTGCCCAAAGCATTTGTATCTGTTCTACAAACAGAACCCAGAATTTCCACTGCAACATCAAATTACTCAAATTCCCACAAAGTCTTTGTCTTCTACAAAAATACCAACGTTGTGAAAGGACTAGACATACAGCTGACTACTATTGGACTCAACCACAACTGAAGCTGTAAGATTTGTGGCTCCAGAAAGAATTCCTGTGCCCAGCATCCATCGTTTTTTTTTTAAATATATCCATTCTTGATTGATACTATCCATGCAGTCATCCCTGATCATAACAACAGTAATCCTCACCGACAGTACTGGATGGCTGCACCGACGTTGCTCTGTCCAGGGACTTCTGCTTCTTGTCCTTGTCCCTGCGTCGATGGCAGCGGTGGTGGTGGTGATGGTGGTGGGCTCTGTCCTGGCCCTGACCCGGTCCCGGACATGTCTGACCGGGCCGCTCTAGATCGTACTCCCCCAGCCCGACCTCCTGATGGTGGCGCTGTGGCGTCAGTGAGGATGCCGAGCGTCTTATAGGACTGAGATCAACTATCGGCTGAAAGGGCGAAGGCACACACGGAGAAGCGTGATTACAGAGGAGAGCAGCTCGGCGGAGGTTGTGGTTGCAACCCAAAGCACTTGTACTAGATCACCAAAATATCCACGACACACAAATGACACAACCAGTGGATGGTAACCTTTGGTTGAGACAGCAAAGCCGTTCTTCTCCAGGTAACAGGTGTTAACAAAAAAACTTTGAGAAGAATGAACATATCTCTGTCACAGCTTGAATACTTATAACTACTTTAATCATGAAAACTAGCGGGTGTTTGCTAGTTAACAGAGAAGAAGTGGGGTGTGACACTGGCCTCGGTGGAACTTCTTGTCTCTTCTTATAGTTTATCATTGACATAATGTGTGAACGAACACATATTATATTTAAAGGAACACACCATGACATAACATGGTGTATTCCTTTAAAACCTTACATTTATCTTTGGTTCATGGAATAACATTGTGATTAACGCTTCGAGGACAATGACACAAACCCCACCCGGTTCTTACCTTGCTGACAATACGGCTACCGGGAAACAGACCGGTGTGATAGGGAACCGGGACAGCAGTTAAAGTACCACCCCGCCTGCTGGTTACTGCAGGTTTCATTCAATGTTTTGGAGTATGTATAGAGATTCATGGTAAAATTGTATTCCTCAGATTTAATTAACCAAAACCAAAGTTTGATTCCATTTTGTATCTGTGGTTTATAAACGGGCTGAGTGGTGGTTTGGGGTGGTTGTGCCGTACTGCTGGTTCCTACCACACAGTCTGCCTGTAGCTACAGTCAGAGACAACAATATCACAACACTGGAAGAAATAGTCATATCAACAGGTACATTTTCCTAATATGCAGCATTGCAGTCTTAAAATCTTATATTTTATATGTGTATTAACGGAAAATGCTGATATGTTGCATCAAGATTTGTTTATTTCGCCACACCCTTTGAAGAAAGTGATGTGAATAGATTGATTTTCTTTCCATTTTAGAAGACTTAAACACGCAGTGAAAATTTTTGCATTGTGATGAAATAAGATTTTAAGACTGATCATAACGACCGATGACATAAACAAGTTGGCGGGTTTTTAAGTGTGTAGTGGAAAGAAAGTATTTAGTTCAAAGCAGAAAAGCAGCAGTACCGTCTCTACCTTGTTTCACAATCACACACTGACCCACAAGAGAAACTGCTCGACTACCACTATACACACACACACACACATTTACAACGTGTAGCACCGTACTGCTGCAGCTCACGGCTGAGAAGCAGCACAGAGCGGCAGACATACCCCGAATACTCATCCTTCTCCAGGGATGGGATGTGGGTATGCTGAACGGACGTAATGTTGCTACTGTAACGTCTATCAGCAATTTCATGGAGTGTTCAGTGTTGGAGGATTACTGTGTATGTGATGGGAGGGAGTGATCTCAGCACATGGTGGCCAACACAGACATGAGAGGAGAAGTAAGGAGAGGACGAGAGGAGGAGGAGAGATAGTGATGGGGGAGAGAGAGAGAGAGAGAGAGAGAGAGAGAGAGAGAGAGAGAGAGAGAGAGAGAGAGAGAGAGAGGTGGCACAACAGGTGGTACATACTGCCAGGTGGGTCCCGGGGGCGTGGCGAGGGTGGCTCCGCTATCAGACAGCACACACAAGAGGAGGTGGGCACAACATTAGCAGTGAGCATTGAAATCAGGAGGAAGGGAGGACAGAGGAGGGGAGCAGACTCAAGGAGGACGAGGCTGGTGATGCTCTGTACGTTGCCGTCGTCGACAAATCTCATCAAGAGACCGAAGCCAAAATGTGTTCATCTGCATCTGAGAGACTACGGTCAACATACATTTTTTTTTAGCTTAAAAGTTACGTTTTTGTTTTTTGACTGAGTTCTTTTGGTTTAAAACTTGTAATCTCTCTCAGCCCCAGACTTCAAGGCATTTCTGTGTGGAGTTTGCATCTATCTATGGTCACTGTAGAGGCAGACGCAGCCTTGAGGGGCGGGACCAAGCTTGCTGTGTAAGCTCGCACCGCTGGTGTGTGAGCCCCAAAACTCTTTAGCATGTGACATGTAGCACCAAAATCCTCCAGGATCCACTGAACAGTTAAATTAACTCTGGTCCAAATGTGGTGATTAAGTGGCTGGTGTGGTATGAATAAGTACAGTGAAAGGTTCCTGGAACAACCAATGAAATACCACATTGACATTTAAGCTAAGAACAAGTATATCGAGTCTTGCATATTAAATATTGGACAACGTCTCCATAATTGTCCCCCTACATATAAATGCAATTGCAGAATCTCGATTCTTGGTTCACTTATTTATCTCCTGACGAAAACGACAAACTCAGTTCCATGCCAGAGGTTTTCACTCCCGATTTAGTGGAAGTTGAACAAAGTAATCAGTTTGTGTGTAATCACCGTGAACAAACTTCCTGTAATCAATCAGGAAACCAGCTTGCAACATGAAAAGTCCACTTGAACACCTTTGATCAGCACAGGTTTACGGAACACATGTTTTTGTGGCATTTCTCCACATGAACACACGGAAGTCTGGAGGACCGAGTCAGACGTTGGAGGAAAAGACCTTGTGAGACGCAGATGAAAGCAGAGTTCGCTGGCAAACAGCTGCAATGCCTGGCCGGGTTTGGAGAGATTCAGGGAGACTTCCACGCAAGGAGAAACATGAAAGCCTTTGTATCGGAAAGCTCTGCTAACACTGTGTTGCATCAAGTCAAGTTTTCCCTTTGGCGATTTTACTTCTGAAGGGAAACACTCGGGGGGAGCAGCCTCATGATTTACTCAAATGACAAAAGAAACCTTGCAACGTCTCACCAATTTAGAAGTTTTTTTTGTAATTACATCAGGGGTAAATGTGATATTGGACTTATATAACGGAGTTTTGTTGCAGCCATTGAAGTGAACCTAAAGAACAACTATTTCATTGTTGGATTTGGTCTTTCATTAAATGTATTTGATATAAAGACAATACAGAAAAACACCAGCCTGGTCTTGCATAGAGAAAGAGAGGTGTGTGTGTGTGTGTGTGTGTGTGTGTGTGTGTGTGTGTGTGTGTGTGTGTGTGTGTGTGTGTGTGTGTGTGTGTGTGTGTGTGTGTGTGTGTGTGTGTGTGTGTGTGTGTGTGTGTGTGTGTGTGTGTGTGTGTGTGTGTTTGCAACATAAGCAAAAGGAAAGCATATGTTCAGTGTTATGAGACAGAGGCAGTTGACACACACAGACACAGAGAAACAGACAAAAACACAGAGAGCAAAGCTGCACACACAGACTCAAGACAGGTGGGACAATTCAGAAAACCCAAAATGAGGGACAGGAAAATCATCACGCAGCAGACGAGAGCAGCAACTGGAAGTCACAGTCGTAAAAATCAAAGTGGCTGAGAACAAGTGAAACAGATGAACCGAAAGTTTTAAAGCAGTCATGCAGAACTCAACTGATCTGACTGTAGGTGAGAAACATGAATCCTGAAGAAAACAACTGGATCAAATGTTAAAAGATACCGACATGCTGAACAATACTAATAAACTAGATATCCTGAGATATATGCAATGTATTGAAATGAGAATAAACATTGCAGTACCGGTACCTTTCCAATTAAACTGTGTAATCAAATTACATGTGTCTGCATGTCACATTAACCTTGACAGCACACAGTGGTAATCATTACAAACAATGTCAAGTCATGATTGTTGCTACATTAATAATGAGTTCTGCAACAGTTTCTATATATTCTTAGTTTCTTCTGTCAAAAGTTGACATTCAATGTTCTTATTAGAAAATCTATCATAAACAAATAAAAAGCACCATTGTGTTTCCTTTCATATCAATGTCAGAAAAATCCTGTTGCCTCTTGGAAAATATAAATTCTGTAGGTTTTCGGCCCCCTTTACATGATGTTTGGAATGAAAACACATCATTGTTGTGTTTTTGCTTCAACACGCAGAAGACTATGTAGTTTTCATGCCAGGCCACTAGTAGGTGTTGTTATTTGTTTTGTAATGAAACAACACGCAGTTGCAGTGTTTCAGAAGAGCTGCGTTTCCCCCCCGTTTCCATGGAGACAGAGTGAGTGCATTTTCAGTGGCTCTGAGCATCGTTGCCATGTAAACGGAAGCCAAAAAGCGAATACATTTTCAGTTTTCACTTGTAAACATTGTCACGTAAACGGGGCCTGAGAAACTAACAATCGACCTTCAGTAAATGACAGGGTGAGAAAGGCAAACCCTTTCTAACACTAATTGTGATGCGTCAAGGTGGAAGTGCACCTGGCTCTTAAAGGGACAGGAGTGAAGTCCGGTTGGTTTCATCAGACCTCAAATATTATCTAAACCACAAAAGAGATACAAGTTCTGTATCTGAGTGATACAGTTGATTATTAGTAAGTTCGGGATAAAATGATTAAAACATTTATTCTGCTAATCAATATTTGTCCAACATTTTCACTTTTTGACTTGAACGTTCTGCTATCATCTCAAGAAAACAACTGTCACTAGATTGACTGCATGTCGTCTCTCTCTCTATCCCGTACTGACTGCTCCATGAAACATGTGAAGTTTTCATCCTGGAGAGGTCGAGGTCAGCTCACTGAGCTGATGTGGTCTGACAGAAAGCGACTCCGCTGCCTTTTGCTCACGGCTGCTTTCGCTAACCGGCTCCCATTCAGCCGTCCGTCAGTCTTTTTTTTTTTTTTTTTTTAACATCTTCATTTCAGTTTATACTGTCTCAGTACTGCAAACGGAAAATATCTGCAAAGAGATCATTTCTGTGAGCGGCAAAACACGAGGCGCCGCATGCAGAGCGTTGAGCTTACGTAGTACTCGGCGTTGAGGCGCGGCAGTGAGGCCGCCCTGCAGTGGCCTTCCAGGCCGGGGTAACCCTCTGTGTCGGAAATGTTCTCCACCTGCTTCATTTCAACCTGTTCCTGGAAGAAATAAAAGAGACACCACAGGAGTCAGGCTGAGCCAGAAGAGTGGTTTGGTAGAATTGAAAAAAAAAGAAAGAAAAGAAAGTGTTTTGTACCTGGGGTCTGGTGGTATATTGTACATCCTCTGACTGGCCTCGCTGCAGCTTCCTTCGGGTTTTTGGCCTCTGAACTGCCTGAGAAACATCCCCAGACTGGGAATGCTTTATGCCAGTCCTCTGGCTCAATCTGAATATGAAGGCATACATGTTAGGATGTGTAATGTTAGAGGGTAGCGACAGACCAGTGAGCAACACGTGGCGCGTTAATATGACACGAAGAATTCTGCAGTCACACACACTGAGATTTATGATTAATCTTGAGCTCACTCAGTCCTCCTGACAGAGACATGACAAATGTACCAGAAAAAAAGATGTTTAGTCAATGCTTATTGTTGTCAACATAAATCACAATCCTGAATGAGTCAACTAGTCACTAGAATGAGTCAAACGCCGCCGAATGCCATGGGAAGAATACAATGCTATAACAGTACTTGTTTTGAGAGGCTATGAAAATTTACACTCCAGTTACTTTCCCAAGTGTGTTTAATTCAGCGACTAGGAAAGTCGCTCTAGTACTTTTTACACAAGCAACCACAATCCATCACTATTACGCTGAGTCAAATTTTCAAATTAGACTAGCTTTACAGCAGCTGCATGAAAAAGGAATGAAGCCTCAGGATGAGACATTTGAAAGGGTACAGTCTGATTGAAGAGACCAAGAAATACTGAATACTGAAATCATTCCATCTTTTTTTTATACAGATGAAAAGATAGTTCTACCTGAGTGAGATAAACTGGATACATTTTGATGTTATTTAGTGTGATAAGTGCATCACCTGACTCAAAATACATAGCAAATTACTGCTATTAAGACAGAAGACGGGATGGGTTCATTGTTTTCACGCAAGAATAAGGCCCCGTTTACACAACAATGTTTTAAGTGGAAATACGTCGGTTTTGTGTTTCCGTTTCAGGAAAGTTTTGTCTGCCTGCACAGAAACGGCTAAAAAACTATTTACTTTTCACGTCAGGGCCACTACTGGGTGTGGTTGGTTATTTTTGTAGTGAAACCACAAACCATTGAGATGGAGTTGGGATTGTTTTCCAAAAAATACCTTTTTCAGTGGCTCCAAGCTCCGTTGTCTCCGTTATCTATACGGATCGCAAAACGCAACGAAAGCTTTCCATTTTCACTTGAAAACATTGTGTGAACGTCATAGTGAACACATACAATAACGATGCCTGTCTCCATGCATCCCTGTGAAAGTTTATTTGTCCTCACTACATAAATTAAGCTGTTTCTTTTCTCCCCTGGATACCGGAGCAGAGCCACTCACACTGTGTCCCTGTCCATGGACGTGCTTGTGATGGCGGTGATCGGCGGGACGTTGGCTTTGGCTTCTGGCTCCGGCTGGGTTGGAAGCGGCTGTTTGGCAGTTGGGGGGCTGGGGAAGGGCGGCTCTGCTTCTGCTATTTGAGTGAGCGGCAGCACAGGGCGGAACAACGACCCCAGTTTACCGAGCTGCAGGACACAACAGTCACAGTTAACACAAACGAACAAAAACACATTTTAAAATGAAATCTTTTACATTCACACATCCAAAAAGAGAGAATATAACATTGCTTTGAGTCATTTCGAGAACCTGTTGAACTAGTTTATCTCGATTGTGGTGGCCATCAAATCAATCGAAATATTAGTTTCTTTAGCAAAATGTTTTTTTCTTTCATAGCAATGAGCTGATTTATTAATTTTTTTAATCTGTTAACAAGTACTCTGTGTAGTAACAGATATTGGTATTGGTGCATCACTGCATTTTACCATTGTTATTCATCCCAAACAGGTGTTTGTCCAAATTAGAACCATAATGGCATAAAGGTGAGTCAATCTGAGTGAAACCACTGTGCTTTCTTCAAGTTATACAACTACTTTCATCAACAGCGCATTTTTAAGAACACAGCAAACACGATGAAGCTCGTAAGCAATTAAAATCCTCTGTTCACCACAGATTGAAATCATCAGACCATAAGGATGTAATGATATTTGGCTGCAAATAGTAACATTGGCTATTTTAGCAGTTACTAGTAATTTACCATTTTAGTTGGGTCACACCAAAAATCTGATGACTGAAATTAGAATTTTTGGGGGAATAAATCTCTGCGGGTTTATTATTGTTGGAGACATCTTCGAAATCTATCGTCCTTTGTTAAGTTTACTGGCAAGTTACAATATACCAGATTTAAAATTGATAAGGTTGAATAACAAATGAAATTTCCATAATTCCAATACTAAGTTCAAACAGAAATAACTCTTTTATTTTGTGGATTGTGTGTCTGAGAGAGAGAGAGAGAAGATTATATGTAGGTGTAATAACACTAATATTAAAAAAGATCAATAAATTACCAGCAATAGTGAAAAAGTATCAATAAAGTAGAAGTAGTAAAAAAAGTATTAATAAAGTGTCAGTAAAAGTGTAAAAGTATAGTAAAGTACTAGTAGTAACGAAACAGTGTCAATGAAGTAGTAAATTATAATAATTTAATTAATCTAAGAAAATAAGATTAAAATCCTCACAAGCTGCCGTAAAAAATACCACGAAGGCCTTAAGACTGGGTTTTATATAAAAAAGATCAGGGCAGTGGATCTCGCTAAAAGAATCCATTGCTTCCAGGCTGAACTGCTGCAGTTACCTTCCTTTTTTCTTTTTAGTTTTTTTTAAATCACTGTCATTCCATTATATACACTTTACCGGAAGTCCCCCCGAAGAATTCAGCTGCTGGAGTTTCTTGGCACGATTCTGCTTGTAGTAGTCAAAGATCATGTGAGCAGCATAGACCTTCCCAACGGTCAGCTCGTTATCTGCAGAGACACACAGTTCCTCTATGTGAACAGTAGATGGCGCCAGATGAATAACAAAGCGGGAGTCCAGGAAGAATGTGGTGGGATTCAGAGCACCATGCAGATGAGAATGAGCCCTAAAGAACGGAGTTTGTATTGGTTATCAACAAATGACATTATAAGGAGTCAGTACAGCCACAGAAATATGACCCATCAAGGTAGATTATTTTCCTACTTTTGAAGATGAATTAAGGTATCTGGAACAATATATTATTAACAGATCTCTTGCGTCTCCTGAGGATAAGCCTCCATCAGTTGGACTGATTTGTCAGGCACTTCTGACAAATACAAGAAAACATTTAGATTCAAGGGGGGCAACTTTGACCCTGCTGCCTTCTGTGAGTCCTATTATAAAATATGAATCGCGAACTCCACTGTTGTACGACTCAACTTTCTCCTAATCCGGATATTTTGACCAAACATTATTTACATTCTGTCTTACTTGTCATGAACACTACAGAATCTCCAAACCGATGACATCACTTGTCCTCTCTTGACATATAAATACTCGCGAGTGCACTTTGCGAGTACGAGTACGCCGTATCGGCCCCGATACCCAGTAATGACACCAGTGTATCCTGTTTACTCTGCAGCTCCACAGTTTGTACACAACAAAGTGTGACACACTGAGATTTTTCTCCCAGAATGCACATAAACTGCAGGACCCCTGGTGGGAGATGAGAGCACAGCAGGGTCTCGGTAAATCATGGCCATTGCTCTCTCAGCCCTCAACAAACATTATGCTGTTTCACTCCTCTTTTTTTGTGGAGACGTGAAACAATCGAAAGAAGCTGGACATTTGGACAGAAAACAACCAAATGACGATTTGCTCTTGGTGGGAGTCACTCAGATTGCTGCTATTTTTCCATTTTTCAAACTGCCGCCACATCAACTGCAAGCAGCGATTGTTCACTGGCTGTCTGACATTTCCCACCTACTGGCAGCTGCCAGGGTGAGGAGATAATAAATGTCATTCACAGGATCACATCTCAGTGGTCATGACGGGACATTCCGACGAGACTAACGCCTGCAGGGAGGAATACAACTCCTAGTTTTATGTTGCATATCTGTTCCACTGAAAATAACAAAAAACTCAATAAATACATACGCAAAAATACATTTCTGATACAAGTTGGAATCACTACTTGACTTTTCCTTACATTTATGCGGGGTCACCAGCAGGTCCACGGTCTTCTGCGAGAGGCTGGGCCACACTCGGTTTATCTCTCGCTTCAGGTCCACATCACACAAATGCTGTGCCAGGACCCCTGCAGACAGATCAGCCCCCCCACCCCCCCCGACAAAACCTGTCACATCACATCAGCACCACACTGATCACATCATCATCATCATCATCATCATCATCATCATCAGAGCCGTCAGCGCGGCCGCCGGGCGATTCTGGATGTTGTAGTTTTAAGTCTCTCACCAGATGCCAGCTTGATCTCCAGGGCGGTACGAATGAGGGCCATCAGCGTGGAGGTGAAATGCACCGTGTTGTCGTCTGCGATTGGCATGTTCATCCTCACCAATCGCTGAGAGGGAGGGAGGGAGGCCAGAGAGGAGACACAGTGAACCAGGGAAGAAGAACAGCGCACAGGGAAAGGAGCGCTATTTCAATATGCATTATTTGGATCTTTTCTCATATGTGTTGTTCACTGGGCCCAATGGTTTTCTATATAACATTTGAGGAAATTGTACGTAGAACTGAGAAAAGCAGACAGACCCACTATCAGAAAAACATTTTCCAGTGAATGGAGCATTCAATTGAAATTCAACTTCACCGAATTGAAATACTCATCAGGTAGAGAATTTCTATTGATATGTTTTGTTCATCCAAACGTTATGAGAAGCAATAAGCTGTATCTACTCACGCATGTGCAAGAGAACAATTTAATATGTTTGTAGCGTGCATGCGGAGTACCAGGGGGTTTAAAGAAAAGCCGTGTTTTCCACCATTTCCATGGCGTTGGAGTTACTTTCAAAAAGTTCTCCCTTGATGACCGTTATTTAATTTAAAAATTGTGTTTTCAGTGGCTCCAAGCACCATTGTGGTCAAAACGCATACCCAAGAAACGACAGAAGTTTTGTGTTGACACTTGAAAATGTAAATGAGGCCTTTCGAACTTTAGAATAATGAGACAAAACAATTAAAAACAACTCCCACTTCTAACAAGGTGAAGACTTGTAGATCACTGCTTCTCAACATGGAGGCTGTTGCCCACCTGAGGCTTTCACTGCTCTGAGGAAATTAAAATGACATTCACACACAGCAATGAATTAAACCCTAAAACCAAATTAAATCACTTTGTAGACTCCAAAACAGACTGGGGTAAGTGTTATTGATTCATCCATCTTTTTTTAAAGTCTTAATAGTTTTGCACCTTCTTATCTCAGATTTATTTTTATTTTTTGAGCCAGCGTGAACCCTCAGGTCCTGTGGCACCGGCCTTTTAATCATTTCCACCATTAACACAAGGACCACCGGTCAGGCTGCTTCTCAGCACTCTGCTCTTCGTTTCTGCAGCCTGCTGGAAACTCTGAGGCCTGCGGACAATGTTCATGTTGTTGCTCAACACTGTCCATTTTTAAAATGGCTTTTTGCAATCTTCCCCTTTTATCTGTTGTTAGATATTGATTGTATTTATTAATTTATTTAATTTTGATGTGTATATACAATAGCAGGGGGCAAAGGGGTCGGTGGGTATCACCCTGCTTTTATTCTGTTTTAACCCTGTAAAACACTTTACTACTAAAAGGGCTATATAAATAAAGTTTGGTTTATTTTGATTCTTGCTTCTTGTTCAAGGTTCATTGGGTACTTGAGTCATTTCCAGCTGACTCTGAAGGCAAAGTACAACCTGGTCAGTAAACCAGATTTCAAACCGTACATGAAGGCCTCAAGCTGGGACTCAAACCAGGTATTGGTTTTCGAGGCGACATGAGAGAGCTGGCCGCCACAACCACCCTCAATATAGCAGCCTTATCAAACTATGCCTACTACTTCCTGTTTCCCCAAATTGACGATCTCCTGCTTTTCTCGGTTCTATTAGTGACGTAAATTGAATGTACTTTAAATTGAGCGTCGGTTAAAAACCAAACAAGCAATTTAAAATGTCACAATGATGACTGCGCTTATTAGCAACAACAGCTCAGCAGCACAGAGGCTCAATTAGAAATGAATCGCTGATTTTTTTTTTTTTTGTAGTAAGCCACTTAAAAATTATTAGCAAACAACGCTCAGCTTGGAATGAATCATCATTTTGATAGTAGATCAGGAGACCTGAAACAAAAACACTGGTCAGCATAAACCCATGCACAGCTGGTGGATGAGTGATTCATGTGAGCATGCATGTCAGAGTTAGTATCGTGTGTTCACAGCAGAGATTAAAGCAAGCAGCAGAGCAAAGAAGCACCGAGACCGACGGCCACTCTTTTCTTCAAGCAGAGCAGAGGTCAAAAAGAAACATAGACAGAGAGAAAGGAAGAGTCTCTGGCAGTAGAAGAGCGAGGAAGAGCAGAGCAGGACCGAAGAGCTTTTCCACACGGGAAGTCTTGTTTGTCACAAAACAAGGAAAAGCAAGGCAGCAGACAAGAGGGCGTCCACATGCAGAGGACGCACAGACTGAAGAACAACAACAACATGAACACAAGCAGATGTGAAGATCCACTGAGGGGAAGTTACAGTGGAGACGAAAGGAGAGAAATCCCTGGAGAGGGCGAGAGAAGAGACGGTGGTGACGCTTCGCCTGAAGACGGAACATAAAAGGAGAGACTACGGGGTAACGGGGACAGTTGTAGCTCTCGGGGTGAGATGTGCTCGTCTTGATGAGAGCGAGCTTTTGAAACGAGCGTGATCAATGGCGAGGTGGCAGAAGGAGGGGGGAAACCAACAGACAAATGTGAAGCGGGAACACAAAATCCGAGCGGCGCTCTCAAATGTCCCGCTGGTCCGTCTGCACGTCTGTGTTTATGTCTTTCCCCCGTCGATTCACAAAAACAAGAGTTCTATTTGGAGACGCGGCCACGTCAGACTCAGACGTTTAGAACTGGGGCAAGGGCAGCGCCGCGTTAACCGTGATTCACTCTGACAGCTGTGCACCACCAGAACCACTCACATTAAGTCTGGGTGCAGCTGAACGGGACGACCTGAGGACTGTTCAGGTGAGGACTCAACTCCGCCTCCGGAAAATCAAGTCAAGAAAACCCTGGACAACGTCTGCTTCACCGAGTGCAGGAGATGATATGAAGAGGGTTGAAATGGTCCAGTACTGCTCAACCATAATGCATATTGCTGAGTAGTTTGGGGGAAAAAAATCCCACTGCATAATGGTAAATATACATCTGAATGCTGTCCAACTGGGAACTTTCCACTTGGAAAGTGGGTCATTTTAGAAAAGTAATCTGACATTCAACAATGTCGAAATATTGTTTATTAATGATACGTTCTGTAATAAATGTAACTAAACTTCATTAGACGAGGCAAAAAAATACTAGATAGGAACCTGATTAAGTTTTAAGTGAAATACATATAACTTTTGCATTTCTGTTTCTAAACTGAAATGTTTTGAAATGTCTGTACCCACATAAAGGGCAGAAACGCTGAAAATGATGTAATTTTATGGTAGGGCCAGTAGTGGGTGCTGTTTATTGTTTTTGTAATAAGAATTTTGTAATGAACAGATGACCAATTTGGATTGTTATTTTGGTGACTGTCAAACATAAAACTACCAAGACCCAGGAGAATGGACTGGGAGTCATGACACTTGTTGTTATTCAACTAGCGCATGTGCAGAATGCACTACACTTTCAGTGGCTCCAAATAACAATGTTGCGTTAACAGACTCTCAAAATGCAACAAAAAGTTTTGGTTTTCACCTGAAAAAAGGCCTTAATCTGTGTTTTTGTTTAATTTGGTTTTAACAATGCTTGTCATTTGTTTGCAAAGACAGCAGCTAACTGTAGATACAACCTGAGATTACGCTGCACAACAATAGTTATCAATTTTAAGATCAATCCTGAAATTGTATGTGTACTGTCAAGATAATAAATCTTTCAATAACGCCTTGGGAAAAATCATCTGGCTTCAATTTCAAACATGTTTTAACATCCATTAGTTGGATTGCATCTATACTGCAAGTGCGTCATTGAATTCAAAGTCAAAAACAACAAATCTCATGATTTATTTCTTTTAGTTGGGCCATGTTCACATGTCTACATTAAATTTACAAAGTCTACAAGAGCAAATCTCCATGAGTAAGATCTTGTCTCGTTATGGTCCAGCTCTGGGGTCGTCATTCCCGGAAGCTTCTTTTTTTTCAGTGCTCAACACACAATGCTTGTAATTTGACACCAGCTTCACTATCTTGCTGAGGGAAATGTGCCAAACCCTGAGCGTTTGTCACGAAGCATTACTTTACATGGCAATAATTTAAATATTCAATCTTTGATTTAGGTTTCTTTTTAAAATCAAACAGGGATTAAATATCAAGATTCCTGAAACTCGAATGAAAACCAGTGACATTCCAGATCTCTTCAGTGAGGAACCCTTGGCATTATAAACATTTGAAGCGTCTGAAAAAAGACGGAAATCAGAAAAATTATTGCAAGTCAAGCTATTAAATGTTGAACTCGCTTGTCGATCCTCCTGATGTTTCTCTTCTTCAGCTTTCTAACTTGAACTTGTAATGGTTGCTGGGCAGATGGCGAATGCTGAATTCATCAGAGCTTGTTTGAAGCAAACAGCCACCTGCTGCTGGCAACAGGAGCGCCAAGGCAGCCGTGCGAGCCAAACAAGAAGCAAGACGAGGTTACAATGAGATCTCAGGACTGATAACGGTTCTAAATGGGTTTAACCCCCCACTCACATTATGCAGACATGGAATTACTGTCATTTAACTAACAAACTGACAGAAATATAAGTCGTTGCTGTGTAAATGTAAATATTTCTGAAATGAACAAACAAATGATGCATTTTTACAATATAATTTGTCATACTGTTTTTTTGTCCCCCACATGCTTCAGATCTGTTCTAATGTAATCCAGTGTTGCATGGCCCTGCAGTAAATCAGTGCAGCAAAGCCTTGCAGACCAGGCAGCGTCACAGATGAACAGAAAGAACATCACAACAGCGGGACAGGAGATATCAACGGCAACACACTAACAGAAGCCTGGAGACGTTTGACAGATGGAAGCAGGAACCAGCAGCGACTACGTGAAGGGAAGGAGGAGGTAGGTGGGAGGGAGGAGCAGGCGAGACAAGGGGTGGAGGAAGGAGTCATTCTACCTTATAGGCGATTCGGGGCGGGCATTTCTTTCCCAAACCTAGTGGAGGAGACATGTCGCGAAGCATCTCGTACATATCGCGGTAAGCCATGCGGCCGCTTCCCGAGGGAGAGGTTGGTAGGAGGCCGTGGGAGGAGGGACGAGGAGTCCCCAGGTGAAATAGAGGGAGGACGGAGGTACGTGGCAACAGAACGCAGTCGAAAACCCAGAGGAGAGAATGGAGGGGGTAGAATGGGGGATAAAAAAAAAAAAAGAGGGAGACACAGAAATCCCTATTAATAAGATTTCCAGGATATCATGGACTGGAATGCCATCTGAGTTGAATGTACAGATTCAGGAATGGATCCCAGAGGAAGAAGAAGGGAAGATGCTCCGGAGGATTCCCTGCATCAGAGGGAAGAACCCTGAGGGACGGTATGTGTTTAGGAATGAGAGCATTTTGCTAAAAGAAGTACTCAGCTTAAGAAATCTATGTTAAGAAACACTGTCGAAAGTCTTGAAATAAGTGACTCTGGAAGATTTGCAGATGTTATTGTATTTTTGTAAACAATGCAGGGTCATTCTTTGGAGCGGATTGGAGACTGACAGGCGGTTACTGTGTTACCTACAGTTTAAACTATCACCATGGCTAATGTATAACCACTGCTTCAATTCAATATGCATGAGTAGGAATCTTTACAGACACATTGGCGATATGCCTTGGCTCATTGGTCATTTGGAATAAAATGACCGATATATTGGAATATATACACATCTGTATTAAAAAATAAAATTAAGCAAAGGGTATAAAAAAAAAAGAAAGCGAGATGATACAATCCTAAGCCTGCCCACTAAACAAAGAGTTTATGACAGTTTGGACAGTAGATATGTGTTACATTCGAAAGCTTCTTTTATGAAGTCCGGATGTTGGTTTTTAATATATCTGAAGTCACTGAAGCATAATTTTGAAGCTTTTTCTTTTTCTCTCATGATCACAGAATTCAGCTTCAAACAGTTCCGAGCCACCGTTCAACGTGTTCGACAGAAACTAGACCTTCAGCTGAGAACTCCCTGAAGATGCTCTTTTGTTTCTGCATGCTAAGAGACATCAGCAGGAACCAGATCGGAAACAAAGCACACAATGCTCTCTCTTTTCATTGCCTCCTGTGTTTGGACAGCTTAGATATATCAGAAGGTCACTTCATGACTCCTGTTTGAGCCTGACTTGCTGCATTGTTTCCCAAAGTGTCCGTGGTTACCTGCCAGCCGGTTAGTGGAGGGTCGATGGGCGTTCATATGCATATGTGTGATTGAGGTCATTCCCTGGCACCGCAGGGAATGAGAACAAACAGTCTGAAACCATCACAGCGCCCCAGTTTGAAACCAAACCGGGGACTGTGTGGGAGTGCAAACCTTATAAGCCACCCTGCTGGGGCACTTCTTCCCCAGGCCCAAGGGAGGCGAAATAAAACGCAACAATTTGTACATATCCTGATAGCAAATCCTCCCGCTGAAAAACATAAGAGATGTTGTAGAGGTTAGGTCAAAGGTTTAGTCATCACGCCTCTCATCGTCTGGCATCAAGTAGCCTATATTCACATTCACTCAACAACGTTCAAGGCAACAATCTTCAAACTCTTTTTCGGTGTTTTTAATGACTATGGCCCCGTTTACACGACAATGTTTTGAAGTGAAAGAAGACACATTTTTTGAAAATGGCATCCAAAGTGGAACAAAGCTGCTACTGCGCATGCACGAGTAGATGGACAATAATGTTTGCCTCCAGAGTGTCATGACTCCCAGTCCTGATTCTCCTGGGACTTGGTAGTTTTACAGTTGAGTTACCAGCAACAGCAATCCAACTTCCTTGTCTGTCCATGACTGTCCGTGTATTACCGTCGTTAGCGTTTACAGCGTATTGCTCTCTGTGCCTATGTGTGCGTGGTTTCATTACTAAAACAAGCACCGACTCATGGCCTGGCACACTCGCTATTTCATTTTTACAAATGCTGTGATGTCGACGAAAAACCTTTCTTAAACAAAGTGTTTTCAGGTGAAACGTTGTCGTGTAAACGGGCCTGGATCTCCTCCTCTCTTATTGCTGCACTGTTTGGTTTTCCAGCCACACGGAATGGAAAACAGGAGCGACATGCAGCAGGTGGTTGAGGGAGAACTTCAGAGACATGTCCAGGACTACAAAATGAGGCCAGCTGACCTTTATCAACCCCACCATCATTAAACCTCAGATACATTACGTTGGGTTATACAAGACTCTACATCAGGGGTGTGGAATGTTGGATCTCACCATGTTGACAGTGATGGTGCTACACTCCATTCACAATGCCGTTGGTTTGTAATTCTGCTTCCTCCAATCTGACACACGGAACTTGAAATTGGTCAAATTGCCTCCAGTATGGAAAAATAAGTCTTATCAAATATTGGATAAATTGGATGCAGTCAAAGGCTGCTTTTCTTTCTTTAGTGAAGAGGCAAAAATAAACTCATCTAAATGAAATTGCAGCATACCAGCAAATGATGAATTTAGTTTAGTGGCAACGAAACATTCGCCGAAAAACTAATGAATCATTAAATTAATTTCCTCATTTTAAATCCACGAGAACCAATAAAATCTGAAGATGTTGAGCTT
Source organism: Blennius ocellaris (assembly GCF_963422515.1). NCBI lineage: Eukaryota > Metazoa > Chordata > Actinopteri > Blenniiformes > Blenniidae > Blennius > Blennius ocellaris. The sequence continues at coordinate 20,274,676 of NC_137664.1, read as the reverse complement.
TAAATATACCCCGACTGGATGCACTGATGAGCCCAAGCATTTGAGAATGTGCTGAATTCGAGTGTCGACACTGCTGAGAGCAGCTCATTTATATTCAAAGAAGTAAATAATTCCTCCCCCATAATGTCTGTCAGGTGATGGCACTTTCCCATCTCGCACCTCTCGTGGAGTCCTGACTCACTGACAAGAGCTCCCGCGAAGCCGGAGTTACAAACTTAATGAGCCTTACGTAATCTGAGACAGATTACGCCTCACAGAGTCGGGGTAAAACGCGTCGGGCTGGAATAAAGGATGCAGACAGGGATGACGGAGGCCGATATTTCCTGACGTGGATGGAGGGATCGAAATCTCACAGTTCTGGAAAATGCCAGCGTATCAGCTGCTGAGAGCTGAGTGGACTTGGAGTGGAATGCTGGATTTACATGAATCACTATGGTCAACGGGGGGTCGGCGGGGCTTAATGTCATCCACCCGTTGCTGCTAAAATGGTATTTTTCTCCAGTTGCACATCACCGAGTCATCCTGCTGGAACGTCGGAGTCAATGTAGGAGCTTCCTGCTCTACCTGCTGTAATCCCAGACAACCCGGAGGATTACCCTCCAGCTGAAGTACTTACCAGGCCGCAGGGTCGTACTCCGCCCACACGCGGATGAACTCGTCCAGGTGATGAGGCCCGAGGATGGAGGCGTCCCGGGTCAGGTACTCGAAGTTGTCCATGATCACAGCGACGAAGAGGTTCAGCATCTGGCAGGTGGAATAGTCGAACATAGAAATGCTGAGGTAAAGTGACACATTAGTGACAAACAGGCGCGTAAGAAACCTCTAGAGAGTAACTCAGTGAAGAAAACATGCAACCCTTTTAAATCTCTCTGCAGTATTATAAAAATCCGTGAATAGTCCTCGGTTTTCCTGACATGGACACTGACCAGGAAGGAGCAGAGGAAGATGAAGGAGACGAAGTAGAAGTAGGCAAAGTCACTGCCGCAGTCCTTCTCCGTAGTTCCTGACAGTTTGTCGCACGGCCGGTTGCTGAGGCACGCCAGCATGATCTCGTGCCAGGCCTCGCCTGTCGCACTCCTGAGGGTCACGGCGAGGGAGCACGGGCAGGAAGTACGTCACAGACGAGAGAGAAGAGACATGTGGTACAGCTGTTTATAGAGTCACGGGTTGGAGAGCAGGTTTTGGGTGATATTCAGTTGGAGAATCACCTGAAGAGAAGCGTCAAGGCCTGGAAGAAGGTCTGGAAGTTGTTGTGGTGATTGATGGCAGCGTCTTCGTTCAGCTCGATGTTCCCGAACACCTGAGAAACAGGAGAACACGTGGTGTTAGAGGTTAAAAAATAGGCAAGACAAACTTTTTTAAAAAAATGTATAATGTCCAGAATTATGATTATATGATTAGAATTATGTTCAATAAAAAAAGTTGCAATGGCAAGAAGTAACTAACCCAATATAACCCCTTAACGATGTTAATTCAAATAATCTTGCTGAAGAATAAAGCTCAAATGTCAATATAAAATCAACTTTTCAAGATAGATTGAGAACGGAGACCATTTAGCAAAAACATATACCTTATCTAAAATAAAAGATTTTTCTCAGAATAAAGTCAATATATAACAATAAAGTGAACAAGTCCAAAATGCAATGAATAATTTAAAAATAATGTGTACATGTAGAAATCACCCCCCCCCCACCAAAAAAAATATATTGTTCCTTTTCTCCTGTTTCTTTGACATTAATTGTGATTTCACTTAATTCCTTCTAAATTCAAATATATATTTCTTTCTTTGCATTGTTATATCTTGCCTCTTTGTTTATCTCTGCATTTACTGTCTGCAGCAACCAGAACGAATTCCGCATATTGTGTTAAAACTATACCTGGAACTAAATTTGTTTCTGATTCCGATAATAGTAAAGGAAAATCATTAAAAACAAATGCTGTTATTGAAGGTGAATTTACCGAGTTCAGGAGTGTCAAACATATACTTATTATTATTGACTTTCCATTATGGTGGCTGTAGATAATTTCCCGACAGCCAGATTTATGTTGTGGTTTTTGAATCACTGGTGATCCACTGGAATTTTGCATTAATTATAGCGCAGAGTTATACATTCAACATGAAATATGAAAAAGCCTTAAGAGTATCTTATTAAAACTAAAAGAAAAGATGGTTTCATTGAGAGATAAAGATAAGAATTAATTATGATTCCTTCCAGACCAGCAGTGTTCACTGTCTTTTCGTTTACAAGAAACAAACAAATAAAGAGAAATAAGTGAAACACGTGTTTTAAAATATAAGTTATTGTAAGTGTAAAACAGAACAATTATTATGACAAGCTTCAACACTGAAAACATGTTTTACTCTTTTAACAGACAAATAGAAAAAAACATGTCCTCTTCAATTTTAACACGTTTTAATATTAAAATCTCAGGTTCATAATTTCTGACATTTACACTTTAACTTGATTTTATTCTTGGAAAAAAAAAAAGAATATATTCTCTTGATATTTGCCTTTATTCTAGAGCCTTTGTCTTGTTTCTGGACGTCATGATTGTCTTCACTTCAAACTTTACTTGCAACCATGTTAAGACTGTATTTACACCACGACATTTATTGTGAAAACACCTTGTTTTTGCATTTTCCTTTCAGAAAAGTTTTGAAAACAATGGATGTTGTCCTTGGGAAAAGAAGGTAAACTGAAATCAACGTAGTTTTCATGTTGGGCCTCTATTTGATGCTGTTGTTTGTCCACACATGCAGCCGGTGTTCCTGAAACTAAGTTGTTTTGGTTCTTTTTGCTGCAATTTTGTTGTTTTGTCTGTTCAGAAATTAGAGAAATAAATGACTTTGTGTTCAACCAAAATCCATCTGGCTTTTATGTTGCGTCGTCGTCCTTTTCCCACTTCAATCCAGGATGGTAACAAATCATTCGTAGTGGAGGACACGAAGGTGTGCACCAGTTTTTCTGCGGGTTGTAAAGCAAGTGTGGAATGACGTTTAACAACGTTTCTGAGATGGAAGAAGGCTTTCCTGCGGCGATCGATATGTGCATCGCAGTTAAACTGAAGGTTGGATTGAATGTAATCGTGTGTGAAGCAAAGTTCTACACTGACACGTTACCGAGGAAACAACATTTCCAGTCCGCATTGCTGACTGGCGACGTCGTCGGTGCAGCGTCACAACTCACCTGCATTCCAATGATGGCGTAGATGAAGAACAGCATGGCGATGAGGAGGCAGACGTACGGGAGAGCCTGGAACACAAATCCATTAATCATGGTGAAAAATGGTCGAAGAGCAGAAACAGACACTTTTCTCTCCCTCCAAACACTCACAGTGCACCGTGGCTTTGCTTTTTCCACACACACACACACACACACACACTCACATCTCCACAGAGGACCAGCCCCGTTGGAAGACATTACGGTGTTCTTTGAGAAACCCCAGCACTGAGGCTGACCTGCTGGTCCATTCATTTACCCGGCTATTTATACCACAGGGAGGAGGAGGAGCAGGAGGAGGAGCAGGAGGAGGAGGAGGCCAACATTTGTTGTACCGGTAATTAAATCGCCACCTTCTAACAATCCGTAGCTTCTGTCCATTTTCATTGAGCTGAAAAGCTTTCACTGCTGACATTAAACCTGCTATAAATCCTCTGGGCGGCGGCCCCGGCACTCTACATTTAACTCAACTCGTCCCGCGGGGGCTCAGAGAGCGAACCGCTGCCGTCTGCCGACACCCGCTCAGTTCGATTCTTTCACTAACAGGAGGAATTCGTCGACGTGTTGTTGAGACTTTTAGCTCTCCGTTTGAATTCTCTGCGATGCACTTCTAACCGTAAATCAATCTGGCTCACACGGACATCCTGAGTGGATCTTAGATCCTGTTGATAGGACGTTTCAAGTGAAAATACATTGGTTTTTTTGCGTTTTCTGCTCAAAAAAATGTTGTGTCTATGCAGAAACGTTTTGAAAACTGTCTGTTTACTTGGAAATGACGTCGTCCACCATTTACACAGAGACAACCGAGCGCTGTCCAGTTCTCAAGCTCCACTTGAGCCATTTTCAAAAGCCGTTTATCGTGTAGACGGACACACACACAACTCAACTAAGGTCTCGCGTTTTCACTTGAACGTCATGTATAATGAGGCCTTACGGATGAATTTGTGTGTGTATGGTTCTCACCTTAAAAGACTGAACGAAGGTCCACAGCAGGATGCGGATGGTGTAGCCCTGGCGGAGGAGTTTGATGAGACGTGCTGCCCTGAACAACCTCAAGAAGCTGAGGTTGATCATTTTGTCCTGGAAAAGAGGAATTCTGTGAGCTATTGCACCTTTTGTGCAGAACCAAAACTGTAGCTGGAAACCGAACTGGAGATCAGCTGAGCTGCAGCTTTTCATGGTTCACCCGTTAGGACCTGGTGGCTGATGTTAATTTGAGAAACACGCGACTTTGCTGACTCTGTATGACTTTTATTTATGTCACGACTGTTAATTGCTCAGTTCTCAACTGTTACACGTTCAACAGTCACAAAGTTATCACACATGTTCAAATGCTGGTTAATGCAAATATTAATTGGCCGCCATATGTCAGCCACTCAGCCACGAGAACATGTTAAAAATAACCTGCTGGAGTATTCCTGACTTTTTACTGTGTGTAATTTTGATCTGTTGACTGAACCATATGTAGCCTTCTCAGACACAATATCCCATGTGAGGGTTATTTTGGAAGTGATGGTGCACCGTAGGGTTGAGAGTGCAATGCTCAGACTGGTTGTAAATGAGAGAAAAATAGAAAGTCAAGCAATAATCTCTCATAAGAACCAAAGTATGCAAAAGGCCATCCTGGGTGAACTACGAAACAGCGGAGGGCGCCATCAGGGACCCTAAATCTGAGGCTCACGCAGACTCATCAACACAAGACGGCCGAGAAGTCCGTGTGTCATTGGCTTCTTTTATGCATCTCAGTAGATCTGGGAGAGGCTCAACTCCTTCCTTCTCTCACACGTTACCTCATCGTCTGTGTACCGCACACGCTGGAGCTCAGATACTCTGGCGTGCGAGCTGATCCATTAACTAGTTTTCTGATTCCATCAACACTTTGTTTATTCTTTTGTTCAGTTTCAGGCCACTTGTGTACGGTGGCCTGGAAGTGAACACTTCAGAAAACACTACCAAATAGAGAAAACACTTATATCTCAGCTCGGGACCTCACGTTTGACCCCCCCCCCCCCCCCCCCCGGTCTACAGTATGTGGAGGATCAGTGTGAATCTACAGTTCATGTTGTTACAAGAAGAAGACCAAATGAGGTTCTACTTGGTTCTGAGTGGTCAAGAGACTTTAATCAAATAGTAAATTATATTCATAACACTTTGACATACGATCGAGCAAAGAGACGTGAGAATTGAGTTCAGTTCTACAAACTGAGCCACAATTGCTCCATCATGAGAATGGTTTATGTAGACCGATTCGCACGCTTGGACGAAGTTTGTTCACCTAAAACAAAGAATAAGAACCACTCATTTATTACTTTGGCAAATGGAAAATTTCATAAATGAACTAACACAGTGAGAGGGTGAAACACAGTTTGCGTAGACTTGTCAAGGTCGTTTTCCCATACATTTATGTCCTTTTCAGTCAAATCGCCTTGGCAGTTCACTGTATTAGCAAACTCATATAGGCCAGTGACTCCCAACCTTTTTCTTTATGTAGCCACATTTTTTCCACTGTAAACTTAGACAACCTCCCACCGCATCGCAGGGCTTGTTGGACTGATGTCGCTTCAGTTTGAATGGTTTTAAACTTCCATTCTCCAGTTTTTCAAACCACAAAAGATGCGTTCAGCTCTAATCTTGTCCATTGTTTCTGTCAAACTGTGTTCTATGTAACTCTCTTGGTTCATTCTTTTTTTTCTTTTTGACAGATTCATTGTTCTCTTTAGCCTGAAGTATCGCCATTTTTCTTCCTGCTGCTTCACTGTTCATGTAAACTGTTGGTTGGAGATAGAGCTTGAATGGAGAAAGAATGTCAACAAAACCTTGATCGAAACAAAACACGCATTTGTAGGATTATTCAGAAGCTTCTCAACCTTCCATCAAATATTCAATGTTGTATGTTTTATTTCAGATATTATGTAAAAAAAAAAAAAAGAGAATAATAATCTGTGTTTTCCCATCTAAGAAATCATTTTTCCAGTTTTTCCTGAACCACACGAAGTGATGATGGACTGTGTTTCATTGTTGCATGGAAGGTCTGAAAATGACGGCGTTCAATCAGCGTCACACGTCTTTGACAGCGCTAAAGATCAGACATTGTATTCCTGTCATGTCAGGAGAGACAGCAATGTCAAATGCCGTCAATTTTTTTTAGGGCCATTTTCTGCCAACTGGAGTGTGACAGATGAGTTATTTACACACTGCAGGTTCTTTCAGTTACAAAGGAATACATAAGAAGATTATAATGAAAGAACAGGGAGAGACAGAGAGATAGAGAGAGGTAGAGATATTGGGTTTTGTCCATTATTTCTTTTAGTTCCACCCAGTTTGATAAATTACATCACCAACTTGGCTCATGGATACAAATGTTTGATAGTTTGTCTTAAACAGCAGGACGATTCTTGCTTTGAACTCCCTGCCTTCTTCTTCTTCTTCTTTTTTTATGGGCTTTTTCTGTTTCTGCCGGCGTGTTTTGTCTTTGAGCTTTTCGATCACCTCCCACAGTCCAAATACATGCAGGGCAGAACAAACTGGTGACTCCTAATTGGCCGTCAGAGTGGCCGGGGGCCTGTTTAATGGTTATCTGTCTCTCTGTAGACTGGTGACCTGTGGGGGGAGGATCCAGCCTTTTTGCCAAACACAATTGAAAAAGTGATAAAAATAGAGCAGAACTGGTTGAAGGAAGCCAGTTCATAGCAAAATAAAAAAAAAACCTCCATCTGACTCCCTTCATCCAAACAGCACAGATGGCGATGACTAGATCATTTGTATGAAAGTCTGTGTTTCCCTTCTCTTTCCTTCAAACATTTAATTAAATTTGAAGGGTTAGGTACTTGCACTGCAAAAGTTCCAGCCTCAACAAGACGGGGGAGTCTTAAAGCCCTAAAATATTGATTTACCAAGCACAGAAAATGTGAGATAATGCAATTTAGAAGCAACACAAAGAAACCGCTTTGTAAGATTTCGCAGATTCAGAGCCTGTGATCTTTTTATAGCTCAGGATTTTGATGCAATCAACAGAAACTGCAACTGTCGGTTAGGATTAGACACGTGGACATGCAGAGCTTCTTTGCTCTGCAGTGTGCATTTTAACTTTCCATCTTACGAAACTGTAATTGCACTGGAAGGTCTTGTAACAGATCGCAGAGTCCTAATAGGTCGTTTTTCTTTTCTATCACGTCTCATTAAAGATTCAGTAGGTAGACGCTTTAAACCGAGGCTGCGGGAGCGAACAAAACACTGACGGGGGAATTGACAAAATCAGCGGCCAACAAGAAAAGCCACTTACCGTCTAGAGGTGTCAGATGTGACAGAGGGGGGCAGAGTGAGGGCACAGGCGCCAGGAAACACACAGCAGAGGATGGAAACAGTGAAAAAGAAAAGAATAAAACCAGAAGGAAAGCGAGAGAAAAGAGACAGAAAAGAAGACTAATGATCACATGAAGAGAAAGTCACATAGAGACTGACTTCACCAAGAAAAGCTACAGTAACCCGCCTCAGTCTTCCAACCAAATCCAAGACGTTTTTGTCTCGTCTCTCGTCGTTTTTTTTTGAGGAAGCAACACAAGCGGTTCCATGGGTTTCATGCTGTGGCTGCTTCTGGTTTCATTACCGATTGTCGCGATATTTATTTTTGTTTGTTAATTTGCTTGATCAAAGGCTGAGGCTACGAGAGCATAGCAAAGCATGACTTCTACATCCACAAACTCTTAAGCTGGAGAAATGTACAAATAGACCCATCAGAGACAACAGCATTGTGTCCTGCTATGTTGTTGTAGTGGATACAAGTTATTACCAGAATTATATATTTATTTTAGTGTTAACATGCAGAATATTTCATCTTTTGCTCATTTGAATTTACATTAAAAGTCAAATATTAAGCAGAAACAGCATAAATATGACAAACAATTGAAATGTGTGTTTAGGGTCAGACAGAGAAACAAACCGAGTTTTAAGGTTTGTCCAATTCTGTCCAGAAGGCTGCTGTCCTGCACCTTTTAGGTCATTTCCTGCCACAAAACACCTGATACTAAAAACAAGGGACTCGTGATGGAGTGTTTTACTAGCTTGTTGACAGTTCTACACACATTTAGGCCACGTTTACACAATGTTTTCAGAAGACTTTTGTAGCGTCTTGGGTGTCTGTTTCCATGACAACGGCACTTGGAGCTAGTGAAAACCTAACTTTTTGAAAACACTTTGACACAGGCTCCATGGTAACGAGGGAAAATGTCTGTCCGTCTATACAAATATCTGTGTACACGTTACTGTTAATGTTTATAATGTATTGTTTCTCTGCAGGCATGCGTGTGGTTTCATTACAAAAAACAGCACACACTAGTGGTCAGGCATATAAACGACATTGTGGTTTCTGTCGTTTTCTTGTAAATGGACATCGTATTCAAAACATTGCCAAAAACGCAAATTCTTTTCTGGAACGAATATACAAATTCGATGCGATGCACTTACACTTTGTCGTGTAAGCGGGACCTAATTATGCGAAACAGGAGCCCTTCATGGCCACAGTTAGAAATCACTGTTTAAATCAAATAAACAACAGCCAAAGTCCTCAGAGGGAAGACAGTGAGCCAATGAGATTACAGTAACAACCAAGCAAGTAATAACAATTAAGTCTTAAGTCTGAATTTCTCCAAAATAATGGAGTATTTTTTGGTAAAGTGCACTGTGCACTTTAACACGGAAGCAGTGCATGAGCTCACCTTCTCCTTTTTAAGCTTTTTCAGTTAGTTTCCAATATTATGCGGTGTTTTATCAATGTATCTTATTGCACCAACGGTCTGAAGAGAAAGTGCCCTTTCAATTGTCTGTGTGTACTGTTCATATTGAAGAATTTTTTTCATGGTGAATTTCTTGTACCTGCAGCTACCAGGATATTCACATAGATTACAAATGGACATTTTGTTTAGTGTCGTAATTACTTGGTCAAAACAATACAAATTACTATAATATAAATTATCAAAGGATTCCAAGAAATTCTAATATATATCAAAGTTAATAGTAATGCCATTCACGATGGGTGTCTTTCACATTTCTCGAACTTTTCATGCACAAGCAAAGTAAGAAAAAGAAAAGGATTTATGAGTTGATTATGGATGCAATAATCAAAGAAAACCACATTCCCGGTGCAGAGTAAAACATCTCACGCAGACTACTTTCCCACTTCATTCCAGCTTGCATTTCTACAACTGCTCTAATGCCACAAAACCTGCCGCCTGACTTGCAGCATGCCGCCCAGCGACAAGCCCGGCTACAGCGCCCCCTGCAGCTGTGACCATGCACCGAGCTCTCACACTCAGGAACTGGGGGAATTGACCCATGCGAGTTTCGTTCCACGGCAGTCGGGATGGAGGGAAGGAGGACGTGTGCAGCTCTTACGTTGATCTCGGTGACTAGAATGTCTGTGATGCTTCCGATCACCGTCACAAAGTCGAACACGTTCCAGGGCTCCTTCAGGTAGTTCTGCAAGAACAAATGAGACGCACAAGTCAGGCTGATGATATGCAAAATATTAAAACTTTGAAAGGTTTCTAGTGTCTGTCTTCACAATATAAACATTACGTAATAAATCATGGGATAAACACTGTATAAGTATGTGAAAAGTGTCTCATTTATAACACAGATTGAAGAAACAACCCCTGAACCAGCAAGTGAGACATCCTTTCTTACTACTAATATGTCCCCTCCCTGCAAACTGGATCTCAAATTGTTCAATCAACCAGCGCCTGTGGCCAGAGGCTGCAGCTTTCTGAGCAGCTGCAGTAACAGAGGGATTGTGGGATGAAAAAAAAAAAAAAAACAAGGCAGATGCGATCCCAGTCGTCTGGGCTCAACAGCTAAACAGGTGGAGGTAAGTGGTGTGTGAGAAAAGCTATTTAATAAATGGGCCTCGTAAAATGCAATAGAGCAGATGAAATCCCCCACTGCAGGGCAGGTGGCGCCATGTTGGGAGAAGATTTATTCTTTTGGTGCACTCTACCATTCATTCTCTCCCTTTGTTGTGGCTCCGGAATCCCATTCCTGAATCCACAACACTTTTGCAAAAAATACAAGGACGCTTAAAGTCCCATTTTAATTGGATGAGAGAAAATCTATAATTACTTTATTAAAAGTGTCAAAATCAGTGTAGGAGCCATTTATGCTTATTGGTGACAGGTTATTTAGTTTATGCAAGTACTTTTTGTAGTTGCAGGTATTATACAGTATGTAGGTGACAGGAAGAAGAAACCACAGGTAAGAAGAGGGCTCACTTAATTGTAATGACCATTTTTTTAATGTCTTATTGTAGTCATTAGTACACAGGTGGGACAGGCGTGAACCGATGCAGACCAGCAGATAGACGACAAGGACAAAGCAACAACTCGCTGCATGAAGACCCCGGCATGTTCATCTTTTGTGCAAACACAGAAAGGCCAAGAACAACGCACACCCATCCACACCAGAAAACTGGAGTAACTGAAGAAAACCCACACTTGTGCATAAAAATTACAAAGTTCACACAAAAAAAAGCCCAAACATGGGTTAAGCCTACAAACTCTTTCTCAATCACTTTACTTATTTGATTCACCCACAAATAACATTGGAGATGGTTGCCAATGAAGGTCATCGACATAAATGAGGAAATTGGCGAGATGGAGAATCAAACCAGCAACTTATTAAATGGAAAACAACCCTCTAAATCAACAGAAATAGAAAGAATTGTGTTCAGTCCATACAGGAACCAGCATTAGCAGGTCGTTGTGTCCTTGAAGAAGAAACACTGGATGATTGGTTTGAACCGAGAGCGGAAGTCCTGCTGCTTCAGCCCATGGTGGCTAGGCTAATTAGCTCGTGGCTAATGGGTAGCCACAGAAACCTTGATATATAGTCTTCAGGCCAGATATCAATAAAAGGATTTCTCACGACTTCTTCTCTCTCTACTCCACTTGTGAACCAGAGATTTTTTCCAACTTTTTCTTTCTGCGTCTGCTTCTTCTGATTCACGTGGTTCACTTTGATTGTTTACATCTCGCAGAACACTGCGCTCTACCTCATGTCCTCTCAACCCGCCCACTAGAAACACTGTTTGCATGAGAACCGAGACCCACGTTTTCAGAGATCACTTTGTGAGATCCGTCTTAGAGTTCAGTGGAGCATTCGAGACACCGAAACGAAACGTTTTTTCCCCCGAAACTCCATAAAGAAAACTCTGGTCCAGATCAAAGAGGGAAATGTGGATGCGCTCTAAGAGTAAATGCATCAGTGATGCTATTAAATGAGACGACTTGTAAATAAAATACACCTTCAAAGAAGTCCCACACAAATAAATTGACTCGCGTGTGGAAACCGAAACAAGCAGCATCTGGCCATGGCATCTCACCAGTGGATTGAAGGCGATGATCTTCAGGATGCACTCCAGGGTGAAGAGGCTCGTGAAGAGGATGTTCAAGTATTTCAGCATGGACTCGTACAGATCAGGAGCTCCGTAGAACTGCAAGAAGATGGAAACCTCCAATGAATACTAATGTGCTGGGTTGCTCACACCTGGTGAGGTGGCAGGACATGATGACCACTGTTGCCAGTTACCTTGAACAATATATTCATATGCATCTGCAACATTTATATCGTTTACCAGAAGATCAGCAAAGTCAATTTAACCGGAGAGTGAATATTGCATGAGGTGTAGATACAGCAGATTGAATCCACTTTATTTTTCTATAGTGCAGTAAAAAACGACAGCTGAAACAAATTTATATCCACAAGAAACCATCGGTTACATCTTGTGTCATTATGGCATATATTCATTAATAGTTATCGTATGCTGTATCCAGGCAGGTTGCAATGTTTTTAGTCTTTAACAGGGTGTCGAATACATTTTAGTTCCGTATATATGTGTGCTGGACTGTGGAAATAATGCCATAATAACCTTTAGATTTAAACTTTTAAGATTTATTTCTTGTAGTCAGAGTATATGTGACTAAAATGTCTATATTATCACAGGATTAAACAATTACTTAGGAAAACTATTACAGTCTCAACATAAAGCCAAATACAATGAAACCTTTTGGTGCAACATACTGTACAGTGAAAAAACTTCCATCGCTGTTGCATTATGGGTGTTTTTACAAACGGACCCCAACAGCATGGCTTTGAGGCTTCATGCTAGTTTTCTTGCTTTCATGGCAGTACCATGATATATCAGCTCTGGTGTCAGTGCTGTGTTGTGTCTGCTACTCGTAAGAATCTTTATTTTCCAAATTCAACGCTTTCATTAGAATCTTTATCTTGTTGGTTTGCTGGACACAATCCGTTCCTCTGGCACTCTGATGTTTGACCCCCCCTCCTGAGTAAACTGTTTGTAGTACACTTTATATGGACCAGGTCAACAATGACTCAGAGATCAAATAGAGAATAAACCTCCCAAAGTGGGATTAATAAAAGAACAAATGTAGCTTGGGCTCCTGAAAACTACATTTGAGTGTGCTGTGTGTCAGTGAGAGCCAAAACACTCACTTTTCCGGCTGAGATTCTGTGAGAGTCCTGAAGATTAACTGACCTTCATCATCAGCACGACCGTGTTGAGGGCGATCAGAGTCATGATGGCGTATTCGAAAGGAGGCGAGACCACAAACTTCCACATCTTGTACTGGAAGGACTCCTTGTTCTCCGGCATGTATCTGGTCAGCGGCCGGGCGTTGATGGCAAAGTCGATGCACGCTCTCTGTTGGAAGACCCGACAAGACCCAGCTATGTTTGGATTCTCCTCTGATACTTTAAACTCACATCTTTCATCAGAGAAAAGAGGCTGAATTTAGATCTGAACACTGTTTTCTAAGTGTTCCGTAATATGGCGGCTCTGTGATCACAGGCCAATACTTTACAGACAAAACATAACAGCATCATTTTCACTCAGTCCCTGTGAAGTGGAAATGAAGTGGAGCGGGAAGACGACTTTTCTTCTGTTGTGCCGTGTTGTTTTAGGGAACTGGAAGTTGTGTGAGCTACATTTTGCCTTGAAGTGAATTTTAGAAGTTCAGACGGCTCTCTGATTTTTAATAAGGGGAATATTTGTGATGCAACAGATAAACACTTCTCTGAAACAAGTGCTTCTGCTGAAAATATCCATTTGCATCAGATCCAGCAGGTACAGGTGTTTGTTTCCAGCCTCCCACCTCGTTCTTTTCCAGGCTACACTCCGACATGGCCTTGTCTCCCTGCTCCTGGAAGGTGATGATGATCAAAGCCACGAATATGTTGACGAAGAAGAAGGGGAACACCACGAAGTAGACCACGTAGAAGATGGACGTCTCCATGCGGAAGCCTGGGCTGGGGCCCTGGTCCTCGTATGTGGCGTCCACAGAGTGCTTGAGCACCCTGAAAGACACAGTAAAGATCCAATAATCAGAGATTTGATCCTGTCAGTTCAATAAAACCATGCCTGCAGGACTCACACACTTTGTTTCACATTGAGTTTCATTTTGCATTTGTGTTGCAACTTTTGTATTAATTTAATTTTGCAGATTGTATTTGTGTTGTGGCTTTGAAATCATTCTGTATAGGCTATTGCAATACACTGCAGCTTTTGGCCCTATTTACACCGCAATGATTACGAGTCTATCCGCATAACTTTCTTCACCTTTGGGGGGGTTCGTTTACACGGCACCAGTATGCAGATGCACTGTGTCTGCGAAGTTTTTAATGCGGCTCCGAAGGTGGAACGTTTCTTTCACAGCCGCTAATCCCTCCTGCAGAGACTGCTGGAGGCTACTTAGCCTGTTACTGCGCGTGCGCAACTTCCCCCCTCCCTTCCCCTTCAATCCCTTGTAATCAAACATGGCGACCCGCAGTGATATGACTCGCGGTCAGTATTCTAGTTTTATCGTCCATATCAGTAGTTTTATAGTTGAGACTCACTCCTGATAGCATCCGATGCATCATCAGTCCATGCGGATATCGGGTTCTCTCCATTTTCTTCATGGTTATAGTGTATTCTTCTCTGCACACATAAAAGCAACAGCGCCATCCCATGGCCCGGCATACTAACTATATCATTGTCCCTGTGTCCGCTGCAGCAGTGTAAACACACTCCTTTTTTTTTTTTTTTAACGGATTAGGTGTGGTCACGTGAAACGGTGTCATGTAAACAGGGCCTTAGTATTCATGTTGTGACTTTTGTACTTGTATTACAACTTTTGTAATAATGTAATTCTGCAATGCGGTACAGCTTTTGCATTGATTTTATGACTTTTGCTTTTGTTATGAAACGTGTATGTCTAAGTTTTGGTGTGGTGGCTTTTGCATGTTGAAACTTTAATATTTGTCTTGGGACTTCTGTAATTGTGTTGCAGCTTTTGGATTCATCTTGTTACTTTTGCATTTGTATTGACAGATTTATGTCCATGTGTTTTGTGTTGGTGCTGTGCAGATTTTATATTTGTGTTGTGACTTTTGAATTATTGATATTGCTTTTAAATCGTGTTGCATCTTAGTCATGCTGTAGTCTTTTGCAGGTACCATGCAGCTTTTGATTTTATGCTGCTGCTTTGGATTTGGCATTTTAGATTCCAGAGCATTTTTCAATATTTGTTATACTTGTTTATTTTGCAACTTCAGTATCTGTATTTTGACTTTAGTGCACATCTTGCAGCGTCTGTATTCATGTTGTAGTATTTGCATTGAGAATACAGCTTTTCCATTCATTTAGTTACTTTTGCATTTGTATTGAAATGCTTATGTCCATGTTTTAATGGTTTTGTTTGTTCATTGGCGTTGTAGCATTTGCGACTTTGGGACTTTTATGATTGTGCTGCAGCTTTTGTCATTTTGCAGCAAAGGCTCAGTTTCTCCTTTAGAGTTTGGCTTTCGGAGCATTTCAGTCAACATTTATATCCACGTAGCAACTCTAATATCCACGTTGTGACTTGTGTGCTTGTCTGACAGCTTTTGTAATAATGTGGTTTAGTATTAATGTTCCAGATTTTATATTTGTGCTGTGTGTTTTGTACTTGTTGTGTGACTTCGAGCTTATTATTATGATTTCCGTATCACGTTGGGACATGTTGAGACTTCTGTTATTGTGTTGCAGCTTTTGTATTCATCTTTATTTTATTTATTTTATTTGATGTTTTTGATGTACAGCACTTTGGTTACCTTTTGGGGTTTTTTTTTTAAATGTGCTTTATAAATAAAGATTGATTGATTGATTGTTGCTTTTGCATTTGTACTGAAACCTTTATGTCCAAGTTTTATTGAGTTTGTGGCTTTTCTATTTAGACTAAGCATTTCACATTTGCTCTTCCACATGAGATCTACAGAAAACCCCATGAAATCCTTAAAATTCCACCCAGCTCATGAGAACCATCAGAAACGGATCGTAGTTCCCCCTTGGCACTGACCCACTTACCGTGACACTGACAAAATATGAATCCTAGATCCAAGCTAGCCTGATAAAATAATAATGAGACCAATCTTTTCTCAAATCTTCAGGGAGGCTTTCCCAAAGTACTCGATTAGCCTCCCTTCAGAAGTTTCCATCACGTCTCAAAGGAGATATTTATGAGGGAATACATTAAAGTGCATGCAGGGGCCATGTGGTCCTCGATCAGAGGTGCACATTACAGGTTGCTCCATTAAGATAATTAAAACTCTAAACTCATGTGGGGTGAAAGCAAAGAGTACTTAATGCATCTTTGACAGACTTTTTTGAAATTGCCCTCTGGATGCTTTCTGTCAGTTTTGATTTGTTGAACTTCGTATATAAGTTGATATTTTTTGGAAGGTTCCAAAAGCTACTGATATTCAGTGATTGTCAAAAACTGAAAAAACAGCACACAAAGGTCAAAGATGTTGCTCTTTGATCCTCCAGTGTCGACTCTTCTCATCATTGTGAAGCAGATTTCATCAAGCGTTGGACTGTTTATTGAATAGTTGAACAAGTCAGCGAGCTGGAGTCCGTCTTAATGAGACAGATTTGTTTTGCACTACTGATGGTCTATTCGCTACATTATTTTAAAAAGAAGTTACTGAAAATAAAAAGTAACTGGATTTAGCGTTCCTTGTGCCTCTGCCAGGTAGAACATTCTTTATAATCTAAACATAACTGTGTTATTGTCTGATAGCGTGAGCACCGTATGAGTCAGTTTGATGACTTTGCCAACGAAAGTTGCGACAAAGGTTTTGTATGTATGTATGTATGTACATACGCAAGCTAAGGAGAGCAAGAGCCCCGACCCCCATCATGCTCACTTTCTACAGAGGCACCATGGAGAGCATCCTCTCCAGCTGCATCACCGTGTGGTGCGGCGCCTGCACCGTATCCTGCTGCAAGACCCTGCAGCGCATCGTGAGGGTAGCCGAGAGGATCATTGGTGTCTCTCTCCCCCCCTGCGGGACATATACAACACCCGCCTCACCCGCAGAGCCATCAGGATCGCAGGTGACCCCACCCACCCCTCCCACAGCCTCTTCAGCCTGCTGCCGTCGGGGAGGAGACTTCAGAGTCTCCGAGCCAAAACCAGCAGGCTCAAAGACAGTTTCTGCCACCAGGCAGTCAGGAGACTCAACTCCCTCCCTGCTCTGACCCCCCTCCCCCCCTGCCACACCCACCCCCACCCCCCCACTCACAAATGAACACTCTCTACCTCAAAAGAGACATAGTGTACATGTCACTTTACTGTTTATAGGATTATATGATGTATATATTTTTAAATCTTTAAATTGTTATTTTTTTATATATTGTTGCATGCCTTTTGCACTGTGGGTCTGAGAGGACTGAAATTTCATCTGTGCTGGATGTCATGCATATTAGCACACTTGACAATAAAGCTGACTTTTGACTTTTTGATGTATGTATGTACTGTATGTATGTATGTATGTATGTATGTATGTATGTATGTATGTATGTATGTATGTATGTATGTATGTATGTATGTATGTATGTATGTATGTATGTATAATTTTGAGAGCGATTGGGTCAAAAGTCAAGGTCTCAATCACAAAAAGGTCAAAACTGTATTTCCATCCTGACATTCTCAGATTAATCAGATTGATGTCAAACTAATGCCAAAATGTTCAGTGTCCAATCCCCTATCCTCTGATATGCCACATGATGCAGTGACCTCAGTACTCTGGTTAGTGGTTTGGGAGGGGGGGTCAAAGGTCAAGGGGGGAGTCACACAGAAATTGTAAAATGTGTATATATCTGTCAAACAGTGATAACATGGAGCAATTCAAACAACCATGACAAATGATAGAAGGAGTGGAGTGGTGGATCAAATAACCTTGTAATCCATTGGTTTCCATGGTGACAATCGTGGCATTGGCAAAGCTATGCACTCTACTGAGGGCCCGTTCTAGTTATAAATGTAATGTTACTTTATTCAGGGCATGTCAGATTCTGTTAATACAGTTTATGTTAATGTTCCTTAAAGTCAGAAATATTGTATGTATATAATTGCATGACTTATTCAGATCAGCTCAGAGACACTTTTTTTTTTTTTTTTTAATCAGGCAAAAGCCAAAATTAGTGACTAATAGTGACTCCATTGATCATTTTCAATTAGCACTAAGGAAATAGTCAATAAAGTAGAGAGTAAAGGACTTACTGTAAGGTTACTTTTAGAGTGAGGAATTTCCAACACTATTACCACAATCGGACCAAAACCTTAACCATGAGCATCATATCAGCAGTAAACCATGTTTTAATGGCACTGAGCAGTTTACAAAGCTACGTGCATTCAGGACATGTCATCATCCATTTTTGCTTGTGTGGAAAGTACAGCACAGGGCAAGGTTGAGTCAAAATGATGAAAAAGCATTTTCAAAACAATTTGTTTACAGTAACTCTGAGCAATGTTGTCACATAAACAGACCCCTAAAACACTGTTGTGCACTATCACTGAGACATTTTCTCATTTGTGTATATGTTTTTTTTCAGACTGTTTTCTTCAGAGACTCCACTATTTGCATAAGATTATTTTCTTTGCTGATCAGTGAGTTTCTCTCTTAAAGGCCCTTTTTATTTCCCGTCATGTAACTGACATGTTGTATTGGTATCTCATCCCTTTTGAAAAGCCACTAATAATACCCACCGATAATTCTAAAGTTACATTTTGATACCACATTACTGAAGAGTTGATATAATTAGTCATAGTTAATTAACTGCTCCTGTCCCCACTTTTGTTTTAAAATTTATCGTGACTCTTAACAAGATGCATTCCACATTTTCACATGACTCGAGCCACTTCACAGCACAGGTTGTGACTTGTCTTCTCTGAATATATGACATTTATTCAGCATCATAAAGTGTAAATCTAGTTATGAGCCTAATCTTTGTGATCATGGTGATAATGAGCTGCCGAGATTTGCTCATGAAGGTATAATTTCAGATGTCAAGCTGACTCAGTCGAACAATTTACTTTTCCCGCTCAGATGAGTCGGGTGGATAAAAAAACAAGCAAATGGGATTTGGTGGATCTTTTGATGGGATGATGTCGGCGATGAATCTGCTTCTTTGGCGCCCGGAAGCAGAACTGCAGCCATTGCTGCAATGAGTCCTAATTGCATCTGTAGAGAATGTGCGGTAATTAATCCCGGGAGACATCAGCCACGTTTATCCGCCTGCAGGTGTGCTTCAGTGTGTTTCAGGACGAGATCGCAACAAGATAAAAGGCGTTGATGCTTCTCATAGTCTTGAGGTTGCTGCAAGATGCATTTTTTATCATCCATGTGTCACGGTTCATTTCTGTTTACCAACACCAAGTGTGTGAATCCACAAGCAGGACTGTCAATCATCACATCAAGTATATTCTTATGCAATTATGTAAGCATAGGATCTGCTTCTATCATAAGGGGAGCCATTATAGGAAATGTTGACATTTCATCTACATCTGTCAACCTTGATATAAATATAGGACGACAACGTCTTATTTCCACTTGACAAGAACTGTTGAATAAGGAGATTTAAATGATAATTCAGTCAGGCTATCTAACAAAATGTCTCTCAAGTCTGATGCTGATGGAAAAATATGTTTCAAAACATGCTTTGTTGTGCCTGCTCATCATTTGTCTTTCATCAATTACACAAAAAACAACTTAAAAATCAATTGAATGAATAATGGCAGGAAAAAAGTGGCTTTTCGTATAAAATAACGTCTCTTTTCAAGTCTAATGAGAAAAATAACTATGGAATAATTATCTCAATAATTCAGCCCTAAACTAATATCTCTATTTTTTCAGTACAATGCCAACACATTAGAACATCAGTCTCACAAAGAAACCAGTTTGATGATCAAAAACATCGGGCTCTCTCTGTGCTCATTGTACAGCACAAGGAAGCTCACAACCAGAAGCTCCATAATATTCTGTATTGCATACGTCGTAGCCAC
This sequence comes from Blennius ocellaris, assembly GCF_963422515.1. Classification (NCBI taxonomy): domain Eukaryota; kingdom Metazoa; phylum Chordata; class Actinopteri; order Blenniiformes; family Blenniidae; genus Blennius; species Blennius ocellaris. The sequence continues at coordinate 20,255,079 of NC_137664.1, read as the reverse complement.
GCTTTCACAAAGTTGCATTTCCTCCCGTTTCCAAGGAGACGGAATCTGAGTATTTTCAAAAAGTTGCATTTTCAGTGGCTCTGAGCACCATTATTGTACGATGCTGTCAATACACTGTCGTTTATCCCAGACGAAAGATGACACTCGTGAAGGAATCGTGGCGACATCTTTGTTCTTGGCTCTCAATCAGTGGTCCGCTTCAAGGACGGCCGTTATCATGGGCTTATGACCAAAAGACAGGCTGCGATACAAACTGACAGTGTCAGAAATGTGGGGTGATGGGGACTGCTGCTGCGACCACCGATTTGCAGTAACGTGTTACTGTAATCAGATTATTTTTTTTAAAGTAAGTGATCACTTCTGCAAAAGCAGGAATTAGATCACCGCAATATTCCCCAAGCAGCCGGGAAATACACCGTGATTTTGTTTTGTGACACTGTCTCGTAGCAATGATGTTTCGCCACACGACATCAGTGTCAGCAACAGGAGACAAGATGGAGCGCAGGAGAAAGCAGGACCTGCAGCGTTGAATGCTGGAAAATACCAACATTACTTTGACTTTCGACTCAATAAAAGGTGGTAAAAAAACCTCAATGCACACTGTGCACTCTGTGTGGGAAGAAGGCTTTTGAATTACTTTCTCTGGGAAGTAATCAGTAACTAATTACTATTTCCAAGCAACTTGACAACCCTGGCTGCAACCTATGTGAACTGACTAACCAATAGAAACGCAGTATGAATTGACACACTGATTAGTGTCACACTGGCGCTAAATCCAAATAGATGCTTTGCAGTTTTAATGGCAAAACAAAGTATGCGGGATGTAAACGAAAACCTTTGGGGGATTTCTCTCCAAACACAGAATTGCCACGAGGGAGATCGTTTCTTTTTCGTGATTGGACGCTGCACGCGTATGCGGTTTTATTCTTGCGCAATCACGTCGACTCACGTACATCGTAGGTTGTGATTTTGCTTGATTTTTGCACACAACAAACTTTACGTTGTACCCAAAGTTCATTAGTTTCATGTCGTACAATGTGGCTGACTGTGTGCTGGCAGGGTGTTTAGGTTGGTGCTGGCAGATTGCAATGGTCGGGAGAGACCAATAAAGATATGTCGTTGTCATATTCAGGGTACAAGTCACTCAACGGTGAGCCTATTTAGTTTATCAGGACTTACAATGGCCAGCCCTCTCCGGTGGAGACGGTGAATAGCGTCAGGAAGGCCCAGAGGACGTTGTCGTAGTGAAACTCGTACTTCTTCCACTCTCTGGGTTGAGCCGCGACATCGTGCTTGTCGTAGTCCAGAAACTGACCCCTGGAGGTAGAAACAGGTGGAGGATCAGGTCCATGTCTCTGATAAGTGCAAGTGTTGAGGTTCATCACATGTGAGGAAGAAACTCTTTCAGGGTCGGAAAATAACAATGTAGTTGTCATGCTGGGCCACTAGTAGGTGCTGTTGTAATGACTCCCCGTCCATATTCTCGTCGGACTACCAAGACTGGTGGTAAACTCAGAACGGAGCAATCACACAGAATAAAAAAAAGTGAGCTAATAAAAGACATGCTGAGAACAACTCTTCCACCCAGGCAATACAATTGCAGTTTCTATGATAAAATTATTAAAAACATTTGGAATTATTCTGAGATTTTGTCTGTTGCTCTTATCAGCAAACCATTATCACATTTTACTTAAATCTCATCATTTGTTTTGGGTTTTTTTTTACTTCTCATTAAGAGTGATGCCTCATCTGATCACTTCTCCAAAGTACTTCATAAACAGGCGAGAAGATACTTCTTTTTCCATCATATGAATAAAATAAAAAAACAGCAAACTTGAGGACTGAAGTAAGTTAGGAGGAGGATGTGTGTTCTGGGTACCTGCAGTCTTTCTCCAGGCCTTTGGACTCATCGGTGCAGTAGAAGAATTTACCCTTGAAGAGCTGCACGGCGATGACGGCGAAGATGAACATGAAGAGGATGTAGACGATGAGGATGTTGAGAACATTCTTCAGAGAGTTTACGACGCAGTCGAATACGGCCTGGAAGATATTAACACACACAAAAATATTTGCCAAGATGAATACAATTAAATACAATTGATCAAGCCACAATGTGTCATCATTTTTTAAGGACAATGATTAAGTGAACCGTAAAATCTGATTCTTTAGTTGTTTTTATTTTTAATTTTGCCCAAAAAAACGATATCCACATATTTGTATTAAATGAAAGAAAACTATCAAAACATTTTATTATTGGGTAGTTGTAAAGCGTCAACCTTTTTGTGTGTGTGTGGGCCTAACACAAAGAGTTGATAACTTCATGTTTCTCTTTATTAGGATTAGCATTAATGAATCTCCTGATCATAACAAGTTAGGACACTTCCAATTTAAATCATTACTCAAACCTAAGAAGATAACTGCTTTAATTCTTCAAACAGATAAATAGTATTGAACTACACAGAAAAAAGCTGGGGGGGATTATTAGCTACGAATGCCTCATTGCATCTCCATGGAATAATTTACATCTGGTGAACATGATGCTTCCTAGGATTAGATACCTAAAAACAAACAAAAGAGTTCTGCTGGGTAAATTCAGACACATTTATGAGCAGAACAACTATTTACTACAGGTTTGGTGCTCGTGCACAGTAGCAGCGATTCTCCATGGAGAGTCGGAGCGTTTTTGAAGAGTTCTACCTCGGGAGCCATTTTCAAACAGTTGTGTTTTCAGTGACTCGAAGCACCACTGTTGTGTAAATGAACACCTAAAACTAAATGAAAGTTTTACATTTTACCAGACCCTAACCAGCAGCGATGTATAAACCATTGATGCTCCAAACATTTCTTTTTTGCTTGTGTCTCCCTGCAAGACGTGTGCTGACTGAGGTGATCTTCCTCATCAAGCTTCTGATTAGAGAACGAGCACATGACTTCCTGCTGGATGAACGAAGACATTTGCATGACGTCTCTCTGCACGTCTCCCTGCCTCGGCTCCGTCCCCTCGACAGCTCGTGCTCTGATCTCTCTGTGAGATGAAATGCTTTGTCAATCCAACCCGACATGTGTGCAATTCAACCAATGAATATGCTGCTGCCTGAGTGATCCCCTTCAAAGCTTTTTTCTTCCTCTTTTAAAACAGCAGAATGAGGACACACAGTTTTCTGCCACTCCTCTGTGAGCCCGTCTGTCCAAGTACTCAAGAAATGTGTATAGGCGTCTGTCTGCCAGCCCTGATTTGTCTCAATCATCCCACTTTTGCTACTCCAATCAGACCTCTGGTCTTTTGTCAGATCCATTACTTTTGGATGATCGGCCTCCTTCGTGCACCAGAGGGAAGCTGTCGTCTCCAAATCAGAGGAAACAGTTGAGGGTCCTCTGATCACAACAAAGGGCCATCCATCGAAAGTGAGAAAGGTTTTCTGAAGTACAAATGACTCATGAAGAAGTACAACTGCTTTGTCAAGTAAATTAATAGAGAATCCAGAACACTTACCTGAACCAGGGTTTGAATCTCTCCATACAATTCATGGGCTTTTCCAACAAAAAGTACCAGTTACTAGTTCAGTGCCAGATTTAGCACCAGTTATTTGTCTTTCCACCGCTAGAGCCCCGGCCTTTCAGGGTCTGAACGGTGTCTAAGCCGACCCCACATCGTTGTTGGGCCAGAGTGGAGCTTGAACCGGCTTTCTGAACTCTACAGCGAACACGGAGCCCTGGAGTAGGTATAGAAAGAAAATAATAATAACGCATGGGAACGAGATAATAAGTTACTCCATCAAGTTAATAATACGAAGGAATGAGACAATTTAATCCACGATGGCGGAGCCGTGGCTCTCGAACTGTTGTGCTGTAGAGCTCCGGCGCCGTTCTGTCAGCTGCGTCAGATATATAATGTAGAAGCAGTTTTCTTTTGTCGCTTTTCATGGTAACATCATTGTAACTAACTTCACGTCCAGGTCTTTTATCGCATTATAACCGCAGGCTGAGGTCTGTATGAGGCTGCGTTGAGCTCCACTATGAGACGCCACGCTATTTTCTACCCTACAGAACTTCTTTATAATGAAGCAATACTTTTGGTTCATCAGCAACTACAAAACAAACTACATACTCCTGTAAATGAAAGCTTGGAGTTTTCAGTTACAAAATGTGCCTTTTCAAGGCTCCATGTGAAAGAGAACTTTTGTTGTTGATCAGCGTGTGTGTACGTAGGTTGCCAATGGAAGCCGTTGTAGCGCGACGTTCTATCAGTCTACACCTCCATTCCTCCTGATGTTGAAGCTTTTGATTCAGACAATCCAGAAACCGATGGATGCAGTCCGTCTCCTCGTTTCTGTATGAGCGTTACAGTGGTGAAATCAGTGATGTACCATGTTTTGGAGTGACGCAATGAAGTGGTTCTCACTTGGCTCCATTAACGGTGGAAAAAGAACCAGTTCTTTGGCGTTGCTCATTTAAGAACTGGCCCTGAACTAGAACCTGGTCGTTTTTGTTGGAAAAGCCTGATCTGTCTGTCCCATCTTTTTCTCTACTTCTATCAACAAACCCCAACTGGAAGAGCAGAAAGTCTCCACCTCTGAGTCTCATTCTGCAGGTATGTTCCTATTAAAAGGGAGTTTTTTCTTTTCCACTGTTTCCTCTGGTTGCTGCCTTTGTATTTCAGGCTATAGAAAGAAAATTGAATTGAATGTTTGAAATATGATTATTATTTTGTAACTGACACAAACGATGACCACATCATAACTGAATTTGGGACGACATGAAATCTGATCAATGGAATGAAATCTGCCTTGTTGTAGACAGTACATATCGTGGACACATGGGAAACAGTCTGCAGAAACTTTTTCATAAATCGTAAAATTATTTTATGTTGAATCAAATCTGCATCCTGCTGAGCGGTGTTAGGATTTGATCTGTTTTGCCAAACGTCTCCATTGTCCATTGCTGCAGTCCAATTAAATACATTCTAAGAACATTATTTCTATAAAACAGTTTGGTTGGCTTTTTTTAATGTGCAGTGTGTGAAAAATGTGCATATTGCTGTAACTGCATGACAGTTGACAAAAACTAAATTCAAAATATTCATCAACAGTTACAGTTTTAAAGAAATGAGAGACACAATGAAAAAAGTTTATGTTTTTCTTCATGGTTAACTGGGAATTGAAAAAGTTCCCACTTTCCAGTGGGAGAAAAACCCTCCGGAAGATGTCAAACTAGCAACTTCCTACTGGGAATGTGGAACATGTTGACATGTCATGTTGTCACTCAACATGACAACATTTCTGCATTCATTATTATATGGGAAATAATATTTCCATGTGTATTAAGCAAATAAAACCTGAAATAAAGGGAAAATAGCCAGGCTTCATTATACAAGCCTTGTCATGATATTGGCAATCATTTAATCTGTCTGATGGTTTTAATCAATGATGACACCAATGATTTTTTTCTAATATAGAGTCTCATGAGTTTAACCTCTTTGACTGTTTCTTGTTTTGTGACTGCTCCCAACTGTGAAAAATCACTTTTGCAAGTGGTATCATTTCAAGTTCCCAATGACATGAACGTTCAATTCAATTCAATTCAACTTTATTTATATAGCACCAAATACAACACAGTCATCTCTAGGTGCTTTTAACAGAGAAAAGAAAAAAACTCAACGGACCCACATGAGTAAGCAGGATTATTTGCGACAGTGGAAATAAAAACACCCTCTAACAGGAAGAAACCTTTGCAGAAACCAGACTCAGAGGTGGCGGCATTCTGCTGACCAGTTGGGGTGAGAGGATAGAGGAGAGGAGAGGACAGGGAAGACAGAGACACCTTGATGAGGGTAATCGGCGAGAAACAGACCCTGGTTTGGGTAGAGGGAGGTAGAGAGAGCGAGAGAGAGAGAGAGAGAGAGAGAGAGAGAGAGAGAGAGAGAGAGAGAGAGAGAGAGAGAGAGAGAGAGAGAGAGACAACATGACAATCTATTGAAATCTAATCCCCATCCTTAAAGTAAAGCAATATAGGGTGTGTAAATTCTTTAAAATATGATTTTATACTGCTTTGGTTCGAGGATCACAACATACTAACTAATCAACCTGCACCATATTGCCAGATTCTCATCAATGCATATCCGTATTTGTTTTCCGTTACGGTTTCTGTGTTGGCTGCTAATTGGCACAGACATGGTTTGAGAGTATGAAGCACAATAGTTTCTCCTGAGTAACAAACTCTCACCTTGTGTAGATTTGTAGCACAGCAGTGAAAGAAGCTGTTATGAAATAAAACAAGACTCTAATTTAGAGAGCATTGCACCTCCCTTCCTGTTCTCCTCCTCGACTTCTCACCTGATTTTTTTCTATTCTTTTCACTCCTGTGGCGGCATGCTGTGTGTTGATGTTTAACTCAGGCCACATTTACTCTGCAAGTCTTGATGCCCAAATCGAATTTGCAACCTGAATCTGATTTATTTGACCGTGTGGTTGCACGTGTTCTATCAAGGGACCCAAATGTGATTCTCACGATTACACTTCCCCACAAAATCAGTGTTTGCTAAACTTCACGCTGCTTCTGATCCAAGCTCCTGCGATGAAGCCAAAGAAATTAATGATGAGAAATGTCTGATGCTAATGTTGCAGTGCATGAGAAGTTTGCCAGGGTTTTGAAGGCAAAGAAGGAGGAAAAGGGCCATAATTGCATCTTGTGCATTTGCTGCCATTATTTCCTCCTCCGCCCAAAGTCTGAGATGTCATGTGACCTCCTCAACCAACCACTGTACCAGATTTTCCTCCTGTCAGATAGTCTCCATGATTCTGATTCATTTACCATGTATTCAATATTTGACCAAATAAGCTGGATGGTCGCAGATATGGTGACGTTAGAAGCGCAATGTTAATAGAATCCCTCTGGTTACACATTGGGACATATCCAATACATATCTGATTCAATTCCACATATAAATCATGCCTGTAACCTATCTCAAAATATCTGATGCTTGTGTTTTTTTCCTGCTCACATTGTCACATTCCACTGACAGTGTAAATAAGACCTAAAAGTGATTCTCATCACACTGCATGTTACAGCAGGAATAGCAGAAATTAAGCCATCTGGTTGGTTAATTGAGTACATTTAAAACAGCTATAGATTAAGCTAAAAGAAAACAAAAGTACAACTATCAGCATCAGTATCACACTCTACCTGATTGTATCGCCTCAGGTTACCATGAGCTCGGATCGGACTTGGAATGTTTTTAATATTAAGAGTTTTACTGTGGCTTTGTTTGCTCCTGTATTCATCAGTTTGGTCCGGGTCGCTCCATCTAGTCTGTCCTGAACCCCGGATTCAGACCAAAGAGACAGAAAACATTGAGTCTCCTCGTCACTCCATTGTTTTGTTTTTTTTACGTCGGTCTAGTTTTAGTCCGGAGCTCCGGAGTGGTCAGAGAGAGGAAAAAAAACTAAAACGCGTGAATGAGCATGGGGCTTATTTTTCACCATGTGGGTATTACATCGTGAATTTCTGCTCCTTTCACTTTATTTCTGGATTGTCTGAATTAGATGCTTCAACATCAGGAGGAATGGAGGTGTAGAATGATAGAATGCAGCTCTACATCCATTTATAATGGAAACCTACATAAACACATGCTGGTTAAATTTCTCTTTCACATTAAAAGGCTCATTTTATGGTTAAAAAAAATCCAGCTTTCATTTACAGTACAGTACTATGAAGTTTGTTTTTTAGTTGCTGATGAACCAAAACTGTTGTTTCATTATAAAGAAGTTCTGTCGGTTAGAAAATATTAATGGAGCACCTCTTCGTGGAACAACACAGCTTCATGCAGACCTCAGCCTGTGGTCATAACGCCATACGAGACCTGGAAGTGAAGTTAGTTACAATGATGTTACGATGAAAAGTGTAAAAAAATACGACAATGGAAAACTGCGTCTAAATTATATATCTCACGCAGCTGACAGCACAGCGCGCTGCGCTCTCCAGAGCCGCGGTGCCGTTATCACGGATTAAATTATCTCATTCCCTCGTATTGTTAACTTCAAGGAGCGACTTATATATTGTTCCCACGTGTTATTTGTATTTTTTTCTTTATAACCACTCTGGGGCTCCGTGTTCATTGTTGTTTTCATAAAATCGGTTCGCGTCTCTTCCGCCTTGTGAGTAGTGATAACTCCGGCGATAACTACGCCACCCCCCACCTGATGACGCCTCTGGCCCCGGTCTGGCTCCTTTCTGGCCCAGCAAAGAAGTGGAGCCAGCGTAGCACCAGTTTAGCTCCTGTTTCATGGGGGCTTTGGCAGTGAAAAGACAGCTGGTGCTAAGTCTGGCCCTGGCTCCGAATGAGCCCTGGTTCTTTCCGTTGGAAAAGCCCCCTGTTAGACCAGCATGGACAATCTTGAACCATCATTGGACCAGCACACACCAGCAGAAACCAGCACAGATAGACAGATAAACATCAAATTACGATAGGCGAGCAAAATCCATCAACTCAGCCTCAGACCAGCTATTGACCATGACAGACTAGTGTTAGGAAAGCATGGACAATCATCTGCTATCAGTGGTACAGCATAAGACCACCATAAACCAACAAAGACAAGCCTCAGATCATCATCAGATCATCATCAGACCTGCATAAACAAGCATCAGACCAACATAAATGGGCAAAAACCACCATAAAGCCACCATCAGACCATCAATAGAACAGCATGTTAACGACCAGACCAGAATAAACCAGCAACAACTATCATCAGGAAAGCATAGGATCAGCAGAAACCACCAGTAGACTAGTATAGATTATAATCATCCAAGTATCAGACCATCAAGTCATCATAAGCTAGTATTTACAAACATCAAACAATAAGAGACCACAATAGACAAAGACCATCACCAAGGCAGCACCAGATCAGCATCAGACCAGTGTAGATCATCATCAGCCCACCTTCAGACTAGCGTAGACCATCACAAGAGCCAGATTGGCAAGATGAACATCAGGCCATTAGACTGAACCACCATTAGGCCCGTACAGACGCCACCAAACCATTACTAGATCATCAATAGACCAGCACAACCATCATCATTCAAGCATCAGGCCATCATCAGAATATCAACAGACCAAAATAATCCATAATGTCAAATATGAAGCAGCAAAAACCAAAATAGACAAGCAACAGCCATCATCAAGCCTGAACCAGATCAGAATCAGACCATGATAGACCATCAGTGATACAGATTCAGACTCGTATAGAAATAAAGTATAGAACATCAACAGACAGCATTGACAGAAATACACCTCTTTAAAATGGCCTTGAGGAAATCCTGCTGTTCTTTCAGCAGAGATGAAGTCATGTTTTTGAGCAGAGCAGCTTCAGTAAAACAGCCACATTCAATCTTCGGTTTCCCACTAAACTGCTCCGGTTCCTCCACACTTCAAAGGTTAAACAGATCAAATCTTTCCGCTACAGCTGTAGATTTATATCTACTCTAAAAGCTGACAGCTTTACATCAGATACACACCCCCCCCCCTTCACACACTGTAAATGACTCATGATGGTGTGTGACTGTGGACAACCGCTGTGCCAGCTGCTTGCCGGACTACAGAGATTGGATAACCGTACCTTCAGCTTGGGCAGCCGTTTAATGGTCTTGAGTGGCCGCAGCACTCGGAGGACCCTCAGGGACTTGATGGTGTTGATGTCCTTGCCTTTCGTCCCTCTGTGCAGATTGAGAGCACAGTTAGCATGTTGGAGTGAAGCGGATCGTCAAGTCGGCCTCCATTAGTAAGATGTGCTGCGAGCACGGCAGGATCTGCTCATGTCTGTTAGTAGAGTGCATGCATGTGAAACAGAATCATGTTATTCTACAGGAACAAGATTATTTTACCACTCAGGTACTGTTTGAATCACTTCTACAAGCCAATCTGCTACAAGAATATCGGTCTGAACTCATCCTGACAAAATAACCTGGCTGTTTCTTCTCTTGGTTAGTCCAACATTTCTGTGCAGGCCGATGTTTGATTTGTAGTGCTCAATCAGAAACAACCATGTTTTGATGTCCAAACTTACAAAACAATTTATTTCTTTTGCTATCTCACATGTCAGGATTTGATGTTGGTACGTCTACCTTCACTAATTTCAAAGTTTTTGTTGTTACTGTTCCTTAATCATTTATTTCCTACCTTCTTCCAACCTTCCTTCCTTCCTTCCTGTTATGGAAATGTTGTTTTTGTCTCATGAAGATTGATGCCAAAATTTACAGTCGACTTTTCAAGAATGACCTGTGTCAGCACTTAAGGAAGCTCTGTGCTACTTTTTGCAACCTTCAATGTCTGCAGTGCAGGGAGCACGTGGATCTTTCTCAATATTCAGCCTTTAAGAAGGCGCTCTCTCTTCTCGCAAGAATAAAGAAAAATTGCCTTAAACTTTTTAAATCACTCTCAGTCTGAATCCTGTGTGTTCTGTCTCACTGGTTTTTTTTTCCTTCTTTCTTCCCTTCCTTCCTTGTATGTAATTTAGGTTTATTTCCTTTAACTTCAAATAATCCAGCCTGTCTTCCATAATATTTCTTATTTATGAGCACATAACTTTGCACAAGCAAACATATTGACAAAGTAATATTAGAAGATAATAACTTGCAGTGAATGATTTCACAGCGTGTGAAGTGTTTTGACCCCGAGCTGACCTTCTTCCAGTTGAATAACACCTAAACATTGAGCACGTTGTACAGTAAAGAATCTGCGCCTCCTCAGTGCAGGAGGCGCTTTTCTTTGCTGTCACAGCAAACACTGCACGTGTTGTTGGAGCTGGTCAACCGAGTGGGAGGAAGGTGTGGGGGTTTAACAACTAGCTGTTATGCTAATTGCATAGAGCGAAGCCGTCATTCAGTCAGAGACTGACATTGGCCAAGGACGGCGGGAGAGGCAACTTTATAATTAGCCGCTGACACAGACGCACAATGTGGCTGTCACTCTCTATAAATAGTGTTTTTTCTTGACTTCATTAAAAAAAAAAAAAAAAAAAGTAAAAACATCCCGCAGTGGTAGGGAGCGAGCTTGAGTCTGTGTTTGCGTACGGAGCAGGGAGTTAACGTGAAGGATGAGAATAGAAACATACAAAGAGAAGGTTGCAAACAAATGCTGCCAACTATTCCCAGTATTGGGCAAAGAATTAATGCTCTTTGCCCACAAACACAAAGGAAACCATTAAACAACAGAAGAACACATTAGCTGGTACGAGTGCACCTGTTCTCTTGGAGCAGCAAAATAACAGAAATAACAACTCTGATGTTTATTCTTCGAACAAATTTAGCCAATAAGAGTCAGATGGCTTGTGTCATTCAGTCATTATCCCTACATATCACACATTGACCTCATTACAGAAGTTAGTATTTCACCACTTTAAGGCCCATTTACATGACGATGTGTTCACGAGAAAACACAAAACTTTTGTTGAGCTTCCAGGTTTGTTTGCATGACGACGGTGCTTGTAGCCTCTCAAAACAACTTTTTGAAAACGGCTCCCAAGCGCCTTTTCAAAAACGCTCCGAATCCTTCTCTGGGGAAATAGGGGGTGTGGGGCGCAACTTTCCTGAAATGCTGCTACTGGTCATGAGCACGACGGCCGTAGTGAATAGTTCTTCTGCTAATGGCGCGAGGAGATGGACGATAACGACAATGTTTGGTCCCACAGTGTCACGACTCCCAGTTAGTATTTTCCTGGGACTCTGTAGTTTTATAGTCGAGAGTCACACAGAATAACAATCGCATGTCCGCATACTCGCCATTTCTAATGTTTATATCGTATTGTTCTCTGCACGTGTGTGTGTGTGGGTTAATTATATATACAACCAATAGCACCTACTTGTGGCTCAACATGTTAACTACATGATTTTCAGCATTTCTACTGAAACGGGAGTACTAAAATTAAGCGAACGGAATCAAAAGCATGTTCTCACTTGAACGGCTGTCATGTAAACCGGGCCTAAATGACCTATGTAGTGTTTCATACACCTAAAAAAAAATTACAATTATCTACATAATCAATATGCAATAAGAGCAAAGATATAAGAAGCACGGCTCCACATGTTTTGGAGCTTTTTTTTTCTTGATAAAAATCTCTACAACTAACTAAAATGGCATGCAGCTCTCATGCTTGGATAAGTTGGGCCTCCTGGCATGCAATCTGCAAAGTCAATGCCAGTCCTGCTGTTCCAGGACCTCGACACATTGAGATGGCAACAACAGTCTCCTCATAGCTTTCAGAAGCACCGTGGCTTCCAGGCATGAAACACTGGATCCTGCGGTTTGCAGGCCGCCTCTGACAAGCTGCTTCGAGTCTATTTCAACAATTTTATTTTGAAAAATGTTGTGATTGAGACTTATATAGAGATGCAGCTCAAAATAATTCAATATGCTATGAAAAAAGCAGACAAATTATTACAGGCTGTGTTTTTGACAGTCAAGTCCGAGGTTGTGAAAATGATTGATGAAAATAATATATTTTTTTAGTCCGTTTTTAATAAAAGTCCAGGGAGTGTATTGTTAAATTGAAATAAAACATGTATATTCTGACATTTTTATGCACATTTTTCACAAGTCTGCTTTATGCTTTATTCTGTCTGAGCAATCAGTGGTGAAGCCCGAAGCAGCAATTTGTCTCGTTATTCAGAGGCTCTGATGCACAATCAGCAGCTCATTTGCATTCAGCATTTGGTTGCTGGGAATATTTCCTGCAGGAAAACGCTGTTTACTACAGAGTATGTAAAATCAGCATCTTGGTATCATGGTTTTAGGCAACGAGCCATCCAGCCATCATTTGGACGATCAATGTTCTGAAAAGATGACTGAAAAAATATTCACCATTTGTCACCATCTAATTTTGCCTGAATTCATCTTTTTTAGCCGAAATATAGTGAATTGTCAGCTCATGTACTCAAATCGCAACCGACTTCCGGTTTTGAATTACGGCCATTAATGAGCAAGTGATTGGTCAATTGATATCATGTGGTCTATACCTTTTGAAAGGCGGCCTTTGATTACCTGGTGCATTCAAACGCTCAAACAGAGAGGAGGATTTTCCTTTCCAAGCCACTGAGGAATTACATATATCTGCAGAATCCACACAGGTGTTTATATTATATTGGCCTATGATCTGCTTTTTTATTTCCATCAGTTTTGTGCAGTTTGAATACAATTAATGCAGAATTTGTTTGTCATTCTATTGTAGGACATAAAGTATTTTTAACAGTAACTGAATTAACCAACAGGCTTATTTTCTTTAACATAAATTTAGTCATATTTCTTCTCATATTTAAGAGGAAAACAGCTGCTCTTCCAGGGAAAAGCCACTTTAGGTGACTTCAGCTTTAATCCTTTATTGATTGTTGCAAAGGTGACGTCTCTAATCACTTAGCCATTCGACCTATTAATCCCTTTTAGGCTTACTGCCAAAGTTTTTTTTTGTCTTAAATACGAGCTACAGGTTGGTCTTCTGAAAGCTATCCAGCGGAGCTCCCAATATTGTTTTCAATTCCTTGTTGCCCCAATATTGGGACATTTCATTCTCGAAAGGGAAGAGAGCAAGAAGGAAGGGAGCTCATGGTCGTATCCCAAGCTGCTTGGGATGAACGGCAGCAGAGTTAAGTGGGGAAATGTTCCGTGTTTAATATGTAGGGGGCAGAGGAAGAGGGGCAGGAAGAGGGGCAGGAAGAGGAGCAGGAAGAGGAGCAGGAGTAAGAAAAGAAAGGCAAGATCTCGGCAGTTCCCACCTGACCACGCTCTGTTGCGATCTGATGAGAAAAAGTTACGATAAGCAAGCAGACAAAACACGCACGCACGCACGCACACACGCACGCACGCACACACACACACACACACACACACACACACACACACACACACACACACACACACACACACACACGTGAGGAGAGACAGCAAAAGAAGCATCGTGAGCATGAAAATACAGCAGCGTTACTGGACTCACAACATCAACGCCCTCCAAAGAAAGCAGGAGACACTGAACTGAAGAGAAGCAGTTTGAAGCCCTCAGAGACGAATGTGATGAATTACCAGTGTTTGTGCAAAGTGAGTGTGAAGAGAAGTTATAACCAGAGAATGAACATGATGAGGATGACGATGATGATGATGAGAGGACAGTCTGCTTTACAGCTGCGTTCACACCACAGGAAAAACGCCCTCATTTCACATAGAAAAAGTCTGTTCCTGTGACATCTGGGTACTTTAATGCTGCAGTGCAGTGAAAAAGCATTTTGTAATGCTTTTTCTTTTCCAGAATATAAAGAATCTAAATGTTTGGTCAGTCTCGGAATCGGCAGGACCCAAAGTACTCAACACTGCAGGAAAACGTCTGAAAATATATTTAGGTATGCTGTCTTTATGTTCCATTGAATCAAATCAAACGTTTGGACACATTAAGACAGTTTGGTTAAAACTATCCATTTAAATTCGATATGAAAGCAACAGGACGTATTACACTGTGAAGGACGATTTAAATCTTCTGGAAAGAAATCTCCAAAACAGCCAAATCTGGAGCGACAAAAAAAGACCACTGTCTCTTCTGCATGTTCATGTGGAATTGTTGTTTTTCTCTGTAAAAGCACCAAGAAATGGCTGTGTTGGTGATAAAGGAATACATTGAACTGTAGTTGATGAACTCATGTAATGTAATGTAATAAATCTTGATGATCACATCTTACTGTTGTCCAAGAAAAAGCAGAAACACTATGGATTTGGTGAACGTGCCTTCATTAACATTTGATTTGTAGCATTTGTTCTCCTGTGGAAATACTGGAGAGAGGATATTGTGTTCATAAATTCATGTAGAATATGCAATGTGATTCACAACACCTGCATATCCTACTACAGCTTTTATTTAAGATATTTACATATTGTAATCGTTTTAAAATCTCTTCTCCTGCTCTTATTTTACCTACATTCTAATTTATTTACTGTTGCACTCTGATGTGTTTGATGAATCCCTCCAGCACCTACTCCATGGTGATCCATTTCATTTTTTGCTTGTTTGTGTGCGCTCCATCCAATCACTACATGGTAAACAAACAAACAAATACAGAAACAACACCATTTAGAGCAGGTTTTTTTGTTTTTTTTGTAAACAGCCTGGTAATGCAAAAACACTCATTTGAATACTGGTTGTGTGCCATGTAACTCAAGATGTAATTTGATTATCAGCTGAAAGCAAATGTAAATCTATTCTAATGTAATTTAGCTCCCTCTACGTATATTCTGGGAACATTTAGCATTTAGGATATTGAGGCTGAAAATGCAACAAAAAAAGACAAGAATCAAAGTATAGATGGAAAACATCCAGTGTGCCTGTTGTTGTTGGAATGGAAGAGATACACACCTACTGATCTGCATACTCTTACATCTGTTGGATAAAGTGTACAACCACCTTCATCGTGATCAAAGTAACTTCCCTGGCAGATTAGTACATGAATGTATTTTAACACCTCAAGTCCAAACATTAGACCAAAGCTCACACTCACATCTAAAGAGGGAACTTTTGGCTTCAGATCAGCAAAATAACCATTTTTCTTTCCTCATCTTACTGCCTAAAGAGAAGGACACCAGAAATGTGACTAATTCCAGACCCATTTTGCTAATTTCTCATGTATATTACAGTACAATAGATTAAAGTTTAAGAGATTTGTGTTCCTTGTTTTATCAGCACTATGTGGATCAAATGAACCAACACCAGCTTGCCAAGACACACGCTCTGGTTTTGGTTTTACTTGATTGTTTTGATCCTAATCAGGCTTATTTCCAGTCTACCCAGGCAGTTTTAACATCTAAAGCTAACCAAACAGTGATTAGTGATAACGTGGTTATTCTGACAATTATAACAATTGTACTATAACACTATATAACAGATCAAATGCTATAACAAGTCCTGCGTGGCAAATATTAACACCACTGTGTTGATCAAATGATATTGTCCAAGTCAGGAGGGTCAAACATAACGCCCATGGACCAAAATTGGCCCGCAAGATGCTCCAACCCGGCACCCCAACCATTGAGCAAATTGTAAACATTTCTAAGAGTCTATAGATTAAAAAAAAAACGCATTTCTTAAGAGGAGAGGACACAACAGTGAGATTTGAGCTGAAATATCAGTAATGCTCCCATGAACACTCGCTACCTCGTTGCTATCAAACGAGTCTCAAGGCCATGCTGTCAGGGTGAGTTTGGAAAAACACCCACAATGCAGCAGGAGAAGTTTTTTTTTGGACATTTCAATGTATTTTGCACCAGAAGGATTCAATAAAATTGTCTTTATGTTGATTTTAGAGTAAATATTCTGTCATAATTGTTTGTTTTTTGTGAAACTATAGACCTTTTCATCATGAATACTCTGAACCATGACAAAAATAAAAAGCCTTAACGTTCAAATTTAAAGGATATCATGGCATTATTTAACCAGCCTGACCTACTCATGATGAAATTGGGCTGCATGTGGCCTCTGAACTAAAACATGTTTGTCCTTCACATAGAAACAAGGGAAAACAAGCATTTCATTACATGGTGGGAACTAAAATATCTTGGAATCCGCTAATAGATGACCATGAATCCTGCTGGAGACCGTTTGTCGATTCCTCCAGAAGAGACATTAGTGTCTTTACAAATGCATCACTTTGTACAAGGTTGTAAAGTGTTGTCTATGTTACTCGTCCATCAAATTCGTCAACACAGCATCTTTTTGCATGTAATATTTCAAAACTAGATGAATATTGAAGGAAGGCTTGAGCACTAAAATAGCCAGAATGATGGTTTCATCCTTGCTCTGTGAATGCATCCTGCTGCACAACAACATGTATGTGAGCTGATATGAAGGGCAGGAAGAGAATGGAAGAGAGGATTCAATGAACGAGTGAATACGACTCAAGAGGGCTCGTGCAAACTGGACATAATGATCTTATTTTACCGGAAATGTGTTTTTGCCATTCAAAAATTTAAATAATTACAGAGGCTGTCCACTGCGCCGAACAGCTTAAAGTTAACCCAGTGTTGTTTGCGTGCTTGTTCCAGGAAGCAGAATGTGAACCTTTAATACATATTTTGTTGCCCTGCTATGAGTAGTTTACATAGCTCCTGCACATGAAATACATCTGATACGTGGAAAAACAGGTAATTACACTTACGTAACCTGAACACGGATGTAACACCAACACAGTTATGTAACGCAAACAGACTAAATGCCAGTGTCTTTAATTGTGGCTGCGGCAGCAATGATAAGAATAGCAAATAACAAAATATGACATTTCGCTGCGAGAGGAAGGATGCTGCAGATTGTAAACTCGGCCGACTGGAGATGGAGAGGAAGGAAAACAGAGGACGTAAATGGGAAGAGATAAATGTGAACAGATAGACAGAGAGGCATAAAGAGCAGACATTACCCCATAAGGCTCCTGAAAGCAATCCAAGCCAGAAAACAAAGAGGAGAGGGGAAGAAAGTGACAGAGAAAGAACACAGAGATCGAGTCAGACACGGTTAAAACACAGAGAGCAGCATCAATCTACAGCCAGCGAGAGACAACAACAATCTGAGGGATGGGAAGCGTCACAGAGAAAAATACACAGCCACAAACAAAGGAGAGTTTCTGCACAGAGTCAACAAACACTGGAGAATTTACTGGAATTCGCTGCAATTCAGAATTGTTTTTTTTTTCCAACAAGTGTTTAATCACATTCAAGGAGGATCCCAGTCATTGAACTCTCTTGTTTTTCTTCTTTGATGTGCATAATGAGGGTCTGAACCAGACGCTGACTGTCTGCCACAACAAGGCAGGAAGCAAAGAAACACAAACTTGAACTGTAAGACTGGATCAATGTTAATGAACATTTCAATCCACGACAATCTGCATCAAACTAAACAGACAAAACTATCTTCCTCGCTCCCTCCCTCCCTCCAATGTTTTCTTCATATTCATTTGACAACACCAGTTCCAGGTGAAGAAAAGCTTTACACGTATTTCACTGTATCGTCTGACACAGAGGTGGAAACCCAGAAGAACGTTCTTCCTGCTGTCAGTCAGCAGCGGACCAGTGACTGAAGCTCAGGCAGCGTAACGGTTCACTGTATTTCAGGACAGTGTTGATGTCCTGCATCGCTCCTCGGGATCTTGTCTTCTATTTGCTGGGGGATCTTCCTCTCTGGACTGCACGTGTAACAAATACCAAACTGAGCTGGACTCCAATTCTGCTTCGGTTGAAGGTGTTGTGTTGTTGTTGCCGTGGCTGTGAGGTCAGCTGGTAATACAGATGGACTAAGTTTGGTGGTTCGATTCCCCATCCTGCCCTGTCCATGTGTTCAGTTACTCCAATAAGCACCTTGGATGTGACCACAGTATGTATTATAGCAGGATAATACACAGGTCAACAGGTAAATGTGGCTGATCATGTAAAGTGTTTTAAAACTTGGAGAAATTATAATTTAACACACATTAATTAAAAAAAAGAAAATGTGCAGAAGAGTTGACCTGATAAACAGCGGTAGTTAGCAACAATGCTCAATATAGTAAGTAGATGTTTTCATCTTAAGTTAAAATCACAGGAAGTTATTCCTGGAATGAAACCTGCAGTGGTTGGAGAGACTTTGTTTCATTTTGTCAATGAAACCAAGTCTATCCAGTTATCTTCGGTTAACTTTGAGGAGAAAAAAGGCACTAAATATGGCCAATGTGGTTATTATTATTATTATTATTATTATTATTATCATCATCATTATTAAGTGTTGCTTTGAATGTATATAACCAATGTTGTTAAAATCAGATTTCCTACTCAAATTAGCCTTCATCAAACTGTCCAAAATGCAGCTGTGTATAAAATGTGTGTCCTGAGTCGTAAAGCTATCAGCGAAATCGAGCATGGCTCATTAAACCTACTTGCACGAGAGGCTGAGGAGACTTTATGTAACTAGAAGCAGAGGTCGACGCACACATGATTATGAAATAACTTCCAGGCAGCGCAAAAGTCTGGGGCGTGATGGGGGGGATAACACATTAAGTCTCTCGCTCCATTGACGGAGGAAGTGGAAAACGTAAAATGAGCTGAGAAAATACACAAACACGGTGAGTCAGCCCTGCAGGGGATTTTAGGGTCGTCGTGTGGGGAGGGACGAACTGGAGGGACTTACGAGCAAGCGAAGGCCACCAGAGCGCCGCTGACCACGATGAAGTCCAGAATGTTCCACAGGTCACGGAAATAAGAGCCCGGGTGGAGGAGCAGTCCCAAATCGATCATCTAGATTCACACAAAAGATCGGGAGACTTGTGAAGAGAAATTGAAGAAGAAAAAATTTAAAGCAAACAAGCTTATTCAGTAGGTCAGTTATACGAGGGGTTCTGAAAATAAAGATAGTTGAGTTGTGTGCATGTTGATGTAAGAATCCTGAAAACAAAAAGCTGTACAGACAGTACACGTTTATAATGAAGCGATGCTTTCGTGCCTACTACTGTAAATGGAAGCTTGGATTTTCTCAGCCATAAAATGTGCCTTCAATTGGCATTTCATGTGAAAGAGAACCTTTGTTGTCGATCAACGTGTGTTTACGTTGGTTGTAGAACGGCGTTCTATCATTCCACACCTCCATTCCTCCCCGATGTTAAAACATTTGATTCAGACACGTCCAGGAATAAAGTGAGGAGAGCAGAAATTCTCAATCTAATGCCGAAATGTTGAAAAATAAGCCCCAAGCTCATTAACTGAAAGAGAAAGAGGGAATACAAGATTTGGCCGGACAGATGTTTGAGGTGCTGAGATTTGCATCCTCTTTTTTTGGGCCAAGATGAGTTTTACATGTCTGTGTTAGTTAGAAAACACCAATATCTAATGTGGTTTGCAACATTTGATCTTAAAGCATCCATAACAGCAAATAAGACAGGGATGGAGGCGACACTGGTGAGAAAATATATAATACGAGTGAATGAGATAATAAGTTGTTACCTCAAGTTTTTACCGTGAGGGAACAAATTACTATCTCGTGGCCACTGATTAAATCATCTCGTTCACTTGCATTATTAACTTGAGGGAACGACTTATTATCTTGTTCCCAAGTTTTATTCTTGTTTTTTCCTCTAGGGCCGTTCCGGGGCTCCGTAGACTTCCCTGCTGAAAGAGATACGAATCCTGAGAGCATAGATGTTGTATAGACAGATTTTTAAAAAAAAGAAGAAAAAAACCCCCCAAAAAACATGCAAACTGTTAAGCCAAAGAAACTGCAGGTTTTTGACCAGCTGCTGGTACTTTTCAACTTCTTTTACTTTGGTTTTGTTTGGACTTCCCTGCTGAAAGAGGGTGAGAACTAGATCTGGTTTTATTGCTCTTCTTGTGAATATTGTATCATTCCCTAAAATTATTGTTAAGGCAAGTTCACCATTGTAAAAAGGATCTTGGTCTAAGTAAGGTGGTTCAATTCTGTGAAAGCTCAAACAATTCAGAATGCTGCCCGAGGAATGCATCAGAAAAGGCAAGTGACACTACGAATTTTACAAAAGGTTGTATTTGTGTGGATCAACCCGGAGGTTAGCATCGACCTGTTTACTCTCCCAGAAGGCAGATAGGTTTTTATTCCTGTAGTTTTTGTATTATTAAATGAAACTAACTCTGTGAGAAAACAGAGGTTTATAAAAGAAATGCTTGATTTGGTCAGAATACCAGTCTTCATGATCAAGAACCATTTTCAAGATTTCTGAATTTTAACATGAACCCCAAGGAGGAATAAAAGCACGAAAAGCAAGTTACACTACAGCTATACACTTGTTACTTGGCTCAGCATGTCATTGTTAGTATATAAAAAGCTAAAAGTTAGTGAAGTTTAAGCTCGGCAAGAATATTGTCAGAAGTCTAGTTTAGCTTCCTGTTCGCTGTTTTCCATTTTTCAGATGGAAAAGACTTGAAAAATAAGTCGTTTTGTATTTTTTGTTTTCCATATTGTATAGTCCAGGACATAAGTAATTCTAGCTTTTGTTCCCGTCATACAGTCGTTCACCTATGAAGCAGAAATGCTCAAATCTAACCAGGCACTAGATTTAATGTCTGCTTGGGGCACTCATATGAATCTCCACTGAGCACAAGCTTCCTAACCAGACTCACATTTACTTATTAGCGGGTGAAACAGCAATTGAAAACCGAGCTGGCTGAAAGAGGGAGGAAGTCCCAATTAGACAAAAAAAAAAAGTGTTCCACACAAGGCAGACCTTTCAAATCTAAAATGTACCTTGATGTCTCAGGACTTCTCACCTTAATCACCATCTCAAATGTGAAGACTCCAGTGAAGACGTAGTCCAGATACTTCAAGACCTGCAGAAACAGGAAGTCTGAAAGTGTCCTCTGTCATGACTCGCTAACAGATCCGGTGTGTGTGTGTGTGTGTGTGTGTGTGTGTGTGTGTGTGTGTGTGTGTGTGTGTGTGTGTGTGTGTGTGTGTGTGTGTGTGTGTGTATTTGTTGGTGGCCAGGATCAGATATGCACACTGTGCTCCTCTGTCCTGTCAGAGGTCTCGAGCTCTGTCAGCTTTGAGCTCCCCTGCACTAACGCTCATTGCCTGAGTTTACAAAACACACACACACACACACACACACACACACACACACACACACACAAACACACACACACACACACACACGCACACACACACACACACACACACACACACACACACACACACGCACACACACCATCACCTCAGTTCCCCTCTGTGCCCCGGCTGGAATGCTAATTAACTCTGCTTGTCTGTCAAAATATAAATAAAAACAAAACCTGGAGTCTCGTGTCCACGAGTACTTTCATTCTGAATGTGGACAAACATCTTACTCATCGGAAGAGGAGCTAAAGAAACTTATTATGGAAATGTAAAATTGGTTTGGCATCAAAGCTCCAGAGTAAATTACTTTAAAAAGCTTTCTGTGTGTGTGTGTACGTGTGGTGGGGTTTTTTTTTTCCCTTTGTCCCTCTGTGTTTGTTTACGCGCTCCTCCAGATGTTTGTTTATGACGGCCGGCTGTCAGGCCCACTCACGTTGTTGCGCGGCGCGTTGGCCTGCACGGGGTCCTCGGCTGCCAGGGCGATGCTGCTCATGGTGATGACCATCAGGATGCACATCTCAAAGTAGCGCAGGTTGACCACATAGTGACACAGCCGCCGCACCCTGCAAGGCCACACGCACGCGTCAACAAACACGCCACGTGTGCAGCCATTCATTTAAAGTTCATTTTGAGAGGTGACGTAGCCTCGTGACTGTTGGTGAAAGTAAGGAAGAAAGGTGAAGAAAGGCTGCATCATCCTGTGGAGGGCAAACATGTACTTCCAGAGCAGCTCCAGATTCACTCAGAAAAGGCAATACAGCATGCATATGAGAGAAGTGAGCTTGTGACTGGACCTTCGCTGATTTGAAGCACGCTGGAACGTGTAGTGAAGGCCAACTCTGAAAACAATGGGCTGGGATTAACACGATTTCTTACATAGCAATGGCATGCATCCTTCTAAACTGGAACCAGTAAAGACCCCCAATATTCAATATTAAACTAATTCTGACTGAAACGCTGAGGTTAAAACAAAGGATGTACACTTTATAAAATAAAGTAAAATAAGGGATTTGTCTTCACACAGATTTGGAAAGATTTTTTTTAACCTCTGACTCTGAGGATTTACTTCAATATTTGAATTTGCATTATATATAACAAAAAAACAAACAAAAATTGTCACTATTCTGACCATTGCCTCAACTACAATATTGTTTTGTTTGTTTTGTTGTCTGTTCTGTTTGGGCTCTATTTGTTTGGAAAAAGTTCAAAATATGTAAATAAAAAGAAAAGTAAAAAAAAAAAAAAAAAAGAAAACAATGGGCGAAAACCTTAAAATCTCTGTATTGGAATATAACCTTAATAATAATTCTCTACCGACAGAGAGAAGTTGATTTTCTAAACGGCGGCTGTGGCTCAGTACATCAAGGTTGCAGGTTCGATCCTCCATCTCCACTGGCCCCTTGAGCAATTTAATCGAATTTAATTGCATGTGAACAATAACACAAGTTGTTCTCCGACCCTCCTTGCCTCCCTACAGGACCTCTGACAGTGAAACTGAAAATTGATGGTCTGAGCCTCCTGCTCTCATCACATCTGCATCCAGTGGATTTATGACTGTCGTCCTCTGTCTCCGTCTTATCCTTTTCTCTTCTTCTTTCTCTTTAATGAGCAGAGTTTGAAAACAAGGTGAAATTGCTCTATGAAATCTGTGATGGTGCTCTAATTTTGACCAGACATATGAGATTTTGACGACCAAGTGAAATAAAATCTGTCTATATACACACAATACCAGCAACATGCCAACATGCTTTCCACTGTGCTGCTTCAGCTTGTTGGAGACTACTTTGTGGATGCAGTTTACGATAGTTCTTTGTTTTGTAATGATTTTTGGAGTTTTGTAGGAATGCTGGTAATGTGTACACAGACATAACAGCGTGTTGTCTTTCTAAAGGTGATCGTGACTGAAGTTTGAACTCCTAACATCAGCCCTACATTTACTAGTTCAAGGATCACCCTAGCGTGTCAGTGCAATTGATTTGAACCTCACAGATTGACCCCATTGTCTCCCAACACGCCTCCTCCAGGTTGAACTCACGGGTTTGTTGGTCCAAAGACGAACATAGAGCTGTAGGGGAGGATCTGCCGAGGCCCGTTGGCTGCTGCTTCCTCCTCCTCCAGATCCTTTTTCTCCTCACTCAGTCGGAAGTTGTCACAGTCGATGTTGTTCACTGGAGGGAAGACAATGATCATTAAACCGGAGAAGAGTTGTCACAGGATATAAAGCAAGCGGTTGGTTTTAGTGCTATAAAATAACATGAATCAATACCCAGCCACATGACAAAGAGAACATTTCTCTGGCAGGGTGGCTGCAGAATTAAGGTGTGTTAAAAAATAAGAAACTGCAAAGAATAGCAGTAAATAAGTACAAACAAGCTGATAAACCTGAATAGAAATGGGTGCATTTTGTGTATTCTACCACTAGAATTTGAAGGCTAAAAAAAGGCTAATAATATAAACATGCAATAATGTACGCTGCACAACAAAACCATCAGGTATAGTAACAACAATGCTATGCCCCACAGATCAACCAGTTTTAAAGGTCCCACTTTATAGTTTTTAAAACAATTTCATATCGGTGTCAGAGGTCCAACAATATTGTATTCAAAGTGTATTTCTCCAAATCCACAGCAGAATATTATTTTACTCTGGATTTGGACAAATACTTAATTAACTACTTAGTTTTGTTATAATAGTTCAGGTAACTCATGAAAATTTAACAAATGTCCCATCTTCTCCACTTGGTTTGTCTACAATGCCATTTACACAACAATTTTTTTAAATGAAAATGCATCATTTTTGTATTTTTCGCTTCAGGAAAGTTTTACATTTCCATGGCAATATTTTTGCAAACAATGTCAGTTGCCTTAAATGCTGAAAGCAATGTAGTTAGGATGTTGGACCATTAGTGGGTGCTGTTGCTGATATTTGTAAAGGAACCACACACACGCACACAGAGAACAACGCACTATAAACACCAACAATTGCGAGTATCGTTTTTGTGTGAACAAACACCCATTGAAAGTTTTCCATTTTCACTTGTAGACACAGCTGCTGTGTGAACGGGGCCTGAGACTCACTGGGGATAATGGTGGTCTCTCCAGGCGGGGCGGTAATCGTGACGGGGATGTGGATGGCGTTGCTGTTGAGGCCGGCCTGGCTCGCCCTCGTGGAGTTCTTCTGGTTGTCGGCATCCTCTTGCTTTTCCGCGAGACTCAGGCCGCTCCGCGTCGGCTGCAGAGGACTGCCGGCGAGGCCGTCCTCCTCAGCGTCAGCTTGCCTCTCCCTGTGGAAAAAGACGGGTTCAGTATGAAATATGCCGTAATATTCTGGCTCAAGTCCAGAACAGAGCGTATCCACACTGGTTAGTCGTGGGGTAAAGAAGCTCAGACACCATGATATAATCGTTCACATTGATGATCCATTATATTTCTATCTTAATACCTGTTTTAGATGTACATTTTAAAAACTGATTTGTCTGAATGCTGGCAACCTTTGGAACTTGTAATCAATACTTGTAAAATATTTCAAATCCCACCAATGACAGCTCATTGATCATCAGGCACTCTGTTAAGGGCAGGGGTTATTTGTGTGGGGAGCAGGCTCTCCAGGTACAAGGGTTTTCTGTGTTTTTCCCACAACTGATACAAAAACATGTATCTTGGTTTCAAAATTAAACATTTGTCCCTTTTTGCGTGAGACATTTAAAACCCTGGAAATCTGTTGGATTACAGCAGCTGTTACAGCTCAAATGCAGAAATTGTGCAGAAAATGTGCTCTTATTATTGCCTCCAGCATGGTTTCACTAAATTAACATACTAGCAAGGTTAGATACTCAATAAGGCTTGTAAAAACATGTACACATTATGTTGAAATTGTAATCATTTTCAGTACTAATTGTTTAGTTTTGATAAAATATAGACGCTTTGATCATGTGCAATTTTGAAAGGAAAACTTAATTAAAAGGTAACGGCCATCATGGCACTATTTTACCGTTCCGCCCCGATCTACATGGAATTCTGCTGCATATGAGCCCTGAACTAACATGGTTGTGCAACTCCTGGTCTGAAGTGAAGTAAGCGACTTATGACAGACTTCTGACTGATAATGATGCCAGTGACAAACTGCAAGCAGTCAGTGGCCTGGGCTTTTGAATGAGAAGCTTCTTTAAAATTTGCGAGCTGCTAAATAAAACAAAGCTGGATTTGTTTTATTCAACTTGAAGAGTAATTTGACAAATTTCTATGTCGGCATCAAATCATAATCGTCATTGATGAGACACAGAGAGCTAATTCTGTCCAGCCAAATGGACTGTTAACTAAAACTATGAATACACGATCCTTTTGCTCAATAAAATTACATTTCCATGTAAAAAAATATTAGAGTGGTAACAGAAGTCTGTATCTGTCCTAATCTAGTGTACAAAAAGGTAAGTTCATATAATTGTCATGAGGTATTAGAATATTACTTGAATGAATGTAAAATTAAAGGCATTTACACGAGGAGCAGATAAAAAAAACTGTCTGTCTCTGCAGAGCGTCCTGTGGTCTACATCGCGGTACCTTTGTCCTTTGGTGCCGTTCTTGCTCTTCCTGGAGTCTTCTCCGTTCAGAGTGGACTGAGCCCTGACCATGCGGGAGCAGCGTCCTTTCCTCTCTCCGTTACTGTCACTCCCGCCCCCACCTTTCCCCCTCCGCTCTCCGTTTGCACCGTTTGCCAGCATCCCGTTGCCCTCCTTGGACGGACGATGGGAGTGATGGTGGCGATGCCCCTTTTCTTCTCCCGCCCGCACGTCGTGGGCGTCCTCCTCCGGGGAGCCTGCCTGGTGTTGGTGTCTGTGCCCATCCCCCCTCCTCTCGCCGTTGTGCTCTCTGCCCCTGCTGTGGTGGGAGTGGTGCCTCCCCCCGCGCCCCTCGCCACCGTCCCTGCCTTCCCCGTTCCTGTCGCAGTGTCGGTGGTGCTTCCTGGGACGCCCGTGGAAGCCGTCCCCCACCGTGTCCTCCTCCGGCATGCCGTCGGCGGGCCAGCCCGGCTTGTCTCCACTCCTGGACTCCACCATGAGTGGCCGGTCCAGGTGTGTCTTCATGTCCGGGTGCAGGTGGAGGGCGCTGGACATCCTCAGGCGTTCCTCGGGGTCCAGCTCGTTGAAGAGGGCCTCGCTGCTCGCCCTCATGTTGTGTTTCCTCAGCTGGTTGGTCCTCTGCTCCCACACTGACATGGTCTTTGCCGAGCGCTGCTGCTCTTTGCTGCTACAATCCACAAAGAAACACGATGTGACCAAACGACAACACACACAAAAAAAAACAAGGCGATTTCATGAGCTGCTTTTGGAACGGTGTTAGTGTGATTGTTGCAATCCACAAGTTTCATCCATAGCCACATCGTCTTCTGTGAATTACCTTGATTTGATCAGGTTCTCACAAAGTTAGAAACCAAGAGATCTATGGATGACTCTGCACCAATGTTCACCATGGTAAAGTCTTCACTTACCATGCACAAGGACACGACGAGGTGATTTATAACCGTCAAAGCCAAATAAGATAATTTCCCAGGAGGTACAATGGCTGAACTTTCCATTGTTACATTCCCATGTTGTCACATTATTTGCCATATAGTTTATTAAGTTCAAGTTCCTCAAGGTTGAGGTTTTTCCAAAGGGCTTAGATTCAGGCAGAAAAGTAAGCCTTCCATGGTAAACTAAACTAAATGCAATTTAAGTCAATACAATGTTGGTGTCAATGGTGTAAAATTATTTTAGTTTTCTGAAAAACTTACTTATTTGTAAAGTAGAAAAAGAATGGCTTTTCACAAAAATTTCACTAGTATGACCAAAGAAAAGTTTGATACAAGCAAAGCTTTTCGTACCATGTGATCCAGTAGTTGTGTTTATATGCTCAGTTTTCTTTTCAACAGTCTGAATCAATTAATTCAGAATTCATAGATGGCATTGTCTTGTCTGCATGAACCCTAAATAGTGATCAAGTCACTATGACCATAGCAAGATTTGTGCTTTGCGATTTTAGATTTTATTTGCTTGTACACAGAATCTGACACCCAGCTTTAATCGGAAGCCTCACACTAATCTCCATGGATTTGTAAGATCGACTAATCGAGATTGTTTGCCTTTTAATGTCAAGAAACATTCATCTTGTTCACAGCATTATCAGAAAGATGGCGTGTTTCAAAGTCAGCTTTTTGGAAGAGTTGTACTTTTCCACTTGTGATGTTACAGACATGAACAAAATACCTTCTAAATTATAGTTGCCAAAGGTTATAAATATATGAATATGACCTAAGATAGAGTTTTTCATATATAACCAAACTACACTCTCCATACAGTATATGTTGTTTCTAAAGGTTTACTAGTTTTTGCAAGATTTCTTTGGGTGTATAAAGTGACAAATAATACATAGTAACGGAGACAATAACTCTACGTTTGTTAACCAGTTTTCATGATTTGTCCACCAGATGGACACCATATTTCAGTAAGAACTAAGCAGCAGATGACAATGCAACTCTCAGTCAACTACCTTAACATATCCTGAATTACAGCCAGACCATGACATTGAGTTTGTGAGTGTAAGCGCGCACAGAAATCCAGAGTTCTGAGAAGCTTTCGTCGAAATTATTTGAGAATTGCTCATTGAGGCATATCAAGGCCCTGTTTACATGACAACATTTTCAAGCGACAACACCACAATTCCACCGCATTTTGTGTGTCAGTTTACACGACAACGGTGGAACTTTTTAGAAACGCTCGGGCTCTGTCACCTTTTGGACGGTGGAATAGCTGCGACTGCAGAACGGCCACAGTAAATAGTTCCTCGGCACATGTACGAGACGATGGACTCCTGAGTCTCATGTCTCCCAGTCCAGATTGTCCTAAGACTCGGTGGCTTTAGAGTTGAAAGTCACCAGGATTGGCAATCCAACTTCATCGTCCTCCCATTTTTAATGTTCATCAAGGCCGAATGTGATAACTACATCGTTTTCAGCGTTTTTTCATTTCTTTGTAAAAAGACATAATTTTCAGAATGTGGAAATCCAAAGGTTTTCTGAAACAAAAACAAAAACGATGCCTTTTCACTTAAAATGCTGTTGCGTAAACCGAGCATAAAACTCTCAGAATTCCTTTTTTTTTTAAATCTTTACTGACGTTAAATCTGCTCCAAAACGCCAAAACAACACCTCCTGAATATTCCTGCCAATAAACATCTTCGTGGTTTTAAATGGGAACATTTCTATTTTAAATTTGTATATTCGGCCAGTGTGTGACCCCTGAACCTGTAGAACAAATCTTCGGACTCATGGGTAAATGAGACAAGTAGAAAAATGATAAACATGCTATGAGTAATGATTATTCCTCACATACTAAAAGAAAAAAAAACCCATAGTAAATCCAGACTGAAAAAGGTGATTATCTTCTAATTAAGAATCACACAATCAAAAATCTTTTGTTGTGTCGATGAAGCCATTAGTTATGTAGCGAAGTGCTACATACTGTTTCTGCCCGAGAGCACAGTATGGCTGGTTTACGGTATGGCTGGTTTACGTGGGGCTTTATGGGGGGAAAGGGGGGGGGGGGGGGGGGGGGGGGGGTGCTTTAGTCCTATTGGGTCACCTGTACCTCAAGACACGTCGAGCGGGGGAGGAGTAGACAGTATAACTCCTAAAAAAACAAGACAGAAGACACACAGACAGAAAACACAGAGGGCACAGGACAGATATCCACAAACAGGTGAGCTGCACACATACAGGTCAGGGCTTTTTGTGTGATTGCAGACAGGACAGCCAGAGGTGTTGAGCTGAGAGATAAGATGTTTTTTTTCTGGTTATTTCTATGGACAAAGCACATACGCAGTGGAGAAAGAGACAGGAAGAGCATTTCACAGTGAGAATGAGTGCGAGCTGAAAGGGGCAAGATGTTAAGTCGGTGGATCTGGGCCTCCATCTGCACCGTAATCAACTGAGACAGCAGATCGCTGGAGAAGGAGAGCAAACGTCAAGCTGCTGGTTATGTGGGGTTATTTTTTTTTCTTATTTTATTTAGCCTTGATTCATATTATCTTTTAAAGTGATGTCCCGGGGTCTAAAATTACAAACAGACTGGAAATGTCAAACTGCCCGTGGTGATCGCAACGCTCAGAGAAACGAAACTTTTATGGAGAGAATTATTCGCATCAGAGAGCGCAGAGCGGAAGACGAATTCCTGCAGGCGCCGATGCAGATGAGTTGCAGCCATCAACAAAGTTTTACACTTTGGGTTCTGTGCTGAGTGTGTGTGTGATGTGCTGCATGCAGCACACTGCGGAATTCTGCTCTGTGTTGCACCTTGCAGTGACGGTTTGACAAATTCAGACCTGGAAAATGGGATTGTTTCTTAATCAGTCTATTGTAAAATAGAGCATAAAATGAGAAATGACCACTT
Organism: Blennius ocellaris; assembly: GCF_963422515.1. Classification (NCBI taxonomy): domain Eukaryota; kingdom Metazoa; phylum Chordata; class Actinopteri; order Blenniiformes; family Blenniidae; genus Blennius; species Blennius ocellaris. The sequence continues at coordinate 20,225,037 of NC_137664.1, read as the reverse complement.
TTATGTATAAAAACTGGTTGTATCTTGATCTTTGACTCCTTTAACTATCAGAACTGTCTACACTGATGTCATTCATTTTACTATTCTTTACTTTGCTTTTTTTCCCCCCCAGAAAACTGCGGCTCACTGGAAATATTCTCTTTTTCTCACTATTGAACTTGTAAACTCAAGCGATCCAGGTGCGTTAAAATCTCAGTAGCTCAGCAGTTTCTGAAATACTCAGTTCTGTCTGTGTGGCAAAAACAGCCATGACACGTTTGCTGCGATGAGTGATTACCCATTAGCTTTAATGAGTAGTTGGATAGGTGTACTTCAGAAAATGGCCTGAGAGTATAATTTGAAAATTGAGTCGAGAAGAAATACAACTAGTAAATACTAGTAAATATATATCAATCAATTTAAATCTGAGACACACATATTCAATTGTGTGATTAAAAACCTCTGGAGGGATGATAATTGTAGGAGTTACATTGGTTAAGTCTCATAGTGAGACGACATGTGTCCGTTTACACGACAACGTTTCCAGTGAAAACACATTGTTTTTGCATTTTTGTTTCAGTACATTTAGTGGCCAGACGACCAAATTGGATTGTTATTATCATGACCCAGGAGAACATGGACTGGGAGTCATGTCACTGGAGGAAAACACTGTTGTTATTGTCCATCTACTGAGCATGTGCAGAACGTTTTACTATGGTCGTGGTTGAGCATGCACAGGAGCAGCATTTCAGTAAAGTTAAGTTTTCCCCCGTTTCCACGTAGATGGAGTCGGAGTATTTTCAAATACTTTTTGAAAAGTTGTATTTTCGGTTACTTTGTTGTTGTGAAACGTTGTCGGGTAAATGGACCCTAAATGACTAAAAGGTGAAAATCTGAGGGTCAATGTGAGGCTTTTCCCCAGCATAATATTTGTTGACTTCCTTATTTTATTTTTTTGTATTTTTTTTTACCAGTTGGTGAAGCTAAAAATAAATGAAACCATAAACACATTTGACTTCAGCAGCAGCAATAGTTTAATTACATGGAGGTCCAGGGGAGAGAAAGTTGGAATGAAGAGGAGCTGATATGAGGACGGAAAAATCACAGAAAAGACAGGAGGGAGGAGGAACGAGAGGAGAGGAGAGGAGAGGAGAGGAGAGGAGAGGAGAGGAGAGGAGAGGAGAGGAGGAGAATATCGTAACAGAGAGTGATAACTCACGGTGACTGAATGCTGTTGATGGACGACCTGCGAGAGAGTGCATCTCGATTTTGCTTTACAAAACTGTACATGCAGAACAAAAACAAAAGGAAAAAAATGAGACACACGTCTGAAGGGGGCCGGTGGAGAGACGGCATCTGTCAGTCTGTCTGTCAGTCAGTCTGCCCACTGGCCCCCTCCTGATTTACAGTACTGTGCCACCACAGCAACACAAGCTCAATGAAATTCTCAGGAGTTTTATTACAAAACAATCAAATAATAAAATCACAAAACTTTTTTATGAAAAATATAAAAGATCATAAGACTTTTCTAATTGAAAAAGTTTGATTTCTTCAATTGTTTTCTAACAAAACCCCCAAGTGTCTCAAACGGCACACAGATCGCACATGAAACAGTTTATTTCAAAGTGTTGGAACACAGCGCGGCGCGGAGGACACACCTTCTGAAAGCAAAACACAGGGTCACATAATATCAGTGGCAGGAAAGAAGAGGGGAGGAGTCGCCAGCTAACCGCAGATTTACCGTTTCACAATCTGACCGACGGCAATTAAGGAGAATCCAAGGCGATCACTGTGGCCAATGAAAGAGAGGCTTTGTGGAACTGCAGCAATGCAGACAATCTGCAATATTGGTTTTGGTCAAAGGAATAGATGAGGCGCATTGCAAAAACACCCATAATGCAACAGCTAAAGCAGTTTATTTCACTGCATTTTGCACCAGAAGGTCTCACTAAAATGGCTTTATGTTGAGATTGATGTCATTTTCAGTAGTAATTGTTTGGTTTTGTTAAAATATTGACAATTTCATCACGTACACTCTGTTTAAATGTAAAGGTTATCATTGCACTAGTTTACCGGTCTGATGGCCTCAAGAACTGAAATGTGTTTGACACTCTGGTTCTAAAGGCATTACTGTCTTCACTATAGGAAAGAAGTTCAACTTCTCTCCTCAAGAGAGAGTTTTTATTAATCTATCTCGTCCGTATGACTCAGCTGTCTTTCTGTGTTTAGCTCAAAAGAAAATTGTGTTTCTTTTCAGCCTGCTGTGGTTCCCATTAAAGAGTACACTGTGGCTGGAAAGGTCACGCTAACTCTGGCTGCTGTGCCTCTGCACCACAGAGTATCTCTTGGCGTTTGTGTTTTGCCTTTCAGCAATGTCTTCATGCAACATGTACTGTAAAACAGGCTCTACTTGTCTCAGACTACAACACAAAGATATAGCTATTTGACATGTAGTTTTTCAAACGGTTCCAGAGCCCCAGCATGAAGCTCATTGTACCTTTCCAAACAAACATTTTTCCAAGCAATTGTTTTTGATGAAGATTTTTTTTTTAACAATACTCTGATGCTGACAAAAAAATCTATTTGTTTTACCTCCATAAACTTAATTACAGAAACTGGCTTCAATCAAACGTAGATGAGAGATGCTAATTGGTAATATCTTTGAACGTTTTTCGACCAAAGTTAAGCCACACTCGAAGATTAGAATTAAAAACATGCAATAATTAGTGAGCATAAACTCAAAGGCTCACTAATGGTTTTGATAACGTATCTTGTTGTTTTATAAGGGTTTTAAACACGTATGCATAGACTTGCTTCCCATATGCATTTTGGACATCAGGAAATTTTGAACTTAATATTGATTATTTTTCAAATTAGGCCCCATTTATACAACGTTTTCGAGGGGAAACTCAAAACATTCATTGCATTTAGTGTGTCTGTTTAGACTACAATGAAGCTCACTGAAAACGCAACTTAAAAAACCCCCCCAAAAAAAACGGCTCCCAAGGTGGAACTTTTGGAAAAATCTCAGACTGCGTCTCCAAGGAAACGGAAGAAGATGGTTCAACTTCGTCTAAATGGAAATGGGGGATAACTCAACTTTTCAAAAACGCTCCAACTCCGAAACGCAACTTGATGAAAATGCTCTGTCTCCAAAAACGGGTCAGAATGCAGCTTTTTGAAAACACTGACTACATCTCAATAGGAAGTGACAACACAACCTGACAAAAATGCAACTTGATGAAACACCCTGTCTCCATGGACATGGAGGAAAATGTAAGTTTTCGAAAACGCAGACAAACTAACCAATAATGTGGATTTTGGAAATCTGTCACTCATGATAATTTAAGCAGTTTTTCTCCACATGGAACCAAACTATAACTCGTTCATAGTGTACACTGTTCTCTTAAATACAAAGCCCTCTGTGGAGATGCATGCAAATCTCTATTCCTAAACTGACCACATCAAGCAATTTCCATCCATTTCAAGATTCTGGTGTTAATTAAGAGTTAATTATAGGTTTTTCTTTCCTCTTGTTTCTGAGTTTCAAAATAGGGATGAAACAATCAAACCTCAGAGCCACGGTGTGCACACTAATGGGCAATAGAGCCAGGTCAAAAAGGAATTTCCTGTTTATGGCTCCTCACTTTCCAGAAACAAATGTCCTGAAGTAAACAGAGTGATCACGTTATCAAATCAACGCTCAATCATCAGGCTGCCCTCCAAAGTGCTTCTGAAATAAACAATTGCTCTGCAGTCATTATGTTTCTCTGACCGCATGTAAAAATGAGCTTATTGTATTTTTTTTTGGCTCAAATAAAATCTTCATATTCACAAATTGAGTGCAATGCCACAAAATGTACCAATATGGTTACCCCCAAATTTAGTCTTAACAGGCAAGTATTTCAGATTAGACAATACATAAAAGCCAATCCATACCAAAATTCCAATATGTGGCTTTGGGTAGAGACAGAAATAGTGTTTGGTCAGTGGTGTTAACAGCGTTGTATTCTGCTGGACACGTTTCTGAAGTAGTTGAATAATAATAATTGCTTTGCTTTAACAGCAGGTCGCAAATTTCATCAGAAAACAGGCCAAATAATAAAAATAACTTCAAAAACTTAAAAAGCGAAACTTGCCTGTGGAAGCTCACATGAGCTGGCAACTAAATCCTCCTTAATTGTCCGAAATATTCAGAGAAGGTCAAGAGTGGGGTGAAATAAACAAGAAACACTACGGGAGCACTCTCATAATGGGAGTGGATGAGGAACACACACACACACACACACACACACACACACACACACACACACACACACACACACACACACACACTTCAGAGCGGAAGGGAGGGACATCTTGAAGGACGACACACTGAACGACGAAAGGGGGACATTTGCTTCCACTGTGGGATTTCGGAGAGCAGAGAAGAGAGATGCTGGGGGAACTTACGCTGTGATGGAAATGTTGGCTGCTGACATGGGGCTGACTTCTTTCACCTCCAAAGCTTTCTGCAGGGCAAGCTTCTTATTGGCTGCCTCCTCTTGCTCCTCCTCATCCTTCAGACAGTTAAATAAAGGTAATCAAACACAGAGAAATACCACGGACATTTCCTCTTCATATGCAGGGCTTTTCTCAGCTCTGGTGTAATTCACCGGGAAGAAGAAAACATCTGTATTGTTTCACAATTGTCTACACATTAAAACGTCTGACCCCCCACCCCCACCTCCCCTACCTTAGTCAGCTCCTGTGCATTGGCAAGGTTGTCGACAGCGATGGCCAAGAAGACATTCAGCAAGGTGTCTGTATTACGGCGGCAGTCAGGAGAAAATACAGCTGTAATGTAATCCTGTGATAAGATTTTTAATATTCTGCCCAACCAAGACCAGAGGCCTGGGCCTGGATTGTGGCTTAGCAGGTTATGTCAGGGTTCACCCTTGAGGCCTTTCAGCACCACAAAGGTAGATAAGTTATTATAAAGGTACTTTGTGTTGCCATGGTAACTCACACCTAAACTGCTCTGAATTACTTTGTGCTGAAACCGACTGGTACTATGAAGCAGGACTCTTGAGTTACTTCAGGGTTATTCTTGGGCTTACAATCGTGATTAACTTTTAAATCAAGGTATGTTACCATGGTGACTTGTGCTAAACACCTCACAAGCTACAGACCAAGTTATGTTCAAGATAAGAGATGAGCTGATCTAAAAGACCATCAACTGACCAATATGTTCTCTCAGAAAATGTCCAGTCCATTTCTTAAAGGTCCTGCTCAATGATGCAGGATTCTGTCTTAGCAGGTTACTTCAGGGTTGAGTCTGGATATACATGTACTGCAATGGTGGTTACCTTTATATCAAGACCTACATCGGTAACTAATGCTAAGCACTTAATGCACTCCAGCATATTGAGGATTCATTCAGCAAGTATTGCTAAAAATGTCTACTGACCAATCAGTTCTCTTGGAAATTGTGAGGCCATTTGTTAAAGATCCTGTGGATCTATGTCTGCAATTTTGAAAAAAGACAATTTTCAGAGTTGAATGCAACCCCCTTGATTTTATCGTTGAAGACCTTTATGAGAGTTTATGAGTTGCAGTGTATTTGTGACCTTGCGGGACTTTTTTTCTCCTGCTGTTCCACTTTCAACAAGAAAACTCCCAACTTCCTGTTGAATTGATTGATTTGACGAACGATTAACTTTGGTAGGGTACTCCTTGGAGATGTTAACAGGCCAACAAATATCACGTTTTAAGCATTGAGAGAAAAACCTCTATGAACTTCTAAGTATGACATTTATTAATCCGCATCGCTTCACCTTCACTTTGAGCAGACAAAGAAAACAAATCATTCTCTAAACATGAATGCATTCCAAAATTGTGATTCCAATGCTTGCAAAAGTGAGGATACAGTTTCCAAAGAGCGTAAGCACGATGAAATAGATGGAGGAGAACATGCCCCGCCGAACACCTCCTTGAGATTCGATCCCGTGGTACATGACGGCGTTCCAGTCCTCACCGGTCAGAATCTGAGAGAGAAAAAGACTGATGAAGGGAGCACTGGAAGACAGGAAGTCAGGAAGACGGGAAGCCGTTGTGTAAATAATGCAGGGCGGTGAATGAAATGACTTTACGGAGTGAAGGGTTACGAGCGCCGACTAATTGAAGGCTTATCAGTGAGCTCATTAGAGCACGGGAGGCACGCGGACAACTCATTCAACCTAATTAAAATGACTGATAAACGTTCTTGGCGTAATAATGCACGTTTTCTTTTTCAATCTGAAGGTGTGTGTGTTATTGTATATGTGTGTGTGTGTGTGTATGTGTTTCTTACCTGGAACACAGTGAGGATGGCTGCTGGGAAGGTATCAAAGTTGGTTGTTGGGGTCTCATCTTCAAAGTTGAACCTGAATGAATCACGACAACAAAGTTACAAAGAGAAAAAGACATCAGAAGGAAAAGAAGGAACTTAGCAGCAGTCAGAGTCTCAGTGGGATCCAACATGCAGTTCAGGAAAACCACTTGGATAAAGAATCTTATTGGCTTCCCGCTGAACGATGTCAGCATTACCATGCGCACAGGTCATATTTCTGGAAACACCACAAATCCATATGAACCTGCCTGCGTGGGCCTTTTCGTTTAATGTTTGGTTTGTTTTTCACTGTTTTCCCTTTACTTCCTTTGTTGCTCCTTCCCTCTCCCTGCCTCACTGGTCTGTCTCGTCCATTTCTTTCTCTTGTCAGATCTGAGGTCTGTGTCTTCACCTAAAGGAAAGCTTTACATGACAGCATCATCAAGTTCAAACTGAAAACATCATTAGGTCCATAAACACAATGGTGCTCAGAGCCACTGAAACACAATTTTTTGAAAACACCTCCCAGAGTGGAACTTTTCAAAAATGCTCAGTCTAGTTTTCATGTAGATGGAGACAAACGTCTGGAAAACGCTGCGACAGCGCATCCACAACACGGCCAGTGATTGCCTCCAGAGTGTCATGACTCCTCGTCCATATTCTCCTGGGATTTGGTAGATTTATAGTTGACATTGACAGTAATTACAATCCAACTTGGCTGTCTCTGCTTTCGAATGCCCTTGTACTCCTATTGCTAATGTTTATCATGTTTTCTCCCGTTGAAAGTGAAAACCTCAAACTTGCACCCAAGAAGATAGAGTCATAATGTTCGCAAAGACACAATGAGATTTTGGTGTTTTTTTAACTGATCCCTGAAACTTTACAGATAATTCCAGTCAGTATTAACATTAGTGTAGTCCTGCAGAGTCCAGTGTCATCTTTGCTTTTGGATAAAAGCTGTTTAACATGCGTTGGATTGGGAGTTAAAGATTGTTAATTTCACTCTGGGTGAGCAAAAACTGGAAACTCTGTTTTTATCAGATATTAAAATACATGTATGTGACACTGACCAGCTTTAACTGCCATGCATCCCCAAGGGATAAACATATAAAGAAATAAATAACTGTCCAGAACACATAGACCAGTGATGGGGGCTTACCCAGCTCAGTAAACTGGCCCATAGGTGAGACAAAAGGACAAAACAGAACACACCAGAAACAGGGAACCATAGTGCCACTGTTCTGAGCTACATGTTCACTTAGAAAACTTCACTCTTGCTTTTCCACTGCTTGAGAAGCCTCCAAAGTACTTTACATTGTAGGTTGCACCAGTGGAGGCAGCTGCCATAGAAGGCACTCAGTCTCTTGCACAAGGACACTTCTACTTATGGATACGAGGGAATCAAACTAGCAACATTCCCATTGAGAGATGGCCAACTGAGCCACAGCCGCCCCCATCATGTGGCACAGTAAACACAGTGGCAAAATACAACAACTCAACCATTATGACAACGATCCAACATAAACTAGAGCAAAACAGTCTTTTCTTTTACCACAGACCTGATTCCTGATCACCAAGAGAGCTTTTTTTATTGTTAGTTGTCTATTATCCGTCCCCTTGTCGTCAGTCAGTCAGTAGCTGTCATCAGTCTGAAAACCAGACGAACTAGAGGAGGTGCGTGACAAGAGAAAACAATCAAAGCAGCCTGGTTATGTCAAGGATGCTTCATCCCTCCAGTTCTGGTATGAAGCAGGTTTTCATGCAGAGTCGCAGGTGGCCATCGTGACAAGCAGCAGTCTGTTTGGGGCTCAGCAGATCGAACACGAGAGTTTGATAGTGAGCAAAGAAACACGACCGAAATCTCTGTTACTGAGCGAAGGGAAAGAATAAGTGGCATCTGTGTCAATACACCAGTCATGGTGATTTGAAATGCATAAAACGTGTATTTCTGTTGCATAGATCAAGCATGTAGGACACGTCGAATAACAGAGCACAGAATAATTTGAACTTATTCCATATGTTGAAGTCAAACAACATTTGTGCCACAGCTTAGAAAAAGCATGGCAACCTTCCAAGGAATGTTCCCACGTCAGACTGTACAAACATTCACCCACCAGAAAACCTTTATATAGATCCATACCCTATACATCTGAATGTGAACGTCATTTCCGTTGTACGAAATTAATTCAACATCTTTTGTCAGAATTCCATGTATGGCACAAGGATATAGCTCAAGAGCATGTGGTGGACAAAATCTGTTTGGGAAAAACACAAACACACGTGCACACACAGAAAAGTTGTTCTGAAATATTTTAATGATACAGCCTCCTTGAGATAGAATGGGTCTGCATGTGGCTCCAAGACTAAACCTCTGACCTAAAATTAACAATTATTCTGTGTGTCTCCACGTCTGTTCTTCCTCTAAGCCAGAGCTTTTACAATTTTCTAAATGGAAAGCTTCGTATTGTCTTTTTACCCGATATGAATCCTGAATGGGAGCAAATCCCTCAAGCTGAGATTGTGAGCGCCGATCGCAGCTGAAGAGACTTTTCCCTCAGACGTGTAATAGACTTGGTTTGGCATCGTTGCTTATCGCCATCATGACGGCCATGGACACTTAGCCATGTAGTACATTTCTGAAGACACAATACCAGCCGGTAATATACGTTGTCTGGGATCAATCCTGTTCTACTGTGTACATTAAGGAGTGGTGGGAGGGGGTGACAGTGGGGGAGGGGCAACCCAACGCCATCACAGTCCCGTGCACATCTCCTTCTACCTTTGTCCATCCTCGTCTCAGCAACCCCCCCCCCCCCCTCCACCACCCACTCCTTTCCTTACCCTCCCCCCGCCCTCCCCTCTTGGAGGATTAGTGAACCCAGTACAGGAAGCCGTGGCGCCGGCGGTCCTCTGCTGTGCCTGTGTGTGTCGACCTCTGTTTACTCTGATAATAGGGATCGGAGGCGTGCTGCTCGGCTTCCACGCCTCGTCCGCCGAGACTTCATTAAATCAATCCCGGAAACAAGAGCACGTCAAGGCCCAACTCCCCGCAAGCCCGTGCCCTATATCTAATCCACATGACAAAAGAAGCAGGTTTACGTCGTACGGATGGAAGCAGACGCGCCTCTGAACGTAAATGTATGTGAGCAGGAGATAACGGATGTGATGTGTGTCAGGGAGCGTGATGAGAATTTGAACACACGTGTCTGAGCAACTTTATGAGTGGAAAAACACAAAACGGCAGCACAGTGTGCACACCGAATGTTCTTGATGGAATCCCACATGAATCCCAGTCAAAACTTTTATTGCGTGGTTTATTGTCCTCTGTGCGCATGTGTGCGCATGGTTACATTATAAAAACAACCAACAGTGCCCACTTGTGGACTGCCATGCGAACGGCATCAATTTCGGCCTTTGTTGTATTGAAAATGTTGCAGTGTAAACGGAAAACTTTTTTGAAACGAAAACACAAACAGTTTGTTTGAGTCAGTCCTCAAACTAACCATCCACTAAGAAGTCTAAGAAACATTTAAAATGGGGAGGGACACAAAAATATCACGTTCTCTCCCAGATGGCCAAGATTATTTAATCTTGTATGACCATTAGAGCAACTCATTTACAAAAAGAATACTTTAAATTACACTTAACCATGAAAAATCTATATATTTGATAATTTCCACCATAAAATGATCAGGTTTAGGACATTAAAGGTTATAATTGAAAAGATTTGATTGACAACCCTTTGTAAATCATTCATTTAGACACGAGAGCAACTTTTTTTAAATGAGGTTTTGGAAAAAAAAAACTTGCAAAACTTTTCACTCATTTCCCTTTTTGGATTATAGCTTATCATATGAAAATCTGGAGAAATCCATATCATTCGATCAAGATCATCAATCACTTTGAAAACAACTGATTATTTTGATTATGGATTATTCTGCCAACTTGCCTCTTTTCTTGAATAAAGGTCAACTCATTCAAATGTCAAAAATGCTCACAAATGTCAAAATGGGGAAAAACCGGTTGGCATTCAGAGTAAACAATAGTCTTTTGATGTAACTGACACGTGACGCTGAGAAACCCAACACCCAAGCAGAAAATATTGAAAAATGCCATCTCTCCGAGTTAATCAACAAAGACGGTCCCTACCAATCCAACTGAAAGCTGTAAAGCTGCAAAGAGAGAGAAATCCATTATTCTGTAAGAGTGAATTTCCTTTGAGCTTATCGTCTCTCTCTCTCCCTCCCTCCCTCCCTCCCTCCCTCCCTAAAACGTTGGACGATGTCCTGCGAGTCTCGGTGGGAAGACGGTCCGCTCCCTCAAGCTGTTTATCTTCTAATTCTCACAATTTTACCAGGAGATTACTTTTGGTGTTTTGAGAGCAGGGGAAATAATCTCCGAGTCCAAAAATAAAGTCTGCGTGTGACCACATATTGCTTCTCCTTCCTTCCAACACATTTAATCTTCTACTCAAGGTTGACAACCTTTTCTTTATGGAGGGTCTTATTTTTCTTCCTTTCTGGTTTTTACATAATCTGGCGTCCTCTTTTCAGGTAACTGGGGACTGGTGGGTTATTAGAATGAGGAACTCGGAAATGATTTGACACCTTGGGTCCATTTTTAGATTGCGAAGGTGAAAGAAGCGTGGCTGGAGAACAGAGGGCTCAGACTGACGGGTTTGGCCGGCGAGAAGCACCATGTGGACGTCACACTCATCTCACACTTGTCCGTCACAGCCGACCGACATGATGGTAATGATGGCGCAGCCTGATGTGTGGCTGGGCGCCATGGCAACCGCCTGCTTCAAACACATCCAGCGGAGGCATTTCCGAGGGTTTTCTGTTGTTATTACGACTCATCTCTCTAAACCCCCGAAGGTATACCTTACGTTACATTGAAAGCCATAGGAGTTGATAAAAATCTCATCTCATAGTGGAGCGATGCCAAACACGTTCTAGTTCAGAGGCCGCATGCAGCTCAATTTCATCTTGAGTGGCAACGGTAACACAGTGTCACAATCTATCAAATGAAGCTTTAACGTTTTTTCTTTGTTGTGGTGCAGAGTTTAAAAAAAGTACAAGTGTATTTTTTCGCATGAACAAACAAATTAGTACCAAAAATTCCTACAATTTCAACAAAAAGACATTTCTACATAAAAAATACAGCGGAGTGTACAAAATACTTCTGCCATAGCCTTTGTAATCTGTGATATATTAGCTTGTGTGTCATCAATAAAATTAAGTTTGGCAGTGGATTGTGGATTGCTTATTTGGAATTTCAAAAATGTTTAAAATTTTTAACTTGGCTGGATTGGTCAATCAAAAAAAATAACAAACTTGTAAAATAATAATCTTTTAATACAAGGGAGGGTCAAATATAAGGCCCATGGGCCAAAACCTACTGGAAAGAAGTATAAGGTTCTAATCCAAGCTCTAATCTAATTACCAGGCAAATTGGAAACATTTCAAAGAAAACATTGATTCTTCAACACATTTCTCAAAGGGAAGCTACACAACAGAACTACTCTGATACCCGAGCTGAGATATCAGTGATGCAGCCATGAAAGATGGGAAACTAGCATTAGCCTGAACGCCATGCTGCCAAGGTGAGTTTGTAAAAACACCCACAATACAACAGCTATGAAGAAGTTTTTGGGATATTTCACAGTAATTTGCACCAGAACTTTTCATACAATTATTATTTGAAGGCATTTTTGGTAGAAATTATCATTATTACAATTTTTTTTAATATAGACATTTCCATCACATATACACTGCACCACAACAAATTAAAATTAAAATTTGAAGTTCATTAAGACATTATTTTACCCGTCCAGCCGGCGAAAGATTACATTTGTCTGTATGTGGAAATATGATGTGTTTGACACTCCTGGTTTAATAGAAACCACGTTTTTTCATTCCGATACAATCAAGGATTGTCACAATAAAGTTTACATAAAATGCAGTGTCTGTCTAATAAATGTGTCCGTCCTGTTTGGACTTCATTCCCTCCAATATTTTACTTCCTTGATAACTAAAACAAATATTAAAACCTCCCTCCTGGTTCTGTGGCAACATGGTCTGACATGCAGGAGATGGAGAGTGTGTGTGTGTGTGTGTTTGTGTGTGTGACAGCAGTCAGACGGGGCCTGATGCCAGCCGTTTGATTAACTCCCCCCAACCAGCCCCTCAACCCAACCCCCCACCCCCCTCGACACCACGAGATGTTCCTGTCATTAGGAGACATGCGGCTCCTGCTGGGAAACATTTCAAAGGTCTGCAGTCGATCCAGCAGCTACCTGCTGCGTGGACACGTCTGTCACCACGGCGATCACACACCGGGCGAGGAGGGGCGGGGCTGGGGGGGGGGGGGGGGGGGGGGGGTACTCACTGTCCTCCGAAGAGCTGCATGCCCAGCAACGCAAACACCACGATGAAGAGGAAGAGGAGGAAGAGCAGGCTGATGATGGACTTCATGGAGTTCAGGAGAGAAACCACCAGGTTCCTCAACGAGTTCCAATACCTGAGAGAAACATGGGATTATTACCGGAACACAATGAAACCTTTGTTTCCGACAATTCCAGACACAAATGACAGAAGAACACAGAAAACGGTGGCAGACGAGCGAAGCACAGGAAGAAAAAGCTGCAACAAAAAGCAAAACAAGCTGTAGGTGGCATCAAAAATCAATGCGTCAGCGACTGCGGCTGCCAGTTTCACTCAATCGCAGGATAACAGCTAATCTGAGAAACAGGATTTTCACTGCAGGCGAAAAACAATTAAGGAATCGCAGAGAAAATAGAATGAAAATGAAGGATTGAGCAGAATTCATTCGATTCACTGGAGTGTTATTTGGTGGATAAAAACAACATTTTTATTTAGCAAGTTCTGATTTCCATCACTGTTTTGTGTGGAATATTTTTTCATATTTTTAGCACTATTTTGTTGCTACTCTTTTTTTTCCCCACTTGCTGCTGCAACAATGAAATGTTTCCCATTGTGGGACAAAATAAAGGATTCATTTAACTTATCTCCTCATAAAATAGCACCATAATAACCCTTAAATTAAAACAATCACTACGTAAAATGACTACAATCTCAATATAGCGTCAATTTTAATGAAACCATCTGGCGCAAAATACAGTGAAATGTCCCAAAAGAAGTTTTTACAATTTTCTGGTTGGTTTTGCCAGACTAGACCGGACCAGTTTAGGTCCACGGGGCCTTATGTTAGACACCCCTAATATATCGTTTCAATAATGAAAAAAAAAAGAAGAAAATAACACAAAGAAGCATATAAAACTAAAAATGCTGAGCTGATGTGAGCTTTAATTTAAAATAAATGTTATTTTATTTAAAATAAACATTATTTTATACATACAGAACATTTAAGTAACCTGATCTAATTATTTGGATATGTTTGTCATTCAAAATGAAGTAGTTCCTCTTTTAATTAATATAAATGAACAGATTTTGTTATTTTCAATTATCCATTATTGTCATTATCCAAACATTCATATTATATAAAAGATAAAACTTTGAAAAAAGGACCAAACATTTTTTTCCATTTAGTTTATTTAAAAATAAGCAAACAAGGCAAAAAAGTAGCAGATAACTAATAAATAATAATGTAGTTATTCAAATATTATTCACTTTATGAGATTATTAAATACTTAAAAAAATATGCTGTGAAACAATGTCCTATATATTTCAACACTATAAATGTTTAAATCAGTTGAGTAGTTTTCTAAACATACTTTACAGTTTTAGTTCTGTTCTTGTCTCTTGTCACCAGTGAATAATTAAATCTTTAATATTATAATCCTGAGAAATTTAACACTGATATCAAGTGTTTCTGCGTCACCTCTTCTATTCTCCCTTTACACACTCCCCCTTGGATCAATTCTCCGGAAACATGGCATCATATTTGCTCTTTTTTTAATCTATATGTCCATTAGATTCAACCATATATTATATTGCTATATCCTAAATAACTACAATATGTTTTATACTTTATTCAAATAAGATGGAACCCCCTTTGATTAAGGTTTTCTTGACATTTTGGAAAAAGTTTATTTCTGTTCAACTCCCAATGATAATGATGTAAACTACTGAATCCTAAATATAAATTATTATCACATTAACCTCAACCAACACTGATTTAAAAAGTGTTTCAAGATTATATCAAATCTATCATTTATTGTCACTAAAAAAACATTTTCACCACTTTGGTTACAGTTTAGTGTAACATTAAACATGACGTCAGCTTGTTCTTGAAAAAAAAAAAAGGTTCAATTAGACGAAGCCAAGTAATTGAACCGGTTTCTACTGGGAGCTTTCCAGTATTCTGGCCCCGTTGACACGACAACGGTGCCACTGAAAATGCAACTGTTTGAAAATGCTCCGACTCCGTTGTCGTGTAAACGGATGAAAGTGAAACTTTCTGAAAATGATCTGGCTCTGTCTCCATGGAAATAGTAGAAATTGTGCCAGTGTACATATGCAATAACAACAATGACGGCCTCCAGAGTGTCATAAGTCCCGGCTCACATTCTCCTGGCAGTTTTATAATCACCGTGATCACAATCCGAACCCATGGCTTGGATTGTACCATGTCTGTATACGCCAGTATTGCTGTGTAATTGGACTTCAATTTCAAAACGTTCACATGCAAACGTGAAACATTTCTTAAACAAATGCAACAATGCACTTTTAACATGAAGTGTTGTGGCTTCAACGGAGCCAAAGAAGAATTATTTCAGCCTATTTTGTTTGACAGAAACCAAGAACAATTTTACCTGCAAACCTGAAATAAACAGTCATATATTTAATGACACAAAGGGGATGAAAATGATGAATAATACACACGTCAGAAGCCTGAAGGCAAACCTGCATTAAGAAACTTCTTCTGGTGTGAACTCACTTTGTGACTTTGAAGATCCTGAGCAGTCTAAGGGCTCTCAACACGCTGATCCCAAACGACGCTCCCGGTTTAATCATGTCCCAGATCACCTCGAAAATACTTCCCACAATCACCTGAGGACCAGAGCACAGGCACGTCAGCGGCTGCTCGAAAAGGCTGTAAAATCTCATTAAAACACGGTGCTGTGTTTTAAAATAAACACATTCGATTGGCTTCACAGTATAACCTGATAACCTGACATGAATATAAATAGGAGAAATCGGGAGCATCAGTTGAATCAGTAGAAATATTAAGATTTAATCACTTTATCAATGTGACAGTAAATGACGAGCAATAAAAGGGTCGACTTTCACCAACGAGGAAAAAAAATATTCCGGTTGTTCCAGCATTATTTTACAATCTGGCCCTTTTAAGATGAAACTGGGCTGCATGTGGAACCTGGACTGACATGTGTGTTGACCCTCCTGAACTATGGCCGAATGTAAAACTGTTCAATGAATGAAAAGGTCCAATTCTTGGTGGATACAACCGAAGCACTTAACAGTAGAAGAAACGTCCAGCGGTGTTCAACCGTAGTCCTCGAAGGCCAGTGTCCTGTATGTTTCAGGCGTCTCCCTGCTTCAGCACACCTACATCTAATGATAGCGTCTTCAACGAACTTGGAAAAAAGTGTGTGTTGCTCATTGCAGTCAGGTGTGTCGCACCAGGAAGAGACATTAAACCTCCTCGAGGACCGGAGCGCAACACATGAGATCCAGACTTGTATTGCCAGTGACCATTACGTTGACGGTACGAGGCTGCATGAGTACTAATGTGTTAGCAGCTTGCACATCTGGAAAGGCTCCATCGAAGGTGAATGGCACATTTAGTTTTTACGCCACATCTGCAATCACCTTGACGACGTCTCCACCCAAGAAAACCTGAGTATTTTCAATGCTCACCCAGCAAAACAAGTTCAAACCGACCGGTTTCACAGTTGAAACCAAGAAAAGACCATTTGATTCACCGTATCTTTGTCTCTTAACAGAAAATGTGGACTGCAAAACAACAAGATGGATGTTCTCTTTTTGAATAAAGTGTGGGTAAACGTGTGTGTGTGTGTGTGTGTGTGTGTGTGTGTGTGTGTGTGTGTGTGTGTGTGTGTGTGTGTGTGTGTGTGTGTGTGTGTGTGTGTGTGTGTGTGTGTGTGTGTGTGTGTGTGTGTGTGTGTGTGTGTGTGTGTTACAGGTAACTCACCCCGAAATCAAAGCAGTTGAAAGAGGAGTGGAAGTAGTTCCTGGCTCCGAGGCCGTACATCTTCAAAGTCATCTCAGACAGGAATAAACCCAGAAACACAAACTCCGCCGTGTCTGGAAGGAAGAGAGAGACTTGTTACACCAAGAGCCAGTGTGTGTGTGTGTGTGTGTGTGTGTGTGTGTGTGTGTGTGTGTGTGTGTGTGTGTGTGTGTGTGTGTGTGTGTGTGTGTGTCTCACAGAGAGCAGTGGTGAGCCACTCCGGCTGGTCGTAGTGGACGATGGCCACACACAGCGTGTTGAGGCCGACCAGGCAGAGGACGATCCAGTAGAAGCTCTGGGCTTTAACCATGCGGCGGATGAAGAAGCGCATCCTCTTCTCCTTGCGTCGGAAGTACGACGAGCTGTCCAGTTTGCCGCTGCTCTTCACGCTGGCCCGGCCGAACGGAGAGCCGGGCGGAGCTGGAGGGGAGGAGGGAGGAGGTCAAACACTGTGAACCACTGTGCGCTTTTCTCACTCTTTTACCAGCCTGATGTCACGCAATTCTTGGTCAAATGACGATTTACAATACAACTGCTGACTTTTAAAAATGTTGTTCATTATGAGCTTAGATATTTATGTGAGGCCAATTCTGGAGTTTGAAAACAAAATTGTGCGTGTATCATCATCATTAAAAAAACAACAACTGAAAAACGGAAATGGAATATGGCTAGACACAGAAACAAATGGTTAAGAATTTTGTGTTTTCTAATGTAAAGTGATGGAGAACGGGATTTCTCCAGCAGATCTTTGTTCTTTTAATTGACAGATTTACATGAACCATTAAATAAGGCCCATTTTCCCCAAAACCTCATATCATACATGTCATTCCGTAAAGAGAATGAAATGTGCCATCAGGATAACTGACATTTTTTTTAATCATAATATTCAGTATTCAAAGGATCTTGTAAATTCTCATTACTGAAAGTACCCTTCATCTGATCATTATTTGATACATATTACTAAATATGATTTATATATAGATTTAAATAAGAACAAGACATTTCACCCCAGATGAAGAACTGACGAAGCTTTTCGGGTGACACGCCGAAGGTCTTTGAAACATTAAGCTGCTGCCCTCTGAGACAATAATCAGGATTCATATTGATTAGAAGGAGTCACCTTGTCACTGATTTTCTGATATATTCATTCGACGGCCTTGCTGGATGTCAATGAAGCTGGTGACAAATTCTGAGTATTGATTATTCATGTCAGGAGGCTCCGGACTTTTGAAGGACCAGCTTTGACATCAGAGGAAAGTAGAGACTCAAAGTGACAGAATTTAAAACAAACCCTGTTTATACGATGACGTTTCAAGTAAAAAAGGCATTATTTTTACATTTTTGTTTCAAAAACGTTCTACGTTTATGCAGGAATGTTTTAAAAACGATGTAAATTTCCACAGAAATGACAGAAACATTGAAAACTATGTAATTAGCATGTTGGGCCACAAGTTGGCACGGTTTAAACCACACACACATGCACACAGAGAACAATACACTATGAATGTTAACAATGGAAGTACATGGACATTCAAATGGACAATGAAGTTGGATTACTCTGACGGTGAGTGTGGACTGGGAGTCATGACACTGGAGGACATATTGTTCGTATTGTCCATCAACTGAGCCTGTGTGGAACAACAATTGACTGGCCGTGGTGCACATGTACAGCAGCCTTTCAGAAAAATTGTAACTTCCCCCGTTGAGGCAGAGTTTTAGCGTTTTCAAAAAGTTGTCCTCCCCAGTTTCCATGGAGATGGAGCATTTTCAAAAAGGCACATTTCCCCCCTGTTTTATATGGAGTGAAGACGTTTTCAAAACATTGCACTTCCGCTGGTTTCTACATAACGGAGCATTTTATAAAAGTTATGTTATTCCCCGTTTCCACGGAGCTGGAGACGCAGTTTTTTGGGGGGAAATTCCACCTTGAGAGTAATTGTCAGAAAGTTACATTTTCAACAGCTCTGAGCACCATTGTCGCGTAAATGGACACCTGAAATGCTATTAAGGTTTTACATTTTCACTTCAAAACTTAATTTAATTAGAGCCTCAGACAAAAAAATAAAGGAAAATGTTGGCCAGTTTGACATAAAACAGAATTTTCGTCAGAGCTGTGAATCCTAAGAAGATAGTTGAGGGAAGTTTTGGCCCTTAAAAAGAAGTGAGAATGAGCATAATGGACACTTTCAAAACTTTTAGTCCACTGGGCCAAAAGGCATGGAGAAGACCTTCAGTCAGAAGCAGATTTTGCACCCATGGCTGTGAAAATCAAAGCATGAAACATTTTCTTAAATGTACCTGCAGCTGCTCATTTAAAAAAAAAAAAAAAAAAAAAAAAAAAGTGTGCTTAATGTTCACGTACTGTGAAGCAGAACTCGCAGGCGTCACGTGTGAAACAAACCACATGAGAAAGACTTTTCCCCCCCAGAGCTTCACTTTATGGAAAACACTCATTCTAATTATATTGGAAGCAAATATTCTCTTTTTGATGGCAACAGAATTCTTTCAGTTACCTCGCTAATGTTAATTTGTACCTCCTGAAGGAAAGCTCTGACATGTTGTCTTTGTGAGAGACCGTGAAGTCAATTAATTTGGAAAAAGTCTGATGTGCTGCAGGTGGTTCTCCGGCCATTTCCATTTCACAGTCTAATTAGAAGACTTAATCATGTTCCCCCTCCTGGAGGTGATGGACTGTACTTGTGTCTGCGGCTTGAATCTGCTCCTATTCTATATGAAGAGCTTTAGCGGCCTGGTTGAGCTGACATGTCACAGTGATCTGATAAACGCGGGGCCGGGGAGTCACGGGACACAGTTATGTTCATTGTAGAAGACAGGCTTTTGACAGCGGCTGCTTTATTGTAAAGGTCGACTCTGTGAGGAGACAGCAGGCGAAGGTCAGAGGTGACCCGCCGGTGGCCGCAGATATAAAAAAAAAAAAAAAAAAAGATGGAAGATTTACCAACGGAGGAGATGTCTGCAAAGGGATCCTCGCCCTCCTCCGCGCCGATCAGGTCGTTTTTACCCTTCTTCACTTTGCCCCGCTTCAGCACTACGAGAGCAAGGAAAACAAGATCTATGCAAGCCCGAGGACACACTCATCTGAAGGAGCTGCACAAAATGTGGAGGAATATAAACAAAAGTCAGAGACAGACAGAAGATTTGAAACATCTCACACGACAGAGCAGCACTTTTGCTGATCGGGACAAATGGACTGAATCACACGTGGAGGAAGACATTTCACCCCTCATACAACTTCATGTTGTTCCTTTGCTAGATCATGTATTCACCCTCTATGGGTGTGTCACTCAGGGTGTGAATGAGGAATGCACCAACACTGACAGTGAGACCGGGTATCAGGTCTGATACTGGACAGGGTAATCGTACTCGTACTCGTAAAAGACCCCTGATACAAGCCGGTGAGTTTTACGTGACGAAATACACCAGCAATATCAGAGGTAGTTCACTGCAATGCATGTAATTTACATGTCATTTGCATACGGAGTGTAAATGAGACTTAATGGCATTTAATTTGTTCTCATATCAGTACACGGTATCTGCTAGTTATTCAAGGTTAGTACTCGAACTTGTACTAGTTCTTTAAATGAAATTGCTTCATCCCTTGTTAAAACCACTTAGACAAGGTGCTAAACATCTTCATCTACATGTAAACAAGGTCTCATTGACCTTGTAACAACCAATGCAATGTCATAAAGGTCAATAACAAAATACTAACACATAATGTAATAATTCTGTCCCTTTTCACTGTAAAAAAAAAAAAGCCCAAAATGTAAAAACTTGCCAATGGTGTTATAACATATTACATGATTAAAGGAGGATTTCAAAAAAAATAAACGCCTTTCAAAATGTAACAGCTGCAATATAGTGCACTCATTCTTAAATAGGGCCTCATTTATTGGAATCGAAAGTTTATTTTGTAGGTTTTGTGCAGTTTGCTTATCATAAATAGGTCAAAT
This sequence comes from Blennius ocellaris, assembly GCF_963422515.1. Classification (NCBI taxonomy): domain Eukaryota; kingdom Metazoa; phylum Chordata; class Actinopteri; order Blenniiformes; family Blenniidae; genus Blennius; species Blennius ocellaris. The sequence continues at coordinate 20,204,538 of NC_137664.1, read as the reverse complement.
GGATGAGAGTCATCATATTCATTCATTCAGGATACAGACTATAAAAGACTTTCAATCGTGGTTGTGAATTTCAACTACATTATTGGAAAGGCATTATCATTGGCGTTACTGGGTTCAGAATAGAAACAAAAATGATTAAACTATTGCTCATTATTATGTTATTAGGTGACCTGCCTTAATTGCTATGAGACAAATGAGAATAAGCAGATTAACTTAATTCAATGTTTTCTTCTTTCTACTGACAACATTTAAAGTGAAAAAAACATAACCCACCAAACAAAATATATTTATGTTTTTATGATTTCTTTCTAAATTGTTTCCTTTTCAGCTCAACCTGCGTCCTTTTCATGATTTTGTACTTTTTTCACGAGACAAGAAAAGCAGGAAGCCTGTGCGTGCGTGCGTGCGTGCTATGAATGGTAGGCATCAATCATGTTTTTCATTTGGAGATTTTGTGCTTCCTGCTTGAAGCCTTGGAAGGCAGAACTGGCGGCTCTAAATGAATGTGATGGTCACATGACCCAGCCCTCATCCACTGCCCCCATCTTCAACCCAGTGCATCTGCAGCCTGGTGCATCTGCAGACCCCAACATTCACCACCAAAATGTTGGCTCCTCCACCCACCCAATGCATTCAAAATTAACCCTTGAAAACACACAGATTCTAAATGTAGACAAAACAGATGCTTACATTGTATGCACTGATATTATTATTACTATTATTATTATTATTATTTTGCTTCTCTGTTGCTTACTTTACCCAGACTCAAAGTATTTTTTTTTTGTTTAATCTCTACCTCTTTATTTATTTATAAGTTAGCACACACACAGATCATTCTGATTGTGTTTTTCTTTCCTGGTTGTTGGTGCAACTACTCCTTCTTCCACGTTTTTCAGTCGTCCTAAAACAGCTGTGAAAAGTGATCCGAAAATGTTAGATCTCAGGATCATCATGTCAGACTGACCTCTAACACTGTCATCTTGACAAAGCATGACAGTTCTGCTTTAAAACGTGTGTATATTAACGTGTGTGTTGTTTATTTGCTTATTAAATGTGTCAATGAGACATTTTAACCTGATATCTAAACCTTGTGATTTCTGATTAAGATGTTGTTACAAATCATATATATAGCAGGTAACTGTGTAATTGTTTTTTATTTACTTTTGTTTCCTCAAAAAGTCTTAGAAAGAGTTAAAGCTTTCCATTTTTCACGACTTCAGCGATTATCATATAAACCGGCCCGCAAGAGGCTCCGATCCGGCCGAACAAGTTGTAAACAGTTCAAGGAAAAAACTTTTTTAAGAGAAGCAGTCACAACAACACTGAGACCCGAGGTGAGATGTCAGTGATGCTGCCATAAAAGATAACTACCTCATTGCTATCCAACGAGCCTCAAATCCTCGAAAAGAAGAAGAAGAAGAAAAAGAAGAGAAAAAGTAAAAGTAGAAAAAAAGAACAAAAATTTAAAAAAAGCTAGCCTTGAAGTCATACCGTCAGGGTGAGTTTTCAAAAACACCTATAATGTAACAGCTATAGAAGAAGTTTTTTGGACAGTTCAATTTATTTTACATCAGTAGGTTTCATCAAAATTGGCTTTATCTTGAAATTATAGTCATTTTCCATAGTAATTGTTTGGTTTTTGTGAAAATATTGACATTTCTATCAAGTATACTCTGCGCCACAACAAAGAAAAACATAAAAGTTTAAATTAAAAGGTTATTATGGCATTATTTTACCGGTCGAGGCCACTAAAATGTGTTTGACATCTCTGCTGTTGAAGGTATATTTTTTTTATTTTCTTCCTGTTTTCGAGGCGCATGAGAAGATATTTTCGGGTAAAAATCATTAAAGTAACTTTAGACATGTCAGAATAGATAAGATTCAAAAGTCTTGATTTCTTTTTTTTCTCCTTTACAAATACCAAATTGATTAGTTTGTCTGAAATATTCTGTTTCAAAAACCATTACCAGGCTCATTGTAGAACTAAGCCTTTTAAAATCACCTCTACAGACGAGGGTGACAGTGATTGACACTTTACTCGGCTGGTCTTACCTGCCATTCATTCTGACGACGGCCAAATACATATTTTCCGCTCTAACGACATTAGAGTGGTTTTTCTCAAACGTTTTAATCCTCCATTTGTAACTAATTGATAAAATACAACCTCTGGCACCGCCGCCGTTTCACTGGCATCCTCGGCGTGGACGTGTGAATTTACTATAACAAATCCAATCAGGCTGTGGCTGTACATCATACTAATTAACCCTTTACACCAGACCTGAGGCAAGATGGGGAGGAAGAGACAGAGAGAAAGGGAGCGATGAAGTGCACTCTGAGCAGGAAGCTGAAGAGTACAGAGAAGAAACCCTCATTAAAAACCCAGAATGTTGATTATATGATTGATTGCATATGGTTTGATTGTGATTATGGAGTATAATTGTGAGGCTTAAGCACAAGAAGACACAACCTTATAAGACACATTCCATACTCCATATTAAGGTTTTTGAAATAAATTCATTTGTTGTTGTTTTTTTTCTCCGTTTTTCTTTTCATACCACATTTATAAAATTATATCATCAATGGCAGGGTTGTCAAACACATTACTGTTCAGGGGTCACATTCAGCCCAATTCTATGTTGAGTGAGCCGGGCCATTAGAATAGTGCCATAATGAGTGTTTCTTTGTTGTGGCAGCGATTATAAGTGAGGAAGATGTCTATTTTTTTTTTTGCAAAACAAAACAATTACTATGTTAAATGACTCCAATTGCAACATGAAGCCTTATATTGAAACCTTCTGTTGCAAAATACAGTCAAAATAAAAACACAGTCTCCAGTTGCTGTTGCATTATGGGTCTTTTTACAAACTCACCCAGACAGCATGGCTTTGAGGCTAATGCCAGTTTGCCAGCGGTCATGGCAGCATCACCGATATCTCAGCTCGGGTCTCAGTGTTTTGTTGTGTCCGGTTCATACATGTGCCTCACAAATAAATTAAAAAATATATATAAATACATAAACTTTTCAGTGTGTGCACTATGGGCACTATAGTAATAAAATCAGAGATCATAATAATGCAACTTTTAGACCCAGGAATAAAGAGCCGGTGCACAATAACAGATCCTCACGTACATGAATGTTCCAAGTGGAAACTCTGAGCACAGGAAGCATTAAAAGAGAGAATAAGTCTGATTTAAAGGAGCAGTTCAGTGTGTTTTTCTGAGGAGGCAGAGGGATTCGCCTTCCAGCACCTCGGGAGCTCATTAATTCGTGTCTGGAGTGTCTTGTCAGGTTGAATCTGCACTGAAACTAAACTGCAAAAAATGACAAGTTTGCAGTGCTACACGCCAGACTGTTTTCTGGCGGGTGCATCGAGTTCCTGGAAGCCTGTCTGCACCAAAAGGCTGCCAGACATCTTGTTGGTTTTTTTCAAATATTTCGGCTTTTCTTTCAGAAACGGAATTCCTGTGGGATGGGTCGGGTCTGCACGTCCACAGAGGGGTAAAGAGAGCCATCACAATCATGGCGGATGGTTTTCAATTGAATAATACGTAGCGCTATGACACTCTGCACAAGTTCCTCTTTAAATAGAAGCACTGAGGCGTAGCTCTCCGTGGCCGCTTTACTAACAGCTTCCCGTAGCGATCAAGCAGCAGATACTCGGTTTTCACCTGGAAGGTTTTGTTTCCTCTTGTACCAGGCACCATCCAGCGGGGACTTCTCCTCTGCGATCTCGTCCTCCTCCTCCAGCAACACCTCCTCTGCAGAAGAAAGGCAAGTTGGAAAGTTGGAGAAATAAGAAAAGATGGTTTTTAAACTAATAAAGTGTCTGAAACTCGACATGAAAGTATAAAACTGAAAAAATGAAATACGTCTGAAACCAGCAAAAGAAACATTCTGAAACTAAGAAAGTCAGGGGAAAAGAAAACATGGTCTGAAACTAACAGAGTCTCAAACTTGACAAAACACAGTCTGAAACTAGAGAGGACAGTGTGAACAGAACAAGCTTGACAGTGGCAAATACATCTTAAATTTGCAAGGAGGACTTTGAACAGTGTTCCTCCATAAATACCATAAACTGTAGATAGATATACATAGAAACAAATGGTTCAAACTTTTAGAACTAATTATTTCAGTCTTATTCACATTGAACACATTTTATAATGCAATAAAATTCTTACACTATTTTCCCTGCGCCATAATGTAGTATTAAAAACTGTTTCCGTTGTGGGCTCAGTATCTTGGTACATTATCGGCCATTTTGGGTTTTATTACATTATACAGTATTTTATAATAATTTGGGTCGTTGTTACATTTTGGGTGTTTGTTACATATCGGGCTCCAACAAGCCTGCAAGTCGCAAAAAAGCTTAATAACACTCAGTGTTCATATGGGAGTTTCACATTCTGAGACAAGCAGCGACATTGTCCCACCTGCTTTGCAGATCCACTCCAGGTAGCCGGTGAGTTCCCGCTCGATCTGCTGCTGTCGGCGCAGCTTCAGGAACTCCTGCCTCTTCTCCACGCGCTCTCTCTCTTTGGCAAATTCTCTGTCCAGACAAAGCAACAACAACAACAACAACAAAGAAAAGCCTACATTAGCATGACGTCACATGACTTGTATGAGTCCTCTGTCTCACACGTGGAGAGACTTTATTCTACATTCACAGCCGCAAACAGGAAACACTGAATCTCAGGCTCCAACGTCATCGGAGGGATTATTAATGCTGCAGCTGAGATGACAGCTGCAGCTTCATTCTTCACACTCGAAAACAGTTTGCCGAGAACAAAGCCTGTGTCCTGTTCTGGCATGACAGATGTCAAATATATATTTAAATCTATAGAATAAATATAGATTCAGATTGTAATTCAAGAGGTCAGTCATTGTTCTCAGTGAGAACAGACCCAGTGCTCCAGATTTTACATTTAGAATACGCTGTTTTATTCCAAAATGATATAATCCACAACTTCAGGCTAAGAGTTTCCCTGAATTGTGAGAGATTTAATTAGATTTTATGAGTGTAGAATTGCCAGAAAACTAGAAAGTATTGAAAGCGTCTGGATCTTTAACAAGATAACGTCACCTTTCAATATCTGGAAGATTTTCAATGATAGAACTGTGAAGTTCATGTTGCAAATATGTCTTTCCTTGATAGTACTTTATCTCTTTGAGGCCATCATGAAAATTAATGTTTTGGCTCAATTTCTATGTATTTTGGTAATTTCTGACGTTTTTAGATCATAGCTGGTCTCGGAGTCATTGTAAGGACAAATACGTCAGATCCAGAGAGGTGACAAGATAAGAAAATATAGTGTTTATTTGTCAATGGGGCTCATATGCAATAGCGAGGACCAAATGCTAGAAAAGTACGACATTTTATTTATGACAGAGAAACATTTTTAACCACATGATGAACTATAAAAACAAAACACATCATCAAAAGCCAAGACTGAAAATGTTTGAAACCAGTGCAACTTACATTTTTATAGTAGGTCAAATTAAAATGTAACTCACACAAGAGCTAATCCCAACAGAAGTATTTGATGAGACAAGAGAAGTTAAATGCAGAAATTTGGACTAAAATCAGAGAGAAACTTCACACCTCTTTCTGATGTTATTAAAGCTTTGAATACCAACGACCTCTGGCTCAGGCCCTGTTATCACATTTTCAAGTGATTACAGTAATAACAATCCAACTTGGTCGTCTGTCCATACGAGTATCAGTGTACTTCCATTGTTTATGTTTATATCGTATTGTTCTCCGTATGTGCGTCGTTTCATTGCAAAACAAACAACATCTACAAGTGGCCCAACATGAAAACTGCATTGTTCTTTGCGTTTCTGCCGTTTCCATCTAAACAGACATCCTTTTCAAAATCTTGTCATGTAAACAAGGTCTAAGACTGATGTTGGGTTGGATCCTGGATCGACTAAAAATGGTATTACAGCAGTAAAGGGGATATAGGTTTGAAGGCTTCAAACAAGAATATGACTTATTACAACTTTGAAGCAAACCTGAATCACCATGCAAATGCTATTTTCCAACATGAATACAGTGCATGTGGTTGGCCAGTGGTCAATGAGCCAAGTGAGATGTAAAAGAAGCCACAACAACCTCACGACAGTGGGCGTTATGAGAGCTGACATTGACCTTTAAGCTGGGCCAACAACATTCAGAACAAGTCAATCCATGTGCAGTAAACTACATACAAAAAGTGCGGAAAATGTGATTGTTGTGAATTGTTCCAGTTTTATACACAGCTATTTGGTAATACTTTTAACACTGAACAATAATGTTTTTCTCCTTTTAAATGGTGACACACACCAGTTGCCCATTTGTACTTGGTCTATGTAGATCAGTCCAGATCCACATCCAGATCAGTCAAAAACCTTGGAGCAAACCCCACCCAAGCTCAAGACACTGAAAATAATTGTCCTGTGGGTGTCTGATCTGGGATGGCCTTGCAAAATGTCATAATAACAAACATTCATGGCAATTTAGCAGTTATAAAGTAACTGTTCTCATTCATTATTCCACTGAGATTTCCGTTGTTTGAGGAGGACTAGGGGATATAAAACAGTGAGACCCAGAACTTAACAGATGGCAGTGATGCTCGGAAGTGAGAAATCAGTGTTGGCAGTAAAAGTTACCAACCTTATTGCTAGTGGAATTGAATTAGCATCAAACCCATTCTTGGAAAAAAAAATAACCATGCTTCCCACGACCATTTTAATTGTAATCCGGCTGGATTTGTCCTCTAAATACCAAGTTTCACACTCCTGGTCGAAAACAACAGCAACGATCAGTTGCTTTGCATTGGTGGAGGAGACATTTTCACGGGCTCAGCCCAAATAGTTAGTTTAGCTGCTCATGCACCTTTCCTTCAAATGTGCCACTTTAAAGGAAAATAAACAAACTGCATATTAATTTAATGACGAGCCGGCTGATCTGTATCCTCACGGTAGATACTATGACTCCATCAACCTTTGACCAACACCAAATGACTACCAATGAAAGTTATAAGACAAACAGGAGACGTTTCTTTTCTTTCTTGTGAATAACTAATGTCAGCTTAATGACATTGTAAGAAAATGATGTCCCATTGACACAACAAAATTTTGAGTGACACATCATTTTTGCTTTTTCATTTCAGAAAACATTTACCAGGCAGTGTTTTGAAAGCAATGCATTTAGCAAGCCAGGCCAAAGGTTGGTGCTGTGGGTTGCTTTTGTTTTGAAAACAGACAAACAGACACAGACACGTGCATGTAGAGAAAGATACACTTTAAACATTAACAATGGGAGAACACAAACCTTCGTATGGACAGACGACCAAGTTGGATTGTATTTACTGTGACTCAACAATAAAACCACCAAGTCCCAGGAGAATAAGGACACTCTGGAGGAAACATTGTTCTTATTCCATCTATTGAGCATGTGCAGAAGAACTATTTAGTCCAGCTCTGGTGAACAGAGGCATTTCAGAACAGCTGTGTCTTCTCGTGCTTTTGAAAAGTTTCATATTGAGAGCTTTATCAAAAAGTTGTGTTTTCAGTGTCTCTAAGCACAGTTGTCATGGAAACAGAAACAAGAAATATTTTCGTCGAGTAAACGAGGCCTGAATAAATATTAACAGTAAAAATGTTCATCATCATGATGCGCAGGTGTTTGCTCCGGTTCAATCAAGGGGGAACCACACAGAGAATACCCCCTTTTATTTTTAGGAACAGTCTGATCGCTCCCCCCTCGGGAGAGGGCTTCCCTGCAGACTGATGATCGTGTGTCTGCTTTCATCCGGTGAATCACAGCAGGTGAGACGAGGCTCTTTGTGGCCGCGGACACAATGAGATATGAAGAACCGGAGCACAGAGGACGGGGATGATTAAAGCCGCTGAGGGCAGCCTTTTCACGGCACGGCGAGATAAACAATGAGGCTCGCACATGAAAAAGTAGAAGCACTCAATGATACGAGGGGAGAGGTTAATAATCTTTCAATTTGCGCAAGTCGCACTCAATTCAACAATTTCCCTTCAGCTTTATTGTCTCCTATAGCTAATAAAGTGGCAGGATAGTGTCATGAAACTGTGAGCTCATACAAGCTCGGAGTTGCTAAAGGAAGAAAAATACATTAATGATAGTTTGAATCCTCTAATCCGAAATGCTTTGAGCTTCTCCTCCTTTAGAGGTTGTCCACTGAAATTTATATATATATTTTTCTTTTTCTAAAAGGAGGCACTTCCCCTTTTAAACATGCCCTCATTAACCCAGAACAAGCTGTGTTTACGATGTGTTGTACAGTAAACAAGGTTTTCATGCACTGCAAGGAAAAGCTTCCAGGAAGTAGAAAGAGAAATGTAAATTAGCTGCTAAAAACTTTAATTTTCAGCTTGTTTATGATCAAAGTCAAATCTTTAGTGAGCGTAAAAGATGCTACATTAGCATTATAATTAGCGGCGGTTGCATTCATTATCCAGTGTGACTTACCCCGACAGGACACCGAGCACCAGGTTGAGCATGAAGAACGAGCCGATGATGATGAGGGGGATGAAGTAGAGCCAGTTCCAGGTGTTTCCCACAACATCATTGGTCTACACACACACACAAACATAAACACACACACACACAAACACCAAGATATAATCAATCACTCTGCATGGCAATGCAAGATGCAGAGTCTAAATCTATGCTATAAATTAGATTGTAATAAGTTTGGGCCTCCAGAGACATTTTCAATGTTTATGAAGAATTAAAATATGAGGAGATGAGATGCACCTTGTCATTGAGCATCAAATTTCCCCCTTTTAAAAAGCAATATAAACAAGGATGCAGTGATACTATTTTCTTAAAGACCGAGTACAAGTAAGAGTGCTTCAATTCCTCAGAATCGTTTGCAAAATTTGTAGACGATTCCCCTATCGATTCCAGTGGTCACGAATGACGTCACCTTGCACGCAGCCATCAGGAAACTTGGCGCGCAAGTGGCACAAACGCTCCAAAAGTTTGGCTAATTTTCACAAGAAAGGATGACAACAGGACTTCTTGTGGATATTTCATCAAAGGGAGGAAATCCGACCAACACTCAGAAACATTTGCACACATAGCAGCAATAACTTGAAATGAATGTCGCATTTTCGATCCACTCCGGAATGAATCTACGTTTGCACGAATTGGAAATGCAAAAATCTTATCGATTCCCAACATCAAAGTAAGAGTATGAATATGCGAACTAACTTTTAGCTCCCTGCCGAAATCGAACACTGAAACGAGTACTGATTGAATTCTATTAATCCTAATTCACAATCCAAAGGCAAACGATGTGTGAAGGTTATGCATTGCAATGAACCTCCTCTGAGTCGATGATACGCACACCTCCAACAGCCTCAAGGCTCCAGTGCGCATAAAGTACTGAATAGCATCTATCTACACACTGCTCTATAGGTACTGGAGACCGAGGTCGCTGTGCACCGTCACACGTTCCAGCTCGATATTTGTGTTGCATGTAGTGCTGCTGGCATGTGAGCCCTGGAACTCTTTAGCATGTAGCATGTACAAATGTAGCATGTACAAATGAGCGCCATCAGGCTAACTCTGTGTAACCGCGAGCATCGCTCATCATATCTTGTCTACCTGCTGCCGACATACCCAATACTGGTATCGGTGTGTCCAAAAATACAACGTATGTCAGGGAATGCAGTAATTTCAGAAACAAATGAGTGAATGCTGTTCGTTTTTAAATGAACTCTGAGTCAGTCTTCCTGATTTTTTTCTCTAGTGAAAAGTATTTTATTTGGCTAAGGAATAACTTTTGACAACTTGCCTCATTAAGAAAATGAAAAAAAAAAAAGCCATTTAAAATGTCTTTGTGTCATCTGAGGGACTTTTCCAAAATACAACTGATGTGGCTCAGCGTCCTCTATCACTGCGAAACAGAAACATGGATTTCAAATGAATTATTTCCACATAAAGAGGTGTGACGAGTTAGTTCCTTCAGTATAAACTGTTTTTAGTACATGAACACAGGCTCACACACACATTGCATTTCACTGGCCAGCTTCCAGCAATGTGGACTGAAGTACACCACTCACCACAGACTGTGGACACCCCAACATTATGGCCTGCTGCAACTGCTGAAGCAAAACTGTAGGCAGGAGTCTGGTACTGGAACAAAACCCTCCCATCCCAAAGTCTACAGTATCTTCTCCACAACATGAGTTTCCTTACAATGGAGTTTCACAGGTGAGTAATGTAACAAAACAGCAATATCAGGAGTAGAAAGTAGTCCATTTCTGTGCATGAGTGTAAGTTCATGGCTTCAATTGCATCCACCAGTTCCCAGTCTGTGGTTTGTTACCCTCTTGGGAGATGCTCGAAATCCCAATGGAGATCTGAGGGTTTGGCTGACCTGCAGTCAACCAGTTTATAAAGAACCCAAGAACAAGGCCTATTTTACATGACAATGTTTCTAATACATTGTTTTGTATTGTTTTTGCATTTTCAAATCAGCAAAGTTTCTAATAGATTCTCCGTTTAACCATAAATGGCAGAAATGCTGAAAGCTATGTAGTTAGTGAGCTGGGCATTGAGTTGACTTTTTTTTTTTTCCCAATAAAACCACACACATGGGCACAGTCGCACATACATTATAAACAGTACCAATAGTGAGAACACGGACATTCATATGGACAGACGATCAAGTTGGATTGTTATTATGGTGACTGTCAACAATAAAACCACCAAGTCCCAGGAGAATAAGGACTGGGAGTCGTGAGCTATTTATTACGGCTGTGGTGCACATGCTCTGGAGCAGCCTTTCAGAAAAAGTTCTATTTTCCCCTGTTTCCACAGAGGCAAAGTCGACGTGTTTACAAAAGGTTCCACGTTGGAAGCTGGTTAAAAAATATTGCGTTTTACTGGAAAGCAGAAGAAAACCTCATGATTGAAAGTAGGAGTACAAACCATCTTTCCACTCCCTTGTCCTCAAGTAATGATGGTGGTCTTTCAACTGTAATGTGCTTGGCCAAAACGTCTCCTGCATTCATCATTGTCTGATGCAGCAACCAAATGTCAAACTATAACCATGTCAAAGTTTTGTCGCTTTCATGAAATTCTTGTTTTTCTTCCCACATAAGAGCACTTCAGTTAGTGAAGAGAACTTTCTTAGACTTAAAAATGAAATAATACTTGTAGGCCCCCGTTTCCACGACAACGGTGCACAGAGCCACTGAAAATGTAACTTTTTTGAAAATGGCACCGTGGAAATGGGGGAAAATGCAACTTTTTGGAAATACCGCTACTGCGCCTGCACACCACAGCTGTAATAAACAGTTCTTGTGCAAACGAATGAGTAGATGAACAATGTTTGCCTCCGGAGGGTCATGGCTCCCAGTCCATGCCATGTTCCAATGTCCATTGTTGATGTTTGATGTGTATTGTGTGTGTGTGTACGTGCGTGCGTGCGTGCATGTGTGTGTGTGTGTGTGTGTTTAGGGGGGGCAGACCGGTGGATTGAGGGGCTGTGAGAAGCGTAGCGACTTTTTGCAGAGTAGCTGCCAGACGTTGGCTGTAATTGTGACGGGAGGTTCGGGGCGGCTGAATCAGCAGACTGGAGAGCCACATTATGCACCCCAGAAAGTGAGACGAACGCGCACAAGTGCACAGCAGCGTGCACAGCAGCGTGCACCTTCGCTCGCTAACTCTCGGCTGTCGGAGGGGCGGCCGGCAACAGCCGGGATAAACAGCTGACATCAGCTTCGCTGTTTCACTTGGCAACATTTCTCCTGTGTTTCCAGCATTTCATCACCGTCTCGTCATGTCATCGCTCAATCTTCACGTCTTTCACTGATTCTTCACTCCCCCCCGCTCTCTCTCCACCTCTGTTAAATCTTCTCAGTATGAATGCTACGTCTCCTCTACATCTTTATTAAATTCAGTTCAGTGAACCTGAAGGTAATCGCTGGACATTTTCCCCAAAACACTTCTCTCATTCTGGACAGAGATCTGAGTGCATTAAGTGAGACATTTGAGCTCATAACCAAACAGACATGTTAGAATAGAATGACTTGGATGGTTTGAGTGCATTTGGCCATGTTCAAAACTGATGTTGAAACTTTACAGCGAGGCTCCTAATTCTTCATCTTTATATTGAGGCGGCAGCAACAAAAAAAGCATCTCTTTCTCCCACAGAGAGCCAGGAGAGCATGTATGTTAGAGCATCACAGTGGCTGGTTTTGAAAACAATTGAAAAGGTTTTTTAAAAGATGAACAACCAGCAAGATAAAGTTAACTGGCATTTTTGTACTAATGAACTATATATATTCAGTTTTTTGGAAGAAGCCAAACTTCTGAATCTCTTCTGCTTGACCCATAGGTACAATTAATAATTTGCACATTGTTTTCAGCTCTTTCCAAGCTCAGATTTTTGTATTTGTGCTCAAAATTAAGATAAATGCAGTCTTCTTTTCTCAGCGTTTGTTGATTTCTTCAGCCGACAGCTCGGACAGATGCACCGAGTTGAGTTACGCTTGAGTAAATGTTTTGAGAACCTGAAGCGGCGCACAGAGTCGGTGCTGGAAGCTGACAAGAAGCAGGATTTTTGTCCAGTTTAAAGAGCTGAACAAGCAACTATGCGCACAGTGTGAGGAGATATTCAGGAGACTACGTTCAAAAAAAAGAAAAGAAAAGAAAATGCAGTGTATGGAATTATTTTTGAATCGTCTCCCAAAACAAACGAGATGGAAAATGATGACGGAGTCATTTCTGCACATTGATTTTCAATATATGCCTCTTGTAAATTTCCATTTTTTTTCTCTTGTCACATGAATATTGTTGCTAAGAGGACCTGCATCCATACGTCCACTCTACTTTACAAAGGTAAAGGAAATCTTGCTAGATTGGTTCATAATATAGTAAATTGGCTCACTCGTGGCTGGATTGTGTGTTTAATTATCACAAGAAATACATGAAAGCAACCAAGAATGTTGATATGCAGCATCTATTTCCTGCAGGGAATAGAATCCTGCAAAAAAAACACAAAATAAATGAAAGGAGAAAAGAGAAGACTTGCTGTATGACCACAGGGCATCATGGAAGGACATCCATCACTTCAGTTTATCATATGTGGCATCAGGATGGAAGGTGTGATTCAGTATTCTATATAACAAACAGCCTCCGGCTGCACATCTGTGCTTCAATCTCCATTTAATTTATATATTGGGGCTGAGAACAGGCTGAACTGATAAGACTTGTGATTTTCTGCCAGTAAGTGTGTATCCTCAATTAAATGAATCTCAATTTCCTAAACAATTTTAACAATCCCTCACAGACATGCTGTGGTTTCTAAAGAATGCTCTGAACGTTCAACCCCCATTTCAAAAGATCTGGAAGAAAATCTTTCTTTCTTCTTTTAAACTTGAGAAAAATAAGCCAATTCTGAAAGTGACGTGTTGACAAGAGCCTGACAAAGTTTGTAAGAAAACAACAAACACCTGCTGTAACATTTCACAGCCAATTACATTATTTAACAACAGCTCAGTGAGACGTGTACGTCGACCAAGAGCTAAAATCTATTATCAGGAGTTAAAGACTATTTATAAAGACTTTACTGATGTTTCAAAAACAGTGATGCCTTTTATGACCTGTGATTTCCAACAGGTCAGCCACCAGCAATATGTTTTAACGTGCAATAGAGTAAGAGGAATCCAGCATCAAACCACTAAAAACCACCACTCAGCATGAGAAATGTGTGTGTAATGTGAGTACTGTGGTGGACTGTAATAATGACGCATGTATAATATATGTGCTGTATGAGTCACTTTTTATGCATAAGCTGATCAGTGTATTGCACTTTCAGTAGAGTGTGTACGGGCTATGCAAGGCTGAAACTAAACTGCATGTGCATGAAAATAAATACAGGGCATATGGCAAACTGAAGCCACGGGCTACACTCATTTAGTTCATTATAAAACTGCTGAACTATGTACTATGTTGCCTCTAGCCAGTCTCTCCAAATTACACCATATGTTGCTTTAGTATAATGTGAAGAAAACAAATATTAGAGGAACATCTAGTTATGGGAGATACATGGAAAATGCTTATTAATACAAATTATTTAAAGGAAACACAGCACTCATAAAGACACCATATTTGATTATTTAGAGCTTCATCATTCAAATTTAGCAAACAAAGTTGTTCCTGTAAACTTATAAAAACCTCAAAGCATTCATCTTCAAATCGATTCAAAAGAACAAGCAAAACAGAAAAGCAAACGTAAGAAAGGCTGAGAAAACACCATCAGTTTCTCTAATGGAACTATTGATTGTTGACAAACCGAGGCAGAAATTCAGTGGCTGGCAGGGACCAAGCTCACATTTTAACACACTTTCTGAACGACCAAAATGAGTCCATGTCAACCTCAAAGTTCCATGTCTACGAACCCTTTATGATTTAAAGCCAAAGCACAGATTGTGGTCCATTATTATTCTAAATGATGTACAAATATCTCAGTTTATCTGTATCAATTGTGTGTCCGATCAAAGAAGAACCAACCAAGCATGGATTGACTTCAGTGTTCAGCAAAGCCACCAAATAAAATAACATGTTAGTGTAGATTAACTCCATCATACAGTGGAATGCCTTGCTTCAGTACGTCAGTACTTACGTTAACATTCACCCATTCACCCATTCACACACAGAAACACACCCCAAACAGCTGCCATGCAAGGTGTTAGCACACCACTGGCAGCAACTTGTCTTGCTCAAGTGTCATGGCAAATTGTCGTCTGCTGTCTTGGAATAAAGAGTGTGTCAAACCTTTGGTCTTTGGAGTGTTTTATTATTATTGAAGCTTCAAAGCACAAAACCATACAGAGAATGGTAAGCCGTTGCACCCGCAAATCTCGTCTACTTTTGCAAAGTAAGAGAGCAGAGAAGTGTGGGTTGGATACACTCACTGAGTTTTGTAATGAACAACAACAGATAGATCCGCTTGACATTCCCCCAAACCGGAATTCCGTTCCAACCAGATAAGGCTTCCCTGGTTTATTGTTAAGCCAGGGTGAGAAAAACATTTGTGCATATTTCAGGATACAAAGCAGTTTCATAAAGGCTGCTTGTCTGAGTAATTTTCCACTGCACTATGTGACATAAGAGAACTTCAAATCCATCATAACTTTGTATAAGCACATCGATAAATAACCAAATATAAGTTCAACACTCCCACGTATTCTGAGAAAAAAATCTAATCTTTAACCTTGTTTGTATTATCCCGTCATTTGAGTTTTATGACCACCAAGTGTCGCACTTCTGCATTTTCACCCCCCCCCCCAAAAAAAAAATCAAGGTGGAGTTTGAATGCTTTCTATCTTACCTGAGGACTTTCTCCAGGTCCTCAATCTTTCTCCTACATTTCTAAACTGGTCAAGCTAAATTCTGACAGATTTTAGTTGTAATTTCGATGAAAGAGTTGATTTTTCTTTAATCAATATAGCAAATGCTTCAGTCGTCCATCAAAACTGTCAGTGGACAAGGAAGAGATGTAAAAATTACGTGACATGCAATTCGTTTGATTACTGACCTTGTTTTCTTGTTACGTCTTTAAACGAAAAACGGAAAACTTCTGCTGCGTTTTGTGTGTCTGTTTACGCGACAACGATGCTCTGGGTCACTGAAAATCCACATTTTTGAAAATGGCTGCCAAAGGGGAAACTTTTGGAAAATGCCTTGAATCCATCTCCGTGGACACTGGGGGAAACACAACTTTCCTGAAACCGTGGACATAGTAAATACAGTTGTTTTCTGCAAATGACCAGTAGATAAAGGCACCCTGCACACTCCCATAAGAACAAGAAGAAAGCTGCTGACGTTAGCCAAGTGTGGAAAATTTCTCTTCTTCGTCAAGACATTTCATACTCTGAGAACTCGCAGTCCACGTCCCTTCACAGCAGCTACACTTCTGTGAGGCGACATTTTAACCTTTTTCCATGTTGGTACTGTTTCAACTGTGGGTTTTAACTAAAGGAGCTCACGGCCATGTCCGCCCGCTCAGTGCTACATGCTACATGTTAACGAGCATTAAAATATAACTGATAATTCACCAGCAAGCAAGAGTGTGTGTGTGCGCGGCACACAGCAGTATGGGGCCTATGTACGGCAAAATGCAGAAATAAACAAGAACGGTTGGACGTTTTTCAGCATTCTGCCATTCCGTGTGGACGTCACTTTGGAAATGCAAAGGATTTCTGAATTGAAAAGGGAAAAAATGATGCTCTGTCACTTGAAATGTGTAAACGGGGCCTTATTTTTCCTTAGCAAGTCGGTGCCACAGTTTACATTGTGTCGATGTCTAAAATGAACCGCTGGGTAATGACTTGAATCCACGGAGGTTGATGTTTTCATCTGAGTTCACTTGGTATCGTTATTCCACCTCTGTTCTTCCCATGAGTCATCGCCGGCTGACTGCTCTGAATGATCGGCGGAGAAAAAGCAAAAGCTCGCCACAAAATTTGGACTCATGCATCATGCAGTTGCGGGGTGACAGTGTACTCCCACTCTCAGCTTAGAGAGCTGCCATCGCACGCACGCACACACACACACACACACACACACACATTGCACACGCACACACTCCGAGGAAAAGCCTGCAGAAATGAAGACAGCCACTCTGAATCATTCCACAAGCTCCTTACAGCCCTGAAACTTTCAACGAACAACCATGGTGACTGTGCTCAAAAGCTCTGGTGGCTCTGGGAGCAAGAGGTCTCCACAAAAGAAGGCAAATACATCAAAACAAAGGCTTAAACAGCCCTTATCAGGGCACCAGGAGTTAAATATATCGTTCTTGTTTCCTGTGAAGTAAATTGCTTCAGGCTAATTTTAGACATATTTAATCAAACAGCAGTTCAAAAGGCCGACCACTTGAATGTGGACAAAGTTCTTTCCTCATTAAAGGACCCTGAGTGGGCTTTTGCAGAGGTCGCTACATTTTCAGGTCTTTCCCCTCAGTGGCTGGCTTTGTAAAATCTAAGAGCAGTGATTTAAAAGAAGTCTACAAATTCCCCTGGAGAGTCTGCCCACTCGCTGCATGACAGTGCAATTCCAGGAATCCGACGCTGCACTGGTCTGAGCTCCAACTTAACACCTTCTTATACAACACATATTAGACCTGTGAGCTCCGCTGTGTCACAAAGTCAAAGAACAACATGCGTCAAGAATACTGCTGAGGAAAGTTTGGGTTTTAGACCAAAGAAGCAAATTTTTTCTCTCTTTTTTTAAATAAGCATCTCAAACGGAGTGTGATTCTGTCTTGCTTTACATTTGACAGCAATTCTTTAATCAAACTGGAGATGCAGTCAGACTTGCTTAAGTTTATGTGAAATTGGCAGGTGGTACAGTGGGTAGCTCTCTTGCCTCACAATAAGATCATCATTGTTTGACATCGGGTCAGGCGACTCATCTTTCTGTTTTGGTGTTTGCAAATTCTCCCGGTACATGCAGGGGTGTTCTCTGGTTTTCACCTATGGACTAATAAGACCCAAGACATGTTTTGAATTTACAGAGCAACATTTTGACAACGATGTCCATTTACACTTACATGAAAACGATGTAGTTTTGATGTTGGGCCATGAGTAGGTGCTGTTATTTGTTTTTGTAATGAAACCACAAACACGCGGGAACAATAAACTGTTAACATAATGGGAGTGCCGAGACATGAGCATGAACAGATGATGGAGTTTGATTGCTATTCTGGTGATTGTCAACTATAAAACAAGTCCCAGGAGAATCTGGACTGGGAGTCATGACACTCTGGAGGCAAATATTGTTGATATTGCCCATCAACTCAAAAATATCTATTTGCTACAGCCGCGGTCTGCATGCATAGTGACAACGTTTCTGCTGTCAACGAAGCCGCTTTCAAAAAGTTCTATTTTCAGAGGCTCCGAGCAATGTTATTGTGTAAACGGCATAGTTTTATGATGGATAACTGAAAGTCATTCATGCTTTTTATTGATGAATCAAACACCCTAAGCACCGATTTCTGCCTTTAATCATGGTAAATGGACACCCAAGTGGCAATGAAAGTTTTGCGTCTCCACTTGAAAATGTTGCATAAACAAAGCCTTGACCGTCTGGTGTCATCTTCCTCTCCCTCAAAGTTTTCGGGAAGAATACAGTCTTGACTACTATCAGCACAATAACTTATATGAGCTTTTGCACTGAGATAGCAACGTTAAAACAGACTACGAGACAGTTATCACATATCAATGCCTAAACTAGGTTTTCTATGAGGTTTTGCTGCCAATGCCAAAGCTGAGCATCATGAAAATATTATTCATAATAAGTAATCGGCAGGCAGGGTCTATTTCAGAGGATTTACATTCTGTTAATGAAACCTGGTGGAGGAAAATAAAAGTCATCAATGATAAATTGTGCTGAGCTTTTATGTTTCAATGCTTCTTCATGGAAAAAGGCTGGATGTGTATTTCTCCAGAACAGAGTTTTTGAGATGAATAAGAAAACAGCAAACCCGCGTGTCGACGGAAGTGCACTTTATAAATTGAGAATGTTCTCTTTAAAATCCTCTTTCCAGTCGTCTGCAGCGAACTGGAACTGGTACAAAGCCAAAGCTGAACCTCTGAGTTACTCTGTCTTTCTGGGAATCTGACGAGCCTCATGCCGGCTCAAGACGCCACCATGACAGGGGCCAAGTACGCCTGCCTCCGTCAGTCATACGGCTCTTTTGAAGTGAAAAGAAAAGGTGGCCCATAGTGCCCGCCTGCAACAGGAAGTCCCACCCCCTTTGGACCATTTGCAGCCAAAACAAAGAAAACCGCAGCTCATCTCTTGATATAATGTAATTACGTATCATATTTTTCAGCAAGCCCTCCCAACATGACACAGCAGAGGTAATTAGGGTCGCCTCTAATTCGACGGCAGCCGCTGGGTCGCCAGGAGAGACAGGGGGTGTGGGGGGGGGGGTGTAACAAAATCACGAGCCATGAAATGAAGATTGCCACATTATCAGCGCTGAGAAGCCTCCTACACATCCTGCTGCTGCCACCACAGTGTCACCGACTGGCTGCAAGCTGAAGCGGCGTTCGCAGTGAGAATCACCGCTCTGCTGCCTGTGCTAGATCACCGGCGTCGTATTACTGCTAAAGGGGGAGGAGGAACGGCGGGGACCATGGCAGCCTTGTAGTTTTACAAATTGTACTCTGATTTGTTGAACTGTGCAGCGAACTGAGCGCATACATTTCACTTTTCACCCATATGTAATTGGGTTTTTCCATTTCAACATTTCTGGCTTTAAAAAAAACAAAAAAACAAAAGAAAAACACGCTCAGTCTTATTTTGATTTTGCCCTTTTCCCAAGCACGCCTCCTACAATCAAGACCATGGTGAGTTTGTGCAGTGTGGGAGCGAAGCAGCAGCTTTGTTCATGCTTCAACAACAACCCCTGCAAACATGTCCTCAGATGAGTTTGTTACTGACCTTTTACTCGTTCTTCCTCACCACTGGTGTTGTGCCAGTTTCTGGTTTCTTCCATTGGTTACTAAGTCCCGTCTTATTGTTGTGCAGCATATCGTATTATTGTCAAGTTGCTGCAACAGGGCTGTCAGAGGAAGACGCTCTATAACACATCTTTGAACCAATGAGGAGAAGCAGCTGCAGATAAACTAGATGCTCGCAGGTACTGAAAACACAACTTTTTGAAAACAGCTCTGATCTCCATAGAAATAGGGGGAAACCTTGTTATCAAAGCATTGTCTTGTAAAACGTCACACAGACGGGGCCAAGCTCAAGTACCAACATGCAGTCAGCAACTGAGTATAAATTTAGACTAATGTTTTATTTGGTGCGCGGACAACTCGTCCACAAAACTGCAAACCCAACAACTCGTCCAATGGAGAACTTACAAATGGAGAATTTTTGACATCTAGCACAGGACTAATATATCTTTGATGTCAGAACGGGATAATGCCGCTTGGAAGCTGACCACTTTGAGTGATGCGTTCAGGTGCATCATGCAAGAGCGTCTTCCGACAACGCTTTTAAATGATGATTAAACTATGACTGATACAGTCATTAGCGAGCTGGGATGTGCATGCAAAGCACACAGCAGTTTTCGGGTGGGGGGGGGCGTCATGTGCGCAAAGAAGATCATTCTTCACAAGAATAAAAAGCCATATGATACCACACTAAATATATATGCACATTTACTAGATATATGACACATATATAACATATCAATTAGAAACAAAACGTAAAACTACATTGTGCAGGATTTATTTTCTCCAAAAAATTCGGAAAGCTCATCTGTGGACGAGTTGTCCGGGGTTGCAGTTTTGTGCACGAGTTGTCTACGGACCAGTTATCCTAGAATGGTTTTATTTATGAGCGGTGATACATCCCAGGTACAACTGATAATGACTATTCAGGATCAGTGAGCCGCTTTGTCTCCAGTAAACAGGAGTTCAGTGAATTAGTAAGCTCCACTTAACTGGAGAACACAATGATAATGCTAATCCAGTCAATGCTGGGTTTCTACTGCGCTTTCTTCTGTCTTCTTTTTCTTTTGAGTCCTTCCATGTGTGCACCCCTCCCCCCTCCACTACCCTTTAACTGTAGGTCTGGTGTGTTTGTGCTTGTGCACTTCCTCTTACGCCATCGCTCGTGTGCTCTCTCTTGGATGGCCCCTCAAATGTTTCCATCTGCACCTCATCAGCTATGCTTTCCATTATGCGAATTAAATCTGCTCCATTGCCTTATTGGTTCGTCTGCCGTATTCCTGTGGATTGGATGGCCATAGATTCCTATTCCTGACAGCTCAATTTAATAAACATTACTTTAAGTTTGAAACTAATTGCGTATTGGGGTCCTTTGTGGATGCTCTCTCCTGAGAAACCATCTTCTTTCAATTTGGAAACATTTGCACATTGGTGATGGTGGACTCGTCCAGCAGAGTTGGGCTCCACTGCCGTGTTTTAGATCAAAGCACCGGGGGGCGTTTCAGTTTTTCTTAGAACTGAACTGAAGGGGCAACAGGAAAAGAAAGGTTGGCAACCACGAAGCTATGACACACATGCCTCCGGCTCAACAGGTAGACAAATACAAATGTTGGTGTCGGTCCTCAGTGGTTGACCAAGAGCTTTGCTTATTCCGCCCATCAATCTTGTGCTCAATGAAGTGAGAGTAGAGGGAGATTGCAATGGCAGATTGATGATGAAATGGACAAGGCAGATCAGATGCCGCATATGTTTGACAAGATAGCAACAATATCTGAAATGAGATCAGAGGGTGAAAAAGATGAAGGATAGTATTTCCTGTTGTGGGCTGGAAGCATGTTAACCCACTTGCAGTGAACACATGAAATAGTAAAGTACAGTTATAAAATGAGTATGATCACATCTTGCCTCACATCTTACGAAGGTCGGGTTTTCGTCTTAAAGGCAGTTCTTTGTACTGCTGGTGAGCGTCAGGTGATGAAGAGGAGGGAGGATATTTCAAGAGAAACCATTTTAATGCCTATTATTTTCCTCAGCGAGTGTCGGAGCCCTTCTGAATGGCTTCTGTTGTAATATGGCTTCCAGCGTTCTTGAGGTGCATATCCCAAGCATCCACCGCATTTTTAGTCGCTGAAGACGACACCGATAGGAGGGGGATATTTTTCTCAAAAGCAAAGCTCTGCAGCAGTTGGCAACATTACCATCATTAGCATAAGCTGAAATCTCCCTTCATTTGCAGAGACGTCCCCTTTCCTCGGCTCGGCTCATGATTATAACATCAGGAAGGAGCGTTGACTCTGTTTGGTGACACTCTCTCCCTCCGAGGCATTACGCTCAGTGAGTGCAACCACTTCAGTAAAGATGGATAGAAGCAAGCATCAAACCTTGTTCTGCTCTTTCTCTCATGCTCAGGCCATCAATAAGACTTTGTTTTAAAAAGTAGCTGCCTCATTATTTTCAATCCCATGGTTGTGCTGATGTTATCGGGTATCTTGGAAAAAAACAAAACAAAAAGCATTTCCAAATGACATGACTGCGATTTCTTCTGTCCCGCAGCCTTAATCGGCGAAATCTTCCAGCATATGATGATATTGTGTAAATGATCTGGTGTCGCTTGATCTCAGTGTGTGTAGAGCACTTCATATGCTGGTACATCTCCGTCTGTTTCACTGAGTTTTTAGTTGTGTCTTTTAAAGTTGAAGGAATACTTGGTCAGGCTGAGAGATCTGCACCGTCACACAGCGGTGAACAGGTCGCGTCGGCCGGTAACAACCTGTGACCAAACCACAATAAGCCTCTTTGCTCATGATAGGTGGCCTTGAGAGCTGGAGAGGGTGATAGCTCGCTGTAGTACAACGGACAGCAGCTCAATAGAGTCCGATGGCGGTAGTCGTGAGGTGGGGAGAGGTGCTAACTGGTATAAATTGCCAGTGGACACTGAGAAGAAAACAGAAAAGTCAACCAACTTTTTGGTTATTAGTATTATGACAATACTTATTCCTTTATTCTTGGGAAGCTCACCTTTCCCATTAGCGTATTTTCTTGTTTGGGGAAGACGACCTTTTAAGAAATTACCTGAATAGTCATCGAAGGGTTAACAAACTTTTTCTTAGAGGTATTTGTTGTGTTCTTACTATTGTTTATATTGTGGGTAAAGAGTATTTGTGGCTTCCTTTATACACAAAATCGTCACACTGCAAACTCTGAAGTGATTGCTTTAAACCAGAAGTTGGCGTCAGATGTGCCTTGTTGCAATTGGTTAAAGACGTTAATAAAAGTGTTGCCAGCTCCTTTGTCATCTCCATTCTACTTTTACGCAACATCTGTCAATCCTGTGAACTTCTAATTCCAGCTTGTTTAACCATTTCTCTGTTTGGTGAAATGCTAATGGGTATTTCCAAGCAAAGCTAGTCTAGTCTAGTTATTCCTGGTATAGCAATATCCCTCAAATTCATCTCGTGCAGACGATTATCGGAGCACCAGTCACTGTACATCAGAGACTCATTAGTCATTAGCCACCATACATTCGACCAAACTGAGCTCAAAATCGCCTCATTGACTGTTTCACTGGGACCTTCACATCCACCATGTGGGCGACGGTCACAATGGAGCGACGAGTTCGAGCGAGGCGTTGAAATGCAAACCACTAGTGCCAGTCTGAGTCATACATCCATGAGCTGGATATCAAATGACAAAATGTTTTGCAGTTTAACATATAGGTTGATGACACTTCTCATATTGCAACAGAAATTAAACAGATAAATGTTTATAGTTTTTAATGATATTGTTGCACGATCTGAGTGGACTCTTTCCAAACATTTAAATATCTGACTTTCATTAACTGATTCTCGTGCCTTTTTTCTGATGCCACTTTATGTGGATACACAGTAATGACTGTTGTCACATTTCCAAAACAAGAGGTGAACCTGTGAAAGATCGACATAGCTGGCCAGGGTTTACTCTGAATTTTCCAAAGTATTACAATCGACTACAGCATCTAAATTGTGATTTGCGACATGTCTGATAAAAAAAACTGCAGATCAGGAATTTGTGTGAATTTCCAGACCATAAAATCTCACAACAGAAATTCCAAGCCATTGCGATTTAGTGACGTTATCAACTGATCCAATGTTTAGCAATCACTGGTTATTCTAATACAATGACTTAGCACTGCCATCTAATTCCTAAAATGGCATTGCAGAGAACGTTCTACATCCGGAAGCCTTTACGCCTGGTAACACGTCATGTGTGAATAGACGAATTAGTATATCTACAAACAAATCCTCCTTTCCTCAAGCTGAACAACACAAATGCTCATTTTGATGGTTTAATATGACACAGATATCAACATGTAAAATTTTAATTAGAAACCACACAACTACTGTGCTTTAACGTCGTGTGTAATCAAACATCCTCTCCACCAGAGTTTCCTGAAGAGGGACTGAGTTTTCATCCTGCTAACGTTTAATTTGTTTTCAAATGACATGACACTTCACATTGAAATCCTTCATCCAAACTGGACCTTCCCGCTTTTGATCTGCACAATGGGACCTGTGGCAGCAAGCTCGCGCTGTCACAGCCAGCGCCACGGCCCATCTGAAAGCACCGCAGCTGTCACCACACCCTCCAGCTGAAGGAAAACATGGCAGACAAGCAGCGCGCCGCTCCGCTACATCAGCTGCTGGGACGCCACGGGATCCTGTGCCACGGCCTCGCCGGGGGGAGGGTGGAGTGATGAGGGGAGTGTGGAGGGCACTGAGCAGGCAATGAGGAGAGAAGGCGGCGGCGGCGAGAGAGCAAGATGGTAATGATGGAGAGGACGGGGAGAGCCGCTCTGCGTTTCATTCGGTGCCATTAAGAGAAGAGGGTCTGCGCGCTCCCCCTCCGGGCGACGGCAGCCACAGTCATCAATCTGCGAGGTTAGCGCTGGGTTACGGGAAAGTACACAATCTACAAAACACAGACCCTCTGCCTCGATGCTACTGTGGCTCTGAGAGGCTTCACCCTCCCCCACTGCCTCCATACTGAGAGCATCTCAGATGTAAGTACTTACATGACATATAGGCACGCCACACTGCAGTCACACAAACACACTCATGGCTAATTTCTGTCTCACTCACAGTTTTACTCAAAGTTTTAAAGTGGTTTTGGTTGTGGATGTCTCTTATTAGTAATTCTTGTATGTTTCTGGATCTTATAAGTGATCTTTGAGGAGTATGTATTAGATGTATGACGTTTCTGGATCCCAGGAAGATTAGTTCATTATTTTAGAAACAAATGGGGATTCTGAAACAATAGATTATGTTTCTTTCGTGAGGATTAAGATATTCCTGAGTTTAAGTAACATCCAGTAGTCTACTAGTACCTTGACTCATGAACAGTGACACGTAAGCATGATTACTGAATATATAACCAAAACTCCTGTACTGATGCAGTATCAATGCTTATGTGGTAAAAGAAAGCCGTTCGTTATTTCCTCTTATCATAGTCATTAAAAAAGTGCTAAGGTTGACCGTGTCAGCCCTCAAAGAGAGGAGGGACATTTTTCAAATATTGATATTTTGGTATTGATTTACTGATCCCTACTGCGTTTTCCTCAGAGGTCAAAAGTCAGAGCTAGAGGGAATATAATAAAAGCTCTGCCTCCTTTTTATTTTTGTTATCAAGCCGGCTCCTTGCACTCTGACAGGTTAGATGAGATCAGAGGTGTCAAACACATATTAGTTTAGGGACAATGCCCCAATTTCATCTTCAGTGGGTAAAATATTGTCATAAAAGCCTTTATATTATAACTTTTAAGACTTTCTATGATGTTGCACAATATATGTGACGAAAATGTCCATAATAGCCACAAAACCAAAGAGTTTCGACTGAAAATAACTACAATCTCAACATAGAGCTAATTTTTATGAAAGCGTTTGGTGCAAAATATAGTGAAATGTCCCTTATAACTTGCATTATGGATTTTTTTTTTTTTTTTTTTTAACAAACTCACTGACATCTCAGCGTCGTATCCAATACTCTTAAGAAATGTATTTCCAAAAAAAGGATGCATTTTTAAAAAATATTTACAATTTTCTAGGTGGTTTGGTGACCGGATTGACTTTTTGAGAATAGACGCTTCGTCTCCGCACTGTGAACAGGGGAAAACATGACTTTTTCTAAACGCTCCGTCTCGGTGTAAACTGTGGAAACGATGACACTGCACATGCCCACGGTATATATTTCTTTCTACATCCAGGAGTCGATGGACAATAATGGCAGTCTCCAGAGTGTCATGACACGGGTCGATCTGTACTCCCATTGTTAATGTTTATAGTACATTGTTCTCTGCACACATGCGTGTGTGGTTTCAATATAAAAACAATCAACTGCGGCAAATCGTGGCCTGGCACACAAATGCACAAATGGTGTGTTTGCAATTGAAATGTTGCGCAAACAGGGCCTGAAATCAAACAGAGTTGTATGTGCCCTTTCAATGTAATTTCTTCTTTTTTTTCTGTTTTTAGTGCTGTTAAGCACTTTGTGACACATGTTTGTGAAAGGTGATGTATAAATAAACTTCTATTCTATTCTATTGAGTTTGACAGCCCTGCACTGCATGTTACATTTTGGCAAAAGTTGTGGCAGATTTTGATGGTTTCAAACGGAGTCCTGATGTGGTGGGGTGTGTCTGTTACAGATATCTATTCTCATACAACAGCCCCCCCTGTTTCTTGTCCTTTGGCCTGTTTGCATACTTTACCTGCTTTTCCCACAATCCCTGCCTCGCCATCTGGTCCTCTTCGCCTGCCAACCTGCCTGAAATCCTTTCTAACCTTTTCTCTTTCCAAACATCCACATTTGAGCACACTTCAGTCTCCCTCTGGGTCCGTCTTTCGGCTCTCCCGACAGAAAATGTGGCAGTTTCTTTTCGTTTGGCACTGGCTTTGGGGAAAACTTTGAGAAGCTACAGTACATGTCGGCCCTGCTTGAGTGCTCATAAGAGTTGTCAATCAACCTCGCGGGAAAAAAACTTGACAAAACATACAGACCTACAACCATATCTTCCGTAACTGTTGTGATCTCTCTTTTTTTTGGCTATTTGCATCCAAACAGTAGAAATTGAGAAATCCTGGTTACAAACTTTTGGGAAATAACAGTCATTGGATGGAGTGGAGACAGAAAGTACCACAAAATAAAGCTGGGATTTTCCACAGAGCAAGATGAAATATGCAGAGGTGAGCCAAAGCCAAACCTACACTGGTTCACTGCAGTGGGCATATCGGGCTCTTTAAAGGTCAGGTTCTCATCACAGGCTATTTAAAGGAAAAATACCCTTTAGGTGTCCCAATAAAACAGTAACGGAGGATGGGGCTGATGTTCCAACCACTTCATCCTCATTGGGGAGCTTTGCTTGAGGCCCAAACCACAGAAAAATACCAGAAGTGTAAAAGGCCAGGATGAAAGTGATTTAACTGCTCATGTGGTAAGACAAACTCTGAAAAACAAACAAACAAACTTGCAGCAATGATCCACAGATGTATCACTCTGCTCAAAACAGTTAGAAACTCAAGAGAAAAGCTTTCCAATTGCAAGACAAACATTCTAACTAACTAATCTCACCTGAAGGCAAGTATCTTTCTCAGTCAGTGTCAGTGAAACTGCTGATGTATAAAGACACGAGCTGTGGCTAAAGAAGTCCTTCTTTAAAGGACAGGTACAAATATGAGCTATGATACTAGCAGATACGAGTACTTAATAAATGCCATCACGGTAAATTCAGTCAATACACAAACTCTACGCCTACTTCATCATATTTGTTACAACTATATAAAAAACAACTTATCAAATAAACCCACAGCATGCACGTAGGTGAGGAAGCTTCAGCTGTTCAACAGAGCAGGAGATCTCATAAGGAGTGCTACAGTCCATCGGTTGAATGGTCTTGTGATGTTTCGCACTGTGACGGCCATTTCCGACATGATCCCTGTCTCCAGCGTTACCCAAAGGCCTGCCACCAGTGAAGGGGGATTTGTTTTCCAGACTAATCAAGGAAACGTTCTCCCTGTTCAGTGAATTATCCAGGGAAGATTATGTTTAAGAGCAGCATTGTCTCCAATATCGAGCAACCTTTATTTGTCACTGTCATTTTCCTCCAGGCACATCACACCTGTGCTCCAATCCCTGCACTGGCTGCCTGTGTGTCAGAAGATCCACCTCAAAACTTGACTTCTGGTCTACAAAGCTCTAAAAGGTCTCGGGCCTAAATACATCTCAGATGTACTTGTAGACTATCAAACCTCCAGACCTCTGAGGTCCTCAGGAAAAGGTTCACTCAGTGTTCCCAGAGTCAGAAACAAACAAGGTGAAGCAGCTTTTAGTTCCTACCTCCTCCCCTGTGGAACAAACTTCCTGAACACCTGAAGACACACTCACTTCTTTTAAATCAGGACTTAAACCGTTCTTGTGTGCACAGGCTATCAAATAAACAATACACTTTACTCAATTTAATAAATTTAACTTAACAAAGCTCTTACCTTATTCTACTTTTTATGCTGTTTTTAAAACTTTTCTGATATATTCTTTTATTAATATATTCCTTATGTCTTTGTAAAGCTTTTCTGTATTTCTTTAATTTCTTTGTAAAGCACTGTGAATTGCCCTATGTTTGAATGGTGCTCTATAAATATATTTACCTTGCCTTGCTGAGCACCAAGCATGAAGGGTTAAAGGCAGGAATTCATCAGGTAAACAAAGGCAATCATGCATTTAGGATTATTTTACCGCAGACGAAGGAGATTCGGATGAGAGGGTTTGCTTTCATTCTGATAACGTGTGTTTGTGCTGATCAGGCTGAACAGACAGAATATTTGTCCTGCAGATTCATGGAGTTGAAATGGAGGTAGGAAAACTGCATTTCACACCGATATGGTGCAACATATTTTCCATGCATGCAAAGCTCTGCATGAGTCCAAAGAAATTGCAATTAAACTGATAAATATACTCAGATATGAAACACCAGTAACACTGTTTTTATAGAAGGACAAGTAAAAAGATAGGTGTCAGAGTAGTGTTGAAGTTTTTCAATAAAACCCTTTCTTGTGGGGACGGTTTATGAATCCAGAATTGGTCTTTGGCAGTTTTCTTTTCTTGTATTCTGTTGCATCAAAGTCTATTTTGAGGCTGCTCCAAGTCCTTTTGTTCAGAGAGCTTTCAGAGACGACTCCAGGCATTCTTTAAAACGCCCACAATGGTGAGCACAAATACAAAATTGCGATAAAGTTTAAAACGTTAAAGAGTTCATCAGCATGAGAAACATCATCTGTGCACAGGAAGAGTTAAAAGACCTTAAGAACTGCGAAGATACCATTTCTAAATGCTCACAATATTCACCCTTTTGTTTGAATTGTATCAGGGAATTGAGAGGAGACTGGAAAACAAAAGGAGGCAGTCCTTTTCAGACAGGTAGAGCAGGAAAAAGCAATAAAGTCACACAAAAGGCACTGGAATAACAATAAGTGATTGATCAAAAAGATCAACTCTGAGCAGAAGGGGAAGGAAGAAAAAGGAAGAAGCACAAAGAAAAACTTCCAACGGAGAGGAAAAAGAATTATTGGATCACAGCGGTGTGTGGAAGCAGCTTTTAGGATAATGAGGCAGAAAAAGGTAGAGGAAATGTTGGAGCTGGAGCAGGGAAGAAAAAGGAGACGGGTGGCTCAGTAAGTGGCTCTGATTGTAGTGGCAGTGAGTCGCTGCCTCCTGGGAGAGGAAAAGATGAAGAGGAGGATGGGAAGAGGGGAAGCTTTTAGGGAATTAACAGGCGACAGAAACACAGGGCAACAGTAAAGAGTAAAACTGAATGGATCACCGGTATGGACGTACTGAATGCTTCCAGCTGCCAGTCCAAGAAATGAAATAGTGAATGTTAATTCAATGATGATTCGCCATTTCCTCGTCTCCCGGTTTTCCGGACAACATATATTGTTAGGGAAATCTTGTTTTGTCTCATAAAAGAATGATGTGTAATTTCGCAGTCTTAGATTTAAGGATGACCTGAGTCAGCACTTTTGGAACCTCTGTGCTACTCTTGGTGACCTTCAATGCAGGAAGAACGTGAATCTTACTCAAAACAATTCAGCCTTTAAGAAGGTTTTGTCCGACTTCATAGTTAGACAAACTGCTGGACAATCATGCAAAGGTTGTACTGTGACGTTGTTTCTTCTTGCAAGAATTATATAATAAAATTGTCCTAAACTTTTTCAAATGGCTCTCAGTCTGATTCCTGTGTATTCTGTCTCCTGAGGTTTTTTTTTACTGGGAAATCCTCCTGACAAACAATATTCAAGCTCCGTTGCTCTTTGCATGTTTGTGTTCTCCAGCAAGGTGCACCTCCTCGCTCCTCGTCGCACAGAGGGAGCCAATAATAAGAGCAGAGATATTAATAGAGGTTGATTACGTATTCCTGCTTATTCACTGAGGTCACGCTATGTGTGGAAAAGAAAGCTCTCCATTTCCAAAACGCAGGCTTTTTCTGTATGTGAGCAGCCGAGACAGAAGGTGGAAAGATTAGAAATGTATACAACATCCATGTGGTGATGACAAACACATATATATAATATAATATAATATAATATAATATAATATAATATAATATAACATAACATCACATCACATCACATAATATAACACATAATACAATATTCTCCTTCCCTTCTCACTCTCCATGATTCACTACTAAATTAGACTCTCTCCTACAGTCTCTGCACTCCTCCGAGTCTGGTTCTGCAGGTTTCTTCCTGTTAAAAGGGAGATTTTCCTTTCCGTTGTTTCCTCTACTTGCTCATGAGGAATTGTTGGTCTTTCTCTATAAAAGTGAACTCTTGAAATGACTGGGTGGCATTTGGTGCTATCCATTAAACATTTTATTGAATTGCTAGTCACATTCAAACTACTACTAATCCCTAAAAGAAGTGTGTGGTTTTTTTATTATTTAAGTAGAGCACTTTGTTCCCGCTGTGGTTTATTTTCGTCGAGTTAAGGAGAGTTGATCTGTTTTCTTTGTTAAACTTGTCATAACATTATCGGCATCGTTAATTCAGGAGATTGAGGATGACGACATAATGCAAAACTGTATAATATTCAAAATTATGACATTTATGAAAGAAAAAAAAGTCAGAATGTTAAGAAAACATCAGAAGGTTGGAAGTAATGTTGAAAATACATTTGTAAACCAGAGATTAGAATTGTCAAAAATGTAGTCAAATGTAAAAATTGAGTTACAATGTTGAGAATGGACCTGCAATGTAAAAATATTGTGAAAATGTTGAGTATACATTTCACATATCCAAAATATGAAAACTTAAATCAATCAGAGAACAATGGAGTTATAATATCAGAAAATACAGTTACTTGGGTCAAAATAAAGGAGTCAAAATGTAGAAGTCTAGAAAAACATGATGAATACAATAATATAGATAAAATGTTGAGTTGAAAGAGGTTATGGAAACATGTATGTGGCAGTGTGGAAAATAAAGTTAAAATTAAAGCTCATCTTTGCAAACAAATTGTTCCTCATTTGGCAGGGATAAACTGCAGTCCCAATAAAGGAGAGTAATATATCCATCAACCAGACGATCACAACTCGTTTAGTCAATTCATTTTGCATTGACACGGCACATGAACTGTGCATCAATTTGACTTTTCAGCGACATTACCATTCATACAAATGGCAAACTGATGCCCTGATATCTGTGAGTAACTAGTATGAACAACCAGAAACAAAATGAGAATCCTCTCCAATCAGTGACTCTATAACTTCCAGGTGCCCTTCAGCAACACACTAGTCCTCCAAACGCGTCACAAGTCCTTCATCTGGTTACACTTTTGGACCTGGGAGGTCCCAGGCTTTTTTCAAGACTTTATGAATTTTAATCACATTGGTGTTGCAGTTGAGAAAGAGATGCTCAAAAAATTACCTGTCTGTATGAGTCATTCAGTATCCTGTCATACAATCATGAAGATCTATATCAATAGTAATAGTAGTAGTAGTAGTAGTAGTAGTAGTAGTAGTAGTAGTAGTAGTAGTAGTAGTAGTAGTAGTAGTAGTAATTGTCATTGTTGTAGATGTTTGCAGAGGATACTGTATTCTCAAGTGAGAGGAGAGAGCAGATGGAAAACAACCTGGAAAGATGGAGGTCTGCACAGGGCAGAAGAACAAAGGTCAGGAGAGACAAGTCAGAGTCCATGTGTGTGAATGTGATGGAGACACGTGACGGAGTTAAGATGTGAGGAGCTGAGGCAGTGACAGTGGACGGAGGATGTCAATTACCCGTGTGAACCTTTCTAAGTAATTGACAGCTTGTTGAGACTGATGTGTGACAGAAAGATAGCAGCCGGAGTGAGAGCCGGCTTATAACAGAGTAATGAGACCTGCTATGATGTTTACAACAGGAAGCCGACCTGGAGGTGGCGAAGAGGAAGACGCTGAGATTTTCATTAGACCGAGCAGGACGGAGAGATCAAAAGGAAAAGGAAAAAGTTGATCTGCTTAGCGACAGAGTGAGAGATACCAGAGTGTGATGTTTTGAATATGTTGCTGAGGAGAGATTGTGAAATTCTTGAACAAATGATGTTTGGAGACGGAGCTCGCAGGCGAGCCAGGATAAGTAGTAGTGAGGGAGGACATGAGGATCGTCATGGAGGCAGAGGATCTGCTGTGGCGACCCCTGAAGGGAGCGAGTGAAACAGTAAGGCCCCATTTACACAACGTTTCAAATGAAAACGCCAGTTTTTTTGCATTTTTGCATTTTGAAAATTACATAGCTATATTGCCAGGCCATGAGATGGCGCTATTAATTATTTTTGTAATATAACCATTCTGCATGACATTGATTTGAAGGCTAATGTCTTTTTCTGGAACATACATGATCCATCGATTTATTATACTATAGCAGACATCTCAGAATAAAATAAAAATAATAATAAAAATGCATAATTTTTACGTTTGTTTAAAGAATAATTTCGCATTTGCAAGGCAACAACGTTTTGAAAATGATGTCCGTTTACACGAAAATGGGAGACAACTATGTAATTAGCCAGGCCACGAATTGACGCTGTTGTTTTTGTAATTAAATGACACAAACACGAGCACAGAAAACAATATGCTGTCAACATTAAGAATGGCGAGTACACAGATATTCATATGAACAGACGACCAAACTGGATTGTTATTATAGTGACTGTCAAAATAAAACTACCAAGTCCCAGCAGAATATGGACGGGGAGTCATGACACCCTGGAAGCGGCCATATTTGTTATTGTTCATTTGCTCGCACGCGCAGAAGAAATATTTACTGCAGCGTTTTCAAAAAGTTGTGTTTTCTCTGTCTACATGGAGACAGAGTCGCAACGCTTTCAAAGAGTTGCGTCCACGGCTCAGTTGATAGAGTGATCGTCTTCCAAGTTGTAGGTTCGATTCGTTTAGGTAGTTTTCCGCTGTCTTCACGGAGTCGGAGCAATTTTAAAAAGTTGTATTTTTAGTCTCACCAAGCAACATTGTCGTGTAAACGGACCCTGAAAATACAACAAATGTTTTCCATTTTCTCTTAATAAAGTTGTGTAAATAGAGTCGAGGAAGATTCAGCGTGCTCGCAGGAGCAAACTGGAATAGTGGAAAAACTAGATGAGTAGAACGGGGTTTAAATCACATGTCTGTTTTGTTCTGGTAAGGACCTCCAGGATCGTGTTTGCTGTGCTGAAACATAACTCCCAACTATTGACACGGGAACTTTGCCAGGTTTGTGGTTTGTTGATATTTACATCTGCCTCATCCACAATCCCTCCACTTCTCACAGGGAGTCTCTGAAGGCATTTAATATCACTGAAGCTTATCGCTCCTTCATGGCAGGATGAGTAAAGGATCCTAAACTTTCCAATAAGAAGATGAGATAAGCACCATATTGTTGGTAAGCAAACACCAAGTTGACATCCCTGCGTCAACTGAAATACTGACTGTGCACACCGGACTGTACAGTAATGAGTCCAGTGGCTCCTTGTTATAGCATGAGTGTGTACATTCTGTGCTTTTGGGGGTATTAAAAACAGTCAACGCCTCCTTCAGTGCGGTACTCTTATTACAATGCACAGTAAATAAAAGGCTAATTATTATGCTGTTAGTTTTGAGAAGACTCTTTGCTGAACCATGGTGAACCTCTGGAGGTCTTCACTCCTAATGAGTTTGATCTTTTAAAGTGTGAACCATGACGTAAAACCCAACAAGCTGCAAACTGACCATGACACTTTGAAAAAAGCATTTTTTTTTCTTGCAACTATCCTCTAAAATGGTTCAGGTACAACAGCAATCCAGGGAAATCTAGTGTGTATAGACTCACGCTGTAGAGGATGTCTACCCAGCCCTCCATCGTGATGCACTGGAACACAGTCAGCACTGCAAACAGGATGTTGTCGAAGTTCGTGATACCGAAGTTGGGTCCGGTCCAGTACTCCCTGCACAGGGTGCCGTTGGGACAAAGCCTGGCAGGAGGATCCAGACCACAAGGCCAGTCGGCTGCTCTCTCACCTGAATGAGTGAAGAGCAGAGAG
Organism: Blennius ocellaris; assembly: GCF_963422515.1. Classification (NCBI taxonomy): domain Eukaryota; kingdom Metazoa; phylum Chordata; class Actinopteri; order Blenniiformes; family Blenniidae; genus Blennius; species Blennius ocellaris. Next base: position 20,170,457 of record NC_137664.1, on the reverse strand, counting down.
AAGGACGTGAGCTCAGGGTTCAGTTAGATTCAGGTATGTTTATTTCAGTGTAATCAAAGGGCACTCAGCCATCCCCCCCAGAGCTCCCTACTCCACCCCCAGTACCCACGAAAGAGCGGGAAACAGTCCTCCAGAAGCCCCGAAGAGACTTTAGAGCGGTACAAAGCACCACACGACGGAAGCAGTCAAGCTCTCCATCAGTGTCCAAGAGCAAGCTGAACCCCCTGCACAACATGACAGCCAGACAGAGTTTATTCTTGGCCGGGCACTTGGAGGGTTTGGTACACAGATTATCAGTCCGGCAGTCAGAATAACAAAGAGAGGAGAACAAAACATGGTCAAAAGCTGCTGTGAGTCAAAAGTAAAAGAGATTCACCAGGCTTGACAAGGTAATGGCTGGGATGAACACTCAAAGGCAGACGCGAACATGAGAGACAAATAAGCATCTGACAAGTTTGAGAACAACACAGATATAAAAGCTGGGATCGGGGAGTGACGAGCAAAACTCTCCTGAAATGGAAATGCAAAATAAGTTTTCACTTGAAACCTGGTGTGAACGGGAGTTAAAGTCAGGCACATGCCTTTAGGGCAAACCAACACATCACAGATCCAGGACCTGGAGACAGACATTGAACACATCCACAACATGAAATGTACACAAGTAAAACTTGAAAAACATGAACCACAAACCATGATTCAAGAATCATGACAAGATGATCAGCTGTAAAGCAAAATAAACCCTGGTGAGAGAAAACACAAGGAAAATACAGAGAAAACAGGTTTCTGTTTGACAATTTTAACCACTAAATTTATCACAACGACTTTCATCTCTTCGTCTCACAACTAACCAGCAGCTCACAATAGCAGAGCAACTTCCTGTGATTTTCTCAGTCTGTGCCAGCGTGTCGTCTGATCTCACACCAACCGGTCTTCACTTCAAGAGTGCAACACTCTCGGACATTTGTCACAGACGCCACGCCCACTTTGACCAGCGCCTCCAATTGAACATCATTAATTTCTGAACCGTCGAATCCAGAATGAGGCTGCAGCCTCATGACGTGAATTTACTGACACAAGCTTTGGAGCGCAGGTGACGGTTGGTGCGATGATCAGAGGGTAAAAGTTAAAGGTTTTGTTCTCTTGTCAGCTGAACGCTTGTTCAGCATAGTACCATCACCAGAGCTCCGCCGTAAACCAGACACGTCTAAATCTATAACACTTGAGGTAATGAAGGATTTTTTTTTTTTTTTTAACCAAAAGACCTGTTGAACACATTGAATAGGTGGAACGTTCAGCACAGGAGACCGATAATCAACGAACACACTCCCACCTCCTGGGAATGAGTCGGAGAAGCTAAAGAAAAACCCACTCAGGAGGTTGATCCAGTTCTTGTCACTGTGAGAAAAGTTTACTGCAAGAGGGAACAAACCACAACACCCATACTGTGCTTTACTTGAGTGTTGACCACAACATGCAAACTGTGGAATCTTCTGAATTAGGGAGTGCTTAGCAATACTGTCACGGCTGGGAGCCGGCGTGTGGAGTGTCCTGAACCCAAAAGCAGACCTCAAGCAGAAAGTAGTTTGCAAACAGTAAGATTTATTGTGAAAACGGGGAAAGGGGAGCTGGAACGGTGACGGGACCCGGGGGAACTCTGGGGGGCCTCTTGGAACCGGGACTGGACCCGGGAGAATCTTCAGGGGGGGCCTCTCGGGGATCTCGGGCATTGGGGGCCTGGGGAACTCGCGGGCTTCTTGGAAACGGGGATGGGACCCGGGGGAATCTCTGGGGGGGGCCTCCTGGAACCGGGACGGGACCCGGGGGAATCTCTGGGGGGGGCCTCCTGGAACCGGGACGGGACCCGGGGGAATCTCTGGGGGGAACTCTTGGAACCGGGACGGGACCCGGGGGAATCTCAGGGGGGGCCTCTTGGAACCGGGACGGGACCCGGGGGAATCTCAGGGGGGGCCTCTTGGAACCGGGACGGGACCCGGGGGAATCTCAGGGGGGGCCTCTCGGGGATCTCGGGCATTGGGGGCCCGGGGAACTCGCGGGCTTCTTGGAAACGGGGACGGGGCCCGGGGAACTCGCGGGCTTCTTGGAAACGGGAAACGGGGCCCGGGGAACTCGCGGGCTTCTTGGAACAGGGAAACGGGGCCCGGGGGAATCTCTGGGGGGGCCTCCTGGAACCGGGACGGGACCCGGGGGAATCTCTGCGGGGGCCTCTTGGGCCGGCGTCGGAACAGGAACAGGAACGGGAACCACCCCGGGGAGGACACTCACCCCCCGGGGAGGACAACACCGACGCACCTCCACACGGAGTGAAGACTAGCAATCCTCTGGCACCGGACCCTCCTCCCTGCAGGGCTTAAGACTGCTTGACAATCAATTATCTGATTGCCTGCAGGAGTGCCAGAGAGGATCCGGTGCTGGAGCGAGGTGTGTGACTCCTGACAAATACACCATTTCCTATGTCATTTATCCACTCTAGCGTGGCTACAGCCACATTTCTGTGAATAGCTACAAGCACAATATTAGTTGATTCAAGGTTTGAATGTCTCTGCCTTCACGTTTTGATCCAATCTTGATAGGACACACTGAACATCAGGGGAAGGAAAGTCATTTTCCTAACAGGCCACATGAAAAATTAGCACAACTGTCCAGGGCCGAGGCTTAAGTTGACTTTAGTTTTGCTCAATAGGATCTTTTTTTAATGACTTTTATTACTTACTGTTGCTCTGCGACATTTTTTCTGACAGAATTTGTCAAGCAGAGCTAAAGGGCCACACACTGTTAATCCAAAGTACACCGTTTGGATTGTGTAACCATAACTTTTTTTATTCCCACAATCTACAATATTTTGTGCCTTCTTCAATCTTGAATGAATTAAAAATCAAATGTTCCTGGCCCAGAGCCAATGGTATGACATGTAAGTGCGACAATAAACGTTCAGAAGTGAGTAGTCTCTGCTTTAAGAATGTAAGAAGTGTCTGTCTGGAGGTTGTTGGACGACACGGGATGCGTGTCGACGTCTTTGAGCTTTTAGAGATCATGTTGTTCGGGAAAGCTGCGAGTGCTGAGGGTCTGTTTGAGGGAGTGTTCTGGCTCTCATGTCAGCGGATGTGGATCAGACTAAAGAATAAATATGCTGAGTATAACAGATACACCCAGAGTTTCATGAGCGGCAGTGACAAAGAGTACGATCCGTGCCAAGTTTTAACAATGATTTGTGGAGCCAGACGGCCTGGCCATCAGTCCTCTGATGCGTCACGCCAGTAAAAAAAAAAAAAGTGTCCTGCTGGATGAGGTGGCCACGAATGATACGGAAACATCTCTGGTCTCTTGTCTACTGTGGCTCCAGGTGCTACATTTAAATAACTAGTCAAACAAAACACTTCTGATTTTCCAACATCAAAATGCAGGAGAAAGTCCCTCGAGGTACAGTTGTTGCACGGGAAGTGGAAGAATTGTTGCCTCTCTGGTTTACATAGTCCTCCTCTTGATTGATTACCTTCTCTCCTGACGAGGATGCATTTATCTCCTTCCTTCCTTTATTAAAGTGACTTCACCAGGAGATGGTATATTGTTACATGACTCATTCTGTGACATATAAATTCATAAAGTCTCATTTAACTTTTTTATTTAATCCTAGATTATCTAATGTCTCTTTGGCCCCATTGACAAGAAAAGTGAAAACGCATTGTTTTTGCATTTTCGTTTCAGAAAGGTTTCACGTTCACACAGCAACATGTTAAAAGCAATGTTCATTTACTCGGAAACAGCAAGGATTGATAAAAACTGAAATCAGTCAACGTCAAATAAGCTTTTTCTCCACTGACTGAATGCACAGGTAGTTTTTCAGCAGATAACTCCGCACGGAGCAGCCACGTGTGATTTGTAGTTGAATAGAAAACAGGATGTGTGACTCGTGGGGAAGAACTTCACAGTGATACTGGAGCACAAATGTGTTTTTCACCAAACTTACTGTAACAATTGTAGCAATAATTGAGCAGAATCTGAGACTTGTAAAATAAGATGTGCGCTCATGTAATTAGGAATTTGTGAATGTGTGAGTGTGGTGTTGGATTTGTGGAGAGGCGAGTAAATCTACATGAACACAACTACAAATCCCACTGTTACAAGTGCTCAAACCCTTTTCACCAATAGTTGGAGGTGTTGTTTGTTTTTTAAATGAAACCACACACACACACACACACACACACACACACACACACACACACACACACACACACACACACACACACACACACACACACACACACACACATGCTCGTAGAGAACAAAACGCTATTAACATTGACAATGGGAGAACACAGACACTCGCATGGACAGATGACCAAGTTGTATTGCTGTTATGGTGATTGTCAACTAAATATCATCAAGTCCCAGGAGAATATGGACTGTGAGTCACGACACTGAAGAGACCGCCATTGTTCTTAGTGTCCATGTATCCTGCCACGTGCAGAAGAACTATTTAATACAGTTTTCCAAAAAAGTGAGTTTTCCCCCCATTTCCAGGAGTGTTGCTGAAATGTTCCACCTTAACAGCTGTTTTCAAAAAGTGGCCTTTTCGGTGGCTCCAAGTGCCGCCGTCATGTAAACAAACACACTGAACGTTTTCACTTTTCACTTGAAAACATTGTCGCTTATATCAAGTCAACCTTCCCTCCCTTCTGCTTTTATCAACACTTGTACCTCGACATTGCTAATTTATCCTCATCATACATTTACCCTCTTTCTTTCTATATTTTTTTTTTGCACCTTTCCCTTTCATACAGCCCAAAGCAAATACAAGACAACAATCAAGCTCACGTATAGAATGAAACCAGACTAAACCAGATATTTAACTGCCTGGTTTGAGGGTGATGAAGGTATGCACTCTACTGAGTACCCGTTCGATAGACTATTTTATTTGTGTTTGTTCCTCTTACAATAAAATCAACCCTGAGAATGTGTTTTACTCAAATAAAAGATTGTATCATATTCCTCTTCTTTATTCTAATCAGGATTTCTTCCAAAAAAAATTTCAAAGAAAAATAATAATCCATTAAGAAATGGTTTCATTTTGACCTCTACATTTGTTATTGCTCCGACAACCCCCAATGGAGACTCACCCCACGCTGGCCCGGGCAAATAAAGAAGCACTGACTAATTCAGTGGAAATGGAAGTGACCTTAGTAATCGTGCTGTAAACGTTGCACGGAAATAGTTTCTAGACAACAATGTGAACATAAACTCCGTCAAATTTAGAGATGAAAAAAGAAAAAACGGTCTGTTTACACAACCCCGTCTTCAATGAAAACCTTGTGTTGTGTTGTCGCGATATACGACAATGGCACTCGGAGCCACTGAAAACGCAACTTTTTGAAAACGGCTTCCAAGGTGGAGCTTTTCACAGCAGCGCCGCTTGAAACGTGGAGTAAGTATATTGCTTATTTCTAATTATTTGAAATTGCTTCTTAATCCCTTTTCGTGTCAGAAAACAAACGGTTTCTGTTGTAAATTTCTGAAAAGAAAAACAGAATATATCAACCACCACTCCAGTGCAAAGGGTGAACAATAAGTCCAGGGGGTAAATATACAGCATGTGTTACACACAATTTTACAAACACTTAGGTTCCTCATTTGTTTTCTACTTGTTGATCGTCTAATTAATGTCACAAGGGAAATTATTTGTTTATTAATCGCTCTTGGCAGTTTGTTTATTATTCATAGAAAGTGAGAAATAAAAAGAAAACAGTCTGCTCTGTCGGGCAAATGATTAAGAAGTCCTTGACTGAGCTACAACACAGTCAGACATGCGATGCAGATCGCCTGTGTGACTGCAGCTTTACCTGCTCATGAGTCACGCACTAATTACACACATACACACACACACACACACACACACACACACACACACACACACACACACACACACACACACACACACACAAACACACACACACGGCAGCATCCCTCACATGGAAACTTGTAACCGGTGTTGCTGAGCTGAATCCCTCCCCGCTGTGTGGCGGTTGACAAAAATAACCCAGAAACACACGTACAGTACATTAGCAGGCTGTCACAATTGCTCACACAACTACGAGCGACCTCGCGGTGCACGCGCACGCACGCACTCTCCGCTAATAGCCCTCAAGTCACGGCTTCACACTCCATCCGACACCAGCAGCGGGGAAATTAAGCCCTCTCGTAATTTTTATCACCACATAACACAATGGGTAATTTCTGCTAAGCAGCCCGACTGCCTCCTATAATTACAATAACGATGTAGAATAAAAACATCGTAAAAAGCAGCCCAGCTTTGATTTAGCGGAAACCATTTGTGCTGCTACGCTAACGACTCCCAGGGAAGGAAACTATTTCTTTTTTCCCCTCAATTATTTCAATTTTTTTAAAACTTCATCCTATTTTCACGTAAGACAGATTGTGATGCTGCTCGGCTTTACAAGATGCTCATGTTGTTTATCACAATCCCATTTTTCTGACAGTGCGCTCGTGACAAAATGGGGAACTTTTTTCCCCCCTACGACTGTAGTGTGCATGCATGCACAGGAGCAGCGTTTTCACAAAGTTGCATTTTTCGCCATCTACTCCAGGGGTTTGTGACCTTTATGACTAAAAGAACTGTTGTTGTCACTTTGCACCAAAATCTAATTTAACTGGAGCCGTAAAACATGTTTAACCATTAAATGGGACTCACGCAATCCTAAAGTTCCACATATAGTTTTCATATACAGACATAAACTGTATATTAACTTGCAATTATGAAGTTTCAATTACAAATTATTATGGTAAACATTTCATTACATTTCCAGCTGGTTTTTTTTAATCTTTTAATACATTTTGGCAATTTGAGACATTTGAGCCGTTTGAACAATTTTTACTTTTTTAAAGCCATTTTGTGTGTTTTTCTCTAATTTAAAAAATAAATGTATTTCAGGAATCCGAGATATTTTGGATTTTTAGTAAAAATGTTTGAGCAGTTTTTTTTCCCCATTTATTGTGGTTTAAACATATTTTTAGCCAAGAGTTAAAAGTAAATAAAATACATCTGTGTGTGTAAACAGAAGGAAAAGATCAATTGTATATTCAGCTATAACCGTCTTTGGATTTCACATTGTCTTGCTCTTTAGGATACATTTGCCTTGGGACTGATCTTTAGTGTATCGGATGAATGAAGCAAGTTGTTACTGATCTGCTTTGTGTGAGTCGTATTTTGAGTCTGCTGCACTGCTAGTAACATAAACCATGTCATCATTACCTGAACTGAATGTCATTTATGAAGCTTTTTTGGCAAAGACAGTTTTTAAACTTAGGTACCTGCAATCCAGTTTCTTTGGTCATGGTTTAAAGCAGCGCCAACTGTTGTAACTGCTGTCAGTCAAATGTTCCATTCAGGGATTTATCAAGATGATATCAAATAAAACCAAAGCTGATGTTGAAAATAATCCATTCTTTCAACACAAGCTTTATGTGCACAAGCTTTTGTGACCAAAAATACGTTCACTTCAAATTATAACGTTGAAACAAAACTTGCTTCCAGACTTTCCTTTTAAGTTGTAGATATCATCACCGGCCTGGTTCTTTAAAACAATACTTTAGAATAATAACTTTCTGTCACAATGAAAGAACACATGTGTAGCTATAGCTATCAATTTAAAAATGGACTTCTAAATGGTCTTCCACATTCACCTGGCCACACACAGCAGTTATGATGGCTTCCATGCAAAGTGCTCGACTTCCACTGGGGAGAATGCGTGGTTCAGTGTGTTGCTCTCAGACTCCTCATCGCATGGGTAGGGTGTTATTGGGGATCAAACCAATATCTATATGACTAGAAAATAACATTGTCTACCAACTGAGCCACAGCCAATCACAAAAGACCCGCCTGTGCTGCAGTGGTTAGCACTCTGAACTCACAGCAAGAACATCTCCAGATTCTGGTCTCCGGGGTTTCCGTGTGGAGTTTAATCCAGGTTTCCTCCCATTGATAATAAGCCCCAATTTAATCAGGGGTCGATTTTCTTACCAGTTCAAACACCCAAAACATAATTCCCATAAAGACGTCTAATCAAAGTTAGTTCAATTTGAAGTCCAACGTGGATACGGGAGGGTAAACACTCTTGAACTCATTGACATCACAGCTACATTTACTCACACACCTCCATTGCAGGAGCAAATACAAAGTGAGAAATCATAACCTCATTAAGACCATTTGAGCTTGCGTTCAATCAAGAGGGTGAGGAGAAAGGCTGCCGAGTTCCAGCAGAAGTTATCCATCAGAGCCTGACGACTGTGAAAGTCCCATTCATCAACATCAAGGCGTGAGCAGTGGCTGTCAGGAATTCTGCCGCCTGCCTGTTTGCTGTGTCGATGCCGGTGCGGCTAGCTCCCCGTAAGCCAACGCACAACCTATGCATCATTTATGTGTGTGTGTGTGTGTGCGCATGAGCATGCATTGAAACGTATGTTCTCATCTCTACACGTACAGACACAGCAGAGTGGTTAATAAATATCCAGTAATTCATGTCGTAGTGCGACCAAGCTGTTGCTCTCACCCGTGTCGACTTTGAAGCAGGTGGTGTGGAATTTGCCCATGTAGAACTCCACGCCGATGATGGCGAACATGACGATGGCGAAGAAGAGCAGCAAGCCGATCTGCAGCAGTGGGACCATGGCTTTCATTATAGACTTCAACACCACCTGGAGACCTGCCAGACACAACGAGAGGAGTGCGACAAGAGAAAATAGAGTGTGAGCAGGGTGTCGTCTACGTCTTATATCTGACCCCCCCCCCCTCAAACCGATGCTATATTTTGTATGTTAACACTTATTTATTATGTGTATGTTTTTTTTCACCTGCTGAGAAACAAATGTTACGTTTCCATTACATAGCAGTGTATTATTAAAAATAACAACCAACTTTACCTTTTTGAGATTAAACAGACCAGGACTCCCTAAATGGGACATACATTCTTAAAGACTGAATTGGGGCTTTTTATAATAGAAAATATAAACTTGATTTGTAGCCTTTAAACCTTGTAACTCCACCGGCTTTTTTTTTTCTTAGACTCGGGTCTCATTTACACAACAATGTTTCAAGTTAAACGATATAGTTTTTTTGTTTCAGAAACGTTTTGTGTTTAGACAACAATGTTTTGAAAACATCCATTTACACTGGAACGATGTAGTGAGCATGCGAGTCCATGTTTTTTATTGTTATTAACAATAACGAGTTCACTTACATTAGTATGGACAGACGACCACGTTAGATCGTTATTACAGTGACCGTCAACTATAAAACTAACAAGTCCCAGGAGACCATGTACTGAGAGTCATGATGCCTACTATTGTTGTGACAGTCCATCTACTCATGCATCTGCAGAAAAACTATTTACTACGGCCGGAGTGCGCATGTGAAGTAACAGTATTTTCAAAAAGCGCCAGCATTTCCGAACAGTTTCTCCTGCTTACACTGAGACAGAGTCGGGGTGTTTTAAAAAATTGTGCTTTCAGTGACTCCGACCACCGACACCCAAAACACGACAAACATTTTCCCTTCTCACTTGAAGCGTTGTGTAAATGGTGAGTCTATGAAACACTGTTGGTGCTTTGAAATCTTTGAAATCTTTGAAGTCCATCCAGACCATTTGAGCTGCACATGAACAACCAGTGGTGTCGTCCAGAGGCCTGTACGAGGAACCTTGATCAATATATCCAGGATCTCTGTTTCCTTCCTCACTGCTCTTCTTTTAATTTACATTTCTCATCATGTTTTGAGGCCGAGTTTCTCTTGTGTGAGTTTTTTGTGATGGAATATTAATTCATCACCGTGACGCAGAGTTCTATAAATTCATGTTTCTCCAGTTCTGTCAGATGAGATCATTAACCTCATTATTACAGATCAACCCTCGTGGAGCGAAACAGACTTGGGACAAGTGAAGAACAAAACATTGAATTAGACATTCAGAGTCAGTTGCCAGGGTGATTTATCCCGGTGAGAAGAGAGTGAGCGTCGTAGTATGGAAAACCCAGCATTAATCCTTGAAGTTATCTCAATAAGAGAAAGTCCAGCGTTGTAGTACAGGCCACAGCTTATATGCAGGTATACGATGTATAGCCCCTTATTTTTCGTCCAGCATTGCGTACATTTTCTATCAAATCACCCCAATGCTCCGCTCAGCAGTATCTATGAGCCAGATTGCCTATTTTCTGCCTCCAATTGGCTCGTACTCACTGCATTCACTGATCTGATTGGTTAATGTTGATGTTTACTGTGCAGCATGAAGAGTAACAGGCCAATCAGAGACAGAGGAGGGCTAGGGTTAGGGTTATCACCAGGTAAATACTGTTCACCCATAAATTGTAACAAAATGATGTGACAATGACAGCAACTAAAATGGAGGAATTTTCACTTACACTGTTTCTAACAAATGGAGGCAAAAGTCAAGCATGAAACAAATTCTCCAGGAAACAAAACAACATTGCCATCGTCATACTACTCAAAACTAACCCGGCTTCTTAGAATAAAAATTCACTTTGTAAGAGCTGACAAAAATTTAATATTAACTGGAAAACATCTACATTTGTCTTCGTAACGTCATTGAAAAAGTTGTTCCGTGTACAAAATTTGTTACTGATTCATTTATTATTTTGTATCGCTGTTCCAGAGTGTGATGATCACATGTTATGTCCAGGAAAGATGTATAGAAAGAGCAGCTTACTGGGGATTCCTGACACGAGCTTCAGGGGTCTCAGCACTCTCACCGCTCGCAGGGTTCTCAGGTCAAAGTCCGATCCCACCGTGGCCAAGATCCTGCACAGAAACACATAAAAAAAATAAAAAAAAGTTAGAAAAGCTCATATCTACACAAAATGGCTGAAAAAAGGAATCTGCAAAATAAAAATATTCTACGATATGATTCTCATATTTGATGAAGCGTGAGAAAATATAAAATCCATTCAAGGTGGAGTTAAGACTGAAAACACCACAGCAGCTTTATTTCCAGCAGCCATTAATGTTGTCATTGATTTCTTGAGAAATGAACCAAATGTCATTTCACGCTAAAGTGACCGGTGGTTTTCTTTCATTTGTCCTCAGTCAATTGAGTGATGATGTAAAACAGTGTTTCAGCACCGGAGCAGATATCAGCAGTGCCTCTCACACACATTCACTCACACAACCAGAGGCTGATCATATAAGACGCGACGTGCTGGATGTGTGTGTGTGTGTGTGTGTGTGTGTGTGTGTGTGTGTGTGTGTGTGAGTGTGTTTGCAGATGCACTTTCAGCTACAGGGCCACAGCTGGCAGCCCTCATTACGAGCTGTACCCAGAGGGGGGGACTTACGGTAAGTGCTCCACGGCAAAAGGAGAAAAAAAAGATGAAAGAAGTAATGAGAAGAACGATAAAGATTGGAATTGTTGGCAAAAGATAACTGAACCCAGATTAAACTGGAAAACAAACCGAGCCCATAAAGTGGGATGACGATTACATCAAATGGTAACAACGTTGTGTAAATCGATGAGCTGAGCGAAGAAGTGAAAGATTAAGCAACTTGCTGAATCCATTTGTTGTTACAAAAAAAAAAATGTTAACTTCACTTTTGCTGAGCCAAGATATTATTCTAAGTACGAACCTGTAATCAGCTGAATTGACTCAGTCCTCATTTACACGACTACGTTTTAAGTGAAAATGCATCGTTTTGCGTTTACGTGGCAACGCATTGAAAACAGAAACACTGAAAATTATATAGGTAGGCACCCAGATTAAAGGTCGTTACTTCTTAGTAACGGCAATTAACAATCCAACAAATTGACTTCCTACGTTTTATTTGTAGATTGAGATCACATGAATGAATATCCAACAACAATTAAGGAAGCTAAAGACGTTCAATCTGGACTAATAGGCTGAGTTTTTCTAAAGCCCCTGGCCTCATTATTATCGAGCCTCTGCATTCTCTTCAAAGGAGAGATTTTAACATGCAATTAAACTCATTATTCGCCACTTTGGCCTTGTCTAACATGAACGTCCAAGTCTAACAGCTTTCAAATAAGAAAATATGAAAACACATAATAGGCCCCTTTTAAAAACAGATTAGACTGAAAGGAAAGTGGTTCACTTCTTGCCGTTTGGATGGAATGAAAGCCTGTGCACAGAGACAATTTGTTGCTAATGCAGTCTCACGCCGAACTAAATTATTTCATTATTTATGTCAATACATGTATGAAGATGACAAATCTATAGAATACAAGTGGATTGGTAAAATTGGTGTTGGGTAATTTTAGGTACTAGTTATTCTAAAAAGGAGTCAACTGCTGGCTGCTGATAGTAAAAAGTAACTTTCAATTAATTCCAGCATCTCTTTCAATGAGTATGTCATAATAATGCACATATTGGTGTAACTTTATCTGAGCTAAATGTCAGGAAATCAGATCGTAGTGCACACACATTGTTTTTGTGTTAAGTTGATTAGTTATTGATACGGTTTAGTATCTTCAACGGCACATGCTTTACAGCATGCACTCTTCCATATATACATTTCAGGGATCATGAAGAACTCCTCGTAAAACATGTTGTGATGAAATTTTCAAACTAATAAAGTAAAAACTTGACAGGTAAACATGCAGACATCTCCTTTAAAAGTATGTTCATGCTTAATTTGAAATGTTTCACGGGGTTAATGCCCAAATGCTTGACCCTGAATAGGCAGATGTGTACGGAGTCTTCTGCATTCACTACGTGCATGAATTCATACAATTCCAGGGGGCTTATGGATGTCCAGCAAATAGAGCAATACCACTGATGACCTGTGGGGGCAGTGTTGAGAAGTCTCGCAAAACAAACATAAAAATGAAACGTAACTTTAAAGACACACAATTGGCGGATATCCTCAAGAAAAAATGGTGAAAATGTGTGCATGGATACAAGCAAATCGTTACCCAGCCTAGTGGATGTATTGATTAACAACCACACCAATAAAATTGACTTGTATGAAGACAGTGATGCTTGGCAATGTTTGAAACTTATATAAGAATTTCCATGCGTGAAGAGCCTTCAGTGTGGATACAAGCTAATGCTACTTCCATGGTACTGACTTTTTTTTTTGGCATTCATGTGGTGTTGCTCCTCCTCTAGTAAACAGGAGTTTGGTACAATGGTAACTTATGCAACCTTTTGTTGATGCTAATCTTTAAGGCCTTGCAGTGGGAGACAACACCTTCACAACTCTGCCACACAAGTAACAAGCTAAAAAAAAAAAAAAAAAAATGAACCGACTATCGCTGTAATATTCCAGGAATTTCAGGTTAGCAATTCAATAGAACCTTTTACTGATGTCATTAAAATAAATAAATGATAGCATTTATCAAATCTGTGTTTTTCTTTCAAAGCTTCGCAGCAGAGTGTTTTCAGGAGCTCCACAGCCTGCAGAAAATCCTCAAGAGTGCAAAAGCTTTAATGTTGACGGCAGAGTACTGTCATTTCTGACTGAAAGAGAATCTTCACACACAGTCATTCTCTCACACACACACACACACACATTCAGGGATAGAAAAAAGCAACCTTATCTCTCCCTGGTTACCAGCAGCATAGCAACCAATAAAGCGCATCTTTGCTGGAGGGCTTTACCATTACAGGGGGAATCCATTCGCGATACATGATTGTAAAAAAAAGAAAAACACGTATTTACTTAACATGCTTTTGCACATCTCTTCGAGTTCCATCATATTTGATAAGCTGATTATTTCCAGTCGCAATACACAATCAGCCACTTCATTAGGAACACATGTTGACTTGTTGAGTCAAATGGCTCATCAGCCAATCACATGACAGCAACTCAAAGTATTTTAACATGCAGAAGACAAGCTGAGTGATTTAGGTGAAGGTAGCAGGTCAGCTTGGTGGCAGACGGGCTCTTCTGAATAATTCAGAAACGGCTGATCAACTGGGATTTTCACATACAAGCATCACTGGGGCTTCTAGAGAAAAGTGAGAAAATAGAGACACTATCCAGCGACAGCAGTTTTATGATGCGCCGTTCACGTGTCAACGAGAACACATACCTTCGCCAGCGTCATATTTGTCACCATGGAAACTAATGATTACATGGTCGTTTGATCCACCACACCACTCCTATCATTTGTCATGGTGGTTTGAATTGCTTCACTGTTTGACACAGATGTAAACACATTCTAGTATTTCCGTGTGACCGCACCTGACCTTTGGCCCCCCGCCGCGAACCAGGGTAATGACATCACTGTATCACAATGCATATCAGAGTATAGTGAATTCAAAATGGAACATTTTGTCTTTGGTACGACAGCAACTGGATTAAAACACACTACGAGTACCAATACAAACTAGACCTTGACCTTTCGCCCTGAAAATGCCATGCAATTTAAGTCAAGCGTTTTTGCAACTAGTTAACACACACACACACAGTATGTATGTCATACATGCATACATACCAATAAATATATACACGCGGACAAAAACACAACATTTGCCTCAATTAAAATGACGGTTTAATCGCAGCTCAAGTTCTCCGTTGGTGGATGAACAAACCAATGCTTGGTACCGACATTCTTCGGTTTGTGGAGAGTGGCTGGACAAAAACAATGATTTTCTCCAGATTGTCATGACTCCCAGTCCATATTCTGCTGGGACTTAATAGTTTTATAGTTGACAATGACCTTAACAACAATGCAACCCGGTCCTCTTTCCACTTGAATTTCCACGTACTCCCCGTTGTTAATGTTCATGGTGTGTTGTTCTCTGCACGTGTGTGTGTGTGGGTGTGTGTGTCATCCACCTGCTGCAGAGAGAAGGAGAGAAATACACAATCACAGAGGGTTTTATCTCCGCTGATAGAGTATTTTATTGGTCATTTGCCGATTGGGATTCTGAAGAGGAAGATTTCTCAGCCACAGAGTCCAGCAGGGCTGGTTTTTGGGAATCATATTCATGCTGTGTGGGTTTTAAACTTCAGACACTGGGAGGTGCAGTTTGACGCAGACACACAAATTTGCTCCATCTGACTGTGATAAATGCTGCTTCAAATCGCAGGAACAAAAAGAATGACAGCATTGTTCTCTCTTGTGAAAAAAGTCATGTTATATTGCATTTTCCCCACATATGTTACATCGTCTCATTCTGGAGGTTCTTCTTCTGATCTGCTCGCTTTGTCGATCAGAGTCACAGTTTAGCCACAGTCATCACTTGTTTGAGGTGTTCTATCAGGGGGAGAGTCTTGAGAGTCTTTTCTTTTGCACATGTATTTGAACGAAACTTTCATTTAATTGTGTTTTGTGGGCTGAACAATATTCGCCCTCAGAGAAGACAGTGTTTGCGCTTTTTATTGGTGGAAATCTTGTTTTGAAGGGCAAATTGCAGACTTCCTGTTGGATTTAGGCACAGCGTATCAGCATGGGATTTTTAGGTCTTGATGAGACGAACAATTGGGTTTTGGTTGATCTCTCTATGACAGTACTACATTTTGTGAGTTTTTGAGCATGTTTAGGGATTCAAATTTGGGCCTAATGATGCAGCAGAATAAGAACTAATAATAATAAGAAACCTAACAAATACAATAGGGCCCTGGCCTTACGGGCTCAATCCCTTTTACAATTTCTAGTATTTTAACTACTTCAACTTCTTTAGCAATACAGTTTAGCTTTCTTCAGCACCAGCTTTGTATTTTCTTCAGGAAATACTGAATCTTTCATGTGTTTTGTCATTTCTTTTTGTTTACTTTCTCCCCAGTATCAACTACAATGATGATGGCACCAATGACTTCTGTGGACTTCATCCCGGGACACAGGTGTAACGGCTCACAGGGTCCCATATTCCACAGCCCACAGGGTCCCGTGTTCTACGGCCCGCAGGGTCCCGTGTTCTACGGCCTGCAGGTCAGTGCAATTCTTTGAATTTAACCTATTAGATGTAATTAATTACCAAATTCAGTTATTGAGATCAGATCAGAAGTGAAAAAAAGCAGATTGCTGCATCCGTAGGTCGAGGCAGAATCTCGATATTAGGTATTATTAATGTTCTGATACTTCAAGCTTCAACATTTACAACATCTTTCTGACCGTTCTCAGCATTGTCCTGAACTTTTCAATCTAATTTATACATTAAATACCCTCACATTGATCCTCTATCCTCTGTTTCCTCCTGTCTTCTCCTCCATTGCCATTCTCTCTATCTGATCACACCTCTTTGGACTACTTGTTTCTGCTTAATCCTGCATTTTGGACTTGTTTATTTGTTTGTGTGCATGTGTGTTACATCTCGTTGCCTCGTTTTCAGTTTTTTCTGTGTTGCTTGTTTTAATGGCTACATCCTCATAATCATCACATTTTCTACCTCAAATTGCAGCAGCAGAACATGAGCCCAGTTGAGGAGCCGCAGCAGCAGCAGCCTCAGTTTGAGGGGCCTCAGGGGGCGGAGAAGCTGGTGTGGGATCAGCAGCTTGAGGAACCAAAGCCTCAGCAGCTGGAGAAGCCAGAGGTGTCTCAGCAATTTAAGTGGCCAGAGGTGCCGGAGGTGCCGGAGGGGCCGGAGGAGCCAAACAAAACAGACGAACATCAGAAACCTGAGCAGTATCAGGAGTTGGAGGAGACGAAGCTCAGCCGGGGGACCCTCAGAAAACATCAGCAGTTGCTGAAGCTCTACCAGTGCCTTCACGAGTCTCAGCAGCCTGAGGGGACCGAGGAGCCTCAGAAGCCTGAGGAACTGGCGGAGAATCAGGAGCTGGAGGAGCCAAAGCCCAGCCGGAGAGGCCGGAAAAAGCAGAAGAAGAGGAAGAATCCCAACATCCTCAGTAGCTGGGATTGCTGGGAGTGATCTCGTAAGTAACATACTCAGACACACAAAAGTTGAACCCAGAAAGACTTTGAGGCTCAAATTCAGGACCAAAGCTGGATTTGGGGAAAGATACTTTGAATACCTGCACTGTTGTTGGATCTCTGTCACCCTGTGTGAAATTGTTGAAGAGCTGTTCAATATGTGGCCTTTAAAAAGTCAATTTCTCACTGTGTGTTCCAGGCACCTTCTCAGATCTTGGAGTGGAGAGAGCAGAGCTGCAGAGGGAGTCATACAACGAGAGAGTCCAAGTCCAGAGAGCTCCCTCTTGGTCAAACCCGAGATCCCCCACCCAAAAAATACAAACAAAAAATACAAAAAAAACAATTACATTACTACGTGTGGTCATTAAAAATGTCATCGGTGGCAACCGAATGAGTCGGGGTTTGAGCAATCATAATCATATTGTTTTCTATTTTCAACTCTCAGTATTCCTTCCATTTTCACTTTCATTCTCTCTCATACACTCGTCCTTTTCATTGGATCAGCTTTACTCTGCGCTTTTCCCATATTGGTACTTGGCGTCCCAACTAAACCCACAAATATTACGTCCTCTCGTCAGAGAACAGGGCGCCTTCCCAAACAATGGACTCACTGGACGCATCCAAAATAGAAATAATATATTTCTACAAGAGCGGTGGAAACGTTTTACTGCATCACTTCAAAAAATTATCTTTGCTGGGAGATAAACATGCTGGAGCAGCGAGCACAGACTGCTGAATCTCATTTGCAATGAAATTCTGTAAAGTTGTCAAGATATTCACAGATTCAAATTTCTGGCATCAGTAACTAACAAAATGTCAAACAAACGAAACCTGAAGGCGTCAGAGAAAATTCCTGAGACGGAGCATGGTCTGGGTCGCCGACGACTCTTGTTGTTTTTCCAGCTACTCGTTCCTCCCAGATTGTGCTCAAGTCTCTCTGAGTGGTTCCAATAATTTTGGAGAAGACTTTGACTACATTAGATTTACAATTAGATGGATTGAAGAGATAAAATCTGACGTAATACAGGTAGAAACATTGACATAATGCAGGTTGAGTCATAGCCATAAAACAGGTAGAATTTGATACACACACACTCTCTCGGTAAATCATAGATATAGTGAAGGTAGAATCATAGACTTAACACAGATAAAATTTGAAGTAGAATACAGATAGCATCATAGGTATAATATAGGTGGAATCAAAGACGTAATCGAGGAAACACGGTGAAATCTGTACTTTGTTCAAACACGTCACCTAACGACACACACTGCTTCTGATCACACATGAAACGTTTGTATATTTACATGCCAGTTAATTGTATTATTGTGTTTGTTCCTGGAAATATCCACAATACGATTTCATTTTTTGTTAAACTCATGTTGTCACCTCTACGACAGTTGGCAGTATTCACCCTTTTCGTCTTGCAAATATTGGGAAATCTCCAGACAACCTGCAACATGTGTCAAATTCAAGATCCGCTGGACAAATCTTGTCTCCTGTGTGATCATATGTGGCCCTTCTTGCTTGAAAAGGAGCCATTGGCTCTCCTATCTCATATGTATGGATTCATTGAAAAACAGAAGTGTTAATTGAAATGAAAATACTAAAAAAAATGTTAGTTGTATGTATCCATTGACTTTCCATGAGAAACTTCTGGATAGTACTATCACACTTTAACAGACACACATACAGACCTACGCACACACACACACACACACACACACACACACACACACACACACACACACACACCCTTATAGAAGCCTGTTAACCCGTGATAATCCATAAATTAGCCACGTCATTGTATAAGCCGCAGGGTTCAAGGCGTGTGATAAAAATGGCAGCTTTTAGTCCAGGAATTACGGTACATCTTTTTCAGTGTTTTTTTTTTTCGTGTAAGCAGACATCATTTTCAAACCGTGTAAACGCAAAACCTTTCTGAAACAAAAGTGCAAAAGTGATGCGTTTTTATTGGAAACAGGGCTTCAGACTGGGTAGAATATTTGGGTTGATGTAAATATTAGTGACTTGACTTAAGACACAACAAGGCTGTCCAAAATAACATGGTAAGATCAATCCTTTTTTCAACCATCCATAAGGGTTATACATTTATTTCCAAATCGCAGTACAGGGATCGAAGAAGACTGCAAAGCATCATTACTCCCATTATAATCCCACAATGTACAAGCTTTTGTTTCCACTTCCAGGTTTTTCACTGTTCCACACCTTACAGAAGCCGTTGTATGTCAGACTGTAATCCTGCTAATGACCGTCAATCATGATTTCAGCCGTTTCCACACCAGGTTTTCACTGAACTGAAACACAGCATAAGAGGAATAAAAGCGGGAGCCGAGAAGAAAAAAGAAGAAATTTACAGCACCTGGCAAAAATTCAAACAGTCTGGTTTACATCTGAGCGACACCTTAATTAATTAGTGTTGTTTGGAGCTTTAACAATATACTAAATCAGTTCTTCTTTGTAATGAATGGTTTTTCAAGTCTGTCTCGCTTTGCTGTTCCAAACATTTTTTCCCCATTCAGCTATTTTTTCTCCAGCCACTTGGCAAACTACTACACTGGAAGTACTGAGTGACCTCTCCAAACACTGCTGCAGTTATGTAGTTCTCCTCTGCAGCACCTAAACTATGAATGGGCTTTCTTACAACTGA
The DNA here is from genome assembly GCF_963422515.1 of Blennius ocellaris. Classification (NCBI taxonomy): domain Eukaryota; kingdom Metazoa; phylum Chordata; class Actinopteri; order Blenniiformes; family Blenniidae; genus Blennius; species Blennius ocellaris. The sequence goes on along the minus strand of NC_137664.1, from coordinate 20,150,917 downwards.
AGTCATGAGAAAATCACTAGCAGCTTCAGAAAATCCAGCCAAGAAGAGCATCTTCAGCTACTTTGTGCAACCTGAATCTGCTGTCAGGTTTAAAAAGCAACTACTGCAATATCTAGAAGAACTACTGGGTTGAGTGGTGAGTAATCTAAATATTCATAGACTGAAGAAATCTTGCACCAACTCTTCCAATAAAGAGCTTCCTTTCAATTATTTTATCAGTTATCTTCTACTGAGCTTGAAGTGGTATCTTAAGTCTTGAAGTGGTATTTGATCCACAGTTTCAATCAGTCACTGAAAACTATCCCACATAACAACAATTGTATTATTGTATACAGCGAATAATCTGATCTCTAGAAGTGGCTATAACTTAGGTTTTTTTCTTATCTTCAATCGAATATCTTATACCACTGTTGTAATACACAACAGCATTAACATACATACATGTTTTCAAAACAAAATGACATAGGTATACATGGATTACTTGTTTTGTAACCCATGAACCCCCAACCCTTTTTTATTTTATTCAACAGGAAATTTGTTAGATTCTGCATGTCTTTCTTGCTTATTAAATTGATTCGAATTAAATCATTGCAATACAATGCATGAAATAGAACAAAAAAGAATAAATTATGACACATAATTCCGTCCCTTGTATTTGTGAACAAAATAAAAGTTTAGCTTTTATCAGCGAATCCTCAAAAAAATACCATTAAGGTGTGCTTTTACTAGATCGTTCCAATACACCTCACAACTAGTCAAACCAGTTACAAAAAACTATAATGTTATATAACAAGATTATAACACAAATCTTATTTTATCAGAACAAAGGCCAAATAAAAAAAACTTTTTCTGACCTGAATTAATCAGGACTATGCTTCTCTTTCTTACCATTATCATTGTGCCGATGTACCAACATAAAAACCGCCTTTCCATTGATCAGGGCTTATGAAAGCAAATCAATGTGTGTATTCTACATTTTTACAGGGTAATTAACACTCTACATGTACTCTACACTCTACAATGGCAAGTCAATCTCCCGAGAGAGGATACACACTTCCTCTTACCAACATAGAATACTTTTCAAATTAAAATACATATATAGGTGCATTAAAGAAACAAGGGTAGAAATAAATTGTGTTTTCTCCCCGGGGTGACACTGTGTTTCCACACATGCGGTCCAGGAGTTGAAATTTTACACTTTTCAAGGAAACGTATTCTTTGAGGAGTTAGGAAACTCAATATTTCAGGTTTTTCTGAGGGTGGGTGTGTCCACCTGCGTTTAGCATCACAGAAATTGGAGAAAAGACTTGTGGGCTTTTGTTTAAAGGGTACACTTGGTGGGCTTCAACAACAAAAATGGTTTACAGCAGAAGTGTCAAACTCAGGCCTCATTTACACAAAAGCATTTAAGTGAAAACAGACAAAGTCAGTTTTGGGTTTTTTTTTTCGGAGTCCGTCTTTAAAACATTCTAACTCCTTATATGTACATGGGGAAGAACAACATTTTTCCAAAACGCTGCGACTGCACATGTGAACCACAGCTTTGGTAAATAGTTCTCCAGAATGTCCTCGCTCCCAGTCAATATTCTCGCAGCTTAGTCGTCTGTAAGTAAGTAAGTAAGTAAGTAAAATTTATTTATAAAGCGCTTTTCACAGATAAAAATCACAAAGTGCTGTACAGGAGAAAAGGTAAAAACAACAATATAAAATGTATATACATGTGTAAAATTTTCGTGACACTAGTGAAAAAAAATCCCATCAACCAAAAGCTCTCCTAAATAAACATGTTTTCAGATTCTTCTTAAAAGAGACAACAGAGTCTGCCAGGTGCGGAGACAGGGGCAGAGCGTTCCACAGTCGAGGGGCAACGGACTGAAAAGACAGGTCCCCTCGGGTCTTGTAATGAATCTTAGGGACCACAAGCAGGTTCTGGCCAGACGACCGAAGAGTACGGCCAGAGGAGTACGGCTTCAAAAGGTCCAGGATGTCCATACGAATGTCTGTGTACTCCCATTGTTAATGTTTATATCGTATTGTTCTCTGCACGCATGTGTGTGAGGTTTCATTATCGAAACAACCAACAGGATCAGCTACTATTAAAAAACTAATTTCTGTTGTCACATGAGCTCCAAGTCAGTTGGGGAAGCGCTATGTAAGTGAAATCCATTCACAAGTGTAGAGAGTGTGTATTGATTATTGCTGTTGCTGGTTATACTCTGGAGGAAAAAGCCCCTTGAATCACCCAAAGAAAACAAGCTCCCTGTTCGTGACCTGAGCGAGAGCGCTCTATTCAGAGCGAGACTCTGTGACCTGAAGAAGATGAAAAGAGCAGAAAAATATGAGGGGAAAAAATAAAAAAAGCTAAAGCATGACTCACCCTCCCAGCATTTATTTCAATACATCTAGGTACATAGGTTTGTGTGTTTGGATGCACTCGTGTGCGTGTGTGGAGGTTTGATCTGATGGCCGCGACAGGCAGACAGTTGAAGCAGGCGGCGGGCTGGAAAAGTCACTACGACTTTTAATATCCCTTCATCGTCACCACAATCTGACCGTGAGGGCACCAGACACTAAACACAGGAAATATAGAGAGTGATAATATTGTTTGTCACCCACCAGCTAACATCCTTTAAAAAAAAAAAGGATACAAACAAGACTTTGTTTTCCACATTGGTGGAGAATTTCATTAAAAAAAAAAAAAAAAAAAGACTTGTCGGTGGTGCAGCTCATCAAACACACATTTCTGAAGAAAGATGTGATTCAGCCGTTTTCAAGGGAATATAAATAGAGCTGGAACCACTTTAACATGGAGGAAACAATAGCAGGAGCAGATAGCGAGGTGAGAGTGATTCATGCTGCCCATCAAAATCCGTGGGAAGAAGCTTCAGTCCATTATTTGCTATTTGTCATGCAAAAAAAAAAAGTAACTGTGCTGCATGAGTGAAATTTTGTTCTTCTGGTAAGAAGAGAAGGAGAATTTACCTTTTGAAGACCATTAGAATGATTTATTTCAGCTGTTTTTTTGTAGTTTAATTCATTTATATTGTGTATTTTCTACTTAAAGCAGGTTATGTCAACAGAAAGAAGAATCACGTAGTGGCAGAGTAAAATTAAAGAAATGTCATTGAGGAAGTTTCAAAAATTAGAAATCACGACTGGAAAAAAAATGACAAATTTTTGTTTTCCTGCCTCAAAGTGGACAAGAATACTGTCAAATTCCTCCCTTTGAATGAGAATGAATGAATCCAAAATCATGAATAATAATAAAAGCTGAACTCTTAAAACAAAATCAGTCATAAAAATGTAATTGTCAAAAAATAATAGTATTTTTTTTTTGTCAGTCTTTTTCGAAATTTAAAAAGAAGTAATGATGGGAAATGGTGTATTCATGAATCCCTGAGGTGGACGTCTTAATTATGAGATTATTCTTAAATATTCCAGTCAAAATGTAGAGTAATGGCTGACATTAAAGTTACTCTACCAGAATCCACACGGGAAAATGACAATTTTAGGACACAGTGCAGAGGGTCTGCCTCGCTTCACAACGCCTTTACAAACATTCACGTCGATACTTTGCGGTGTTTTGAACATAAAATCCATCCAAACAGTGACATGTTGTCACAAAAAGTCGGATAGCACGGACAGTGCTTCTTCCATAACATGCTAAGTTGGCTGAAACTGTGGAAAGGATTTCCTGACTTATTGAGACCCGCCTCCTTTCAGGAAATCCATTCCACATTTTGCAATGAGCAGAGCAGCCAGAACAGAAACACATGTGGACTCATTTTAGCAGAAGCACAGATGTGGCTTCATGGATCGGAAACCTCCACAGGTTGTGTCGGAAATTTCCGATCCGTGAATTATGTTCATATCGGAACCCGATACCGATACTGGATCGGACCGGCCCCATCCCTAGTTTTGTGTTTACACTGACATTTTGAAAATGATATTAACTTACACAGAAAGGATGCTGAAAAGTGTATTCTGAATTTAAAAGGCTAAATCATGAAGGACAAAAAACTGGGAGACTTTTTTGTTTGATTACATTTTCTGCGGCATCTCAGCATCATAGGGCCATCATAAACTGATAAATATGAATGAAAGTGGGATGCAGGCACAACTACAGATAAAGAATCATGCTTTAAGGATAAAAAAGTGAAGAAACAGCACTAAGCATAAATCAAGCACTTCATGCTCCTACGCTACAAAGTCATGCTCTATCAAGCCGTTTCTGTGAGAGGAGGCTGCTCACGGTAACAAACCCACACAGAATTACCATTCAGATCTGACGCTTTTCTCACTCAGATTCTTGTTATGACTTCATCTGATTTCACAATACAACCACTTAGAATTACACAGCTTCAACACAATACAGAAACATGGAGATAGATTTTCTTATTTTTTGACAAAACCTCTGGCAATAAAATTAGCTATTTTAGTGTTACAAGACTTCAAAGTGGTAACGGGCATTTGATTTTTCCAAGATGTTAAAAAGATGATCATTTATATTCCACAATGATTAATTAAAGCTGGGGAAAAAGGCATGATGGACACACAGTGGTGAATTGATGCTGAAGATTGTAGCCAAGAGAAATGCAGCTTTTATTGTGAGGTGGAGTGATGTAGTTTAATTACTGCAACCGTGCCCTGCTGGGGGCCGGGGGGGCTGTGATTGAGTTTTTCACACATCCCGGTAAGATGAGATGGACGGGGGATCTCTGAGGACAGATGAGGGAACATGGTTCTGACAACACCACCGACTCGCTGTGTCTGTCTGGATGAGCTCTGCCAGCTGGTCACGAACTGTGTGTGTGTGTGTGTGTGTGTGTGTGTGTGTGTGTGTGTGTGTGTGTGTGTGTGTGTGTGTGTGTGCGTGCGTGCGTGCGTGCGTGCGTGCGTGCGTGCGTGCGTGCGTGCGTGCGTGCGTGTGTGTGTCCACGCATGTGCGCTTTATGCTTTTATAATATAGCTGCCCGTCAGCCAGCAGCTGTAGTATTGGAGTATTGTAGTATCTATCTATCTATCCATCTATCTATCCATCTATCCATCTATCCATCTATCCATCTATCCATCTATCCATCTATCTATCTATTTTCACTCTCAGCACCTCCACTGAGAGTACTCATTGGTGTCAAATCAAAGTACGGCCTTTTACAGCTTTTATTACTTTTCATTTACATATGAAGCACACCCCAGGAATTGAATCTCTATTCACTGTGGCCAAAAAGATGCCCCAGTAAGTCACTACGAACATAAGTGAATGTTTGGGTTTTTATAATATAGGATATATTAGGAAGTTAGATAGGAAATCCTCTCCAGATCTCCGCATGTATTGGAAATACTGGTCTAGGCTAGACTATAGCCAGTATCATAGATAGAAACACGAGATGCTGCATCTGTTAGGCCATCAGCGCCTGTTGATACGACCTGCCTTCAGTGCCGTCATCTTCGGGCCGTCTCTCTCTAACATATAGATTCCAGGCTGGAAATTCCACAAAAACATGTGTAGCACATGTACATGAGCAGGGATGGGTAAATATGTCTGGTTATGTACTGTCTGTGTACAGGATTAAGTCATCAGCATACAGGGATAATTGATGGGTTTGTTCCCCTTCAGCTGACCCCCCATTCAGCCTGCTTCATTCCTCCCAGCAGCTCAATGACCAAATCGAATAGAAGCGAGGACTGTGGACGTCTCTGTCTGGTCTGTCTGTTGTCTGCAAGATAATTACTCACTGTTTTATTTATTGTAATACAAGATACAGGACTGTAACACTCCCACTGATTCTCATTTTGTATTAAGGGCTCTGCATGGGTATCATCTTTACTCCAGAACCTTTTCATATTTTGAATAAGTGAACACAAGGTATGGAAAAAGGTTGTTTGGTTTTTTTTTTTTTATTTTCTTATGTTCCATCTATGTCGGTGTAACAGAATGTGCTTGTGTGTCTGTGTGTTTTGGAGCTCAATGCTAAATCATATTGATGTGCGTGTAAGACGGTTATTTTCTTACCTTTACTTGAGGTACATTGAACATACTGTATTGTCATCCACAGGGGAGTTGAGTGGAAATATCAATCTTATTCAAATACAACTCTTTCTTTTAATTGGATGACTGTCTTGTTAACCAACCACTGCTGGGACTTTGATCTAGTACCTCTATGATGGAAACATTTCTGGATGTTTTATATAATTTTAGATAGTTGGCAATGCCAAGTTCTCCCAGTGTGTGTGTATGTGCATTTCTGACTAATCCTGTATCCTTCCACAGTCCAAAAAAAATGCAAGTGAGGTTAACTGGCGACGTGGTGTTATTCACACAACAGTTACTAAATTAGATTGTGTGGACGTCTCTTTCAACACAACATCTTTGGCATTTTTTCAGATTTCTAGTGACAAAGGCCTGATTGCTATTTAAAAAGAAACAATGAGGCACCTTTAACTTATCCCTGCTGTGTTTGTGCCAAATCAACAAGCAGGAAAAGGAAACTGTTGTTAAATCACATGTTTTAAAACTGAAAACATTAAAACGTGATTCCTTAGTCAAATCTAATATCATCTCTAATATCTGCTCGTGTCATTGTCTAGACAAAATCCCATAAACCACGTCAAAATGATCCCCGGTACATCTGTTCCATGTCATCAAGACACTGCACTGGATGTGTACATGCACGGACACACACACACACACACACACACACACACAGAAAATTAACCTCATCATTAGACACAGACCATTTCTTGCCCATTAGAACCTCATTTCAACCATTTCATCTAATAAGAAATGAGCAAGCCAATCATAAAACAGACATCACCTCATGTCACATCCTGTTTGTGAACAAAAATGGACTGTGTGTGTGTGTGTGTGTGTGTGTGTGTGTGTGTGTGTGTGTGTGTGTGTGTGTGTGTGTGTGTGTGTGTGTGTGTGTGTGTGTGGTGTTGTGCCTCAACAATGTGAGTGGACAGCTGTGACAGTCAGGAGAGACCAAGCATTTCCCACAATGCACATGAGGACAGAAGGAGGTCCTCATGAACTCATCGAGGCTGCCAGAGCCGCTCGCCGTCAAACATAGTGTGTTTAGTGCTGTAGCACTAAATACACACGCACACACACACACACGCACACACACACACACACACACACACACACACACACACACACACGGGCAGGTTTCCTCCTCATGATTTATGAATAACTCAAAAGTAAGACTATCACAGCTCAGATCTTCAGGCTAAAACTTAACATAACGCCTGATTATATGACGAACTGGACTCGACGACACAACCCAGAAAATATTTCATAAAAGTGGAATTTGTTCAAAAGGTCAAACTAAAACAGCAGCAGAAACCATGTGCAAAAAGTTTCCATGAACTACGTTAAAACAAAACTACAAGCTTCGGTCTGCAAATATTTCAAACTTGAAGTCCGGAATTATTTCTCAAACAGCTCAACATGATGAACAGAGTGCAAAGAAAAGGGTTGACAATAAAATGAAGTGGTTTTGTGCAGCTCAGGTGACGATGGTACCTGCCTTTTCTCCTGGATTTACTTCATTTTACTGCCTCTTTCCCCTTCTACCAACGTAAGCAATAAAGCTTGAGCAACCAGAACATGAAAACAACGCTTAATATGTAAAATCTGCATCTGATGGCCAGTGCCTGATTTCAGTATTGACATAAAGGATAAAATTGCATTCTGGATATTTTTAAAGACGGACCCTGATAGAATGGATTTAAAGCTAATGCTAGTTTGTTACATTTTATATTTTATTTTACATCTCAGCTCAGCTCATTGTTTTATCACTGATTTTTAATATTTGTTTGGTGGTTTTGCCAGATTTGAACCTCTTATGGGCCACTTTTGTCCCACGGGCGTCATGTCTAACACCGCTGGCGTAACATCTGTAAACACCATCAATCCGAGCATCGCTCGATTATGAAATACATAAATAAGCAATGTGAAGCTTTTCGTATGTCCCAAAATCTGCATCCAAACAAACACTGCCATCCAGCCTAATGTACCTTATTATTTCTATATATTCCACCTTTGTACTAAACAGTAAATTAACTGCTGAGCAGGCAAAGCAGAAAACACAGAGCTCACATAATAGAATCTGACATGCAGTTATCATACCTGAGCCAAACAATGACTCAAGGATGATTAGCTCCAGTTTAAGATGAGGTGCACCCAAAAAGACCCAAATGGAGGGGAAACAGAGGGAGGCTGGCAGCCGTGTGATTCACTGCCACTTAACGTGGAGCTGTGGTTAATTGATAAGCAGCCATGTGTCATGAGGTCTGCGCTGGTGTTCAGTCTGCCTGCTGCAGAAAAGGAAAGACAACAAGTCCATTCAGAGGCACTCGGTTTTGTACATTTTGGCTCACAGATGTGACGGTTGCTCCTGATCTGATGAGGCTGAGAGAGATTTGAGCCAAACCCAACCGAGATCACAACACCGGTCTGATTAGAGTCTGGACCACATTCACTAAAGTATTCCAACAAATGAACCACATTTTATTCTTCTCAAAAGGGGAAGTCGCTCGCTTCACAACAACACACACACAAGTTGGGACACTGAAACAGGCGTTTATTTCTCGGCTCCCTCTTTCTTTCTCAGACCAGTAATCAGCCTTTCTGTCTTACACTGTGAGACCTGTTCAGAAATGTACTTAAGTCTGGGGAAACAGAACAATACGAGGTCAGAACTCAGAAATACCGTGCATGAAACACAATCACACAAACTGCCTCATTGGCCGTTTGTTGTGGACTGAAGTTCTTAAGTCCATACAGTTCATAAAGTCCTTATAATGATCCATTTTGCAACAATAACTGATTGCATGATGATCACAAACTGCTCTTTTACTGTCAATAAATGAATGAACAGCTGTGTTCAAACAGATGTAAATGTTTTTACTCATTTTTCATTCATGTTTTGTCAAAGGGTCCAGTTGGTTTTCACTCTATTTGAGTAATTTATGTTTAGTCTGCACATAAACACAAACATAATCAAATTCATGCTTGTAAATTTATTTTCTAAGGAAAGCTCTTTTAACAGACCCCAGTATGAGGCCAACAGAGCAGCAGATTGAGACAATCGAGTGGGAAGAGTCTTCTTTGAAGAAAAGCAATGTTTCGAAAATGTTCGGAAACGTGTGTTTAAAAGCTGAATGCCCCACGACAATGTTTTCAAGTGTAAACGGAAAACTTTGTCTCTCAAAAACTAATAATACAGTCTTAAATCTGCCTCGACGTTTTCCTTCATGCAGTGGTATTCGATTGCCAAAACTGTCACGGACTGTGGTGGACCCAAACGCACACTCAAATCAGTTCACAGAGTTTATTAGGATCGGAGCAGGAGTCCAAAACACAGAAAAATCCAAAGACATACACAAGGATGGGCAGGACAAACTACGAATGACGATTCAACAACCAGGCAACTGGAAACAGGTCTTAAATACACACAGGGACGAGAAGACACACGTGACACACATCAACACTAATTAGAAACACAGAGTGAGGGTGAACAGGAAGGACAAGTATACAGAGAGAGGGACAAGATAGGTGACTTCAAAATAAAACCAGAAAAGAGACAAACATGTAAGAGATGCAGGCTTGACAAAGACACAAGGGACAGGCAGGCATGTCAACTGGAGTATGAGTACTTAACCTTTAGCGACTTGCTGTGTCATGTAATAGTAACTAGGCTGTATGAAGGAGCTTTTACGAGTACGAGTACGTCGTGCAGTATCAGACCCGATACCCAATACCAGCATCGGTGCACCCCTACCTGTTTCCAACACTCATTTTGATATGAAGGTTTTCAGCTTCCACAACAAATACTCATAGTAGTACTACTGAAGCAAAAGGAGTCCAGCGTGTGCATAATGTATCCGGAGACCAGCGTTGGAGTCAATATTTTCACAGTACGAGAGCTATTGTTAGAGGACACAACCCCCAAGGAGTCATCCTGACAAGATGTCCTTTGATTTATGTTTGGGAAGGCAATCAAGCCGAGCGGCCTCAGCCCAGTCCTTTCTACAAAGCTGCATGGGATGTGACATTATGGCGCGCACTCACTGCATGGTCCGACAGTCATTGTATGGATCTGGACTCAGAGTACATCACAGAGATTGTAGCCCGGGGGAGGCGGTGGGAGAAACTGGACGTCCATATGAAACACTGTCCTCAGTCTGACTCGTCTGTTTGTACAATGTAGAAATGCAGGATGGATAGAAAGAATAACCTCGGCTTTATGGTCTATTTTTTTTTTTTTTACAAAAAGCTCATAAAGAATGGCATAGAAAGGCGGACAGCAGACGCAAACATGAGGCAACACTAATAAAAACTCAAATGAATCTCCAGCCAGACAGTAAAGATATTGCTTGAAAATATTACACTGAATGTGTTCAAACTGTAGCAGCCTGAAGGAGACTGGCAAGAAAAGATCTGTATCATGAGTAAATATTGTGTCATTTCTTCATCATGACTAACTCCTGACAAAGAGCTGAAAATCTTAGCTTGAAGCTGGGAAAGCTGGCTTGTGAGTCAATTTGAGGCAGCATCACATTGAGAGTCACAGAATCACACAACTTCTAGAATCAGTTTGACAAGATTGCATTGTGGGGAAGAGCATCTTTGAATGTATATTAGGGAGGATGAATGATTATTAGTTATATAGTGTTTAATTTCACAAACAACTTGTGTTTTTTTCACTGAACCAAGGCGTCACTGGTTCAGTGAAAAAAAGACGGATTGACACAAGAAAGAAAGAAAGAAAGACATTGCTTGTGTTGATTCTCCAGTAGCAGTCGGACTGGTCAGCATGTTGCAGTGTTGCACATCAGGAGGAAGACTTGTTCTTGAGGCAACTAACCTTTGTTGTTGGGTTATAGTTAAAACAATGAGGGATTTTCCGATTGCGTTTAATGTCTGGAACATTGCAAGAAATGTTAATATAGGGTCGGCCATAACATTATGACCACATACTTCTTTAGGTTCCAAAACAGCGACCGATCATGATTGACCCATGGAGGTAACGGCTCCACAGTCTTTTTGTCAGAACCAGTGTTTACATTTGAATCAACAAGTCTTGACCACTGTAAACCTTGTTCCCAGTTCCTTAGTTTCCCCCCCTTGCATCACTTTGAGAGATATTGACCTCTTTCGCCCAGGAAGAGCTACAGATTTGGAGATACTCCTGTCGTCTTTTTTTCAAACTCATTCAAAACCTTCCAATTGGCCATTTTCAGATTGTGACACTTTGATTTTGCTAAAATATTCCATCTACTAACCGTTGGCAGAGTGAAACCTACAATTTATAAAAAAAAATTAGATCAAGTAAACCTAATGAACTTCTCGAGAGGACGAAAACATCCTGCCAGTAAGACTAAATTGTTGTGAGTTATCAAAAATAAACACTGAATCGAAATCTGATCCAGTTTTGTTGTGTGGACAGAGGCCATTCGACAGAGACAAGGCTACACATCACGCATCATTCAATCTCAACTAAGGAATTCAAGGGACCTTTAGAATTGTCGTATATTATCTTGGCTGATTCATTGGTACGTCAGCGCAATTTAAGCTCCGAGGTCGTGATGCTCCTCTTGATGATGGTTGAGTTAATGCTTCAGCTCGAGCAGATTCAGGACTGATATAAATGACGCTTGAGCTTCTACGCCTCTGTTGCTAATTTTAGTTGTCAGATTGCTTGAAATTGACTGCAATATATTTCTCAGCTTCATACTGCGCTACATAATTCAAGGCTCACCACTTGGTGACCCCTGCAATCACGTGGGACAGTGACCATCATCCGTCTCAGCAAACGGCCCCCCTGACGAAGACCCTGAGAATCCATGCTTCCGCCTCATATTTTAACAGCTTAAAACACTTCACAATACAAATGCCGAGTTGCTTTCAAACACGATTCGCCGACTTAACGACCTTGGCGTCTTCAACCCGCCCTTGATTTTTTTGTCGCTTGTAGTACCAACGGTGAAAAGAAAGCTCACGCCCGCTGACGTGCTAACAGCCAGGCTGTCATTCACAGAAGGGTAATCAGTGGGGAGATCTGTCTTTCCTGGAAGAAAAACTCCCAAATGTGCAGCCACCACTTGCTGAATTTGGATCGCTGTCAGATTCTGTCAGAAGCAGATTCCCAAGCTCTCATTCTTCACAAACACACTCGGAAGACAACCAGCAGCGCTGGAGATGAAATTCCTTGCAGCAGAACTATTTAATACACATACCAGGTTCATCTCAAAGAGACATAATGTATTATGATAATCTGTGTTTGTGTTTGTTCGTGATGCAGCTGGCAATATCTGAGCCCCTAACAAAGCGTGACAGTTTTCGACAGTAGAACAATGAAGATGCATTAATGTTTTTGGCAGGACAGCTGTGTGCAAATGCATCCACAAATTACAGTGGAGAGTTTTGTGTGACGAATGCTGCTATTATCAGCCAAAATATGTAAAAATTATAATAAGAGAGAGGACAGCATTAAACAGTGATGAAGCACTGAGCTCATGGACGACACCATGAGTCAAAAATAAAGGAATTGGAGGACTCATGCCCCGTTTGCATGATGTTTTCAAGTTAAAAACAGAAAACTTTACTTGCCTTTTGAGGGTGCTCTGAGCCCCCTAAGGCACAAGTGTTTGAAAATGGTGAAAAAAGTGGAACTTTTTGAGAATGCTCGGACTTTGTCTCTGTGTAAAACCTCATTCTGGGACGGCACGGTGGAGAAGCAGTTAGCAAACCTGTCCTAAAACAAAACCAACCTGGTTTCGATGCTGGGGCTAACTGCAAGTGTGAGACTTGGTTTATTGTTGCATGATTCAATAATAAAACAGATTTTGTTTCGCAATGTGACTGTAAGCCAACATCTGATTGATTGATTGATTGATTAATTGATTAATTTCGAACGGAAGCCAACATCTGCTTTCCCAGTTTACGCTGACAAGAATCATTGGTACTTTACGTTTTTTCCATGAATGCATCAACAGTGACGGTCGGTTCGGTCTTCAAGAATTAATCAATTCAAGAATATGGTTTTGAAATTAGTCAAACAATCTAACTTTTACTTAACAATTAGGACCCAAAACATGGAAACCTTTGCGGCCATGGCCCACGATGTCTCAACCACAACTATTCTTGGGAAGGTGAGGCGAATAAGTAGCAGTCAGGCGGATCATCAGTTGAGTTTGCAAACAAACAATTGCACCAATGACCAGTCAGATGGAGGTTTTGAGTCAATAATGGAGAGTTTTCTAGTTGCTTCAAGGACTGGTGGTACTGTACGCCTTCATAGATGGGTGCTTCACAACATGCCTACACGCAGCCTGTTGTACACAAGGGTTTTGCCAAACTGTTGGGAGGAGCTGAAGTTGTGTTTTCCGTGCAGTGTCTCTAATACTGCACTTCTATGCTTCTTCAGCATTAAGCACTGCACATATACTTGACCAAAGTACCTTCATTTTTTTAACCCTGGACTGGACAAGAATACTCGAGATGATTCCGGACACGACACAGAAATTGTAACTTTCATTTGTCTGGAACTTCTTATTGCACGTGTGACAAAGTCTGGGCAAACCTCAGATTTAAATCTGATGGAGATGGTACTTTGTCTCGTTGATCTCAAATACATGCAGTGAGGTTAATCCTGGTCATATGTCCAGCTCCATATGACCAGGTTCGGTTGACTTGATTTATTTGCTTTGTTATCTGGATAAATGTGAACACGCAGAGACAAACTTTAGGAGAGTAATTTTGAAACTAAAAAGTCCATGTCCACACACACACATATACAAATTCCCGTGTTTAGATGATCTACTTTTGACTGCTAACATGAGACCGCGAAGCAAAGATACGACTTGACTACAAGCCTGTTTCCTCAAATCGCTGCCGACAGATAAGCAGGTCGCAGCCATAATCGCTGTATCATTTACTTTCAGTAAACAACCAGATGAGTCCTGAAGCTACACAACATCACAGGTCAGGTAACAAACATTGGCAATATGCAGTGTATTAGTCTGAATAATCCAGAGACTTGTCTTGTGTCAACACATTAGTGCTGCTTTCAGTTGAGCCCTAAAGGGTAAAAAACTGGTATGAAGATGGAAATAGAAGCAACATTTTGGCTGAGCAGTAAAGGTTCTAATGAGAGCCAAATGTCAGTGAGGTTTTTCTTTTCAGTCCTAAAAGTCATAGAAGAAGCACAAAAGTTTCATTCAAGTGACATTTCTTTTAAAAAGGTCTGCCTGTGATAGTTCCAGACCGCTTCTGCAAATCCTCAAGAGATAATCAGTTCAATGATGAGGAAAGCATCTGATGGAAGTGACCTTAAAATTAAGCCCAGCTCCACCATGAAACTTTATAAATGAATATTAGCAGGCCGGAGGTTCAGTCACAGTTTACACAGTCGAGACCTTAAATGTTTCTCAGTGAGCAGACGTCGAGTGAACTCAGCCTCAATGCTGCGAGATGAATGCAATCTGCTGCACTGAGGCATGGAACGTTCACAGAGGTGACCAAATATTTCATCTCTGCTAATCAGTTTATCCTTGGACGACAGATCTAATTCTTTGAGCAGAGATAATCATTACCACTCATTTGTTTCCCATTGAGCCCAGCAGAACACTTGGTTCTCACAGTGCTGGCTTACTGGAGGTTCTTCGGGTTTGTAGAAGTAAATTTGGAGGCAGAGCTTTCAGCTTTCAGGCTCCTCCCATGTGGAACCACTCTCTCTCTCTCTCTCTCTCTCTCTCTCTCGCTCCAGAAATGATTCCTCATTGTCGTTTGCACGTCTATTGAATTCAATTGAACTGAATTGTGAGCTGATCTCACTTCACACGAGATGAAAAACACCGTCCATCCTGCTCAGCTTTTACAGCATGCCACTGTAAAGCCCCTCGCGCACAGGGAGAACATGCAAACTCCACACTCAAATGCCCTGAATCCTATACGGGTCTATTTGTACTGAGCTGAGCGTGCTAACCACTACACCACCAGTGCAACAAACAAAACTGTGGGTGGCAACCATAAAAGTGACTCCTCATTGTTTTCAGGCCTATTGTACCCTTTTTGTCATGCTCAAACACTTCAACTGACATTTTCACTTGACGCTACAGGAAAAGCGCGGGTGTTACTAACAACACATCAGAAAGAAGTTAAAAAAATAAAAAATAAAACAACACACCAACTCTCAAATAAACAGAGTCAAATCATCTGCACACAGAACTTTCACTGCCTCCACTCTTTTGGTCTTAACTAAATCAGTCACATCTATTTGTGTCAGTTGTTAAGTGTGAATCTGTTGAGGACATCGCCAGCTGACAGCAACTTCGCTGAGAACAAACAGAGTCCCACTCAGGAAACGAGCACAGACCAGCTACGCACATCCTGCGACTTCTTCTACCTGCCTCTAATCTCTTTACACGCTTTGTTCTCCTCAACTTTGTGTCTGACCTCCTCCGGGGTGTTTGTGTTCACAACTTTTATCCTCTGCCAGCAGGAATTTGAAAACAGAGAGCTCTTTCTTTTGCACAGAATTATTCATGGGCGGTGAAAACTAACACGAGGCGTCGTTAAAGTTGGTAACAGATGAAAATATGATCAAATTCAATTTAGTTGAGGGGTTACGCAACATACAGCCCAGTTCGATTACATTTGCGTGGAATGATCTCTAAATAACTTTCTCTTTTGAAAACATGCTCCCATACCTGTACATAGTTATTGAATATTTATCCTGTCTTATTTTACACTTAACTTTCTTTTATATTTGTTGTTTGTGGCGCTGTACAAGGATTTCCCTCTGGGGTTAATAAAGTATTTCCATTCTATATTCTATGTTAAAATACCTCTTACATATTCGGGTCAAACTGCATGTGTGCCACATCTTATGGAAACAGAACGTGACGAGGTAAAGTATGGCTGTGGCTCTGCGAGCTGCAGCAGCAGGTCACTGCCCGGTGAACCAGAGCGACGACTAACGCAATGTTTCACAGAGTGCAAAATAGTGTCCAGTCAGCTTTATGGAAAATGATCAACTATGTTGCTTTTTGTTGTTGTTGTTGTAAATGTCAGATACTGAAATACAATCCGATTCAGTGTGATCCAGATATCAACCTCTTGTCAGTCATGCTTCATTTTTATTTTCAAATATTGAAGCATGCGTTCAGCTTGTGTGTATTTTCTCACCAAAAAGGAAACAAGCTCCGTAACTGAAAAGGGAATAGGTTGAAGCCAAGGCCAAATGTTTCCTATTGTGTAAAATCCTTAAAATAACTCAGAATATCAGTCATACAAAAGAAGAAGAAAAAACAATCATTTGACATTGTAATCCTTAATTAGGGACACAATTTCAAATCATCACTAAATCCATTCCATATTAAGACTCCAATAATCCTATTGTATGTAACATTAGTTTACATTACCTCTTTCAAAGACACCCAGTCCTTTTAAATTACGTACATACTTTTTTTTTCTTTTTATGTAAAAAAAATACTGTTGAGTACAGGTAGGAAGACTTTTATTCTTTACCCAAAATAATATTTGTAATGTTTTTAAGTATACCATATCTAAGAATTTTAAGGTGCTCGACTCTATAGATAGTTTTCTGGACAAAACATAAAATGCAGGACGAATCAGTTAATGAGATTATTGATACTGTTTTCAGTTTTGAGATATAATTGTTTCTGGTTTGTTGCTTTAATTGTAGATGCTTTAATTGTATTATGTATAGGGTTCGGTAAAATAAGTTTAACTTTACTTGCTCAAACCCTTCGGTGGCAAACCACAAGTAAGGATGTTTCATTGACAAAATAAATGGACAGAAATGGTTTCTTTTTCTGTTTTTGTGCATCTGGTTGACTAAATAAACGATGACTACTACTACTATTACTACTACTAAGCCTCTCTCTATTATAATCATTCAGTCTCTCTCGTTCATAGGGGCGAACACAAACCCTGAGGCCAACACAAAAACCCTGAATGAATGAATCAGATGTTGGTGTGAGACATTGGGAGGTCCGACACTTTGGTCCCAACACTATCGGTCGGATCCCACAAGCTCAGGCTTTGAATCATACAAAGACACCGGCACAGAACACATACAACAACTGGAGTGAGGGCAAAGTAAATGAATTGATACAGGCCTGCAATAGCTAATCAATACTGAAAATGAACCTCTGTGGCCCTCAACACTGTCAGCATATATCACGTTGTCTATACAAGGACATTACTGAAAGCTATTAACTACGCAGTAATCAGCCTTCAACTCATTAGCACCAAGGAGATAAATCACCACGGGGGCTGCTGAGTAACGAAGGCTTTATTACCGGGATGAACAAGAAGAAAACTGACACTACTGAGCATTATGCAGCTTATTTTCCCCAAACTGAATGAGAATATCATGTTAAGTACAATATGAAAGATACACTCTAAATAATAACAGGTTGTATCATATATAATGGTTTTGTATGAGAGCTATCTAGCTTTAAAAAAATAAATAAATAAAGATGCCCACCTACTGAAAAGCTGGAAAGTACATTACATATAATTATCCTACACATTGCTGCTTTTAGGTGACTGAGTTTAACCACCTGTAGCCACAGCTTAGAAAAACAGCTTATTGTTGTGCGCTAATTATCAGTTACACTACAAATCAAACGGAGCACAACCTGCAACAACTCTTAGGTTTGACAACGTGTGTGTGTGTGTGTGTGTGTGTGTGTGTGTGTGTGTGTGTGTGTGTGTGTGTGTGTGTGTGTGTGTGTGTGTGTGTGTGTGTGTGTGTGTGTGTGTGTGTGTGTGTGTGTGCGTGTGCGTGCATGTATGCACATGTATGTATGTGTGGGTGTAATTAAGCATTAAGCATGATCTATTCTTTGTATAACTATATTTTCATAAGATATAGTTTATTTATTTATAAATGTAGTTATAATTTATTTAACATCAAATGGTGTATATATTTTAGGGTGTGTGTGTGTGTGATGTGTATGATCACACAAAATGTATTAAATGGCACATGCCTGAAATGAATAAACAAACAAAAAAAAATTTAAAATTACCACACTTCAACAACCTTAACGTTATGGAGTACATTTGTGCTTGTGACTACATGTTGAGGTGAAACCACAGACTTTCTTCTGTTTTGTGTAAATTCTTTGTTTCATATTTAACACACAGCTGTGAACTTATCCACCCTTCCATCCCACAGTTTTTCTTTGAAACTAAAACTTTACATCCACCAGGCAGAACAACACACGACATGTTTCAACATGGCCTGCTGCTATTCTCAGCTGCTTTCCACATCTGTGGTCTGCTGCAGCTCTACTGGAGAGTCCACCAGGATGCAGCAGGAGGAATGACTCCAGGTACATCCACACGATGAAAAAACAATCCTTTTTCTCCCCAGCCTTCTTCAAAAAAACTCTGTCCACACCTCACTATGAACACGGCTCAACACGAGGCTTCAGAGCATGTAGTACACATGTCAGGCCTTTAGGGGCGCTGTGACTCACCAAACACAGCAAAAATGCAGAAGAAGACAGAGCACATCGAAATTTACAAGTAGATTCCAGCTCATAAACCTATATATAACTCAGGTTCTACAGGTCTATGGCCACACCAAGCTATGAATTCGACTTTTCCAGTGTAGAAGTAAAACACAGTCGATTGCGAAAATGTGGATCCGTTTCAGTGAAAGCTTTTATGGAACAACGCTTCACACATGACGAAATGAAAAAGTAAAATAACTAATGTGAAGTTGCAAATATTAAACCATATTGAAGCGTGGCGCCTTCTAAAGAAGTGTATAGTAGTTTGTTCTGCTGCACCAAAACAGCTTTTAGTGACAAAAACACAATACGTTTTAATGTTACAAGATCACACATGTTTGTTTATTGAAAAAGAAACGTGACATATATATATATATATATATATATATATATATATATATATATATATATATATGCTACCTGTGAAACATAATTTTTTTGTATACGTAGCAATGTTTTTTTAGATGATTTTTCTCAATTAACATGTTTTGCAGCTCCAGACAAATTTTATTTGGTGGAAATTTGTGAAAATGCCACTTTTGGTCAAGATTAATTTGTCGATCATTGTTATGATGACACACGGGATGATTCTCATAACTTCAGAGGTTGCGATAAGGAACTATCTTTAGCTTTAATTAAAGCAATGCCTAATTACTTAATATTAGCAGCTGCACAAGAGAATAATTAGTATATTGCCGCCTGGTGGCTTTACAAAGAACAAGTTCTGATTCCCATTGAAGACAAAAGTCTGATGCTGCGCTGGTCATTTCTGCACGGTGAGATTTATAAAGAAGTAACTGCCATCCAAATCTAATGCTTGTATTTACTTTTACTTGTTACAGACTTATGCACGATATATTGAACTTCTTAAGTCAGTTAATTCCCCAATATTAGGTGTGCATGACATGTCCAAGTCTCCAGGAGTCCACATCGTCCTCTAAATGAGGATTACTGACTGACACCATGCTGCTGCACTGCCTCTCCATGTTCCAGGGAAAATGAATGGCGCTTTGTTTGGGATGTTCTATATATGTTGTGTTTACTGCATTTGCCGCATTTTGTGCATGTCAGGAATTTTCAGCACACAGAGAAGTTTGCCTTCGGGGCTTTCTGCCAAAAGCAGTTTTTGCAGAGGAAAGAGTTTGATTTCTGCTGCAAAGACATCCTGGCAGAAAGGACCTCGAGGCAAATGTGAAAACTTCTACAGTCCAATGTTTAAGTAGCTGCCATAGCTATTCTATAATGCTTGAGGGGCGATAGAGTTCACGTCAGTGAGGACTCACGGCACAGCAACGCACATGTTGGAGCAAAAATCTAAATATATCATATTTTGAGGTCATTTATGTGGTTTGTAACTGAATTCATCATTTCAATTATTTTTTGTGTCCCTGTTGCCACTCATCCATCCATCCATGAATTCTCCATGTGCCTTTCATCAAAATTAGGGTGGAGAAGTCAAACAGCTGAAATGAAGTAAGAGGCAGGTTAAACCATTTATAACTCGCCAGTTTGTAACAAGGATAAGATAAGACTCATGCACATGTATGGTTCGTAGCTCCAGGAATCCCAGTTGTACAAGGGGTCCTTGATAGCACTCCATTCCAAACCCACATCAATAACCCAACGTAGTCCACAAACCTCCATCTACAATATCAGAGGTCTCTTTCAATCCTAAACCTACATCCTCAGACCAGAGGACTTTAGCTCAGTTTGGTCCTCCTTTTAAATTTTTTTACTCCAAAAGGTTCAGAATGCTGCGGCCTGGATCATAACAACAATTTCATCAATCCATCACATCACACCTGCTTTCCAACAGCTCCACTCGCTTCTAATCAAACACTGCATAGATTATAAAACTCTCCTCTTTACCTTCAAGGCCTTCTGCCAGCTCCATTAGTTTCAAGGGAGAATACATCGATTTGTGTTTTTGTTTCAGAAAAGCTTTGCTTCTGCATGGCAAGGTTTTGAAAATAATGTCTTTTAACTCTGTATAGTGACCTCCAGTTTCCTCTAAAGTGTCAACTCATAAAATTTATTATTACTGCAGGCACATGGAGGGAAAAATGCTAATTCCACACAAAAGGATCTTATCTTTCTGAGTGGAGAGCATTTCTCACTACATGCTGCTTTGCCTGCATCTCATATTATAGAAACATCATTTAAATTGACCTACAATGTGGGTCAATCTGAGACGTTCCTTCTCATTGCCAGACACTGTATTGTCTTAGATGCTCATGTAATCATCACCTTCCCTCTGTTGATGATTGAAGTAAATAAATCCATCCATCTTTTATACCGCTGTATCCAACCTCCAACAATCCCAGCTGAGTGCAGAGCTGGGTTAGAGCTGGACAGATCATCGGTCCGTCATGTTTTTAGACTGCAGAAGGAAACTCCACACATGAACATCTGAGATCATTTTGTATATTCCAATTAAATTTAAATATTAAGATTCAAGTGTGCGGTCTTGAGAGATTCTCATTCCTGGGGTCATGAGACCTGAGGTGAGGAGCAATAAGACGGAAAACGAGAAGATCATGTCTGAGACAAGATCGCACCTGAGTCACCTGGACTCACTGGTCCACACAGGGCAACACACACGCACGCACGCACGCACACACACACACACACACACACACACACACACACACACACACACACACACACACACACACAGAGTGCAGCGTGTCATGTTTTCTCTTCATGCCGGCTCCAGACCCTTCATGATTAATCACATTCAGAATCTCTCTATTATTTACACACCAGCAGCAGCAATACATCATCCATCTCCCCAGAGCTGTGAGCGCCGACACGGGGAGGGAGGGGGGAACGCACAAAAATCAAGATGTACACATGATTATGGGCACATATGAACATTACTCACACGTGCACAAAAACAACTTGCCAGTGACTGCATCCTGTAACCCCCCACCCCCTTACACTCTTAGACGTCTCGCTATTATGTTGGTGAATTGGAGCTGAAGAGGAAGCGGGGAGCCTTGACACAGAACTGAGCTGCTAATGCAGAGTCTCAACATGACACATCGTATGCACGGATCCAGGAGAGTGTCGACACGGCAGCGAGGAGTCGGCAGTGTTGATGCCGAGCGCTCCGGTCCTCCCCGAGCGCTCTTTAGAAATGCAAAACAATGGGGAGGGGAAAAAAAGAAAACCATTTAAGCCCATTAATTACTGCTTATCAGCTTGTTTTAAATTTAAAGCGAATCAAATGGCTTTAGAGATTTCTCATAGGAGACAGTTGAAATGAGGCCAAAATTAAAGCAAGAGCAGATATTGAACTTATTTGAGACCGATGAGGCACATTTTTTGTGCGGAGATTACATTGTGGAGCTCCTCTAAAAATATAGTTCACTGTTGGAAAAAAAAGCTCATCTCACACTGGCTTCTGATGCAGACCGTCTGAATTTGCCTGAAGCAAAATTGTTTTAGTATCGATCCCTTTAAGACCCCCCCATCCAGAGAACAAGCTTTTTCAGATTCTCCCTACTACTGCCACGATGCAACATTATGGGCTTGTAGTTTGACACCAGACTCACCTTCTTAGCGGCTGCTACAGCAGACACACTGCAAAACACCAGTTAAAAGTCAGCCGTCATAAACTGTCACACAAACAGGATCAATTACTTTTTTTTTTCCGTTTTGAACACTTCTACAACCAGCCGACATGTCATTGTCGTCTGAATATGTTTTAGTTTGTGTCTTTAAAATGTTCACAAGAGGCTTTATATGTATCACAGGAGTGAGTTTTATTCTGTCCTTTTGGTCTCTTGTTGATACTTCCTCCCAGAGAAATATATTTTTCAAAGAAGTTACTGAAAGCAGTGACTTATGATCAAATAATTGTGATTTTATACTTGCTTCATACTTAATACTTCATCTCCAAGTGCTGTAAGACATATAATTCCTGAAATGCAGATAATTATAAACTATTTGGCATTCCCCAAGCTCAGTACGAGGACCTTTTAAATGCACTCGATTACAATCCACCAGTAAAAACTTTGCTCCTGTCTGACTCGGTTCTGAATCAAACAAGTTGCAAAGACTAAACCAGACGAGGACGAAGCCGCGGGAGAAGCAGGATTTTTAAACCCTGACAGGAAACGAGTCCAGCAGAAGGAATCCAGTCAATCAGCAGGACGCGTTTCCAACTGGCCGCGTGGCGGAGAGCCAGCGTGAGCCAGTGCTTGTTTCAGTCTGTTCGCCAGGCTGCCCGTCACGCTGTTTGACAACACGCAGCATCATAAATATGAAACGTATTCCCCAAGAGTTTTGAGGCTAAATTGGTTGTTGCTGAGACTGAAGAACCATTTTTTCAAAATAATCGTAGCATATCGGACAAAAGTAGGTTTGAGATGTCACTACTTTTGGTCATGTGATCTTCTTGATTAAAAACGTGTAAATACGAATATGATATAAATACAATTGACTTGCGGGAACACTGTATTGCACAGCAATGCAGAAGTATAAACACAAAGATGTCAAAGGTCAAAAGTTGAAGGTCAGAAGTCAAAGGTTGCCTTATTGCCCCCTTCAGCAAAATTGATTTGCCGTCATTACAACACATCAACACCCAGATCTATTAGCGCTGGACATCCTGTCCCTCCGCTCGTTGTCTTGGCGACAGCCTGCGTGACGTCGCCAAGACATTAAGAATCAAATGAAAATTGGTGTACACTGTTGAAGGAATTCTAAAAAGAATTCCCCAGACTTGAGGACGGCACGTGCTAAGAGTTTATCACAGATGAAGTTAAGGTAATTATGAGGGAGAATTCAGAAAGGCATATCACACAACACTCACACAAGCCCGATACTCAGGAGGCCACCTTCAGAGAATGTAATCAGAAAGAGATGAAACATAGGGTGAATCCCGATGAAGATGGGTGCAGGTGTTATATTTGAATGACATGATTGGAAAGATTCAGCCTCGATATGTCAGCAGATTGAAGAAGCCAACAGATCGACAGGCTGCTGCCTCAGAGTGGACGGCCATGTCTTTAGTGTGGTGAACTAATTACATCTGGAAGTGGAGCTTTGGAGGGAGGCAGGTGGGATGTGCCTCCATGGATCAATGATCGTGATCAATTCTCCCCATCACATGCAATAAAGCTGCTCTGTATTTGGATTTAAACATGTAAATACGACTCAAAATGAAACAATTCTCACCAAAATCTGGACATGAAAGAACTAATCCACTGCAGTCAAAGCTGAAGTCGAGTAGTTTGAAACGATAATGACAACAATAGTACAGGACCTTCAGTGATCTACACTCATGATCAATTATCAAAAACATTTGACATTATGCTTTCGATTTAAAGGGACAACACTCCGGTGAATTTTATGTAATTTTGAAGCACTTTTCCAAAAGAATTCTACATGAGCAAAAACTCCCTTTCATAAAAAGAAACCTACAGAACCAGACTGGTGTATAGAGACTTTCTGCTGTTTCTCTATTCAATACATGTTTAAATGTTGCGAAAATATTAATTCAGCTTTTGGCTTTTCAATGCCAGTCCTCGTCCTCCACATGACTCTTGGGGAAAATGAATTGCCCATCCCTGATAAATATGCTTCTTCAGCAAAGCCACCAGAGAAGCAGCATTGTGGTTAGTTACTCTACTATAGGGATCACAGCTCTGGTCCTCCTGTTTGAATAATGTAAATACCCAAGATACTGATGAGGACCACTGGGAGACAATGCATGCAAATAACTCTGTGTGTGTGTGTGTGTGTGTGTGTGTGTGTGTGTGTGTGTGTGTGTGTGTGTGTGTGTGTGTGTGTGTGTGTGTGTGTGTGTGTGTGTGTGTGTGTGTGTTGTCCTGCATGAATCTCCTGATCTCCTGTAGCTCCATAGTTCATATAATGTATATATTTATATAGTGTGACCACTGCGGAGGTTTCACATCACACTCGCCTGATACACATGAGCTTCTTTTTCTTGTGAATCATAAGTTGAAAGAGAATGTTTGAACGTATTCAATAAATAAAGAGTAACATTTTACGAGTTTGGAGATGAAAACAAAGGAGAGCAGTCTCTTGAGGAAGTATTGGTTTTAATGATGTTTCTTTTAAGCATTCCATTGCTTGTTTGTTATTCTACTGTTCAACCCAACCCACAATTTCTCAGCCAAAATCATCTTTCAGGCTTATACATCGGCTTTCTGATCAGTCATTTACAGCACGCTTGATGTGAAGGAGTTACAAGAATGCATGAGAAGAGATTTTACACTTGTGTGCTTTTTAATTAAACAGGCCGACATAAAGAAGACCCTGTATTAAAAGAAATGCAAAGAGCAGCTGCGTAATCAGGTCTGTAGACAGTATCTGTGGTCTCATGTCACCTTATTCATTAACTGATGAAGGTACTGGCATTGTGTGTGGAGACATAGAAATACAGGATAACGCCGCCATTCTTATCCATCCTCGCTGTTCCTAAGCTTTAAAACTTACCCAAGTTTACCCAAGTTTCTGGGATCCACTCCTCAGTGCAGCAGGTAATACATTTATAAGACTGCAGAGTCTGCAGGAGCCTGAAGACTTTTGAGGATTTTCTATAATGTGCCGTTTGTTTCATATCTTCCAACTGTATTTGAAATGATGGAAGCCATTTCAGAACGCTCTATTCCACCTTTCTGAGCCCTTTTCTCACTGGATCTGTGAATTATTCCTGAGATGATTATTCTGCGAAAGCTTCACTGCTAATTGAATTTGAGGACAAATGTCCACAGTATATTGTCTTATATAGTTCTTGTTGATGAGCTGAAACATTCATAAATGAATTACTTGTTTCAGATTTCCAAGCGCTTTTTTTCATCAACCCTTGTCACAATCAGGCTGCACAGTGCAGCGACCACGACCGTCTGATAGGAAGAAGGTCACGGGTTTAAATCCCAGCCAGGTTTTTATGTATCTGATCTGCAGGTGCAGTTTCCTCCTATAGTCCAAAAGCAAACACACGTGACCTTAAATCAGGAGTGTCAAAAATAAGGCCTTTGCCACAACAACAATAAAGCTTTCAAGTTAAAATGTAAAGGTTATTATGACTCTATAATACCGCGCAGCCCACTCAAGATGAAATTGAGCTGTTTGTGGCCCCTTAACTCTAATTTGTTTAACGCCTCCAGACTAAAATGTTTGGTTTTTATGTTTGTCTGTTTGTTTCATGATGGACTGTCCACAGGGTGTAACCTGTCTTCACCCAGAGCCCCACAACCTCACGTAGAATAAAGTAGTATAGAAGATTGACTGATTAATGTATGCCATTCGAAATTAGATTCATCCCCTTTGCAGTTTATTACAATATAATCTTATTGTCCTCTGAGACTTCTGCTTCTGGACTGGATTTATTGTGGCTGTCAACTCTTAACAAACTGGGTGTCATTTGAAAAACACGACTGTCGTCTGAAGGGTAATTTCTCCCTTTTATGAAAACATTTTCATCACCAATGGAGGAAAAGGCATATCTACTCATCATAGTTAATGAAGCGCTCTCACCAAGAGACCAGCACCGAGCTTCAAACCAAAGACAGTTCTGCTCAGGATGAAAAATATTTCCTGATAAGAAGGCAGTGTCATGAATATCTGGCCAGAGTGAAAAAGTGCCAAGATGTCCCTCTTTTGTTAAATACACATTTTGCAACAGTGTTCCTATTTTCTAAGTGATAGTTTCAGGGTAAAGATTGTTACAGCAATAACAGCAAAAAAGGTATGTCCATAAACACCATCTCTGCATTTTGAATAAATAAATGCATTCTGTGGCCACCATCAAAACAAAATGAAATCAGTTATAGTGCATGCATCATGCATCCTGATGTTCTGTTGACCTCACGTCGCAACCAGTGGCTGTGAACCACAGGCTGTACAAAGCAAAAGAAAAGAGCAACTGTCTCTGAAAGGATCAAGAGTTTGATTGTTGTGAAAATAAGATTCAAGGTTCTTATTTGCCATCCGTACACATAAACCAGCAGCTTGGGCTCGTGGGAATTCTTGTGCTGGGCCTCCATGGTTAAAAGACAGACAACACAACTGTCAATAATAGAATCAAGAAAAAAGACACTCTACAAAGGTGATATGAAGAATATAAAAGAAAAAGAAAACCATCATCAATGGTCTATATATATATATATATTCAAATGTAGAAGCGCACACACGCACAATAAATATTCACCTTTTGTTGTTGCCATCAGTATTACTGTGGTACAGAACAAGCTGTTGCAAAAACGTGTTTTGGGTGAGATGATACTTGTCTGCTCTGCTGTGTCTGAGGTTTTAGGTGCAGCATTTGTGCCTGAGCAGACTGTGAGCTGGATGGAGAGTCTCTGATGAGGCTCTCTGCTCTCTTCCCCAGTCCACATTCTCCCGGGACCTGGCAGTTTTATAGTTGAGGCTCACCGTAATAACAATCCAACTTTATTGTCTGTCCATACGAATTGTCTGTGTCCTCGCCACTGTTAATGTTTATAGCATCTTTGCGCTTTCATTACAAATACAACCAACAGCACCCACTCGTGGCCTGGCATGCTCACTACATCGTTTTCCAAAACATTGTCTGAACGTGAATCTTTTCTCAAACAAAAAACAGAAAAAAAACGATTTATTTTCGCTTGAAACGTTGTCGTGTAAACGGAGCCTGAAAAGTGGAGGGATGACTCAAGTCTGAATCGATTTACACTCTTTGTGTGATTTAGAAACCCCAAAGCATTCCTTCATTTTTCATGAAATGTTTGAAAAATCTGTGATGAACGTCACACACTTCCTCTCCTCCTTCCTGCCGACATAAGTACGTGTTTCTCTCCAAGAACAGATGTTTTTCGGCTGATAAGGTGCTTAAGCGCGTTCGCGTGCTCAGCGTGTTTGTGATCACTGAAGCGTGCCTGTGTAAGCATGTGCGATCTATCATGACACGTTCTGTCAGGTGGGAGGGCTGGAGGAACGTGTGGCGGTGTATCAGCTTGTGCGAGTGCGCCGGTGCCAATCACGTCTGCCCACAGCTGCCGGAGCTCCGGCACCAGCTGGACCAATGACGGCGTAACGTGCTCCAAAATCATTTCACAGCTTCCCGTCTGGGAGAGGGAGCAGGTGTGTAACTCCGATTCCACCTCCAGCTAAAAAAGATGCCTGTGCGGACATGTGATGCGATACAGCCGTCATTATAACGCAGAGACAGGAAGCGAGAAACAAACAAGCCAGGGAAAATGTGTCGCCAGCTGGACTGGTGCGAGACACCAAAGACTTTCTTTGTTGTCTTTAACCTGGATCTGATAAAAGGAAATAAATAGAGTAACCTGGAAACTGGAAACAGTCAGAGAAATGTGATACCAGGCCAACAAAGAGCAGAGTCATCTCTTTTAAACTGAACTATGAGGAGTTTTAACACACTATCAGACCAGTGTGAGCTTAAATGAAAGAGAAAAACAAACCTTGTTCTGTCAAGAAGAAACCAAAACAAGTCAAATATCTTTGGGAGTCATTTTCTGACCCTGAGTGAAAGACAAAGTACAGCCACAACATGACAGTGACAATCACATCAACATGATCAATTAAACTACAAATTACAGGTAGAACATGCAAACTCCACACAAAGAGTACCCTGGTACAAATATGTACCGGGACTTATAGCAATCAGGCAACAGTGCTGGTAAATGGGATCCTTGATGTGAAGACAATACGAGCCCATCATAAACGTTTCAGGCATGCTGATTGCCCGTTTTCACAGGTTTTACCCTCAGTGCTTTACTTCGACAATGAAAAAAGTATCTCCTTGCAAAAGAAAAACATTATTTGAAAGGAGGATATGTAAACCTGAAGGGGTCCACCCCTCTGACCCCCCCCCAACAAATCTCACCTCAGTTGAACGTAATTCAGATGTGATGAACTGAGTCTTCACAGAGAGCTGTAAATGTATGGAAATTCAGAATACCTATAGGAATGTATTCATTTAACACATCAACAAACACTTCTTTATGGAGACACGAGCTGCATCTGGTTCATTTAGATGGCATGTGGCTTTTTTATTTAAATTCATCAAGCCGAAGATCAATTGAAGGAGCTTCAAGGACCACTTGAAACAGTCTTGATCTGTGTGTTTGGTCCACGTCATAAACAGCATCAAGCTCACGCGAGACATCACTGAAATGAGAATTCCCCCAAAACCAAGGACTTGTTGAATTTGAGACTCCAACAGAGATGACGGGAATAAGGAAGAAAGAAAGGGTCGATCTTTTCAAGAGTTCAGTTGGAGTTCAGACGCCACAAACAGACAGCCTGGCAGATGTGGTCAGTGTGTCTGCCGTCAGCCCTCTAAAAGCTGACGTACACTGGCAGCTTGGGACAAATAACACAAATGGTCCGGCGGTCCGATTCAAGCTAATGATGCGAGGCAGGAGAGATTTAGACGGCTTGTTGCTGTACTTCAACGAGACAGACGCTTTTGCCTCTAACTTTCTCTGGTATTGCTCCTTTCAAAGGTCAGTGCGGGTGATGTCACCGCCCAGACACAGTGATCAACCTGTTCCTCCTGACGTATTGAGAAGATTAGGATATTCGGCCATCGTCTAAACTTTTAACAAACATATTGGACACGGTAGAGGTGGGAGACAGAAAGCAGGAGGCGTTGAGCTGTTTCACACTGTGATACATGAGGCTTGTGACACCAGTTGACAGAGAAATCGATGTCTGATCATTTCTGTCAGAAACTAGTAAAACCCAGACTGTAGGAATACAAAAACACTGCAAGTGGATTTATTTAATGGATAAGACAGATATGGCCATCGTCAATACTTATAAAAATATAACTCATACAGCGAAGCCAGTTGGGTCATGATCCAGGACATCTTTGTTTAGTAAAAGGTATGTTCATTTATAATAATAGTTAGGGACGTGTTGATGCAAGCTACATTAATATGTCTTGGTAAAACCAGTTTCTCTTGTGAATGCCCAAACCAAACCAAAGTGTGACCAAATCACAATTCAGGACAATAAACTCCAGACTCCGAGTCTGATGTTTGTCTTTGTAAAGATGAGGATAGAGCACAGTATAGCACAGGACTGAGCGCAGCAGAGGAGAGGGGTCATCATAGAGACAAAATAATGACAACCTTGTGCGTAATCTAAATGTTAATAATAATGTGTTTTTTGTCCCGGAATATGGCAAACTTCTGGTTCAAACTGTTCTTCAACCCTACCAGGAACTGAGCCTGCATCAGCATCACAGAGAGTACAAGAAGAGTGGAATTCACTTCAATTATTAAACTCCAATCCAGTTCTGAATTATTTAGTACTTTGTAATGAAGTGATTTTTTTTCCCCACAAAAAAGCAATTAATTGATAATGAAAAGGAAATATAGCTGTATCAATACTAATCCCTTTTCATAATCCATCCATCCATCCAACTTTTAAACCACTTCAGGGTTTCCACCTGGGGGAGGTCATCAGTCAATCATGTGGCAAGAAGAGAGAGAGAGAGAGAGAGAGAGAGAGAGAGAGAGAGAGAGAGAGAGAGAGAGAGAGAGAGAGAGAGAATCATACACTCATATTCACAACTAGAGTCACCATGCTGCCTCAAATGCATGTTTTTTATCAGAGGAAACTAAATTGGTGCAAACTGTATTAAAAAGGGGGCGTGTCCAGCTGAAGAATAAGACTTGGGAATCACTGATCTGAAGGCTACAAATGTGAGCTTGTTTTCAAAACCCAAAGTTGAGGAGTTACCGAGGAAGAACTCCCACCGCTGCAGCACATAGTGAGTGTAGTCCAGGATGGGTTTCATACAAATATATAATGTCCCACAGGGATCAGTTAATTATGGTTTTATATCATGAGGTGCTCAGTAACATAGACAACACAGCAGCAGTCAACAATATCCAGATGTAGTAAGAAATGTATCCAATTTTGAGATATTTTTTTAATGCGAGAAATGGTAGAAAATGTGTGATTTTGCAGTCTAATGCTTTTTATCCTATTAATCAAGTATTTTAATAAATGCTCCACAAGTGTTAAAGTCGAGAAATCTTCTGCTACTCATGAGGGGAAAAAAATCCGCCAAAAACCTGCGATGTCACTTCATCCATCTGTGATTAAGCCCGTCTGAACGAGATCGAGCGAAGTCGGCCGGCCCCAATGTGACTGTCATTTAAGAGAAAGTGGACATGCTGAAAAGTCACCGGGGGCAAACGAGGAGCGCCGAGCCAAGAGACTGGCCGGCGACGGACTGCACCTCGTCACCATAGAAACAGAAAGACGACATGACAATGGCTCTGTGGGGCTGGTGGAAGATTCACGAGGAGCCACCAGGAGAGGATGGGGGGGGGGGGGGGTGAGTCGGAGGAGTGAATCACAGATTTTGTGTTTGTTTTGTTAATTCGACTGCACACGGTGGTCCCCGAACATATGGATCCATTTAATGATTTCGAGATGAGACACGTAGGAGAAAAAAAAAAAAGAAAAGAATGGCTACTCGGGGGCTTCGTTTACGTTGAGCCAGTCTCGGCCCAGATGTTCATCCTTTAACTAACAGGAAGAGCCGCATCGTTTCGACGCAGAAAGACTTCACCGCCATATGTTCCCTGAAACATCCACACCGAGAAACCTGGTGCCGTCACAAACACACAATCACGTTACATTCAGACACGATGCTTCGACTCAATTTCCTGATTGATGATTTAGGCCAAACATTTGTCCCAGAATGAGGACGTATTGCTTCTTTCTGCTGCTGTGTGTGGCGACGGTAATGAAGCAGGGAAAGATAATCCTCGACTGAAAGATTAAGAAGCGGAGGAAGCCACTGAGAAACCAGGGGAGTCGAGGAGCAGGTGAGGAAGTGGCTCTTCATGGAATGCGAAAAGATTTTCATTTCCATTTATTGCCTGGAGCTTAAACTGCGTCGCCGGCGGACAGATGACAGGAAAATGTAGCATGTCCACCTTATTGGGGGAGAAGATGTGGCGCTTTCAACGGAACTAAAGGATTTGAGATTAATCGAGACTATCAACCTGTTTGTGCATTGCACACGCAGATGAAAGTAAAGAACCGTTAGCCAAGCTGTGATACGCTAGATTCACATGAAGGAAACGCATAATCTCTATTTTTATGTAAAGTCAACCTTTTAGGTGAACTTTTCTAAGGTGATTTGACATGTTTAGTCCTACTTTCATCTTACAGAGAAATAAAATACAGAACCTAATGATGTGTACACAAGCTGACCTTTTTTTTTTCATAGTCAGGCACTTAACAGTTGGGGAAACCATGTTTCCACACATTACATTTCTAAATGAGAATCGTCCCATACAGACAATGTTCCAGTAATATTGTGAATCCCCAAATTGTTTTTGTGGGTGATAAAAAAATAACACACACACACACACACACACACACACACACACACACACACACACACACACACACACACACACACACACACACACACACACACATGCACACATGCACACACACACACACACACACACATGCACACACGCACATGGAAAAGATGTTAGCAAACATGAGTTGTTTTCGTGCAGCTCAGGCAGTGTGTAACGTCATCATCGCCAGTGATGGAATAAAAATGTACAAATAACTTCACATCTATAAATGGTGGAGAGAAGAAGCATAGCGATCCTCAAAAGAGTAAATAACGACAATGCCTTTCAACATGCTTTTTTCATAAACCTGCAAAAACACATTTCATTTCCAAAGAATGCAGTCCTATATATGTATTACATAAACAAGACTATGTATGTAGTTGGCTGCAATTCTGACATTTAATATCGTTAATGCTACTTCAATCCTGTAACAAGCAAACACAGTGTAAAAACAGTTATATTGTAAAAGCAGCTACATGTATTATTGTGTATGTAAGTGTTACTTTATTGGCCATTAATGGTTGCAAAATAATCCCGAAACACAACATACACACGTCTCATTTAGACATGGAAACATTTTCTTTCATCCCTGAAAAAAGTCTTCATATTCTATCTAATTTAATATGCAAATATTGGAAAAAGTACATTTGTTTTTAAAGTTAAACATGAGAGGTTTTTATACCAGTCAACCATCAGCGTACAGGTGCATCTCCATGAAAAGAACATTTGGAAAACCTTCAAAAAGTGAAAATCATATTAAAAAGTTGCTGACAGACTGATATGTTTCATCAAGGGTTTACTGTTTTTAATCTTGTTAATAAAAAACAAAGAGTTGGTATCTGGAGTGAAATTTTAAATTGAAAACTTGCTATTTCATCCTTTAACCAGGAAGTACCTCAGTAAGTACTTAATTATTGAGTCCTGTATAAGTTTATTCTTTTGACAGTCCGACATTTCTGTTAAAAGTTTTGTTTTTTAATTGATTCATATTCAACTTTTCGTTTTTTTTTAATTGGCTTTCAGGTCAACAACGTCAATATTTGAATATGAATTTCCATTTTCGAATAGCATTATTAAAATAATTCAATTTGTGATATTATGCCTTTCACTGAGGGGCATCAGGAGATGTGATGGAGGTTTCATGTTTCCACAGTCATGATTGAAGACCATCCTCTCTGAAGATGAGGAGAAACTTTCACTCGCGATAGTTGCTTGGAGTGAAATCTTCCTGATAACACCTCAGAAACACATCTTACCCTGCTCCTCTAACTCCATCATAGCTACAAGAACAATGACTCAGACGATTCTCGGGGGTGTTAAATGAAGAAACTATGACAAAGGTGATAAAAAGTGAAGAAGAAGAACATTTCTCAGCGAGCAGAAACATGCAAGCGCCTAAACACACTAACAATGAGATGGTGCGAAGTGACCAAGTGGGAAAAAAAAACATCTGTGGCGGTGTGAACATTTAAATGTCATTGGCTGGGACGGGAGGACTTGATGGCAGAACGCAACCAGCGGGTGATCGTCAGACGAGAGACGGACGACAGATAACGGAAACGGACGGAAAACAACCAGGAAGAGAAGCAGCGGTGCAAAACGAGACACCGATGGAAAGAAATGTCATAACTGCACTCGAGGTGATAGCAGATGGTCTGCACTATTCACCAGCAAAGAAATGAAAAGCAAGCACTTATTAGGAATTCCCCGGCACTTTAGACACCAACATTCTCAAGTGAAAATGGAAAACTTAAAAATGGTCAAAATGGCTATTGAAAACCTTCTTCTCGTGGTGACGTCATTCACCACTGCAGCCAGCAGCAAACGTGACGCCCGAGTTTGGTTACATTTCACAAGAAAGGATGGCAAAGTAGATATTTCATCAGAGGGCGGAAATACAACCGATGTGCAGAAACATTTGCTCACACAGCCACGGTACCTCTGAATGAATGTCGCGTTTTCGATCCGCTCCAGCAGCAGCGGCAATGTTAGCATGTCTTCTGCTGCTAATACTGCAGATCTTTTTTCTTTCAAATGTTACTTGAGACTAAACCTGCAAAATCCACAGTCAGACAAGATTAGCCAATCCAGTGAACTCCTTCTCTCCGGAGGATCCTGGATATATTACGACGAGGGGAACGTGGCAAAACTGTCTGGGCTCGTCACAGAGATCAGAAGGAACGCAGACAAAGGCTGATGACATCGTGAGCTACATATTGTTTACTGTACTGTATATATTGTTGGGGCCTCGGTTTAAACCGAGAAGACAATAACTTGAATGCTACAGTGCAATAAGGGCTGATTCCCCACTGGAGTCGTTCTGTGTGAGAATGTAATCAAGCACAGCCAATAGCAACCCCAGGAGGGGCATTTCCACAAAGCTGCATGAGCAATAAATTACAGCACACGTTTATGTATGAAGACAGTCATCGTATGGACCGGAGCATAACCGCTTATTAATACATATCCGTGTCATGAGACATTGAGTTCCCTGTATTTTATTAACATCGCTACAGTTTTTTTGTTAAGAAGAAATCAAGTATGGAGAAAAATGTAATCAGGTTCTGTCAGTGAAGTCAATTTACACCAGAAGTGAGGAAACAGTCCGTTATTGGCGATTTCATCGGTTTGTTTTCTGGCGGCAGCGATATTTTCACAATCTCATCATATTTTACATGCAAGTATTTCACATTTTACACTGTAGAGTTGATGCATGGGAACATAAAGAGGTCGGTTTGAGGTCGACCAATGAGAAAAACCCTCGCTCTGTGTTCACTGCCTCGTGAATATTTCTAACAAACATTTACAGATGTAATATTACTAAGCTTTAAATGGGATTTTCCTGTCAGGTAAAGTTATGATCTGTTTGTATTTACACTGTATTATTCAGTAAAAGCAGGAAAAGATGAAAACACAGAATGCATAAAACTAAAGTCTCTAGTCTCTACTAAAGTCTCTATTTTCAATATGTTTGTTGAAAGTATTTATGTACAAGAAAGAAAATTTTACTTTAGATTTAAAAGGTGGGAGAGTCATTTTCTCAGCCCACTTTATTTCTTAGAATTTTTTTAAAATAAATAATGCTGTACAAAAGTAGAGCTTACTTTTTCCCACCTTAAAACCGACATTTATTTTCTCAAATTGAATGTCATTAAAATGTAATTAAGACCCATTTCACAACGTTTCAAGTGAAAAAGCATTGTTTTCTTGTTTTCGTTTCATAAACACGGCAAGGGCACAAACACTGAAAATTATGCAGTTGGCATGCCAGGCCACTAGTGGATGCTGCTGGTTGTTTTTTGTTACAAAACCACACACACGCGTGCAGGAAACATTGCTCTTATCGTCCACCGACTGAGCATGTGCAGGAGAAATATTTACTACGGCCGTGGTGAGAATGCGCAGTAGCAGTTTTCAAAAAGTTTCATTTTCAGCAGCACCGAGCACCATTGTCATGTAAAGAGACACCCAGCAACTCAGAAAGTTTTGTGTATTTTAATTGAAAATATTGTCATGGGCCAAAGACAACCTGAAATGGTGAAGTGACCTACAGGACAAAAAGCATGAGTGTGTAACAGATGTTTCCAGCCCTCGATAAAGACCAAACTCCTTTACCACTGCAGTTTACATCCATTAAAACGCAATGAAATGTGGCATGCGTCCAAAGAAACTGAATAAAACATGACTGATAGTTCAGATGTGCGAAGCATAAAAACTAAAAATACTTAGAATTATGAAGGGAATGTTTTTCAAATCACAACAAATTCATGCTGAAAGCCAATCAAACCATAGAAGACTAAAGTTATGTTGGGCAGATCAGTCCATCGCAGACACACAGGCCAAGTCACACACATTTACAATTACAGAAAATTAATTAACTAACATCACAAGTACGTTACATACTCAATGTATGGGAGAACATGCAAAACGCTGGACCGGATGGCAAGAATGCTAAGCACTAGGCCACCATATGTTTATAAAAACTGTGACCAAGCTGAATTATGAATCTTCCATAACTGGTTTATCCATCTCAGCATCACAGGGAGTTTGAGCCGATCCCAGCAAACATGTGCTCAGTCAATCACAGGACAGAATCAATCTGATTTATATCTGTGAACAACTCATTTTTCTGAGGGGTCAAGTAAAAAAAGACAACTTGAGTAACAAATAGTAGAATGAAAATTGTGAGGAATCAAGCTACTGGAGATAACTGCCACTCAGTAGAATGTGAGTTCATGTATACATTCCCCCCGATTGGTTGCATAGATTCTATATAGAGTCTGTTAGAAATCCGACATGCTTTTTTCATGATATTCTGGTCTATATTCGGCAAAGCACTCAGGCTCTCTCGC
The DNA here is from genome assembly GCF_963422515.1 of Blennius ocellaris. Taxonomy (NCBI): domain Eukaryota; kingdom Metazoa; phylum Chordata; class Actinopteri; order Blenniiformes; family Blenniidae; genus Blennius; species Blennius ocellaris. Next base: position 20,114,631 of record NC_137664.1, on the reverse strand, counting down.
CACATCATTAGTAACTATTCTCCTCTCTCTCTCTCTCTCTCTCTCTCTCTCTCTCTCTCTCTCTCTCTCTCTCTGTCTCCAATCATTCTTTCCTGCCTTTTCTCGTCATGCAGCAACATTTCAGTAAATGTGTCGTTGTGGTTACTAAATCTCCTGTTGCACGGTCTGTGATGTTACTCCTGAAGTTCTCACAGACAGTCACATATTGTGGAGGAGGAGTGGGAAGTGAGTGGCAGTGTGAGGCAGCAAAGAGAAAGATATTGATTAGAAATGCGTGCGAGCACGCACAGTATGGCCAGCAGCACACTGTGGGGGCTCCCTCGCCTTCCAGGAAGGCCCGCTTTCCTTGAAATATTGTTTATGAGGTGAACCGAACACACAGAGGTGAGCTAATTGCCTCCTTATCATTGGACACCAACACCTGTCAGAATTTGGAGGCTTGCAAACAACTATTGCAGTACGCCCTGCAGCCAAATGGGGGCAGTGGTGAGATTGGAAGCAAATAAATGCTGGGCGTTCTCGATGATCAAATGTGTGACATTTCAAGGTTTTTAAGATGAGTGCTACCTCCTGCTGAACTTGAATAATGTGGTATAAATGTCAAACACACCTCCCAACATATTGAACACGTGGAAATATAAAGACAGCGATGTATTCATGTTAAAGACGATGTCATGCTGAGCTATGCCGTTTTTCCAAACAAGCACTGGTCCCTTTCTTTTCCTTTATCTGCATGATTCAACAGCCAGATGTGCCTGAACGGATCCCAGTCGCCCCAATTGTTTCATTGAAATGGATGTGAGACATTCATATTTTATACAGTCATTACGTCTCTTAGCCTCCAAAGTACCACTGCAGGCCCTTACTCTAAGAATGTTTGAGTATATGTGTACACCAAAATCAAGAACCTTTGCGATTCTTAGAACCTCTGATGTGTAGCTTCCCCGTCAAAAGTTCTCCACAGTGGGAAAACTAAAATTTCTATACAATCTGTTTGAGCATCGAGAGGTGAATGTCTCCAGAGTTGACTTCAGATTGGAAGGGCTGCCCAACGAGAACTTGGTCACTTCCATTCCCTGTCACAAATGACTCGTGTCATCATTTTTAGAATAATATATGCACTTTCCAAGGTCTGAACACCAAAACAATTTGCAAGATTTGCCCTGAATTGCTTTGTACACAAAAGCCACAAGAGGGTTGGGAGAGCCAACAGATTTAACAAGGAATTTGGCCACGCTGCAGTGATAAGCTTTGATTTATGTCATATGAGAGGATCCTCATTGAATCCGGATGTCTCCAACAGAACAGTGTTCAGAAGGAAGTGATTCAGTTCCCCTTGAGAGTCAATACAACAGTATGGCTACATACCTGGAAGTTGAAGTAGACGCAGTATAATCTGATCTGAAAATAAGAGTCTTTGCATCAAAATATGGTGACGATGGATAAGTGGACAATTTCTAAAGGCAATCCATTTCCATCCAAGCTGCGACTACAACACTATGAAGGAGCCGGTGAAGTTACTGCACTGATATTGTGAGCTACTTGTCAATGAACCACAAAAACATTAGGACCGTTACAACATTTCTAAATATCTTAAGTGAGGTAGAACGATTTGTGAGTTATGTAACTGCTCTCTTCTGACCTGTATTCTTTACACTTGCTGCATTTACCTGTATGTGTGTACACTGTGTCTCCGTAGGTCACAGTGTTTACCAGGATTAGCACTTCCTTCGGGCAGTTGAGCTGAAGAGCATTACGTTGAGAAGTGTTTCTAATATCGCAGCTCTCTCGTGTATATTGCCGGTCATAACCTTTGTACAGAGCTAATGTACTGGATCACATTATGTTGTACAAGTACCCAATGAAGTGGCTGGTGAGTGGATATGACCGTATGACACATGCAGGCATTTGGCCGGACAAGTTGAAAGGCTCTATCTCCATGAGACTCCATTAGCTCATTCTACAGGGTGATGCCTCACTATACAAACAAACATTTTCTTGGTGCCAAGCTCAATGAAAGCAGAGTAAACTAGGTATCAGTAGGACAAATGGGTGTGTTATCCTCTTCTTCCAGGGATGAACATGTTTCTCTCTGCAAACTTTATAACAAAAGCACAATAAACAAAAAAGAAGCACACCAAGAATGCAGTCCTGTTCAGTCAGTGGATCAATCCCATCATTTTTTGACTCATTTCTGTGCTCATTGTCGCACATGCAGCTTTAACCCGGAAGCCTGTCCCACACTGCCTCGTATGTCAAGATAACCTAAATGACTGGATAATACAAGATGGCAACACACTATGTTGTCAACCAAAACTCATGTGTCGTAATGTTTTTTTCAATATATGTATAGCATGTTCAACAACAGGGTGTTATTCCTATTAAACTTTTAATTGGATGAAACTCTCACAGGTCCTTCTCCTTTTTTTAAGGTCAGCAACTGTCTTTGGCCAGTGCCGTTCTTACGGGCGATATCTCCGTTGGGAAGCCATCACGATGTTGCAAGATCACAAATATCCAACTTCTGGCTGATCGTCAGCACGACATATTTGCACTTCCCACGAGTTCAGGATAATGGAGGTAGAACTGTATTATGGTAATGGGTGGTTCCCTCGTTCAAGGAAGTCATTGGAGCTCATATCAATGGAATTGACTGCAAAATTACCTTTGTCGCCTTTCTCATCAAGGGGTCGAGGATGAGAGACCTTCACTGTGCAACTTGAAGGTCAAACATCCTCATCCTTGGAGGGGGAAGGGAGAGTGCCTCCTTTCCAATTTACACTCCAGTACCACCGGTGCTCTCCAGGAACAGACAAGAAGCCACACAGCGCACCAGCATTCCTTCTTCTCTGGAGACTTCCTGGTCTCTGTGCATGGAACCAAACACACAACTGCTTTTCTTCTCCTATTCAATGTTCTATCTTTGGAAAAGAGGCAGCACAGGTCAGGGAGATTGGGAGATTGGACAGAAAAGGTGTCAGGACAAAGATAATAACTGTTGTTTTCTGTTTCTTTGTGCACCTGAGTCAGTATCACTAAGTATTACAATGTCACACAGACATTCTCAGCGTCTTTCTATCTGCTGGCTGAATTCACTTATGGTTCTGGTATGCAAATAATTTACACTTCCATTGCAAATATTTTGATTCCCAACAAATACCCAACTGTAACTGTACTGGTAAAATCTTATAAAAGTGCTAATTCACTTTGCATCTTTCATTTTGCAAGGTTGTATCAAGTATTAACTCTCTCCAACCCATGTGGAGGACGCAGAGTCCATCCCAGACCAGCTGATACCATGTCCAGTGATCCAGGGTCCACCCCAGGTGCCCTGTGCACCTCCTGTCTGTCCCTTGTTCTATTTATTGTTCTGTTCTGTTCTAGTTGACTTACAATTGAAGTCATGAAAGTTCAGTTGGAGATTTTAGATGATGTATAACAGTGTTTCTGGGGCCATGTGACTAAAACCTGATTAAAACCTGATATATTAGTTTAGTTTTTTGTTTTGATACAGACCAGGGAAGCAATGGATTTCTCTGATCTGGATCCTGTTCACAGCTTGAGCCATCTCAAAGCACTTTAAACTGTTCGTCATTTCATCCATTCACACAAACATACTTTCAGATCAATATTGAAAGTGGCCATGTATGAATCTTGACCTCCACTATTGAGAGCAATTTGAGGTTTATTGTCATGCTGAAGGACACTTTGAACTGCAGCTCTGTCAGTCCATGTGTCAAAAATCGGATTGGATTGCAACCCAATAGAAAGCAATGTGAGATAGAAACAAAAATACCCAAGGGTTCTGATTGAAATGTTCATTTATCCATGGCGTCGTTGGCTTGGCCAGGCGTTGCACTGTGATGGATAAACAAGTTATGGGACAGGAATCGACCCCTCGCCTTTGCCACTCTCAGACAGTTAACAGGTTTGAGCATCTGTCCATGTTGTTAAATGGACATTTGACCTGATGGCAACAAGCAATAAAGACAAGGAGACACTCAGCAGGCACATAACTCACATATCATTAATTTTCCCTTTCCCTCCTGCAGTAAGTCAGTCGACACATCTCTCATTGACTTGCAGTAAATAGCTGAAACATTTAAATGTCCCTGCGTTTATCTAATGCGTTGATTTAAAAGGTCGGGCTAATAGCTGCTACTAAACATTAAAAAAAAACACACACACAGAAAAAACATCACTATTGCAATAATGATCGTGGAAAGCAAGAAACCAAATTAATGAAAGATAAACTTGAAAAGATGATTTCCACCTGGACCGTCAGAAACAACCTCTTTGCTTCTGGATGGCAACACAATATAGGAGCGGCAAAGCCGAGCCAATTACACTACAAGTAACTCACAGTGGTTTAACAAGTATCCCTCCATCATTATACTGTTCAAATATTGAAAAGATCCAAAACACAGCACGCACCGAGCACCCTGAGAGTTATTTATGCGGCCCCAGAAGCACGGTTAAAAATGGATTGTTCAAAGAAAGCACACCCCGGGTCATTGTATCACAACGATCCAACACCAGGATCAATGGCTCCCAAGCAGAACGAGACAGAGGCAAGTGAGGACAAGAGGGAAGCTCATTCTCGCCTCTACATTGTACAGATGCAGCTCAGGAACTCAGGTGGACTTGACCAAGAATATTTAAAATATACGTATATAAATGGTACCAGCACACTTGTACACAGAGTTTTGGTCGAATTCAACTCACCAACGAGGAAATATTGAACATGTAAATATATCAAATATTCAAAGATGGCAGATCAGGATTGTTCATCTTTCACTGCTTTTGTTTTATTGAAGCTGCAGTCGAGAACATTTGATCAACACAAAAAGCAAAGCTTTTACTATCACGGACAATAGGTTGTGTTGTGTTTTAAATTGCAGTGGCATTTGTCCAAATGCTATCACGTGATAAGCGCTGGAATTGTTCCTGACCGTACCGAAAACAGGTGCACTGGACCGACACACAACTCCAACATGTGATGGATAGAACTAGTTGTTGCATCTCCTCATATGATAAAATCCATATTTCTCACACTGCAGTAGACTTGACCAAACCCAACATAACTGCATTCTGCTAAAATTGAATACCGTGTTTTCTGCACTATAGAGCACACCTGAATATAAGCCACACCCTCAAATAACAAAAAAAGTACATATTTAAGGCACGTTTTGGAGAAGCAGAGGCGCTAAAAACAGCATGTATCTCTATGCGGAAGTACAATCTGGCGGCATGAAGCCCGTAAACCTGTAAGAATCCATAAATTAGCTGGATCTTGGTATAATCCGCAGGGTTCAACGCATTTGAGAAGAGTCACGGCTTATAGTCCGGAAAATACGGTAATTAAAATTTGTGCGTGTAGAAATGACTTGACAAAACAAATCCTGTTTCAATATCATAAAGCAGATCATTTTTACGTGAAATTGCTGAAAAAATATTGAGTTTTGTTTCTTGTACAGTATAACTGTCCTGATGTTGACGCTTTCTGCCGGAAATGAAACGATGTGGATCACACGTCTTTTCTTTCTCACAAAAAAGTAATTCTTACCTCATTCCTCATATGAACTCACGTGGACTTAGAAAAGTAACCTGCCTCTTTAAAAAAAAAAGACCCATCGTCATGTTTCTCCAGTTGTCTCTGTGCTGTCTTAGCTGCCAGTAAAACTCAGCTCATCTTTAGTGAAAAATTCTTCTCACAGTAATAAAGCCAATAATTTAGTAACTTACCAACAGTGTGATACAATCGTATTAGAAAAATTCCCACCAGAACTCAATAACTCAATAAGTGCTGCACAGTGTGTATCCTCAATGAATTAATACCACAACTATGCTCTGTAATCTGTTTCATTACACATTATTGTTTTTATTACATTTTTAATGGGCAAAAGTTATTGCTGGAAACCACCTGTACAATGAAAGGTAAAATGTTCTATTATGTATTTAAATGATCATTAAAAAAAACATACACGTCGACGACACCTTGGTAACAGTATTCAGATATTAACAGTGGACCATATTGTATGGGCTCCGCTGATGATTTGCGAGGGTTTACTTGTGATTATTAAAGGATGAAAAGACTGAATAAATGTGGTGCTCCACGACACTGAGGTTTCATTGTAATCGTGTTAATCAAGACTGAAGTACACAAGGTTATGTTCACTGTTGAACGTGAGAGCTAATCCCTCTACTCTTGGATCTGAGCCCCTCTTATCTCCCTCATTTCCCAGCCTCTTCGCTTCGCCCTGCACCTCTCCGTCACTTACTCCACGGTGAGAGAGCGAACACGGGGGCCGGGAAGGGTGAACAAACACGGCTCCTCTCCACTGAGGCGCGACGGAGTGAAGAAGTGGAGGTGGAGGAGGAGGAGGAGGAGGAGGAGGAGGAGGAAGGTGAGCGCTCTAGCAGCGGCAGTATCCTCCTGGTAGCTCTAATGAGACAGAAGTGAAGAAAAACCAGAGGAGGAATGTTGTTTCTCTCGCAGCGCAGTGCAAACAAACCTCCCCACGCCCTCGCGCCCGGCCGCCCGCCGCACTGGAGGAGATGCTTCTTGTGGTGCAATTCGCTCCATCAGCAGATGCTTGGGGAAACGGGAGGGGCGACGCCGCAAAAAGCCACTTTTCCAGCCATTTTAGGAGGCGAACCAGTTGGGAGGAAAACGAGAGGAGACAATCCGTCCCACGGGGGCAATACGACCGAGCAGAGCCCATTTTGTGGTGCAGCTGCTGCCTTCACAGGTGACTCCGGAGCGAGTCGGAGAGCGACGCCGTCGGGCTGACTGGAGCGTCACATAGCTGGACCATTAAATCATTCAGGGAGTCGTGCTTCCGTCACTCTTTGAGTGAAGTGGTCAGCAATAGATTTCATGACAAGAATCAAAGTGATTGTCGTAAATATTGACAGAGATGCTCACATACAAACTTTTTTTGTTTCTTCTAAACTAGACATATTTGCTCCTAAGGCTCATTGTTTAACCTTCTGAACTCCACTGGAGCATCAGCAGCCGCACAGCAGGCATACAATACATACGTTATAAATTAACTTGAACCAAGCGTCATGTTAATGAGCACAACTGGGATTATCGTTTTACTCATATCTGGTGGGCTGCTGTGGCCAGAGATCATATGTGTAGGTTTAAGGTTTTTCCTGTTCTCTATCAAAACGAGGCGCTGTTTCCACGACAACGTTGGCATGGAAAAACACAAGCTTTTTCTTAAACAAAAACTATGTGTTTTGAGTTGAAACGATATCTGTTATTATTATCATTATCATTATCATTATTATTTAAAAAATTATTTAAAAAATTATTATAACAACAACAACAATAACAATAATAATAACAATAACAACAACAACAACATGGTTGGATATTAAACGGGGTACTCTTATTTGTAGTCTTAAAAAATACCTAATACAACCCGGCGAACATTACATGACTTCATAACTGCAGAAAAAAAAACCCAACTGAAACAGAAGTTCCTCAAAACTATATAACCTGCAGCTTTTTAATTAGAGGATAGTTTCAAGTGGCCCCCTTGTGAAAATTAACTGCCCACCAGTGTTCCAGAGTGTTTCTTCTAATATTGAGACTTGGGATTAGTTTGTTTTTAAAAAAAAAAAAAAAAAGAAAGAAGGAAAAGTCTATTAAGTTTAGTTTAATTCTGTATGTCTTGGACAGATTTCTTTGGCTTCCAGTGCCCACAGCCCACTCGTATTCCATCACAGATGGCCATCACTCTCTCTTTTGCCTCATCCGCGCAAAATGCAGTTGGAGTACCTGTGAAATTACTGATGTTTGCCAGACAACAGCACATTGTTTGTAATTAGCTCCGGACCGAATCATGTGTGAAGAGGGAAACCTGCCAGTCTGCCACATCAGCCGCGCTGTAGTGCACTTCTTCTGCCTACAGGAAATGACAAGCATCACTTTCAGCACGCTCCACTGGCACCGCGGCAGCCGAGCCAACTGAGACACAAAGTTGCACGTGTGTGTGTGTGTGTGTGTGGGTGTGTGTGTGTGTGTGTGTGTGTGTGTGTGTGTGTGCGCTGGTGTGATTGTGTGGAATAGCGAGCGCCAGCGAGGGAGACGGCAATTACTCATGTGGAGGTTTCGTGTGTCTAGACACGCATGAGTGCACGGTGTACTTCGCTTGTGTGTGGTGTGCACATCAATTAGTCCAACAAATCTGTGATTAATTTGCACTATGGTGTGTCTCCTGGTTTTGCCAAGTGCCCGTGGAGCCAGAAGAAGTCACGTTCTGTCTTCGGAGGCATGTATCGGCTACAGCCCGCACATCCCGAGCTGTGCGTCACTTCATTCGTTGGTTTAAAATTCGCCCGTCGCGCCAAGAATCTACCAAGTATATGCCATTGTGATAATGGGCTGAGTCACCATATGTGAGTGAATCTCGCTAGCAGCCATTTAGGACAGACATAAATAGATTTGATCAGATGCAAGCTGGATTTTCTTACACTCCGTGTTGTTCTGAGTCACCTTGGCTTACTGTATTTCTGTGCACATGAATATGAATGAACCGGGGCTTGCCTCCGTCGTCAGTGTGAGCCGTCATTAATCAGTTTGCCAAGACAGTTGTCGTGTCTTAAACATACAAGGGTCACATTTACATCAAAATATGGATTAAACTCGCCAGTAACCTCGTGGCAGTAGGGTCAAGCCATTCGCCATTAGCATCCGGAGGGTGATTCTTCAAGTCAAGTCGATCCACAAGTTGTTCTTTTCTCATTTCCTGTTGTCATTATTTTATAATAAATCCTGAGTCTCCACCCCAAAAAAATTCAAATACCATATGAATATTGTTTTTTAATGTAAAGTCTTTCATTCATGAAGCAGAAAATGGAGTCAATTTGGGCCGATTACCAAACTTGAGACAAAAACAATAAATGGACAAATCAATCAACGCCAAGGCCTCTCTGTGCGGAGTTTACATGTTCTCCCTGGACGGGTTTCTGTCGGTTCTCCAGCTCCTCCCAAGTGTGTCTCTGTCTCTGTATTTGCCCAGTGAAGGACAAAAGGCCTGTCTCAGTGTGTGCGCGGCCCTGACCCAGAGTCAGTTCAAACAGAAATGCCCCCAAGCATGGAACCAAACCGGGGACACCGAGTGACAAACACGTGCTCTGGAATTAATTGTGATAATTAACCACACATTTGAGATGCATTCTAGCAGTTGAGTCATTTAAAGCAATTTATTCATATTGCACCAATTATACCCAATTCCTCTCACTGCACTCACCATTGAAAAAAAGATATGGAGCAGAGAGCAGAGAGTGCGTACTCTCAGTTACACAAATACAACAAGACAAAGATGTTACCTTGAACTCTGGAGCACTGCCAAAGAAACTTTTCATTAATGCCCGGCATTTTATACACTAAGTGGCTAAAGGATGGCTCTATTTAATACAAAGTATTTAATCAATAATGAAAAGTATGGTTGGTTACAGCCCTGGCTCACTTTGTATTCCTGTCCAGCATGTGCCTGGATGTGAGCTGGAAGAGCAAAGCAAGGGTGAAAACGCCCGCTGGGTTTCCACCCGCTGCTCGGAGCTGTTGCGCGGCTTCACGCCGGACGGAGCAGGCATCAGTCTGCTGCAGCAGCGTGGCTTCAGCAGCACTCAGCCCGCCTCCCAGAGCACACAGTGTTCACCCGAGCACTCAGCAAAGAGATCGTCGAGTGACTCCAAGGCACTGACAAGAACAACCTGTACCGAGCACACAAACACACACACACACACATACGTACACACACACACTCACACACACAGACAACAAGCCTGCGGCTCCCAGGCCACTGACCACATCCCTCAGTATCGCTGCATATGAACAACAGGATCAACTCGATCAGATCGACCCCAAATACTTCGGACATTAAAAGAAAAAGATGTGTGTCAAACAAATAAAAGAGGAGAAAAAGTGGTACTTGTTTAATGAATGTGACCAAAACCCAAAATGCTGACGCTTGAAATTTTACCAGAACCCCAACTGTGCTTGAATATTTTTTTAAAAAGATGTCTGCTGCAACTACAGCTCCATGGAGTGTTTTTCAATCCAGACCATGTCTGTTTGACACGGAGCCCAGCGTTTCTGCCAATGGCAGCCTTCGCCACTGTGTGACTCAAGGAAGAGAAATGAGTGACAGGCTGTGCTATCTGACATGTTCTTATCAGAACCACCAATAACTTAACAGTCTCCGCCACAGTAGCTCTGCTGCTTTCATTCTACAATACCCACAATAATCAACCAACCGGTCCACCACTTCTCCTTCCTCTGGCCCCTTTTGATAGATTCTGACCACTGTTGACTGCAAACACGCCACTAAAGCTGTAGTTTTGGAGATGCTCTGATCTTGTCATCCTGACAAACTCAGGCCTTGTCATCTCTTTATCAATTTAGTCGTAAAAATCTTTGCTTTCAACCAATCACCCATGGTTAGAATTTGTTCGCTTTCCAACGATGCATCCCACAAACTAATGACATGCTGAAGAGCCAACCAATCTCTCTGTCAGTAGTGATAGGCGAGTTAACATTCTCATCATGAAATGACAAAATACACTGTTTTCCACTCACTCAGACATGTCATTACAACAAAACAACACCAGGTTTGTTGTCTCTTGTGGGTCACACAGAAAGTTGGGTTTCACTTTCAAAGCCACAGGTCTTCATGTTAAAAGGACTTCGTAGGTTTATTAAAAAAAAAAAAAAAAAATCATCTGTGGCATCACCTGAAAACAAATCAAAATCCATCCATCCGCCCCTATCTCCTCCAAACACAACATTGTGCTTCTTTCAGGTAAAATGCTGGAAGTAAATCTCCTATTTTTTTTTTACCACAGGGCCATTGTGAAATCTATATGGAGCTTCAAAAACAGTAACCACTTTTTTCTTGAAAATTAGGGTAACATTTTGTTTTTGCACTATGAATTCTACAATCCAACTTGCACTCTGCAAGCAGAAATGTGGACGACTGAAGAGCATGTAGTACAAAAGATGCATATGACAACCAGCTAGATAAGCTTCTATTAGTGGATGGGAAGAGAAATCAAGGTTTCTACAAAACTCACAGGAAAGTTAAAGGTTCTAACTCTTTAATCCACATGAAACACGTATTCAGGGCCATATCAAATGAGATTATTCAACCAAATAGTTATTTAACAGCTTTGCTTTGTTCTGCAATCAGATCAACTGAAGCCTGTTGACCAGCCTCCGCTTTTCCTGTTGATACCCTTGAGTCACGCACATTGAGTGTGTCCACAAGCTGCACAATAGATGAAGAAGCAGCAGGTGATACCTGGAAATAGAAAAGTAAAGTTGACAGGCTGAAGGTTTTTGCAACAACAGACACAAAAAAAGAGAAAAAGGTCATCTGATGATGGTGCGAGAGATGATCAGTCAGTGGAAAACCTGAGAATTAAACTGAATCACAACTTCAGTCGACATATCCAACAAGACGCTGCCATCCAGGCGCTATGTCATAGTCACAAATACGTATTTTCCACTTCATTCAACACATTCCACTTAGTTTTGAACCTGACCTCAGCTGTCAAGTGTGGTTCTGTACAGCAAATGTAGAGACACATCAAGCAACAGAATACCACCATCCAACACATGAGTAACTTCAGCAAGTTCCTAATTGTCAGCCCTAACGAGATCAGACAGAAGCGTTTTGGCAGATGTTGAAAGGCAACATTTATTCATGCTGCCAGTGGCGGGGCAGAAGCTAAAGTGACCCCCCCTCTGCCCTGTGTGTGTGTGTGTGCACAACACACTTTGAAGCCTCCCATTGTGTTAGCCCGTTGCCTGAAAGGCACATGAAAGGACTTTCGCAACTTTGAAGTCGACACAAGAGCCGAGTCTCGCCACGGCCACTTACAGCCGGGAGGCTGGCGAATCAAAAACATCCAGATAAATAAATAAGAACCACTGGTCTGGCTTTGTTTCCCGGGAGAGGACAGATGGATTATTGTTCTCTGTGTCTTCAGCCGGCCCGCTTCAGATTGCAGTTGCCATAGTGTTTGCACGGGCGGTTAAAAGGTCATGTGAGGTGTTGGTCAATAACAGCGATGACAGACCATCAAAGGCCAAGAGGCCAAGAGATGGAGGAAAGTCAACCACAGAGAAACTGGAGGAACGTTCAGGAGCAATGAGACAGGGACAGAGTACAGTGGAGGAGTTACACAATGGGATAGAATTGCAACAAATGGGGTAGAAGCTGCTGTCTGTCTGTTTTGAGGAGTCCGTATTGACTTCCCGATGACAGAAAAAGAGAAGAGGTGAGGTTCTCTAAAACTCAGGTACCGGTAGTCTATTTTTAATGCACTCTGCCTTAGTGCGAGAAAACAAGGAATAATAAAGCTCTCCACCTCTCCTCACTGTGTGTCATGTATCGAGATGGAGTAGGCAATCTCAATTTATTTACTCCCAAATCTGGAAGGGTTTTCTCTCCGACTGAGCTCAGTGTCTGTCGACTTCTAACAGAGTTCACCTTTGACTACTTAAATAACTAGAACGGCACTCTGCAGAGAACAGACCTTCGCCGACGCCAACTTTCATTTGCAGAACCGAGTTAGCATTGCTAGCATGTTAGGCTTAGCTCATATCGATGCAAACTAGCCTGTCAGGGAGCTCCATCACTGTGTGAAACACTGTGCAGGGGGCGTCTCCATGGCCACTGATCACGTTTGAGCTCCTCCATGAGGTGCCTCTCCCATCCACTTTGTATAGGACATTTTTTTTAGCAATTTATGGGGATTTATTCTGAAATGGTTTGCCGGTAGCGTCCCAAAATCTAATGACAAATCATCCCTGAAGATTTTATGCAATTCATAACAACTTAAGGCCAATTCATACTTTCTGCATACACGTGTCCACAGAGTACACGTTTGTCCATGTGACACAAAACGTCATCCAGCCCCTGTGAGCGAGGGTCTGCGCAGATGTCCTGCGGTCGACTGCGCACCAGCAAATTTTTGTGACAGCGCAGAATGAACATGCCGACCTCGCATGTGCCAGCAAAACACACTACAACACACAACAACGATGGTCGCCTACATGGAAGAGCGTTTGTGTGAGGATATCCGCTGGTATTCCAAAAAATATAAAGAGCCAGATGGCTCAGAACTCCCGACGTGAAATAGCTGAACATTTAAGGAAGGAGGTGAAAGTCTGCCACCAGAGGTGAAAATATCTTTGAAAGCTCTGAAAAATCTTCGTGAAAACGACGGTGGAACTTTTCAAAAAAGTTCCAACTCCATCTTCATGGAAACAGGGGGGGGGAATGTAAATGTTTAAAATCTCCCAAACCAGGCTCCATGAAAACAGGGGGAAAACACAATTGAGACTCCATCTCCATGAAAACAGGCTCACTAAAACTGTTCTGAAATGAAAACATGAAAATGATGAGTTTCCTCTTCAAACACGGTTGTGCAAAAGAGACAGAGGATTGTTAAATGGAAAACTACCTTTCTTTTTTGTCAAAAACAAACCACCAAATTCCAACAGACTCTTTCTGTTGCTGTGGTCTCCAAAGTCCGATCTCAGCTACTCATAGAATTCTCAAGATTTCTAATCAGCCTCAAACAGAAGCTGAAACAAAACGAGTCATTCTGCTGAAGGGGAACAAAGAAAATGTGTTTTCATGCCCATGCCTTCTGATCTGAAGTCTGAAACCAGCTTTTCTGAGCAGAAGCAACAATCAAAGAAAACTGTGGGTCTTAGATTATAAGTGTCTTCTTCACAACTCTATTTTGGACTTGTTCTTGATGGGATAAGTAAAGATAACACTTAGCTGCTTAAGATTTGGCTGACAGCGATTACAAAAGGTCTTTAGAAAAACAGAATATGCTGCTGCTGATGTGCCAACATTCAACACTTTGCTCATCAAGAAAACAAAATTCTGAGTAGAAAATGTAGTAAAAATAAGACATTTCAGACAAATCTTCGATTAGTACATTTACGATGTACCTATTGGATTTCCTCACTTCCTGTTTTGTTGGTGTTTTTGCTCGTCAATATGAGATAATAAACCTCCAGATTCCCTCGAGGCTATACGAGCTGCATGATCCCTCCTATAAGAGGTTTAGACGCTTACGTGTAAAATCGTAGCAATAAGGCTGCTCCAGAGATGTCATCTCAAGGCTATCTGGTACAATTAATCTGATAAATAACACAAGCTATCTGCAACAGCCTGCAGGACCGAGTTGTCTCTGTGGTCACCACACGCCACTGTCTTGGCTTTTCCAAATGATGTCTGCATTTCAAAATGTAAGAGACGGTGTCGCCCAGTCTGATCGACCCGTACCTTCTTTCAAACGGAAGAAAAATGGTTCTGTGAGTCTTCATGGACGCTCAGCCTGTCCGTCTCCTCATCAGGGCTCAATGTTCCAGAGCGAGCAGTGTTGTATTGATTAAGCCTTTGGCAACCTGAGCAGATTTATTCTCTTATTAGGGGGCTCCTGACGCCTGATCAGGACAGATTAAAGGTCTGACATTGCCTGCAGCAACACCATCATTTAGACCCTTTCATTAGGACTGGATGGCTGTATCAACATAATTAGCCTCGGAACGGAGCGTCACAATAGTGGCAGAGAACCAGCAGCTTCTTGGCAAAGTGGAAGTACAGTAAAATGGGTTATTGACTCGAGCGATGCAAGACGATTAATCGACTGCACCAGGTTGTGTTTTAATTTCAAATGAATCAGGATTCTCTACGTCTCCGCCCTCAGGGCAGAGCGACTGATACATGCGCTCAGAACTTAAGCCAAATTAGATTTCTGAGCAAGAGGATCAATAAGAAACCATAACCATTCGCTTTTGATTGATTACCCAGCATTCCTTTTGACTATTATTAAAGATTCAAGTAGTCCATCTGAAGCAGCATCACATTTGCCAGGATGTCTACTTTGTTTGTTTCACTTTAGTGGTGGCTAAAAAGGTTAATAATGTCACGTCTGAGCAACAGTGGATGGATGGATGGATGGATGGATGGATGGATGGATGGATGGACCATCAGTACATATGGATTGATAAATTAATGTTTCTTTATACGACAGATAGATGTTGTTGAACGTATGTTTCTATATTGTTAGATAATCATGTATGGATACATGTACATTTGAATTAACGTATATTTGTCAGAGAAACTGTATGTATATGTATGGAGGTTTAAATGGATGGGTGTATAAATATTGGTTGATAGCCTATTATATGTAGTTATACAAATACAACTATGGAGATAAGAATGAATCATACCTTTATTGGGGTCGGGCGAGTTAATTCAACGAACGCTTTATCTTTCATGGTTGAGTTCAGATGCCTCACGTGTTACGGGAACGCTGCTGTTTAAAGGTGTCATATCTATTGTAGTTGTTGGCGGTAAAAACCAAATGATACTTTGGTGTTGATGCATCTTTAGAATAAAAAAAAAAAAAAAAAAACAATACACTATAGTGGTTTCAGTAGAGGATCTTCCAGCAATGCAATAAGCAATGATTAATCACAGAAAATCATGATTAATAAATAAAAATCTTAAATCAATGCTCAGCACTCATTTTTAGGTGACTGAATAAAATAAAATACAATAAAATAAAAAGTAGGATATATGTTTGTATTATATATATGGACATGCAGCATGCTTTCTTTTTATCTATTCATCATCTCAGCCACACTTGACTACGATTATTCTAATTCCTGCCTTCAGGCTGTTCACAGCCTCTCTGGACAGCACAGAAGTAAAGTAAAGGCGCTTTTTGACACCTAGGTTTTTTATAAAATCCTTTTAATCCTCTTAAATTCATCAAGGGAGGCAAAACGCCTGAGGAAACGCTCCGACCAGGTTGTTTATCACGTTCTGCTATCATCAGCCACGGAAACCAGGATTCCACTGTGTTGTCCCTGTGGCCTGGCGAGCCGCGCAACACCCAGGGGTGGTCGCACTGTTCCTGGATTGATGTGGGGCTGCCATTGGCCTCCCGCCATCCCGCAGGAGCACCTCCATCACAGAACAAATGGCATGTCATGCACACATATACGCACACACGAACACAAAACCCTCCGATTACATCAAGCCACATTATCTACTGTGGTTGCTTGGTAACCAAACAGAGGCGCATGCACACACACAGACACACACACACACACACACACACACACACACACGCACACACACGCACGCACACACACACACACATGCACACACCTGCACAAAATGGTTCATTTGTATCCAGCTGTGTCAGCAATGTGTATCCAAAAACTGAGGCTTTATTTTTCAGGAGCAAAGGGAAAAAAAAAAAAAAGCTGATTATAAATGATACACTGTAAATAAATATTTTAAGCTTGGATCAATTTCCTCTCTAGCAATGGCATAATCCTGTATGAATCCATATTTTTAACAAATTTTTTTACGCCTTACAATCCAAGCAAAAGACTGAAGTGAAGCAGTGCAGCAACTGACGGACGAGCAGCTGAAAGTGGGCTTGACTTTCATTCCCAAGAAAATGATTAAGAAAACTAACAGAAAGAGAAAACATCAATGTTGCAGGATTCAAAGTGTGTGAAAAAAGTAGTGGCTTAATTGTCCGGAAACTACTTTTCAAGTACGTCGGAAGCAGCTTAAGCTTGCTGAAGCCACCGTCGTGCAAGGTCTCAGCTTGTCACTTGACTGCAGGCCGTGTCTTTCCTGCTGCAGAGGATTGACAACATGCAGAAGCACGTCTGGACTTCAATAAACAGAAAAGAGCATGCGGCACCCTGCTGCTTGTATCAATCCAGCTCATGTATAAATCATACCCTCCACATTCGCTGACGAAGCAGCAAATACAAAGTCTGTGAGCTTTGTCATTCAGGTCCACAAACCTTTCCACTGGCCGAGCTCTGCTAATGAAAGACGTCTGACTCTGCCGAGACCACGGAACCACAAGCCATTGACTCTCCTCAGAGTTTGCAGTGTTGGAACTGGCGAACTGCTTGATCTGCCGAGTCCTTCTCAGTAATGATGGGAGATGTTGCTCTGTTGTATTGCCTCTGTGCTCCTCAGAGACAAAGCGTCTGGATGGCTTTCGATTCCCCAGTGACATAAACAGCCCTGCTTGCCCAGTGAAAGTCAGATATTTTCCACAAGATATTTCCATTTGAGACAACCGGCTTCTATTTTCTCGGTCCTGAATGGGTATTCCCACCTGACGATTTCTTGTAAGAAGATGAACCGCTGTTCACTTTTTTTCTTTAATCCATGCAGTTTGAAATGTTATTTTCTCGCCGTTTGGAAGCCTTACTTAACATGGCTGACGACGCCGCTCGGTGTACAAGGAACTGCAAGGCACTCGTAATGCACTGTCATATCCTCCATTCTGGTGACTAAACCCATGCTTTTGTTTGCATGAACTCTCCAATCGAGATGAAAGCATTTGGTGAACCCCACTGTGCAAAGTTATTTCAGAGAGAAACCTGAATGAGAGAGATTAAAATACCTTTAACAAGTGCTGATATTTGGAATTTATAAAACATGTACATATGCACCACAGGTATTGCAACACTTTCACTCACTGGGGAATGGATAGATGTTTTCCTCCAGACGCACAATACCGTATAGTTCCAAATAGAAGAACACCGCCTATTAGAAGCAGCATGACTGAGCTCACTGCTTCCTAAGACAGATGTATTGAGCTGTCCCTGGAGTTAATCTACTGTATTTGATTATTGTTTATTCAAATATGAAAAAAAGAGAATGTCTATTATAATACCTCAAAACTAATTCATGGTTAAGAAACTCACATTGCTCAAATAGCTCGAACCTTTTAACTGTTGGAAAATTTGATGTTTTTCCTCCGAGGTTAATTTGACCAGACCTCAATCCTTGTTTCATCTCAAAATGCAGAAATAGACTATATTTATGGTGCTGATATGGAAACAAAGTGACTCATACGTGTGTGGAGAGCTTGTGTCTCTAATGAGTTTTGCTAGTGTGCACTGAGGCTTGCAAATTCAATGGTTTGTGTGTGTGTGCGTGCGTGCGTGCATTAATATGTATCTGTTGCTACAGATTGATACATATAATTGATAAAATAATTAGATTTGTGCCTCTGTGTTTATACAAGTTGTACCTGTGTGACATGTTTGAGATGTGTCTTTCCTGCAGTGAGACTTGAGCAGGATGACGGGTTTATTTTCCCTCAGCGGGGACTGGAAGGCTCACCTTTGTCATACTACGCCCTCGTCGGGCAGTGTCACACTTGTAATCTAAATATCCAAGGCGATATCGTGCAGACCAAAAAATGCACAACAGTGTTTCTGTCAGTCGACACTGAGGACAAACAAAACCTGGAGAGAATAAATGTAACTTGTAAACAAACACAAAAGGTCTCAAGTGGAAGTGGGGAAAGACAGAGACAGTTGCAGTTTCTCGCCTTATAAAAGAAGACTTCTTTTCTGTTTCAACTCAACAACTTGCTGCAAAAGTACTTTTGTTAAACGCTGATAAGGAAACATGGCGGTCGACCAGCACAGCAATGTCCTGTCATGGCTGACAACTGATATGCCTCGTGGAACATGTAGTTAATGTTCAGTTAACGCTGCAAGGCACTGTGTATTTTTATTTAATGGGATTATTTGCATTTCAAGCTCCCATGAGCCACATAAAATCACATAGCGGAGCTCAGGTTTGACACGTGTGCATGTACCAGATGATCATCGTGGAATGGTGGCAACCTGCCAAGACTCTAAACATAATGTAAATGTCACTTTGTGCGTCTCACGGTGCTCTGCTGTGCCGATAGTTGTAATCATATTGTGGATGGACATGATGTTGAAGTAGCTTTAAAGGTGATTCTACTAAATAGAACTGAACTGGCCTGAATCAAGATGACGTAACTTTAATCATTGATTCTGTTTTAAAACGTTTCTGTCATTTTCCATCAACAGGTTAAAAGCCGTGAAGAAAGTCTGTTGAAACTCCAGCAGTAAGTACTCAGAGGTGCCGACCTGAACATCGACCTGACTTTTTCGCTCTCCTTTCTGATAATAAGACACACAGGCCTTTACGAGCCTCCAAAACCCCACAGTGCGACAGCTCACCCACCAGGCGGCCGCCAAGAGCTGCTCAAAAGGAACTATTTTACTGTACAAAAGCTTCTGTCAGAGGAATCTGTGGCCAACAAGCTGAACTCCTGACACGTGCTCTTTTCTCAAACACTTATTCTCAAGTGGGAAACATGCTGGACTCTGAATCTGATCTTCAGGGGGCGGCACGGAGATGGCGGCGAAAAAAAGGTTTTTGTTTTTCAATCTGACATCTGAAAATGTCTCGAGGCTTTTGGCTCAAGCCGACTGTGAAAGTCTCCTTCTCTCTTTCTCCATTTCCATGTGGGAGCAGTGGAAGATCTCCAGCCTGTTCATCTGGAAGCGAAATCAACAGGATCGACGACATCACCTGGAGACGATCGACTAGAAAGGAGATCTCAAGACTACCGAATGAGGACGATCTGTCATGGCAGTAACTTGTGTTTGTATGTTTCTGTGTGATGGAAGAGGCTCTATTTTTTGTCACATTCAATGCAATTTATGCTCCGTTTTAAATAAAGTTAACATGCCAGCACTGTTTATCCGTCACATGCTCACATGTTTATTGCTCTTCAATGGATTTTACTGATGTTTGTTTTAACATTTATTCTGCGGAGTTCGAGAGATAAGAAAGAAGGGAAGTCGTCATTTATCTACCATCATATCATATGGTAGATATTATACCATATGTCACTATAATATATCACACAAATAAATCACTCTGTGTTGATTACAACAGTTTTTATGTACCAGATATGCTCTGCTCTGGCACATGGCACCACGAGAGGTTAGAAGTACTTCCACCTTCTTCTCAAGATGGACATGTGTGGGCGCAGCCAGTCCAGCTCACACAGACACAGCAGATTCTGAATGCAGCTCCTATGACCCAATATTCAAATGGAGGAAAACCAAGGAAAAGCAATAAACTTTGAATACATTTTTGCACCAGCGAGACCATGTGAAAATGTTGAAAAGCCGGATAACAATGTGACGCCTTTAATCGTGATGTGATAATCAGGTTCACAGTGGGAGTTCAAACAGAACAAAGACCTCAGAGGGGGGTCGGCACCCCCGAGCAAGTCGCACGCTGGCTGCGACGGAACAACCGAGAGGGCAGATTCCGTTGCCGTACACTGTTGATAAGAGCACAGCGAGTCCATGCACACGGTCCACAGACCCCGTGAGGACGAAGCAACAAATGTCCCCCGCCACTGTGTTCAGCTCTTTTCCAGCTCGACTTACTTGTTGAACAACACGCACGTTTGTAGGCAGTTCGGAGTCTCGCTGGAAGAGGGTGATTCCACCAGCGCGGCCTCTCGGACCGCTCTCAAAAGGAACCACTCTCTCACTTATGCAGCTGACACCCGGCGGGTGGTGGGGAGGGGGGGGGGGGGGTTGACTCACCCAGTGAGGACGACAACGAAGTCCATTACATTCCAGCCGTTGCGGAGGTAGGAGCCTTTGTGGAACGCGAAGCCCAGGGCGATGATCTTAATGGCGGCCTCGAAACAGAATATTCCAATAAAGTAGGGCTCCGTGTCGTCCTACAGGGAGACAGAGGCAGGAATGAGACTCGCGCAGGGAGATCTTTTTGTTGCCGGGTAAAAGAGTGTTTAATGAAGCGTCAAGTCAAAGACAGGACAGTAAGTGAAAGTGCTCTTCTTGCAGCAGCACGGGCACAAGTGCAGGAGCTGGTGTGCTCCTCTATCGGATGAGAAAAAGGAAAAAAAAGGCGTAAACACAGTGAAAACAAACATGTACAAGCACAACATGAGCTCAGAGTCTCTCTTTAGTCAATACAACCACTGGCATGCAGATTCAACGCAGTCAAAAGGATCAATTCTTCAACTGAAAGCCGATTGCAGTGAAACGAAAAGGTTTCCACACAGGATGCGGTCTGTCTGAATGTCACCTTGACGTGCGACACACTCGGGTCAGAGGTCAGCGCGATACAAAGACCAACCTCTGCCCAGATCGCGCACACGCCAATAGAGCCGAGTGCTTCTTTGGCTGACCACTGAGATGACCAGAGAGCTCCAGAGCCCGGCCTTTTGAGCAAACGACAAAAGCATCCGAGGCAAAAGGAAGCGTGTGGACGGGCTTCATTCAGGGTGACCAGCAAAGACACTCTGGTATTTCTTGCATAACACATGAGTGGAGTCACAAAAAGTGAGCAGAGCCAGAAAGCCATGTGCAGACCTTTCGCTTCAATCACCGGAAAATAGGAGAATCGGGTTCTAAAGCTTTTGGGAAAATCAACAAATGTGATTATAGAAAGAAATGATTTACTTCTCATTTATTACTGTGTTTGAGTTCATTTGTATTTCTGTCCATATTTGTGTTTATCTGATTGCTTGTGTTTGCATGCTTCTTCAAGCTTGTATATTTTTCCGAAATGTGTTGATTTGTTTGTGTTTACATGTTTGTTAACTCACTTAATTGTGTAAGCATTAGTTGACTCAGTTACTAAGACGTTCACTTGGTTGTTTGCATTTACTTGGTGACTCACTCACTTAGATGTCACTCACTGAAATGTTTACCCATTTGTTTACTCACTCCCTATGTTTGTTGACACACTCACTTAAGTGTTTATTTACTTATTCAAGTGTCGGTTGTTGATTGTTTGTTCTCATTTCTTACCTCCTCAAAGCAGATTTGGTTTGATTATTGATTATTTCTGCACTCAGCTATGTTGTGACTTTGGTCACACTGCAATCAAAAATGGCCCAAATCCATGTTTTGGGGCACTTATGTGACTCATATCTAATTGTTTTATTTTGAGGTCTTGCCACGTTTCATCTCACTATTTTCACATCATAGTGACGATCCCATTTTTTTACCAGTGATGAGCGGTGTTACGGATGAAGTGGTTCACCTGTTAACTGGTGACTGGCCTCTTTCCTAGTTCTGTTGGTAAGTGCACTTGTTAAAAAAAAAAAAAAAAAAAACCTCCACAGAAACGCGAAGCTGTCCCAGCGAACGCCATTTAACCGAATTTAGAAAGAAGTTTAACTTTTGAGTCTGTGTCCTTGTTTGATGGACACGTGAGGTGTCCCCCTGGCAATCAGCTGCATGAGCGTCACTGCGGCTTTGTGTTTTAGTTAAATAAATCCAAAAGAAAGCTATGTATGTGGTGTCATTGTGGAACTGTGGTTGTTAAGACACATTGTTGGATGGACGACCTCGGCCATTTCAATATTTCCAATGCAGTTGGATAAATATTAAGAAAGTAGAAAGTGCGTAACATCAAACCAGAGAAGCTCCTGGGCTGAGAACAAGGAGAATCAAATGAATGGATCAATCAGAACAAAACTAATTCAAAGCAAGAAAAAGGTTGACGTCCACTTGCACTAATTCAATCCGTCCTCTGGGAGTTTGAATGCATCACGGACCAAACACAGGAACTGACTGACGCAAAGCACTTTGCAGTTTATCTTAATTGATAAGCATCAAAGAGGAATTGTTGTAATCCAGTTAGTCAATATAAGTCACAACCACCATCGGCCATGGGATTTGTTTACATCCTTTGATGACGTTGAGAGCAGCATTGTGGGTGCAAAGTGAACTGGACTTAAACTGGGAAAGCACAAAGCCAGCCAGGTGACCACTTGACCAAATCTTTTTTTGGGGGGGGGGGGGGGGGGGGCATTATTAAAGGAGGGTCTGACTCTACCCTGGAAAGGCAGCTGGGTAACTCTACGTCCTTCCGATGTGATATAAGATGAATCAGAAGGACCTGAGCCCGAGAAGAAGGTGTGATTGGCCTTGTACACGGAGGCCTAATGGGAGCAGGAAGGTAAAGGGTCAGAGAGAATATTAACAACCAGCAATCAGCTGAAGTACCAGCGGGGCAATTTTAACCTTGATAAGGACTGAATGGTCTGGGTCAGACAAAGATTTGTTGTCAGATTGACAGAAAAGGCAGGAAAGAAAAGGGAGGGGGGGGGCGGGGTGTAACTTGACAGGTGGATAAAATAAAGGCAGTGTGGCCAACAAGAATGGCCAGAGGGGTTCATTTAGTTAACATTTGGACTGACAGGAAATGCTCCTAGGGATTTTGAGCAGCCTTATGGTGTGACAAAATGACAAAAATGAAGCATGGCGTAATGGAAGTTTCGGGGGGGGGGGTGTTAAGGATCACCGCCTTGCTCAAGGGTTCCTCAAGTGTGACAGTACAGGAAATGAAATGCAGGGAAACGACACACCTGAACCGAGCAGCACTTCAGCATATGCGCCGCGTGTCGCTGCGCTGTGGGTTTGGACTCGGTGGAGTTATTTGCAGTCGGCGGCGCGGTTCTGCTTCACCCCGAGTTCTGCTGCGAGCCAAAGAGCCGGATCAGACGTGTGTGACATGACACTTTTGCCTTTGCCTCCATTAATATCCGCCAGAGCCTCGGAGCAAAGCGCCGGGCGTGAGCAGAGGATATCTCACGCCTACGCTACGTTCTCTTTTCACTCCACCGCTCCAAGCACACTACAACCTGACAGACAGCCCCCCCCCCCCCCCCCCAGCACCACCCAGCACCACCCAGCCTCCACGTAAACAATCACATGAGAGCAGTGTGACACAGCAGAGTGCTGGCAGGAATGCGACCTTTTCTACAACAAATAATCACAATACTACACTTGTTGGGCTGCGGTATTAAGTGAAGGCTGCAACGGTTTGTTGTCGCTGCTGCTGGGAAGCTGCTTCTGGACCACAAGACTCACAAGCGCCATCAACACCAACCAGCGATGTGATCTCCTATAAAAGACGAAACCATCCGATGTGTTACGTAATGACGGGGCTGGAGGCTCGTCTGGATGAGCGTCCGTGCCGGCGGTGTTGCAACATCTATTATACATACATCTGAAACACCTATAAATTATACATCTGCCTCCAGAAAACGACTGGGGGATTGTCGGTGGATCACAGCACCGAGGACGTGAAGCACTCCGACTGAAGAGCTGCGATCTCCACTTAAAGCCGCCTCGTTCAGCGTCGACGGCGCTTCATAAATAATAGTTCTAATTAAATGGCATCTTGTTGGATTACATCCTTCAGGTGGGGGAGGCGGAGGGAGGAAGTCTGTTCCTCTTATTGGTTATCCGAGATGAATACATCGACTTCTATCCAGACTGTGGTTCTCTGTGATGCCGTGGCTCCGCTATTTTAGAGCTTGTGATTCTCCAGAGCTGCGACACCCCTCCAAACAAGGGGAGCGCTGAACCACGAAGCTGCATGCAGATTTATTTTCTTATCCCTGCACGTGCTGCTTGACCCCCCCCCCCCTCTTCTGTTGCTCCGTGAAGCTGCTCAGCTGAGCAACATGTCAAGGTTCACATCTGAGGTGAGAAAACATTGAAGTTGTTGGTAAGAGCCTCTAACGTCAGGGCAAGAGGAAATGCTCAATTTCAACCAGATCTGAAGGGCTGGTTGCATCACAAAGCAAATGAGGCTGGTGCCAAATTACAATGTTTGATGAAGCTTACCATAGGTCGGGCTTGGGAGAGTGCAATAATAAAACTATCCTGCAGAGGAAATTTTACCTTTACCTTCACAAATATCCAAATGTAAAAATTCTGAGAAATTAATATAATATCTTACAAAAGGTCCACATGTAAAGTAAATATACAGCAAGAGGTCACTTCATACTGCTTCAAAATGTAAGGATATTTTAGATTTCATTAGCTATTGATATTTTACATCAAAGTTCGGCAAAGTGGGGGGTACCTGGGAGCTCAGAGAGTAACGACCTGAAATGTTAAGGACTTTTGATTTCATTGCTGTGGATTTAATTTGAAATGTCCTATAAGCTGTATACACACCGTGCTGGACTGTTCAATAAAAAGAACGTTCAAAAACAGAAAACTGTCCCACAGATTAGGTTTTCATCCTTTAAAGTAAACTTACTGATGTACTTTGTTTGGAAGGGGTACTCAAGAATCACTGTAACCCTGTATTTTATTCCTTGCATCGTATTGCGTCTAATGTATGTTTACAATATGTGGCTTCTTTTATTTTTTTCCAAGGTTGTAAAGCTCATGAAATTGCTTTGCGTTTTGAGCGTGCAGGATCGGACCGGATACCCGAGACAGGTCTCGGTATCGGACTATCCTCAATAAAAAGTGTTTTAAAGATTTAATCTGAATAGAATCACACTTTTTTCAAACATCATAGTCACTAGTTGTTCAAAAACTGAATGCTTTTCAAAACTTTTTTGTTTGTTTAGAAGAATTGAAGTTACAAAATAAAGCTCTTCACCCAATAAAGGGTTAAACGGTATGAGACCAACAGTATGTCGCACATGGCTTCTGTGCCATTTGTGGTGAAATGTTTAAGGGGTGAGTTTTCGTGTTAGATGTGAAAAAAACTACTGAATAATGATGTGTACATTAAGTGTACGCCACTTGTTCATGATTAGATTGACTGAAATAAGGCTCCAAGTAATAGATCTCACTGTTTATTCAAGCTGTATCCACTTCGTGATAAAGATTTAATAATTCGATCATCTTGTGCAGGAATAGCAATGTGATCATGATGCTGGTGTCAAATTACTAAGAACTCGCTCTGTGACGTGTGTGGCTGCGGGAGGAGCTTTCAAAATGGATATTTACAGGAAGTTCTGCCTCCGGGGAGAGAGCGGGGAGGAGACAGCAGCTTAAACAGCTTCTTCTGCCAACAGAGAGAACTGATCTACTTCCCTAAAGGCCACAAAGGTTGTTTTTTTTTTAATGCGAATTATGAAAAGATTCAAGAATATAGAAAAGTTAAATCAACCTTGAAAATGAGCTCAATTGATCCTGGTTTAAACTGCGTGTACATAATTGCAGCTGTGGAAACCGGGGAAGAAAGTTAACTCACAGAGGATCTGCTGACTTACAAAAGTAAAGCTCGAAGAATTTAAAAAAGAAAAAAGGAGAGAATAACAAAGGCGAGCGGAGCTGCTGTGAATATTCCGGAGCGGATCAATCCTCTGCGACCACGGAGGAGGGGACTCACCAGGCGTTCGGACATGGGCGTCTTGTCGCTGGCGGGCAGGTGCTGCTCCAGGGCCAGGACGATGCAGTTGGCGATGATTGTAGCCAGGATCATGTACTCGAACGGAGTGTGGGGGTCAAGGAGAGTTTCGGTCATTTCTTATAGCACAAAACCACAGGGATAATTCGTATCAACGATCAACGTGAGTTGTGATGAAACCAGGATGCATACGTATTCATGGCGGCCGCAGCGAGACGACGGACGCCATCAAACTGGACTTGGAGTGCATTCTGCCCACTAAAGCATGAACCCTCCATCATGCTCTGGTGGAAGGCTCTCCACAAAGAAAGCATCCTATACATGTGCTTATGATGTTTCCAGATGGTTGAACATTTCCAACCATTTTCAATGGTCGGCTCATTCTGCAATCCATTTTCACTGGGTCAGCGCCTGCGGGTCGGGGCCTATTGAGGGCCTTCGGATCACGAGGGAATGGAGCGATGAAGACTAGCAAAGATGTGGTGTTCTTAGTAATATGGATGCAAAACTACCCCGATTACACAACAGGGAAAAGACTTATTGAAATTTCTCATGTTCATCTTGTGGGTGTTTTTTTTTTTGTTTTTGTTTCTTCATTTTGGTTTATTCTATGTGAAGCAGGAAGTTCCATTTGTATCACGCCGGTGACGGCACGGAGAAAATTGATAAATTTAATTACAGCTAATGTTTTCCCTGTCGCCCACAGAGCAGATCCAGCTGTCTGCTTGTGTTTGTCACACGAGCTCTCGGCTCTGCAGCCTCGGCTTCTTCACTGCATGAAAACACATTAGCTTCAGTCAGATATTTAATCAGTCAAGTCTTACTTTAAAAGAAAAAAAAAGCGTAAAAAATTCTCACGGAATCATTTAAGTGCTTTTTTATCCAGTTTTAAGAATCGCATAATTGTGGCATGATCTGTGTGAACAACACAGGACTTAAACAGGTGGATGATGTCGGAGACGTCTTTCTTAATTCTTGCATGTGTAAATGAGAAATTAGCAACAAATAGCAGTTCTATAGAACATTGTCTCTCTGAGGTCCCGTTTACACGATATTTCACGTGAAAACGCATCCTTTCTCAGTTTTTTTTGTACACATATGCATTATTGCTACTGTCACACATTAGCTCCATGCTGCGCATAATGTAAACAGGAGGTCGGTGAAACAGTAGCAGAGATGCTTCTGACTTAAGACAACAGCTTTGAACAATTGTTCTATCGGCTCAGGGAGAATCAAGGGGCGAGACAGCAGCTCTGCAACAAACCGGTCAGTGCTACAGAAATCCATTACTTCAAAATCTATTAGTCACATTATCTACTGATGATTGGTTCATTGCTTTCTGGTTCAGAAAGATAATGAGCACATGTTTAAAGATGCTTTTCTTCGTGATGGAGGGTTCATGGTTCAGTTGACAGAATTCACTCAGAAGAAGTTTGATTGTCCGACAGCATCCCTGGACACAACATTCCCAACGCCACCGTGCCGCACATTTTCTATTCAGTTTTCCTCAGAATCTGAGTGTTGGAGTCTTTGATCGTGCTGAATGGTTAAACTGTTTTAAAACTGTGGGTTGGGCAGGATAAAATTATGTGTATTGGGAAAAAGTAAAAAAAAAAAAAAAAAAAAAAAGCTTAATTTAAGGTGAGAGTTTACAAATGAACCAGTCTGAGAGGAGATCTTAAGTTGAGAGAACTCAATTTCTTGTTGTAACACAAGCTAGTTTTATTGATTTATTAACCTTAAAGATGAAGACGTTCAGACTTCATTTTTTTCTACCTATTTAAACATTTTAGACTTCTTTTTATTACTCCACATATTTTTTTCAGTTGATATTTATGTTTGTATTATATCTATATATAATGACAACAAATGATGAGCGATTTCATTATAACTGTATAATGACAATTAAACTATTCTGGTTGTGAATACAATTTGTGTGAAAGCTGTAAAACTGATGGAACCTGCAAATGCTTTATGATTTGGAGCTAACTATGTCTCACCTTAATGTTTTGGTTGATGGATTTCTGGAAAAGGGCAGTGTGATGTGTTATTTAAAATCTTAGCTTTGTGATTATGTTATGTGTCACAATGTTATACGTCCATGTATATTACAGGAGATCTTGTGTAGAAACTGGAAGTGAAGAGGGATTTTCCAAGCAAAGTGCCAACAATAATCAACTTTTAGGTCAATAAATGAAGCGTGAGTAGTAGTAGTAGTAGAGTAGTTTTGTCATATATGAGTATTTTTCACTGAATATGTAAGTTGCCAATCGAGCCCATTTGTCTAACAAAGGGTTAAAGTACCCGCGGGACTTTGGGAAAAAAAATCTCCTGAAGGTTCGCTATTAAAATTTACATTTCAAACTGTCATCCTTCCAGTTTCCCCCGTTTTCTCGCGTTAAGAAGGAGATGTCGCCCTTCTTGTGAGAGTGTGGTTGAAAGAAATGTGAGCAGAGACATTTGTTTGGCAGTGTGGTGGTGGTGTGGAGCTCGGAGCGTGGGCGCGCTCAGCACCATGGAGAGCGCTCCCGAACAAGACAACGAGGCGGTGCTGCGGCCGTGGACAGCCGCTCTCTCTCTCTCTCTCTCTCTCTCTCCCTCTCTCTCTCTCTGTTCTCTTTCCCTCCAAAGTAAACTATATCAGCTCTTTCTCAACCGTTACGAGGAGGAGGGGCAGGAACTCCAACCATCTTTTTACGCACGCAGCTTTCTTTTCCATTATTGACTCCCAGCTGCGTAAATCGATTGCGCTGTTTGATAAACTACTGTGCGTCCCCCTGTGGACAAAAAAATATACAACTTATCAGTGGTTGTGAACGCTTTTTTTTCTTTCTTTCTTTAAAGATCTAATTAGCGAAAACAATAGGCGGGTGTGGAGTGTTTTCAGTATCTCTGTGTCATGTTGGAGAGAGATAAGACGGCAGGTGCAGCCAGGCAGCAGGAATCAAACCAGAAAACCCCTCCAGGGGCGCAAATAGCTGGTGTTCAGGCGGTGGTGGAGGTGGTTGTGTGTGTGTGTGTGTGTTTGTGTGTGTGGTGTTTCTGGTTCATAACCATTTGTGGAAATGCACCTGCACCCATAAAGGATATGGCCACTCCGTTATCCTCTTGGCGTACTTCCTGATGAGGTTGTCCTCTCGGAAGATGAAGAGGGAGCGGTTGACGGTGAAACAGTTCTGCTTGACGGGGTTGGGGTTGTAGATGGCCATGGTGCGAGCTCTCTGGGCCATCGACTGCTTGTACATCCTCTGGCCGCCCGGAGCGCCGCCGGCGCCGCCGCCCCGGGCGCCTCCTCTGCCGGCGCCCGGTGCGCCTCTCCCCCCGCCGGCCGCGCTGCCTCCATAGCGGCTGGGCAGATCCTCCGCGAAGCGAGCCATCCTGGAAACGCACAGATCCGAAAGGGAAAATCCAAAGTGGTGTCAGTGGGAACGGAGGGGAGACGCATCACAACAAGACGCGCTTCATCCAGAGCACTGAGAAAAACCCGGTGGCGTCTCTAAAAAACATCTCCTCCCGATCCTCCCCGCTGGTTCATCCTCATCGGGGTGAGGAGGAAGAAGGGGAAAAGAAAAAAAAACCTTTAAAGTTTGAGGAATAAAGCACTTCACGTGTGGATCACTTGACTGAAGCTGTTGCTTCCATAACAGCCGCTCCTTCAGTCGGAACAGCCTCCATCAGCGTCCAAACACCAGTTGAAAAGGATCAAAAACCCCGGGATCAACAACAACAACAATAAAAAAAACAAACACACAAACACACACACACACGGAGGCTAATCCAACAGGAGCGCTGTTCCAGTGTTTGATCGCCCCCTGCTCGGGGGTCTGCGGGCTTTTATAGCGGCTCCTCGGAGGAATCAGGAAGAGCGCATGTGACCGCGGCGGACCTATCGCCGGCTCGAGCGCACACACGCGCTCACAACACACCGGGGCTATAATGAAGTTGAGAAAAAGCCCCCCCGGGTCGGAGCAGGGGCTGGAATCACTCCTGGATTGGACATCAGTGAGGGGGTGAATAGTGATACAGGGAGCGCATTAACGACATGGGGCTTGTTGTTACTTCAAGAATCACCAATGAGAGAAATATCTGTCAACTTCACCACTGAATGGATAACAGTCCAGGGGCGGATCCACAGAATGTTCAATCATAGGGGCAACAAGGGGGGTAATAAGGCTCTCAGACGCTTCTCTATAAAAGTGAGAAAAACATACATATACCCAGTAGCGCAATCTTCCTATAATGGCTTCCTGGAGCTTTCATTGGATTATTCAAATTTGAGCCATTTGAGCTAAAATCCCATAAAGGAGTCAACATATCTTTAATTAATATGGCTAAATCAGAAATTGCAATCAAATAAACAACCAAACTAGTCAAAATAGCTGAAACAAACAAATCTGGTAAGAAAAGTTCATATTAGCTAATGTAATAAAGTCTCCACAGTGTGAAATTATTAAACTTCATTAATGCCAACATAAAAATCTGTTTTTAACCATGTATACAACTTTATGAGCTGTTTCATCATTTCAAAGAATAAAGGGGAATTTTATTTGGTGTAACCTTGCTGAAAAAAACCTGCCTTTTATTGCACTAACTGAACCAATAGAACGTTTTTTTCTGCACTAAGATTCAGTTCATTCTTTCTCTTGAGCATGAACAGATATCATTTTCAAAACCTGGCCTTGTAAACACAAAACTCTTCTGAAACATAAATGCCCAAATAATGTCTTTTTACCATGACCTGGAAATCGCATTACAAATCATTCACAGGCTCTATACCTACAAAACATTTCACTGATTCTGATTCTGACACATACACAAATAAGAGAAATATTCAATATTAACTTAGTTATGTAAACATTAAATGTAATTCTAATGATTGATTTTGTCATTGTTGGGAGTTCACATGGTTTCCTTTCAAAACATCCAGTTCTCTTATGTTCAATTCACTCATGCTGATATTTAAGACACGCCCACTTCAGTGTTATCCAACCAAAAGGACTTTTAGTACCTTTAATAGCAGTACCTTTAATAAGCAAAATGCACAAAACCACACAAAAAAGCATTTGCAGCTCTATTGACATATTATTGCCATGACACACGTATTACACTTTTTAAATGATTTGTTTTCACTCCTTAATGTATTAACACAGTAGATTATTGGCAAAATGTTATTACCACAAAGGCTCCAAAATCAAATTCCATTATTAACTTTATTCCATTATTAACCTTATTCCACTGAAAATAGCCTTTATTTTTATTATTGTTAATCATTTCTCTGAATATTTGCTGAATATTGCAATAAAGTTGTTCGGTTTGCAGGTGTGAGATTTAATTCTGAGCATCTTAATATGAACACACGTTTTTTTTGTTTTTTTTTAACTATATTGTTTGAAATCCGATCAGTTCAGGTTTAAGACAAAATAGGTAGCCGAAACCCTTTGGTCACAAATTACCGTCAGGTAATCTGTTTTTATGCAAACTTGGGAGTCTGTGTTTGCGTCTATCCTCAAACATCCTGACAATTATAAGTAAAGATGTTATATATGGACAAAATAAGTCGACAGACATTGTCTTTTTGTCTTTTCCCCTATTTTCTGTTTTTGTTGCATCGGCTATCTGATTGACCAAGTAAACTACCACTCCAATTATTTGGTTATTTATTAAAGAAGGAAACCATCAAGTCAAGTGAAGTGTGACGACATGGATCCTCAGACGTCTCTAAACCTGTTAGGATGAGGGTTTACAGCCACCTGGGGATGTTTTGTGTGTTACTTAGCGGGAAAGAAGAGTTCACACAATGAATCTGATTGCAGCAATGAAACTTTTCTATTTAAAGCGTTGATTCCCCACCCGGTGATTTGGTTGTTGTTTTCTTTTGGGTGTGTGTGCGTGTGTGTGTGTGTGTAAAAATAGCCTCTCAGCATCGTCCTCACCGAGCGTCTTCATCTGGCTGAGTGAATCACCTCCTGTTAAGAGTCCCAAAATGTGCTGCACACAAACAAGCAGCTGATAACGGGAGACTTTCTCTTTCTTCCGTCCTCCGACCAGCAGCTCGCTTAAGTAAACACAGGGAGCCCACACACACACACACACACACACACACACACACACACACACGCACACACACACGCACACACACACACACACACACGCCAAACCTACCATCTGACACTTTCTCTCTACTAACTCACATACCTTCACAGAATGTGTACAGTGTTTATGGAGACAACAGAGATTCCCATGTTGGTCACAACTGGCTAAAAACAACATATAAGATGTTGAAAATAAGGAAATATTAGTTTATTTTCAGTGGGATGGCAGCGACACCTCAACAAAACGTTTTGGATGGAGGGAACAGTCTGCTGGAGAAAGCAGTGATCAAGAAATGCTCAACCAGGTCAATTAATAACCGTGGAATAACAGAAAGAACATTTTAAAGAGGAAATCTCACAAGAATATTGTCCCTCTAATTAAACAAAGAAGTGGCTCTCCACTGGATTTATGTGGTCACAGATCTCATCTCCTGAGGTGGAAACAAAAGCTTCATCTCATCCAGTAGCAGCTGATTTGTATTTATATTTCAGGACTGTGTGTGTGTGTGTGTGTGTGTGTGTGTGTGTGTGTGTGTGTGTGTGTGTGTGTGTGTGTGTGTGTGTGTGTGTGTGTGTGTGTGTGTGTGTGTGTGTGTGTGTGTAAAAGTTTCTGAACTCACAGCTGAGGACATCTGCTGGTCAGCTTCATGCACTACACTGATGATCAACTTTCCTGACATGAAATCAGCCAAACAGTCATGATTCTGTCCATACAGGCTTTTTAAAACACACTGATGTCACAGTGCAAATGAGATATTCTTCACTTGACCGAACTGTTTAACCTCAATCTCTACTCAGACTAAATATTTTACAGCCATCAAGGCTACCTGTGAAGTTAATCTCATTAAAGCTGCCTGGACCATCTTTATTACTAAATTTAAAAAAAAAAAATGTATACGTTAAAAAGAAACTACTTTAACTCTTTGATCCTCACAAATCATAAATTATTAAACATTTTCTGGACATATAAAGCAAGTTATACAATGTGGACACTCTTTTAGTTTGTTTTTGAGAGCAGATCTTCATATATCTTCTTAAACTCAAAAAAGAAAAGTTCACATTTCACCAGCTGATTAGGTAGAACTTAGTAATACAGTGCGAGAACCTTTTAAATGTATATTATATTTGCTTTGACGCTAAAAGGCACAATCACGATATGTGAAAAAAGACAATGGCAGGAGGACAGAGAACAAAACACATATTACAAGACAGATATCACAAAAGACTGAGTGGAACTGCAGTGATTTTAACATTTAATAAAGTCTGTGCTCTGCATATTCAACCAATTATTAGAAGCCCTGTTGCACTATAAAGTTAATAATGGATGTTTCACTTCATCATTTTAACATTGCAAAACACTGAACACATCTGTTAAGGAAACTCTGTTTGGTGAACAAAGAAAGAAAAGAACAGAAACACCTGGCTAAAACTGTTTCCAATATATTCATATAATCCTATATCCATTTTATGGATTATCTATTATACGGATTATGTCATTATACATCCATATATCCTTTACACCTGAGTGAGTGACTGACGATGCAAAATGCCAAATCAAGGGAAAAAAGCCACATAAGTGAAATCCATTCATTGTTTTTGCCACATACGTACATAATTCTATACTCCTCCGGGTGTTTTACTATATATTTCATGCCATTATATATATATTCAGGCCCTGTTTATGTGTATGAAGAAAAACTTTCATCACTTTCGGGAGATCCGTTTACACGACACCAGTACTGGGATCCACTGCCTACATGAAGTTTATATACTGGCTTCCAAAGTGGAACTTTTTTTTTCACGGGAACGTTTCTCTCCTGCAGAGATTCTCTCCTGCAGAGCTGCCGGAGGCTCTGGAGCCAATCAGTATCACTAGTTTAATAGTTGAGATTCACCCGACAGCATCCGATTCGTCAGAATGTCGAGTTCTCTCAATTCCGCTCAAGTTCATGCACATCGTTCGCTGCACACACGTCTGTGGTTTCATGACAGAAACAAGTCAGCCAAACAGATTCGATGTTTTCTCATGAGACGTTGTCGTGTAAACGGGACCCAAGAGTTCTGTTCTGCGTAACAAAGTCTACCTTTCAATATGTTCTGAGAGTGCAGGGGATTAGATAATAAATACATTTGTACTTTCAGCGTGGAGCTAAAAGACACTGCTGTTTGCTGTCGGCTGCAGCTGCAGGTGTGTCCAGTAGCTTCCTGGTTCAGTGTTTACCTGCTGGTCAGCGAGCTGCTGTGGAGGGTCTGGTGCCTCCTGACCGCCTGCCGGACCCCGTCCCTCCTCCCCTCCCGGCCCGGCCCGTCCAGCCGGAGCACCGCCTCGTACTTCTGCTGGGGGCCGACGGCTCTCCACTGCACTCCCGTATCCTCCTCCTCCTCATCTTGCTCCTCTTCCTCCTGTTCCACCGTTGGCCTCGGCCGCCTCCTCCCTTGGGCCGTCCTGTCGGGTGACGGAGCCCAGGTGTCTTCATACTCCGTCCCCAGGGTGAGCATCCTCCAGGAGCCGAAGGTGGCGGAGCGCACCGCTGGAGGACGGAGGCAGCAGATCACCACACCTTAAAGCCTTTTAAACGTTTGAATCAACATCCTGAGGGGGTTGGACCGGTAAAAAAAAAATTCTGTTGTGTTTTATGCTTTTCGAAGTATTAGCTTTGAATACCGTATATGACATATATTACGTAGACTCAGGTTATACTGCCATTGTTTATTTTATATCCAGCAACACTGAACTGGATAAAACAGGATAGAAGATGGATGAACGATAGAAAAAAAAACCCTCATACCCGTTTACAGTGTTTGTTAGAACATTACAACTCATCGAGTCTCAGTGGGCCTGAAAGCTACGATCAAATGACCAATTTAAATATAAGTCAAGCTGTAAAACCACGTCTGCATTAAAAATGAGGCTGACAGAGATTTTTCTTCCTCAATTTAGTTATTTTTTTTATGAAATGTTAAGAGTCCTTTTTAAAATGACTGTTACATAAGATTAAATGTTTATTTCAGTGGAATTCTTCTGAAAACCTCAAGGAGCTGCTGCAGGTTGCAGACTTTGGGTCTCGGGGAACAAGTTTGCCAGGAAACAGAGACTTTTTGGCTTCTTTTCCTGTCAATATGACCCCACGTCAGACCGTT
This sequence comes from Blennius ocellaris, assembly GCF_963422515.1. Taxonomy (NCBI): domain Eukaryota; kingdom Metazoa; phylum Chordata; class Actinopteri; order Blenniiformes; family Blenniidae; genus Blennius; species Blennius ocellaris. The sequence goes on along the minus strand of NC_137664.1, from coordinate 20,079,317 downwards.
AGAGACAGAGTACCTGACCACACTACCAGGCACAGGCGTCATGGTCTTGATGGGCCAGGGAGCATTTACACTGGTGGAGGGACCAGCGGGCCTCAGTCCTGTTCTCTGATGAAAGTTCATTCACCTTGAGCAGAAATGATGGCAGCCAACGATGTTGGAGACGTTAAGGAGAGCTAAGCATCAGCCGCCGTTGTCACCAGACGAGCCTCCGGTGGTGGTGGTGGTGTTACAGTGTGGGCAGGTGTGTGCTGAGTCAATACAGAACTGTCCTACACTTTGTGAATGGTACAGTGACACCCCCATACTACGTGAAGAACATGGTTAATCCAGTCATTGTGTCCCTGCATGAACAACACAGGCCTCATCTCACCTCCATGGACGACAACGCTCCAGCTCATGGAGGTGGCATCGTTAGGAAACGGCTGCTGGAGACTGAAGGACCTCAATTGGAGAAACCTGCACTTCCTCCAGATCGGATCCATAGAAAACCTCTGGGATCAGCTGGGCGGCCGTGAAGAGGCTCCTAACTCTGTACCCAGAACCTCGATGACCCGAGGTTTCAATACATAGTTTGAGGTGAAGAAATTTCCGCGACATGCTTCTTCCTAAATATCCTACTTTCATGATATGTCACTGCAGCGTGAACGTTTTACGTTTCCCATAAATTTCACCTGAAAGCCAAACATCCTGAACTTACTGTACCCTCTGAAATGTGAGTGCCGTGGGGACTTCTTCTCCCTTCTAAAAGCCAGAAGCCGTTCCCGGAGGCAACAAGGTGGAGTGGTGTGGATCAGGAGTGAACGTACCGTAGACCACGGTGGATCGCTTCTCGGCCCACCTGGAGTTGTAGGGTCGCGTCCTCTTCATGGCTGCAGTGGGTCTGACCAGCGTCTGCCCCTCTCACAGTCCATGTAGCGGTGTGGGGCACGGCGAGGGGGCAGGGGCACCAAACACTCAACAAGTTTCTCCCGCCGAGGAATGCGGAAAGCCTGCTGCTTCCTGTCCGGCCTGTTAAGAAGCTTCTTATCGGAGTGGCCATCTTGGATCTCTGAATCAATTATCGACTGCCTTCGCCGTCCGCCCTGCTAATCAGGAAGGGAGCAATCATCAAGACAGATTATGAGCCTCTGAGAGGCCGGCACATTGCACCGTCACTCCACTTCCTGCAGGGTTTTACTCCTCCGTCGCTATTGCTGCAGGGGACGTTCTAAACCGAACCCGCGGGGCGTTTCTACATGAGTGCTCCCCATTACTGTCCTGTTTTACTACCGAGCTGCTTCACCGAGTTTGATTGTTGACAAGGAAGCTTAATAAAGTGCAATATTATCAGACTCAAGTTATTTTTGCATGCAAAAATCCAGAAAGGTTGGCTGAAACCTGAGGGGGGGAGGGGGGGTTGTGCAAACCCACAGGATCACAACATTTTTAAAGGGTCACCTCGGGCAGTCGGTGCAGCCTTCACTGTGAACTATGGTTTTCAGAACGACGCCGTAAAGATCCACCGTATACGAGAAGTCTTTATAAGGTGGAAAGATTCTTTCACGGTACGATTCCTTCCTGCCGGCGACAAAGCACGATTACTGGCATGTGCAACCCCCCTCCCCATTTGTCTCTCTCTTCTGTAGTCCATGCTCTCTCCATTCCATTCACTACTTTCCTCTTCTTCGATCCCTCAACCCAAACCGGGACGGCAGACAGTCTCACCTCTCACCCAATAGAAGAAGCCGGCAGACAGAGGAGGTTCTCCTCCGCAGGATGAATGCATTAGTATTAAATTTATTGAAAAAAGATACAACCAATCAGATGGATTGTTTCACGGTCCAGAAATATGTAACAGAAGGTAATGGAAGTGCAATTCAATAATCACTTTTTTTTTTTTTTTTAAAGGTTTTTTTTTCTTTTCTTCTCTTTTATACCTTTCAAGACTTTGCACAACAGTCACTGCTTTACTTAACAACATTTAAAATGACGGGTTGGCTTCTGTCGGCAAAATCTAAATTAAAAGCTAGCTACAGTAACTACGATTAGAAAAAAAAAAAGACAAAATTATACAAAAGGGAAAAAGAAAAACGTAAAAACATTCTCTTATTTTACAATGTATGTTCAGGTGGGTCATAAAAATGAAAAGTAAAAACTTTTGAGTCAGCACCGGGTTTTTTTTTTTTTTTTTGTTAGTTTTTTTTTTTTTTTTCCTTCTTGTGTTTAGTTGAAATTATTCCCCCACAATGCGTTTCAAACCGCTTCCTCATGCTTCACAAACAAAAGGCGAAAGTGTTTTTTTTTTTTTTAATCCACTTTTTCAGGAATGGTTTCACTTCTTAATCCACATGGGAGCAGAAAACCCTGGTCGGCGTCGTTCTCGCGTCACGTTTTGGATCATTTATCGAGCGATGATGACGTCAAGTGTGGGAAGCATCCTTTCAAGAAACGATGAAATGACACACACGAAAACAAAAGTGGCAACATAATTCAGTATGAGTCAGCTAAATTGTGCTGGAATGGTTCGTAGAGGAAAAACTGACCACTGGAATCTGGATCCACTGACCGCCGGACGCTTCAGGGAAAGAAAAAGAGTAAAAAATAAAAATAAAAATAAAACCCAGAAAAGACAGAAGACAAAAAGGCAGAGTTCTTCCTCCGGTAAAGTTTTCGGGGCGTGTTTGTGTCCCGGTGCTGCCCCCTGCTGTCCGTCCGGATCCAGCTGATTGTGCATCTGGTTGCGTGGCGGTTACTTTGTACAGGTTGCAGATGGTGAAGCAGTGTGGTCCGCGGGGGGGGGGGGGGGGGGCGCTCCAGTCTCCGCTCGTAGTGTTTGTTGGGTTTTAGGAGGAGCTGTGGGAAGAGCTGGTGTCGGGCGACGCGCTGGGCTGCTGCTGCTCCCCCGGCGTGCTGTCGGCCTGCAGCGACGCCAGGGCCGCAGACGAGTACTTACACCGGGAGGAGCCGCACTCGCAACTGAACAGTTTGCTTTTGACTTCCCAGAAGTGGTCGCCGTAGTTAAACCTGTGGGCAGGAAGAAGAAAACACTTTCGGTCAGGTGTTGCTTCAATGTAGTTTAAAGTTGCTTTTTCTTCGAGATGACCGTTTCTCAAAAGAGTCTCCTCAAATGATCCGTTTGACCGGATTTCAAAAGTGATAACTTTAGTATTCGGTCATGTATTTGGAAGAAAATGCTCTTTACAAGTCAGAGCAATTCTTATCCTATCGCGTGTGTTCGCTCCCTGCCGGCCATTTCAAATTAAATACTATTAAATTGAAATGTATAAAATCTATAACCAAAGGAAACATGTGGGAGTATTAGACAATATTGAAGTAGTTAAATAATGACATTAATTTAACATCTTCCAGTCAAAAGTAAAACAAAATTTTAAAAAAAAGAGCTGCATTATATGACGGTCTCATTTCGTCTGCAGAATTTTACTCGCATGTAAAAAGCAGTTGTAACAAAACTACTCCAGCCAGCACAATATTAAACAAGAATAATAATAATAAGTAGTAAATGTCATTTTTAGGTAAAACTTTCACTACAAAGGTGAAAGTAGGAGATTTATGGATCACGTTTTATCTTTGTCAGAACAGAGTTGGTCAATTTGATCCGACAGGGAGACAAAAGGAGGCTTGTAAAATGAACTGAATTTAAACCAGATTCTAGTTTCTATGCAATGAATTCTACACTCATCTACCATAACAGTATGACCATCTGGCTTAGATTTATCATGCCAAAATAATCCATCCATTATCTGCCACTCATCCAGGGCCGGGTCGCGGCGGCAGCAGTCTTAAATATAAGCCATGCCAAAATAAACCTTTCAAACGTGTCAAATTCGTCTTTTACTAATTTATGTATTCGTTTAATAATGAGCTTGTTTATGTCTGAAAAGTGCTGCTCAGGCTCGTCTGTTTGCCAAATTGAGCACAAAATGTGTTTCTCCATGATCCCGTGATAGAATAAAGATGATAAGTCAGTGTAACCGACTTCATTTGGCGGATCACTAACTCGTTGCAACAGTATTTTACTTTCCATCTGTTTTATATTGTTTAAAATGAGATGAATGAACCAGAGATAAAACCTGGAATCCTCAACAGGTATCAGACAGACTGTATCTCACATGACTTCACAACAAAAAAACTAAATAAGTGAAGTCAAATAAGTGAGAAATAAAACGTACCCGAGCTCCTCTCCGGCCTTGATGTTTTCACTGGCGAAGAAGGCGATGTGTGGGAACCGAAGGTCCTGGTGCGTCGTGAACACTCGACAGGCGAACAGGTTGGGCTCGCACATGTGGTTGAGGAAGCGGCTGATGTTGCCGTAGAAACGGGCGTCGATGCAGTACAGATCCTGCGGCTGTGGGGGGGTGGAGAGGTGAGGCGGCAGCTCGGCATGAGGGGAAGAGAAAGATCTCGGATTCTGCTTCACCTTGTCGTCCAGGCTGAAGAGGTACGCGTCGTTCTGCCTCAGCTCGGCCTCGGCTTCAGAGATGATCTCTCCCACGTACCTGTTGGGAAGCAGACGAGGGAAAAAAAAAACAGACGCCGTTCACCTCACGGGATGTAAAAGCCGACTCCAAAGATTTCCTTTTTCTGCAGCCTGAACTTGGGACAAGTTTCCATGAGTTCACATCAAAAACAAAATAATTCCTGAATGTTTAGTGCAAGAGAGTCACACATTTGTGTCGCATTCCACGTGAAAAGTTTCGCATTCACACGGCAACGTTTCAGTTTTCACAGAAAGGGCATAAACGCTGAAAATGTCGTTTTCATGATGGGCCACTAGTGAGCGCTGTTGGTTATTTTTGTAATGAAACCACACACACACGCACGCAAAGAAGAATACACTAGAAACATTAACAATGGAGAGTCACGGGAGAATGTGGACTGGGAGCCATGACACTGTTCTTATTGTCCATCTACTGAGCGTGTGCAGAAGAAGCGTTTCCTACAGCTGTGGTGTGCATGTGCAGTAGCACTGCTTTGGTTATCGTACTACGACGCCACAATCTGCGTGAATTTCCATAGACTCTTATCAAGCGTCACCGCTGTGAGAGATTGATGCGCCAGAAAACCAGTATTTATATTTCATGTGTCTTTTCCTGGCGTGAAGCCGAAAAGTCTGACGGGACTGAATAACCCTGCAGGACTTACTCGCAAACGAAGGTCCCCTGCGGGATGTCCTGCAGCGAGCGGACGCCCCAGCCCTTCTTACTGGTCCTGAACAGCTGGAGTCTGGTCCTAAGGGGAGCCACATCGGCGTTATCATCACACGGGTACCAGAGAAATCCACTCGCGCGGGTCAGGGTTTGCCCTTTGGAAACGCGCCGACGTACCTGAGTCCATTCTGCACCACGCGGTTCTTGCAGGTCCTCCAGCAGGAGCAGGCGTGGTTACACTCGAAGATGAGCGGCGGCTCCTCGCGGCAGAACTCCGGCAGGAGGCAGCCGGCCTGCGGGACACAGTCAGTACCAACGTTACCCAGTGGCCGTTACAAAACGAGGGGCGGAGCCCGCACCACCCCCGCTCTCTCAACCTCTAATGTGGTGGAAGGAAATGTGCGGCATTTTCTATTCCTTACATGAAGCTAAGATGGTTTAAAACAGGAAATCCCTTAGAATAAACTACTGGAGCTGCTTTTGATATTGGTTCTTCAATAGATTTTATTTTTTAGACATTTTAATAAACGTTTTTCTCCATATCTGTATTTTCACGGCAGAAATCAAGTGTTGAAATTGAATAAGCCAAAAAAAAGGATTATACAATCTGGACCCGACTGGATATAATATTTGATGTAGGTCTTTGTTTCACACACAAACAGCGACACAGCGGCTGGTCAGTCTGAAACTCCGGATACATTCACTTATTTGAGGTGTGTGCGCGTCTCGCCATGACCCTCAAGCAGATTTTCTGTTCAGATCGTGTGAAAAATGCTCTTCCTCCGTGCTCACAGTCGCAGTGTACGTTATGTTACTTCAGTGAAACTTTGTCCAAAACACCACCACTACTAATACTTGTACTTGCATGAATATAATAATCGAGCAGAGAAGTGTGGGTCTTACCTTGTCGTACCAGCAGCGCAGGCTGAGCTGACCACACATGCAGATGCTTGCAGAACAGTCCTCCTTACAAACGCAGTACTGAACACAGAACAGACGAAGGTCACGGTGAAGAAATCCAGTGTTTTCCCACCAAAGATCCGCTCATGAGGCTCAACACACCTGCAAGTGGGTGATATTCCTGTCGATGTTCATGGGCGAGGTGACGCAGTTTTCTGAGATGTACTTGTAGTCGTCGGGATGAGATTTACTGTCCACCGAGTTGACGCAGGGGATGGGAACTCGCTCCTGGCCTAAAGCAATGTCGCTGCAAAAAACAAAACAGGAGCGGCGTCAGAGGAGAGAAGACTCGGGCTTCAACTGGAAGAAATATGTGTTCGCTCTTTTGATCCATTCATCAATCTCATAGCACCTTATAGACGAAGGAAATGTAATTCAAACAAAGCAATGCGCTGTTACAGTGTGTTACAGTGACGGTCAACTCTCAAACCACCAAGTCCCAGGAGAACATGGACTGGGAGTCATTGACACTGTGGAGGAAACCTTGTTCTTATTGTCCACCTACTGAGCACGTGCAGAAGAACCATTTACTGTGGCTGCGAGGCGCAGTTGCAGGGTGTTTGCGTCTACATGGAAACACAGCTTGATTGTTTTCAGAGAGTTTCAATTTGCCCGTTTCCACAGAGACGGCGCTAAAGCGTTTTAACAAAGTTGCATTTTCAGAGGCTCTGAGCACCGTCGTGTTAACGACCCACCAAAACATAACGGGAGTTCTGCGTTGCCACGCAACGAGTATCTTTAAGATCAATTTGGAATAGATATTGATGCTTTGGTATAAAAATACAACAGTGATAATCCTGATTCTGTATCATGTATGTGTGCATTACTAAACATGACTGTGGCGGTCCCTCCCTGGCTGCTGCCACATGTGCGCCCTGCGGAGCCTCCAGCACTTTTCAACTTTTTCCCGATGTGAAAAGCATCTTTCTGTCTCCACCTGTGCAGGACCTTCTCTTCCATCAGGCCCAGGCGGCTGTTCTTGGCGTCCCTCTCCTTCCTGTTGGCCTGCAGCACGGCCCAGGCCTTGGAGCTGTGGCTGCAGCAGTCCGGGGGGGTTTCTCCCTCTCGGTTCTTCAGAAACACGTTGGCTCCGCGGGACAGAAACAGCCTGCGGTGACGAGAGAGACGACAAGTCCAGCTCCCAACTGCAGGACGCTTGGCGTTTTGGGGGGGCGCTTTCCGGGAGGCGGCGACTCACGTGACACAGTCCAGGCGGTTCTCTCGGGCGGCGATGTGCAGCGGGGAGTCTCCGTGGATGTTGACGGCCTGCAGGTTGCAGCGAGCGTTCAGCAGCAGCTCGGAGATCTCCACGCTGCCGGAGAACGCAGCCCAGTGGAGGCAGATGTTTTCTTCCTGCAAGAGGAGACACCGCACGCGTCAACGTCCGAGCTGTGTGAGGTGAACCAGACGCAAGAGCGAGGAGGGCCGACCTTGTCCCTGATGCTGATGTCGGCGCCTTTGGACAGGAGCAGCTTCACCTGGTCCACGTGTTTGTACTCTGTGGCCCAGATCATCGCCGTCCAGCCGCCGTCGTCCTGCAGACACACAACGATGGGCGTGAGACTGGCTGACGTGACGAAATGAAAACCGACCGGATTTCGCCTTCAATGGGCCAAAAACACTGAAACTGATGTTTTTCCACATCACACCATTCCTTTATGATCAGTTACTACAACCAACTTCACATTCAGTGTGAAGCAGCAGTAAACCTGAGCTCTGAGACACTTTAACTCCCGTTTCTAACAACTCGGCTACAAATCTACAACTTTATGAATATAGGTGCTAAACCCCTGTGTGCAGGAACAATTAGAACATCTGAGGCCAAGTGGAAATATAATGATGCCAGAACAGTAAGAAGAGATGATCCATGAATCCCCGCCAGAGTATTTAACATTAGCAGGTGGATTTCTTCTGGATCACTCCAGAAGAAGCCGCAGCCGTTATAACTTAGTCCTTCATTAATGTGGATCTTCACTAAATCTTATTGGAAAAATGAGCTTCAAGTAGAAATTACAGCTGAAGATTGGTCCAATGTGTGAGAAACGACACACCACTCGACCACCAGCTCACACGTCAAACAATCGGTGGACATTTCAATGTGTGGCAAGTCTTAATGAAAAAGATAAAACACACAGTCGGGCTCCAAGAAGCCCGACTGGGGGGGGGGGTAAAAAAATGGAGGAATGAACAGACACAGCAGATTCTGAATGCAGCTCCTATGATCCGATATCCAAATGGGTGAAAATCAAAGAGAAGCAATAAACTTTGAATACTAGGTTTTTGGACCAACGAGGCCCATGTGAAAGTGTCGAAAAGCTGAACCGCACCACACTGTGCACAATAAGAAAAGAAAACAGTCCAAACAACACTTGTAATAAACGGAATAAAGGCATGACCGCATTTGATGCACAGCCAGAAGAACCTCTTCAACCTCCCTGCCTGATTCTTCACAACCTATTTTGGATTTATGCACAAAGAATGGAAACAACCCCTTTAAAGATCAGGGTGAAACTGTACCAACCTGACAGTTGATGTTGATCAGTCCTGTGGACAGAAGGTACTCAACGATCTTGTAATGACCAGACTTGGCCGCTAGGTGGAGACACGTGAACCCTTCAACGTCCTGAGAACAGCACAGACTCTTGATTAGAGGTGGCTTCGGGAGTCCGGAGATGGTCCTGCTGACCGGGGGGGCGTACCTTGTGCGTGGCGCTGGCTCCGGCTCGGAGCAGGTACAGAACCACATCCATGTGGTTGTTCTCGCACGCCTCCATCAGCGGCGTCCGCTGATCTTCATCACAGATGTCCAGGTTTGCGCCGGCCTGGAGAAACACACGACAGACAGTTGGGATGTGTGAAAGAAGTGACATGTGATCGCAGCCCTGCAGCAGGCGGTGTGTATCCTGGACAGACGGCTTCACTATGAACTCGGGTGACATTTCTGGACACACTGCTGGACTCTTGTTCACGGCAGACTCTGGAGACGCTCGTGTTGCAGCCTGCTCATGCTCAAAATCAAATAATCACACCATTTAACCAAAAGATATTTCACCAAACAGTAAATATATAACAGCAGAACAACACAATCTGGTTGCATGTGCAAAAAGTAGTGAGAAGTAGTAAAACTTATTAAATCCCAGTCTTTGACATAAATATGTTGTTGAACTTCCACTTATTTAATCACTTATCAATTCAAACATGTTACAACTACTATATTAAAACTAATTATATGTTTAAAAGGTATAAATTACACACACACACACACACGCACACGCACACGCACACGCACGCACACGCACGTAAGGATATTACTCAAAATATGGCCAAGAAGTATGGATACATTTTTAAATCTACTTGGAGAAAATTAATATTCAAACCAATAGCGGTGCCAAAATGTTTCTTTAAAAACCCAAATATTGACTGTATTAACAGAAACATTCCTCTGAATCACGACGCCACCATTTAAGTTGTATAACCACTGTGTAACCTGTGAATGGGTATTTGCCTCAGAAGCTCTTCTCATGTCACCTCCAAAGTTTACTAAGGGATTAATGTCTGGAGATGAGGCTGACCGCTCCACAACCATGCTGCTGCTCGCTCACTGGCGTGTTTGCGGTTGCTGTGTTTTGGAAGCCATTTCACCTTCAGCATATTGCAACTTTGGACTTTGAGAGGCATCTTGCTAATAGATTAGCTTCCTCTAATTGTCTCGGTACTCGGAGGTAACTCCCGACCCTCTGATTACGGTGGATCACTGCCATTCCTGAATCGTCGTCTTCCATGTCTCTCCAAGCAAAATATAATTTTCTGGACTTTTCCATCGTAAAACCATGAGGCTCCAGCCTCTTACCTGGACAAGCATGTGGCAGATGTCCTTGTGTCCGCTCTCAGCCGCTGCATGCAGCGGCGTGCGCTTGTTCTGAGACTCCATCTTGAAGTTGGGGTCGATGCCATCCACTAGAAGGTAGATGTGACGGATGGTTAAAAACCTCATCAAGGTGCAAAGACACCGTGATGGAATAACAAGGAACTGACGGAGGAGTGAACGCACCCAACATGAGCACCACCTTCTTCAGCTCGCCCTGCTTGGCCGAGAGGTAAAGCTGCTTGGGGTGGAAACGCAGCTTCTTGGGTCTGATTGTAAATAAAAGAGTTAAAAGAGTTAGAGGATTGTGGTGAGCGAGGCAAACCGATGATTCTCAGCAGGTCTGACTCACTTCTCAATGTCCAGAGCCACCAGGATGCTGTCCAGAGTCTCTCGAGATTGTCCCGGAGGGGGTGTGGGCGTGACCGAGACTCCCACCGTGGCCTGGAGGGACGTCGTCCTGGTGGCGCCCGGGAACGCCGCCGTGTCGTGCGTTTGAGTTGAGCGGATGGAGAGCGAGCTGTCGGCCCTCCCGCTGACCTCGGCGCCCGGAGTCGGACAAGAGGAGCTGGCGAATCAATTTGAAAATTTAACGTAGTGATTGAAAGATGTTGAGAAGCGACACGCTGTGCTTCCCCGCCCCCCGGCCAGCGCTTTACCTGCCGGTGGTGGTGTCCGCCCGGCCCTCGGGGGCGCCCGGCGTGGCCGGGCCCTGCGCCGGCGTGGGGGGCACGGTGGAGGTGGTGTCGGCCTTGGCGATGGTGACCTCTTTGGCTTTGCTGGCCTCCTCCCCACAGTGCGGACAGAAACTTTGACCTTTCAGCACCGAGGCGCAGTCCTGATGGAACCGGTGGGAGATGCTGACGTCAGGCTGGCACTCCATGAAGGTCCCCTGTGCAAACAACAAAAACGCATAAACAACACGCTCCTCCGAGGACCGAACTCGACTGTGATCAACTCAATGATTCAAGCCTTCTCCTCCTTTTGCAACAGATTCCATGCGAGTGTTGACCAAGCTTTATCATCTCGTCGTGCGTCTGTTCAGATACTGAATAAAGATCATATGACGTCTGTAATCACTCCGCTTTAAGCCTCAACGTCTTTGAATCAGGTCTCAACACAAACTTATACTTTTACCATCTTTATTTACTATCGCGAGATCCTTTTTGTGTGTGTAGTTGGAAAACAGACCACCTTTGTTGTTTTCAAATGTGATCTATAAATAGAATTGAGGGAAAAAAAGATGCATTGCCAAAAGCAAACGATCACAAACAGATCACACTTTGTGTTGGTTAACATTTCTGATAAAATGTTGGGTTTGTCATTAAAGACTTCACATGAGAACTTTGAGGGACAAGAGACATCAGTTTGATTCTGACTGAGTAAGTAGCTCCGTTTCAGGTCAGCAGCTTGCAAGGACACCGCTGACAATAGACGACAGTTTCTCTGAGTATTCTGTGTGATCGAAAAGGTGAAGCCAACAGAATGAAGAGATCTGAGGCATTTCCTCATATTTTCTAAAGCAGCTGTGAGTAAAAGTGACCTTGACCACCTTTAAACAAACTCAAAGAGAGACTTGGACCTGAGTAGCAAAAGAAAGTTACAGAAAGAGACACATTTAGTCTGTGGCTCATTGATCATGCGTATAAAATAAATGCTATTTGGAAGACCAAACAACATATTGTCTTCACACGTACAAACCATAAAAATGGTATTTATTAGAAATACACAGAAAAAAGATCCTCTTGTCAGTTAGATTCATTGAGAATGTGTGAGTGTAAATCAGCCAGACGTCTTCTCAGACCCCCATCAATATGCACATTTGCTACCTTGCGTTATTATTATTAAAGATTAATGTTTGCTATTTTGCAAAAAAAAAAAAAAAAAACTGTCACTCAGCATTTTATTTTAAAGCGAGTACAAACCAAACAGAGCTTCTTTTTTTTTTTTAAGCATTGTTGGGTTGCATTATTTTTTCCCCACCACTGCCTAAGACTGTTGCACAGAACAATTCTTCAATCATCTTCACTATAAAGAGTTGAAAGCTAAAACAGACACTTGACCGTGTGGAAGGAGTGCGGATTGTTTCCGTTAACACGTGTTGGTCAGGCCTGTTCGCAAAGTGCCGCCGAAGAAATGAACGTTACTAATTTGGCCAAAGTCATGCAAATTCATGTTTGGTTCATAAATGCAATGAATCATGGGACACGTGCGGCTGAGAAGGATTCTCCAAATGGATCAGCTATTATTTTTGAAACAGAAGGCACGTTCAAGGATAGATTCTAATAATCGACTCCAAACCTGCTGTAAGCTGCGCCGCGTGTGACGGTGGACGGACTGAACTCACGGCTCTGCAGAAGAAGCCGCAGCCGGGGCAGCACTGGTGCTTCACCATGCCGCTGCGGTGGTCCTCGCACAGCACCAGCAGCTGGACGGAGTTGGAGGGACGCATCATCTCGTGTTTGAGCACGGCGCTCTGGCAGCGCGTCAGCTGCCCGTCCACGCTCTCCGTGGCCATGCACTTCCTGTCCGCCAGGATGAGGATCTCGCGGCTCTTGGGCGTCTCCATGCGGCAGCTGCACAGCGGGAGCTCCTGGGCCTCCTCGACCACCGACTCTGTGTGGGAAAAGGGCCAGGAGCAGAGTTTAGGGTTGCTTCTGATTTGAAAGGGGTCGTGTTATACGGCTTTAAACACTTTCACAGGGTCTCGTTGGTCCAAAAACATTGTATTCAAAGTTTATTCTCCCAAATCCAGCTTTTATTTCATTTTTATCTATTTGAATATTGGATCATAGGAGCTGCATTCAGAATCTGCTGTGTCTGTGTGAGCTGGACTGGCTCCACCCACACATGTCCATCTTGGGAAAAGGAGGAAGTACTTCCTTTTGTGGTGCCATGTGCCAAAGCAGAGCTGCTTAATTGTGAGAGGGTCAAAGGGGAGGGCCTAGCTTGATTGGGATTGGCTGAACCCCTAATGACATTATACAGTATAGGGTTCAATTTCTGATTTGTCCATTGGAGCAACACACTTTAAAAAAAAAGAAAACAAGCCAGGGAGACATACGATTTTTTAACTTCTGAGGCGTCATTCCACACATGGGGATGATTATTACTGTTGGAAAACCATTAGAAAGTGAATTTTGCATAATATGACCATTTTAATGTCTTCACCTGAGTAACGTGTGGACGATCACACAATTTCTGCATGTTTATAATAATACTTTATCTCGACATCCTATAACCCATCAATGTAAACCATAAACCTGAGATGTAAACAAAACTCTGTAGAACACATGGTTGAGTCTGACTTTTCCAGATCCGTTCATTAATAATCGTTACCATCAGGGTTATGATTCAGGCTGTTTTTTTCTCAGGAAAGTGCTCCGAAACTCATTGGATGTATATGCAATTAATTGACATTTTTTGCACGTCCACACTGGTCTGCCAGTGGAGGATACAGCCAAGTTAAAAACATGTCACTTCCTTGAATTACTACAAGGCTACCAGCCAGAAAATGCAAATAATTGATCAGAGGAAATAAAGCACAGTTGAAAATAATAAAAAAACGATGAGGTTGAGGAGATGTGTGCGTTCCAAGTCTGCTCCTGTTTCCCAAAACACCTGGAACATTGAGGTGTGATGATGACTAAAACACCGGCTTCGTTTTGTTTTGTTGCTGAGAGTTTCTGAAGTGTCGTTTTACACGAGCAGATCATTTGTTGTACTCCATTCTCCTACCACAGTCCAAAAACACACGTGTGGATATTTGTTGACCCGTTATTGTGAATACGGGTGTGTGTGAGTGTTAAAACTTGAATATATGAAACGTCCTTTACGTGGCGATGGAAAGACCCACTGGGAATCGAAGGGTTTGTCAATAAGCATTTCTATGGCTTTAAAACTGACATTGAGTCATTAAGTGGGACAACCTTTCGCACTGAAATGTAGAGAAACTCTTTCACATTAAAAGTCGTGAACAAAGTGACGCTGACCTTTATTGTGCGGAGGCTTGCCGAGGTTGGCGGGCTCCGCCGGTGTTACCGGTGTGTACGGCTTGTCGTCGCGGGACGGAGCCGCGGCCTCGGCCTGAACAGCTGCTGCTTCAGGTTCTGAACAGAGACACACAAAAATAAATGCTTCACCTCGGAAAACAAAATGGAAAATGCAAGTTGCAGAAACCGACACGTTTCACTTCGGTGTGACATGTGAGGATAACTTGTAAACACTTACGAATATGAGGTTTAAGCTGTGTAGTAGGTGAGTGACTCAAATTAAGTGAAATTAAATAAAAATAACAAAACAAAACAAAAAAAAAATCACACAATGTACTTAAGCCAAGGGACACGGTTTCCTTCAACTTGAAACACAATCGGAATGGATAAAAAAGACTGCAGAAAACATTTTCTCAAAACCCATTTAACTGGATCCCGAACTCTTCCCATTGGGTTTATATTCAGAAAATAAAAATACAGACCTCAGCATTATCAATGCCAAAAACAAATAAATAAATCATTGCATTGTTCTGTAAATCAAATTATCTACTAAGCAACAGATGAGACAAAAGTTTTCTGGCTTTTCTGCCTCCGAATAAAAAAAAAATCTTACTGTTCATATTCAACAGTTTTTTAAGTTGAGAGAAGGCAAATATAATGTAAAGGTCATTTATTTCTGAGTAAAATGAAACCTAATCTATGATATTGATGTTTTTTCTCTTCGGGAAGTTAAACTCTCAGCGATGAAATTAAATACAAGAGTGTAGACTACAGAATAATTCAAGGTGATAGTTCAGACTCATGAGCCAAACAGCATCATAATGTATGGTGTTCATACATTATGTTCTTTAGAGCTTTCTTCCCCCCCCCCCCCCTTCTGTTGGTCTTGGTTTTTTGTTTGTTAGTTGTACACATTGTGTTTATTCATAGAGTTTAGAAGATCTGCATAAATGATCCACTGGCTTCAGCCCCTTGCTTTTCTTGGTCAGTTAAAGTGAACTGTATCTGTTGGTGTTCAGATGTGTCCAGGGACAGAACGGCGCGGTACGGAGCAGCGCGGCGAAGCGTAACCAGAGCCAAATCTAGTGCGTTTCCCCCGCAGAAAGTACGGTTGGCGGTAGGCGGAGGTTTAGAGCTCCGCAGATATACGACGTTGCAACAGTAATCTCGGCCGGGCGACAGATCTGGACCTTATGAATCCTCTGTTGTTGTTTACATCCTCCGCTTTGAACGAGCGGTTTAGTTCATTTACTTTTTTTGCAGCCGCAGTGCTGCGGCTGCAACTACCGTGTTGGTTCAGAGAGAGCGAACGCCTGCCTGTCGGTAGCGCACGGACTTCCACAGCTGCCTCGGCGCTCTGATCCCAGTTCAGTTGCGGCCGGAGCCACTGTCTCCGTCCGTTCTGCTCTTTTGGGACCAACATGAAAGTTGTGCCGCTAAAAAGAATAAATAAATAAATAAAAACAACCGATGTATAGCTGAAAAAAAATAAACCATTAAATTCATTGGTTCATGTTCAACACAAGGTCCCAATGGTTTTGGACCTGCACGTCTGTTGATGAAAGCTCCAGTTGGGATTATGTGACGACCGCAGCGTTTCAAAAGAACGACCGTCTGTTTTCCAGGGGGAAGATGTTGACCGTTACACAATCTAAAAGCGTCTTACTTCCAGAAGCAGACCGATTAAGACGAGTGCGATTACCTTTCGCCTTCATCCTCCTTTTCCTTTTCCTGGAGGGCCGCAGCCACGCGCTGTCTGCTTTAGTTTTCTTCTTCAGCTTCTTCTTCAGACTGGACTCTGAGCTCTGCGGGACGACGGTCCAGTCATTGAGTGACAACATGCCGCGGCGCTCAACAACCAACTCTCTGGTGATGTGAAAGCGTTCTCACCAGGTCGGACTCCGTGCCTTCCTCTTCTCCTTCTTCCTCTGCAGACTCTTCAGACTCCTGCTCATCTTTCGACTGCACCCAACAAAGCACAAGAGAAACGTTACGGGAAAAAGAAACCAACATCCCACCAAGCGAACGAGATTTTGAACTTTCTGATATCTGACAGGAAAACTGTGAGGATCACTTAAAACCAGCAGGTCTCATCATTGGAAGTTTAATGACAGTAAACCCAATAACAGATGATTTAATGGTTGCAATTTTTTTTTTCCTTTTATTGATTATATTCGCTTAAAAAAATTACTGCAAATCACAAAACACAGTTGTGTACGGTATGCTGAGATACCACAGTCCTCCAGGTACAGGGTAACCAAACAGAAAGTTAGATGTACGTTGGTTATTGGCATCCAGCTCAGTTAATAATGTACCAATGACAAAAAAAAAGGAAGTGAAATAATCCAGGTTTTACATCGAATGAAGGTCAGAAAAACTAAACTATGACAAGGAAAACCATCCAGGGTGTTATCATCGATTATTACCGCAGCAATAAGAGAGTTGGATACTGAGCTGTTTTAGGGTGTGTATCGTGAAAACAAATTCTGGTTAATAAGGTTTGAGTTCATGTGTGTTGAAGTTTAGTTTAGTGGTCTGGAAGTACCAAACTGTCTCACACTGCATGTATGATTTGTAGGAGACCAAAAGATCCCGTTCTTTAGATGTTGTTGGAGGTCTTTTGTCGCCTCTTGGATGAGTCGTCGCTGCTCACTGTTCCGTGTTTTCGCCATTTGTGGATAATGGCTCTCACCGTGGGTCGTTGGAGTCCCAAAGCTTTAGAAATGGCTTTATAACCTTTTCCAGACCGATAGATTTCAACTACTTGGGGGGCAAACACTTCATCAAGAAGCTGTATGTCAATTAATGTCTGAACTTCTCGGAATGTCAAGTGTACTTCAACTATTTCCTTGGGTCTGCGAGCTTTTATGACAACGCTAAATTACAATGTGTCAGTTCTCCAGCTCTGGAAATGAAAAGTCAACCATTTCCTGAAGATTTTAGTCCAGGAACATAAAACCCTTTCAACTGATGTAAAGTGACCTGGGGGGGAAATGTCATACATTACTGCTAGAAATGCACATTTTATCCAAAGCAAGAACTGCAATCTAGGAGTTTCCACACAAGACGGGAAAGCATGACTGGGGGGACGCCAGCCAGGATTTGTTCTCCGACCTGATCTGTGGGTTCGGATGTTTCCTGGACGGTGCTGACGCCTTCTACCGCTGGCTGACGTCTCTCTTCCTCCTCAGACTCCAGGTCTTCTGACTCCTCCTCCTCGGACGCATTTCCCATCTTCTCCCCATTCACACTCGTCACCTCCTTATTCTGTGAGAGAGCGGAGGACTTGAGGTTATCGAAGCAAATGCAAAGTGACAAGAAGTCTTGTATCACATGTCAGCACTGGCCGGGAATGCTGGTCGACTCTGAGCACATGGACTCAGTCATCTTCATAGTTTGACGATTTTTTTTTTTTTAAACTGGATCTGACAGTCATGTAAAAGAAACTCAGAGAAACCGCAAGAGTTTTACTTTGAAAATATACTGTTGCAAGAAAAAGTATGCGACCACTTTGGGATTGTTTGGACTTCTGTACAAATTGCTCATAAATATGTTCTGACTCGGTTCACGCGGCAGGATTCTAAAATTGTCGGCAGATTTCCCAAACCTGAGAGACCACACACACACGGCGATAAATAATCACAGGTTGAACGGTTTTGGTCGTAGGGTGTGTAGTGTGCAGCCACTCGGCAACGTCAACACACACCAACCGATTAACTTGCGAACGTCCCCAGATCAGACGGGAAATCTCGCAAAACCTGGCGAGCTCAAACGTGATTCCAGCGTCAACAAACCTGGCGGAGGACGAGATGCAATGCTGATCGTTTGTGGTGTGATTTTTTCCGGGAAAAAAAAAACACGTTTTAAAAAGAGTTGTTGGTTCGTCACAACAACTGTTTTGATTTTTTGGATTCCCCGCCCGCTTCCGGTCCGGCGCCACTACATCACCTTGCTTTCTGATTGGCTACGCGTCACAGTCAACGGGCTCGTTGAGTCTTGCTCTCGGAGGACACCACACACGGTGGGAAGTCGGGCCAAAACAATCCAACGTGTTGAATATCTCCGATCTCAGATCAGAGCTTTCCTGAGCAGACGAGAGCAGTCTGAACACACACGGCAAGAATATCTGATAAGATCATCTGATGATGATCTGAGCGTCCTGAAGATTGTCGTGGCCAAAAGCGGCCTGATTATCCTGCCTGGTGAACCAGGCTTAAGTCACAGCAATGGACAAACGATGCTCATATGTTTCCATAGTTCTGTTGAAACATTCATAGTATAGAGTGGGAACAGTATGTGAGGCCTTGGATTTAACACTTGGCTGACCCTCCTTCGGCAGCAATGACCTCTTGAGGTCACGCCAGAGCATTTCAATCGTGTTAAGGACTGGCTCACTGCAGAAGATGCATTTCCTTCCGTTGTCGATTTACTTCTATGTTTTGGGTTGTTGTCCTGTTGCATCACTCAGCCTCTGAGCTTCAGTCGGTGGACAGATGGTCTTAAAACATCTCGATAAATTCATTTTGCCACCGATGACTGCAATCCGTCGAACCCTTCATCCTGTGCTTTTCTCGGGCATGTCATCTTTGCAGGATGGCCGTGCCCTGAGAGTAGCAAATGTGCTTCAACTTTCTCCACTTGTAGACCGTCTGTCTCACCGTGGACACATGAACATCAAGCCTTTCAGAAATACTTTTGCAGCCCCTTTCCAGCTTCATGGCAAAACAACAATTCCGTGACCGTCGGTCTCCTGAGAGCTCTTTTTGTGTGAGGCATGGTTCACATCAACAGCAAACTGGTGTGTTTTTAATTGGGCAGCTTGAACCAACACGTCCAATCTCATCTCATTGACTGGACTTGGGGTTGGTTGACTCCTGGATCCAATTAGCTTTTGGAGAAGCACATACTTTTCCCACACTGCACTGTGAACGCTGACACGCTCAATAAAACGTGTTTTTGTCTATTATGACCAAGACGATGATCACAACACATTTCATGACCAATTTATGCAGAAATCCCAGTAATCCCGAAGGGTTCGCAAACTTGTTCTTTGCAACAGATCTGTGAAATTGCGACATAGTTTTTAAAAGTTCCTAAACATTCTTTTTTAGAAGAGTTACTCAAAACTCTGGTATTATAAAACTAAAAAGTCTTAGTTGGCACTTGATGTTGGTATATTTCCACCGCTAACCGCCAACTTGACACACACCTCTTCCACCTCTTGCAACTACGTTGGTGCAACTTCCCAGTCCGCCCACACATCTCAAGAGCCTTCCACCTCGTGACATTCGGGCGCCACAAAAGACTCCACACGACCTGTTTCTAAGGTGACTGAGGCCTGTATCGGAGTTTGAAATATCTGAACGTGCCTTTACCCTGCTGACATTGTCCAACAGCAGAGCCGATCTGTGCCACATTAGAGGAAAACTTCCTCGATCGGGGTCACATTACGCCGACGGTGTAAATAAAACCCTATTCTGAAGAAACGTGACTCTTCAGTTCATAATTACTTTTCAGAGTCTCCATCAAGGTTCATCACCCTCTGCTGTCCAGTCAGTGTGAGTGGTGGAATGGCACATATGAAAAGGTTATAGGGAATCAAACAACAAAAAGACACGTTAATAGATCTGCAAAAAGCGCAAATGCCGCTATGAAAAAAAAAAGAACGAAATTGGGGGTCACTGTGGGGTTTGATCTTTTTCCAATTGTACGTGCTGGTCAAATTGTTTTTTTCTTCCAATTTTGGATGGAGATAAAATTTGAGTTCTTGTTCCAACAATGCATGGAAGCAACATTCAAAAGCATGCATACACACTCAACCCAGCAAGAGCCTAAGTTGTTTTCTGTTTGCCTTAGATGCAGGAGAAGGCTGCTTGCCTTCAATAATCAAAAAAATAATCCACAAGCAGCAAAAGACGAGGAGAGTCTGACCGAACCAGGAAACAATACCAATATCACCAAAACCATTGTTTTTTTTTCCCACAATGGGATTTGATTTGCTTTGGCGAGTGTGTGGCTGTCAGACCTGAGGGCTCTTGGCAGAATGCTGCAGCTCCTTGAACATTTCCAACATCGTCCTCTGTTTAAGCACTTTGGTTTTCTTCTTGGGGACGAGGCTGTACGTTCCCATCCTCCTCTTCTTCTTGCGCGACGACAGCCCAGCCGAGAACGAGCCTGCTGCACGAGAGACACCAGCCACATTACTAACTCTCTCTGAAACGCCCCAAACAGAACCAAAAACAAACCAAAAAGAAAAAAGAAAAGGTCTCATGTCGGGTGATTCGGTCTGACCTAGCGGGAGCTTGGTCGGCGTCTTAGCCGGAAAAGCCGAGAGAGCGTCGGGCGCCGCGGGAGCCGGAGGCGGTGGAGGTGCTGGTGAAGCTGATGGAGCGGTTTGTGCGGAAGCTGGCGTCTCCGGCGGACTCTGAGGTAGATGGTTCTGAGCGGGGGACTGCTGCGAGGGTTTCTGCACACTGGGTGCATCCAGATTCTCAGACTTCTCTAGTTTGGCGTTCTTGGCTTCTCGTAATTCCCTGTTCAGAAGCTGCACGTCAGGAAAAAACAAAAAAACAAACAATAGTCAACGTCATTTTTTTTGGAACAGGAGGTTCATTGGTACAAAATCGAGGAAGCTCTGTCACTTTCAGGATCTATAAGATGAGACACAAATAAAGGGAAACAGGTTTGATATTTTCAAAGTGCTGCTCAAACTTCTTTTCAGTACAAATTGATTAACAGCACACATCACGGGTGTCAACATGTTTATATTCAGGGGCCACATTCAACCCAATTTCATGTCGACTAATGGTGACATCATAAACTTTAAATTTAAACTTTAAAGTTTGTCTTTGTAGTGTCGGTGTAGTGTGTAGACTATAGGTCATGGACATTTCTTTTTGCAAAAAAACAAACAAATATAACTTCAACATGAAGCTATTTAGAGAGAAAAAACCTGGTGCAAAATACAGTGAAATATCAAAAATACTTCTTCTATAGGTGTTGCATTATGGGCTCTTTTTATAAACTCAGCCTGAGAGCATGGCTCCGTGTTTGATAGCAATGAGGTGGCTAGCTTTCATGCCAGTATTTCTGATATCTCTGATTTGTTGTTGTTTTTTTAGAAATGTGAGCCCCTCCTTGGTGGTCCGGCCACATTGGAGCCTCTTGCTGGTCTGGCTGGTTTTGGTCCAAGGCCCTTGGTTTTGATACTCTTAATATAAGAAACCATGAACCCTAATTTCAGTTTAAGAGCTCTTGTGGGGGTTTTATAAAGCGATTGGGATTACTTGGAGAAAGAGAAATGTGGTTTTCTCCCATGTGCCCACCACAGTTTGATTCAGACGGACCTACATCAGCGGTCTGCAACAAACATGTCAAGACATCCGACGTCCAAGATGCTGATGTTTATAGTTTGTGTCACAATGACGAATCGTGTGTTTGGTGAACAATGAAGATCATCATTAAATGGATTCTCACAAATAAAACTTTTGAGGGTTTTTGTCTCAGCTCTACATTTTAAACAACTGTATATTTGTAAATCAGTGTTAAATCCTTGAAGGAAGAAGTCTCCCACATTACTCAGAAGAAAACCACAAACAAAACAATAAGGATTTGTTTATTTGCATCAAGTGTGTTAATTAAACAAAAGGAGGTCTTGTCTTTCTCTCGTGGAAAGACTTGAATGGGACGGTTCAAAATGCCCTAAAAAAAAAAAAGAACAACGAATCTCTTAAAGTTGATCCTAAAATTAGTAATCAGGGATATTGGAATTAAACAGGTTTTATGTTTTAGGTTTTAGTAGAAGAGAGACTGCCAGAGAGAAGCCACACCAAGTCCGTCTGCAACAAGTCCTCTGGTTTTATCAGAAGAGGATCTCACACAATAAACAAGTTCTAATGTTACTGCGCTATAGTTTCATATATCCACACCTCACTTGTAATATATCCGGGCTGCCTCAAGTCCTTCTCCAATTCAGATACACCCAAATAAAAAAAAAAATACAAAATAAATCTCATATTCCAGAAGTCAAGAGACAACTCTGTTTAGAAAGTTTATACTTTGACCAATTTTAGCAATTAATATTCAACAAACAGCATATTTATGCAAAAATTCATTAATAATAAACAAGGCCATTCAGATACAAGTTTTCCCTCCAGTCATCAGACATTTGACCCAACAAGGAACTACAAGACTTTCAGTTTCCACTCCGTTGTTCCTACAGGCATCAACTGGGCCAAACTCTAGACAAATCAGTGAAATGACTTTCTTCTGTGGCATTTTGAATTATTTAATAATCCTGTTGAAACTGAATCCCACTGATTCGGAGTTGCAGGTGGCAGGATTCATCAACTTCCTTGTTAATTTTCTCTGCACGTTGTTCCTTCATTCTTTGTTCTTTTTAATTTTCATTACTGTAAAGGTTATTGATGTGAAGGATCTCACACAAGCTTTCTGTCCTCTCCTGCAGTCACGTTTTAGTTCTTGGAATTCTGTAGTCAATTCTTATTATGTGCAAATAAAGAAGAAAAAAATAGCGCGCTCACACCAACAGATGGTGCTTTTCGTGGATTTTGCAGGTCATCACCAAAAAATAGCAGCGTAACTGATGTTTCCCTCCAACAGGAGTATTCAAGGGAGTATTTTGCGTGTGATATCTAAAGACTGGACAGAGGGCTGAATGTACAAAATGTACGTGATGTCGGAGGGCGTTAAAAATATGGAAGAGTTAACACAAACAACAAAAAATAAGAGAAACAATAAGAGCAAAGATCCGTCCAAAATTCAATGCTTTGAGAAGAAGTCAAAGAAAATATTACGATCAAAGATCTTAAAGTAATGATAAATAAAGCTGAAAAAATATAACAGCAGCAGCTTCTCTGCTGAGGCTGATCTAATCTGCACTTTCCCTTTAAAAGTGTTAAACATCCCGATAAGCATAAAATCCACAATTGCTTTCATCCATCCATCCATGCATTGTAAATCAAATTAATGCATATGCATTCGGTGAGGTAAATTCTTCTAATATTACAACACCCTCAATGTTTTGTGTGTTGAAATAAAGAGTTCGTCAAAACAAACCTGCATGTGTTACTTTGTCAGACAATCCTCAGTGTGCTCGGATAATTACACTCACACTTTTGCACATTAGGCCCTGAGAGTGAAAACGCGACACTGGAGGTGTCTGCAGTGGCACTACAGCAAATTTGCAATGCAGAGAAGAGCTGGGTTTTGTTTTTTTTAACTACACAGTGAACTGATGAGCCAGAGGTTGGACCAGGTGTGATGATGGCCGTTACCTTTTGTGCCGGGCTGACAGCAGGTCTGGACATGGTCTTGCGTGCTCTGTGTATGGTGACGGGTGCCGGGGCGGGGAGGGGCGACGACGCGGCGCCGTTTTTAGTGTCTGGTGTGGTTCGTCCCGACGCGGTCCCCGTACCGGGGGCAGTCCTTAGCGCGCCGGAGCTTTGTGTGCACTCCGACGTGGTCGCGGGGGGAGGCGGCTTGGCGGCTATTACCCCCGCCGGCGAGTCCGGGGGCAAACAGTTAGTCCTGTGAGGGGAAGAAACTCCCACACCTGCTGCCGTACCGCTGCCACCGCCCTCCTCCTCCTCCTCCTCCTCGTCTTCCCCACCCTCGTCCTCCGCCTCCTGCTGTTTGGTGAGAATGAAACCGTTGCTTCCGGTGACGGAGCCGTGAGGCGGCTCGGTTTCCGACGTGCCGTTCTCGTTGATCGGCGGCGCCGTCTTGTTCGCGTTCGGGCTCTTGTGCCTCGTGTCGTCGTGGTCGGTGCCGTTGAGCATCGCCCCCGCTGCCGACGGAGACGAGGCCAGCCGGGCCGCCACCTCTTTGTCTGCGTCTACAACTCAAACACGGGGGGGGAAGAAAATTAGAATTTGAAAAGCTCATCTGCAGCCAACAGATTGCTCTTTGAGTGCGTTCCGAGTAAATACCTGACTTGTCGTCTCCATTGCTCACTGCGTTGAGTCCATCTTTCTTTGTTGACGCACCCTCTGTGCTGCTCTTTGCCAAAGCAGCAGGCTGCCAGGAAACACAACAAACAAACAAACAAAAAGAAGTGACAATAGAGCAGTGAACGAATCTGGCCTTGTTCATAAATGTATTGATCAAATCATCTAAAACGGAGTATTTTGTTGAGAAAACATCGAAAGATTGTTTTAAAGTCTTAAAAGTGATGCTGGTATTTTGGTTTATTCATAATTCTGTAGTTCAACTGAAAGTAAATACAAATAAAATACAAATAAACAGTCTTCACAGCAAAACTTCGAGTTCACATTTTGAATGAAAAGGAGCAGAAAAGAAGAATTTACCCTCATTATGTCTGCCCCTTAGCTGCCTTTCAGTACCTTCACAATGTTCAACATTCTAAATAGACACATTTACAGATATTTAAGCATTCTATGTACAGTATACACAAAAATATTTAACACAAAATAGAAAGAACCATCATTTTCATATTTGCTCGAATCAAATATCCAATAGCTCATATATAAATAGGATACATAAATAGGAAAGTCCTGGAGAGGCATAACACTATAATGTCCAGAAGTATTGGCTTTAAGTCTAAAAACATTTCTACTAATGTAAGCTACTGATATTCTCTGCTGATTCCTCAGTAACTGTGTCAGTTGTGTACGTTTTCTCACATCAGAAACTGCAGACAACAATTCAACATATTAGGATGTGAGAATGGCGGCGCTCTACAAGCTCAACTCCTTTCAAATGTGAACATCTGTCCTCTTTACAACAACAGATTTAGTGGAGAAGGTGATCAATAGGGGGGGGGGGGGGGGGGGGACAAGGCCACACATACACAGAAGCATAGGGTGCCAGTGGTCCAGGCCTACTTCTTTCATCGCCTGCACTGGCAGGGTTTGGGTCTTTATGAAATGCCAGTTACACATCTATGGCAGAACAGCGCCCTCTACCTCCAAACATCTAAGACTGGGCCTTGTGATACAGTCACTCCTCTTGGTGAGTTGGAACAACTAAAAAGATGAATTCTGGGCCTCTCGGGTATTGTCCATCAAGCCCTTGATTAAACCTGGTTTGATGGACTCTCTCACTTCCGCGTTGTCATGACACATCCCCTCATCTTCAGCAACACCTTGACTTTCCTCCTGTCAGTTTCATTAAGTAGTTACATATTGAAAACTGTCCCAGGTTAAATCTGTTAAATCTGACCGTTTTTACTCCCCCCTCCCCTCCTGGAAACTTCTCATGAGGTTCAAAGGAGTTACTTTGTTTCGCTTTAAAGTCAATTTCTTAAACTTCTTTTTTCCTCTCCTTCTGTACCAAATCCAGTGGCAGCACCTTCCCTGACTCTCTTTTCTGGTCTCGTCCTAAACTCTAAAGCTTTTGATGTGAGAGTTCCCATCTGTGTACATGGATAATTCTTCACACAGTCATTGTGATGCTGGGTAGTAGGTTCTGATGTTTAGTACAGTCAAAGCAATAAGGGACATTGAGAAAGAGAAATCATAGTACCTCTTTTGCTCTAAAATCAGAAGCTTATATTCCTGTAGGTGGAAGAAGTCTGACTCTTATCAGACTGTGCTTCCCTTTCCTGTTTTCAGTTCGACAAACAAGAGTCTCAAAAATAGATATGTAAACTAATCTGCTAAAAATGACTAACAGCCAACAAACAAATTAAAAAAAAACATTGTTTATATGACGTTTCCTTTAGCGAGACCAAAAACATCTTGATGAACTTTTAACATCCTCGAGGAGTTGGGGTTATTTTCTTGAATATATCAATCAGCGTTAATCTGGGAACTCATTGTGTGATTCTGAGGACCTTTGATCCAAAACGTTCAAGCTTCACATTCCTCGGACCTTCTGTGCTGCTTTTGTCTCAATCTATTCCTTCATGCTGTCTGTGATCCTGCTGCAAACTCAACTGTAAATCTGCATTTGATTGAAGACTAAAGCTTCCATTATGTCTGTTTGCTTCCTCGTGTCTGACTTGGTTTTGCTTTTATCACTTTATTTCCCATTTAGAGAAACAACACATTCTCTTGAGTCTATGCTTCCTAAATGTAAAGAACTGCAGGAACAGATCTCCTCTCACACCTGCATCCTACTCCCAGAAAAAAACAAAAAACCTTCTGAATCTTGTGCATCCAGCTATTTTTTTCTTTGTGCTTTTCAGCAACTGTCCCATTGTCTGAAAGACTACAAAGGTTAAGTCAATTGAATGCAGGCGGCCCCCTGCAATTCCATTCAGTCTTTCTATGCCACAGCCAACCTAATCAAGTAGTAGATTCCTGCAGCAGCCTCAATGAAACCTCCACTGCACATCAACCGTCATTATGTCTCACAGAGGCAAAACGAGGAAGTGTAAACCTGGTGTCTTCTTTGTGAGAGCACAGTCGACCTTCCGGGACAGTGAGACCCGAAGGAAACGAGACCGGAGTGGGACACAAAAAGAATTCTGAATGCATCCTTTCACTTCTGAACCAAATCTTTTTGTTGCAGATCCTTCAATCCGAGACACCTTTTCAGCTCAAATATTAAAAGGGAGTGGGGAACGAGGTCAGTTCGACCTTGAAGAACACTGGAGCCGGCAATGAAGAGAAAGGCTTGTGCTCATTTCAAGCAGAAGGGAAAAAAGCAAATAGAGAGACGTGGTTGCTGACTTAGGGGCCGGGACAGTATATACTGAGGAGGAGCTGTGTCTGATTGTCCCGAGGACTCAAAGGAAGTATTCTCCCTTCACACTATGCCAGAGACTGTGGTGAGCTTCAGTTCGAGAGGATTCAGACAGTGACTGTACATTTCCTTCTTCATGGGGCTTTGAAAGTCAAATCCTAAGATTAACCAGACGGTGTGAGCCACGGTCTGCTTGCAAAATGACATCGACCCCACAAGAACAAGTCGGGAGTCCCTGAGCCAAACAACAAGGCCAAGAGCTGGTGCTGCGAGCGCAAAACCTGTTTCCAAAAGAACTTCTGGTGTAGAACTATGCTGCTAGGCTGTGTTATCAACACGGCGATGTCCACTGAACATGTACTCATGGATTCAGGAAAACCACTTACTATAAAAAGGAAAAGCCACCAGCCTTCTCCCTCCCCCTAGTGGTGAACAGTGGAACGGCCAAACTGGAGATTAGAAAAGAGAAAAGGGTGGGGGGAGGGAGGCAGAGAAGCCTGTCTGCAGATCTCCGCCATTTCGCAACCGGATTGTTTACTGACACGAGGCGGCCATTGCAGCAGCTTGCCACTAGATGGGGACTGAAGGGGGGTTCTGGGAGCTCATGGACTGTGGATCCACAAGGTGAAGCTCAGGCTGTATGAGCTGATCACGAGCTTTAAGAAGCTCATTAAAAATGGAAACATGTCAGGGGAGCCCACAAGCTTCAGAAAAGGAAGCAGGAAAAAGGCCCCAATGGTTCAGAGACGAGCCGCCAGATTGGGGCCTTGCAGTGAGCTGCACACAAGCTAACCAGAAATGACCAGAAAGGAGCCGCAAAGAGCCTGTATCTGATTTCTAATGGCTCAATTATTCACTGTCTGTACACCGTCATGTGAACCTGGTATGCAACCTATCTTTAGATCTGCAGCAGGAGACCTGAAAACAAGTCGGAGCCTTCTAAACACAAGCCTCAAACAATGTTGCACAACAAGCAGCCACAATGCGAGAGGCACACGTGAAAGGGCCAACACCCCAATGACATAAACCCAGGATCGTTGCCGGGATTGCCCATCCGACAGGTCGGGAGAAAAATTCCATTTCACATCGCGAGAGCGAGGCACCCCAATTGTGAGCCCTCGTCTCTTGGCTGCGAGCTGTCTGATGATGATTGATTCTCCCCTCTCAGATGGCTGTTTTTATCTCCTTCAGAGACTGACACAGGACACATTCTACAGAATCATACAAAACCCAAACAGCTTGGAGAAGAGTCAGAGCAAAAAGAAACCGCGCTAAAGAACGGCTGTTATTGCTTTGTCTTACAGATCACCTGGAATTTATGTTGCAGAGCCTGTTGGGGCCCAGTGGGCAAAAGAATGTGATGGAAACAGATTGTTAAGGGACAATTCCAATCACGACCACGTTTACAACACGTATCCCCGCATTCATAGGATGTGTTGTAAATGCTGTAAACCCCAGCTGTAATTATCTACTGAAGCATAATCAATTCATTATCATCACGTTCACAATCTTGAGTTTATTGGCACTTTATACACATTCGTTCTATTTTCCAGAATGGCTCATCACCGATTCCATTGTGGGAAGAGATTCATGCATATCAAATCATTTCTATGCATGACCGTTAACTGGGAGCAGTTCCCATAGAGTAGATCCATTTCAACTTCTGATTGTTGCTGCAAGTAAAGCCAACGAGTGACAACTGAATGGGTGACGTTCAAGATTTTCTATTTTTAAAAAGAAAGCAAGGATTTTTCGATCATCACTAAACCTTGATGAAAGTTTTTATTCATTAGTTTCTGTAGACTTGTTTTGGGAATTTCGATCACACTGCTCATTGCTCCTCCGGATCAGTTCTTTGTTCTGGAATTTTTGTCTCAATAGGACTGTCTTCAATTGTGTCACCGACAAAAAGGAAAAATTTTTTCAGTTCTTACGAATTGATTGAAGAGAAATTGAAATGGCTTTTAGGATAAATCCCTTCCGCAGCCTCAAGTTCAGATTTTTCCTTGAACTTGTTCAACCTCACATTAACAATAACTTATAAGAGGCCATCATGAAAAAATATAAGTGCCTGCACATGAGGGCTCCATAATATATTGTAAATTTATCAATATACAAGACTGACTTACGAGTAATAAATTGTGTTTTCATGCACTGTGGATTCAAATCGAGGAATTTTAAAAGTGAAAGAAAAGTGCCACTGATGATGATTTATTCACAAAAACTGTGCGATTAATTACAAATTGATTTTGAGTGAATTGCGTTCCCAGGTGACGAAAGGCTCCAGCAGACTGTGCTACTTTAACAGTCTCACATGTTCACAACTAGTTATACTGTGCGAGATGAATCTAATAAACTTTGGGCCATGATATGAAGTACGCAGTGTGCAGCCTGCTCGATAAAAAACCCAAGCGAACCCTGCAACAGTGCGAGTTGTTGTGATGGTGCAATAATAGGCGATTGCAAAAGAATAACGCGTCCGGTGCCTTGCTATTTGAGTTTGGAGAGAAATCTCAAAAAAACGGAGATGAGGAGAATAAGGACACGGTCGTGATTTGTAAAGAGAGGCCAACGAGGGATGCCAATGTTACAAATGGAACTTGAAGTACTTGGTAGCATTGAGTCGTATTTTATGTTGACGTTTAACGTTATGGTCTTTCAATTTCCAACAAAGCACGCTACATGTAAACACAGCAAACAAGCCGCAGCCATGATCGCCCTAAACTGTCACAATTTTATAGCAGGTCGTCACAAGACCATGACAACGGCCGTCCATGAACCCGTCTCACAGCACAACGCAGGACCACTGATTTAGAGTGAAGACCCACAGATTTCACGGCAATTCTCCTACGATTGCCATTTTTCATCTGCAAGTGAAGCAGGCTTGAGGCAGAGTAGATCCTTTTGAGCCCCCCCCCCCTCAAAAAAAAGGTTGCAGGCTTTTAATTTTGGTCCAGGGTCTTTATTTCAAAGGGAATCTTAAGTTCCATCAATGTCAAGTGTCAGATTTCTGTTGGGTTTTTAATGACTGAAATTAAAAAAAAAAAATGTAGCATATTCTGGATGCATAAGGAAAATTGATACTAACTTTGGTTTCTACTAAACAGTAGCTCAAATCTTTTTACTTTTTTATATACAGGAAGCGAGTTCAAATTTAATCACTTTTTATAAATGGAATCCCTCAACGCACAGAAAAGACACTTTCACTAATGAAATGCATCTTGGTGGCTTAGAAATGGATGTCTCTTAATATATACACACTTAATTTATCCTGTAGCCAAGGGTGCAACAAAACCAAGAAATACCAGGACTGACACCGGGCCAGAAACATTACACCAGTGCCAAAAACAGTAGCTCATAACCAGAGTCACAAGCGCTTGATAATTCATCAACAGAAGCTATAGCCTGCATGCTAGGGTTGGTTCGTCATCATATATGTCCTCAGACCCCGGGGACCTTATTATATACTGACCACTGAGAGGACGAGATAAAAGAAAGCCATACAGCCGAAAAGCTTAAAATATCAGTGTAGTTCCCAGTACTCCTCCCATATCCTATCGAGAACGGCGTGACATTAGCCACGCTGCGACTGCTCTGAATACAGCTGTTTGTGATAATCCACGAGGAGTCTTCTCCATCAACAGGATCCAACATGCCGAGTTCATAAATCTCTCTTTGATAAAAAAGGAAGCGCTGCCAGCGCACAGAGATCACACTCTCCTCCAGGTCGGGTCTTTCAGGTTTCGAGGAATCAGGACCAATTAAACTTGCTGATAAAAGCAGCAGCAACCGTCTCAAGGAGCACAAGTGAGAGACCATCTTGAGGAGAGGACACAGCAAGAGCCCGAATCAATTGAAGGCAACTTTCAGGATAAAAAGGAAGATGGGCAACAAGACTGTGCATCTCCTCGACCATTAAAAGCCAACCAATGGCGAAAAGAACAAAGCTAACGTGTCTTTTTCCCTTGTGCGCCTCCAGGAAGCATCATACCTGCTTTCTTCTCACGGCCTCCATTGAGGAGAAGAAGGCGTCAGGGAGGGAGGGAGGGAGTGAGTGAGTGAGTGAGTGAGTGAGTGAGTGAGTTGAGACAGAGAGAGAGAGAGAGAGAGAGAGAGAAGGAGACAACAGAAGGGAGGGAGGGAATGAGAAAGAAAGCGAGAGAATGTGTCGAACAGATTGTCCCTCTCTTCCTTTTCTTTCCCCGCATGCACATTCACCTCGCCGGTCATGTGACCTGGTGGCTCCCTCTGTCGGTCCTCCTCCTCAGAAAGGTCTCTACAGAGCATGCTCCAACTAACATCCCTCCATTCCTGTGAACTGGAAGACCTCGTCTCACCGGCCATCTGAAGATACCCACAGGAACCAGCCAATAACGCCACTATAATGTCACCAACGCTTTCCTACCATGCCTTGTGCCGACACACATGTCAGACATGCTCCTCTTTTATGCCACGGGGACTATTGTTGAAAAAAAGAAAACATATCTTTGTCCATCAAGTCTGACATCACAGCCTGTACGCACACGTTCGACCTGAACGACTGGATGAGGACGGGGGAGGAAAAAGAACAGAAGTAAGGGCAAGAGCTGAATTATCCCTCGTCACATTCAACGTTCTGAGCCTCGACAGGAGCATCTTTAAGTTTCCGACGAGCTGTTCGCTGGAGGACGGCGGGTAAGGCAGCGCTGCCAGGCCCCCGCGGCAGACACAGAGTCAGAGAAATGAAGGAGCATCAGGAAGGGGGAAAAAAGGCTGGCAGGTACAAACGGCACATGAAAGCGAAGCCTCGGTGTAGCAGTGAGTCAGCAAGGAGGTTTCCTACTGATGGCCATGTGCTTCGCTGAAACAACAACATGGATGTTTTCTACTCAGGAAAGGAGCAGACCTGAATTCGATATCCTAAAACTGCCTAAACTCAAATAAAAAAATCTAAAAGAAGCCCAAACAATCTCTGACGCATGTCGACGTCTGACCTTTTTCTGCCTGAAGGCTTCCGGACAGTCGGAGTTCATTGGGATAATTTTTCTTTAGAACATCTGACAGGTAGGAATGCAGATCTAATACTTGCGCCGTCTCCTGTTTCACATCTCCACAATGACAACCTGGCACATGAGCCCGGGATTCGACACAGACTGTCTGTTGAGAGCAAAGCCGTCATTCCTTAAACACCAACCATGCATATGACGCTACATTAGTAAATTCAATAACAGCATGTCGAGTGTCTGCGCCCATTCAAATTTGATTTGCATTAGAGAGCAGAAGCTTTACGCAGAGAGATTGATTGACAATTTTCTGAACCAGGTGTTAACTGTAACCATGCTGATGTGACCGGTGTGATTACTCAATTTGCAGCTTTGGTCCAGACTGATAAGTGGGCCAAGCAAATGGTTCCTATGGCCTTTAGTGAATCCCTCTTCTTTTTTTTTTATACTAAACAGAGCTAATGATCAGCATGTGCAGCATTTTCAAATGTAACAGCTAACAATCAAATAGGGGAAACACAACACTTTGGGAAGAACAGCTAAAAGGAGCTTGAACTCTTCTCACATGAATGTGTGGTTGCATGAAAAACGATGCACCGACCAGTGAATTGGCATGCAAATTAAAGCATTTAATATTTCTTGTGCTGTTTGTGAGGAAATAGTTGATCATGAATGTGCATCACAAAGAAAAACTATACCGTTTCAATTATATCGACTGAAGCTGAGAAAAGCTGTGGACTCTCACTGCCACACTACACTGATCTGCCAAAACATTACAGGGGCAGAAACAACCACTCTGGAAAATAAAGAAGTGGACAGTTTCCAAGGTTTAGATTTTTACAAATATATTTTTGATATTTGTAAATCTTATTTCGGGGTTTTTTGTGTAAGAACCCTGAAGTAACTTTAGTTTAGTTTTTGACACAAAATTAAGAGACGATAGTTACACTGCTGCAAGAGTGACATCAAGAACATCCTTATTGATGACATACTGATAGTTTGGAGGCAGTTTTACAATCAAATAGCTTTTTCAGCAAGATAAATCTAGAAGAGCAATTTTCGGATGATATTCAGTCGTCTATCTGCATTCTTCAATTGGACCTTCAATCCTGGAGTCTTTCAGGGACTCCGTGTTTCCTTCAGCTAAAGATAACATCAACAGTCCTCAGATGCTTATGTCATCACAGCATTACCAAGGACAGGTGCCGCAACCTTAACAAGCGAGACGTATAATGATCATTTCCAAATGTGCGCTCGAAAACGTTTACTCCCTCCCAACAATGCTAAAGCACGCCAGTTGTAGTTGAAGAAACGTCCTGCAGCAGCTTCACGGGTCGAAGTTGAACGAGTTTTAGCGTAATTAGCTGCCAGGATTGCAACACGTTGCCAACGACCCAGAGTCGTATGACATCAGCATGAACGAATGACATCAGCATCATTTGTACTTTGACATTTATACCCATAATAAAAAGGAAGCACGAGGGCACAGTAAACCAGCAAGTTGAACATTTGAATTGTCATCAACTTATCGTTGAGTATATTAGTTGCCCATATTGCACAAGATTGTTTTTAGAATTTCAAACATGTGAAAAAATAGAAACAGAAAAACATCCAAATGAGCAAAGCAGAAGGGACAACACTCCATTTTGTCATGTGTCAAACTTAAAGATTAGGAAGAATTCAGTTCTTCTTTTGCCACTTTGACAGCATCTCATCACAACAACCAAGACAAATAGGAAATATTCAGAGTTTTACGTGCGTCACTGTCCAGGTTTTTGTCTAAACTCATGTTCTTTAATTCTAAACTTACTGACTTTGATCCTACCGACTCCTTGAACTCTGCATGTTGACGAGGAAAATGAGCAAATCAGCAATAAGCAGATCGAGATAGATGTGGTCAATGACTGTCCTACAGAATCGTTATATGACCCTGAGCATTCACGTGTTTCTGGAAAAAAAGAGTTAAGACTATGGACTTTGGCTTTTGCAATGAAATTGCTTCACCTTCTCAAAACAAATTATAAAACCTTATTCTCTCTTATTTTTCCCTCTCGTCTTTTTTTTTTTTAATAGATGCGTCCCATTTAAAAAAAAATTTTTTTTAAGATTGTCTTATTGAAAGTAGAAGTGAAAAAGTTTAAACATTTTGAAAACAATGATTGTTGACATGGAAACGGCAGAAATGCTGAAAACAATGTAATTGGCATGCTGGGCCACGACTGGGTACTGTTGGTTGTTTTTGCAAGGACATTTCACACACATGCACACAGGCAACAATGCGCTATACACAAGAACCCCCAAAACAACCAACATTTCAATTTTTCTTCAAGAATATTGTGTCAATTAGGCCTTTAGGGCAAAGTCTATTGGATGACAAGTCAAACGACATCAAATTGTCTCAATTGCCAAAAGAGACGCTTCAAACATAAATGTTTCACCTCATGTCTGAACTCTGATTAAAAAGTGACAACTCGAATTGAGGACAAGGTCTCGGTGAAGCCCGGTTAAATTGTCGGCAGATAACCCAAACCTGAGAGACCACACACACACACACACGGCGATAAATAATCACAGGTTTAACAGTTTTGGTCGTAGGGTATGTGGTGTGCAGCCACTCGACAACATCAACACACACCAACCGATTAACTTGCGAACGTCCCCAGATCAGACGGGAAACCTCGCAAAACCTGGCGAGCTCAAACGTGATTCCAGCGTCAACAAACCTGGCGGAGGACGAGATGCAATTCCGATCGTTTGTGGTGTGATTTTTTTCCGAAAAAAAACACGTTTTAAAAAGAAGAGGCGTTGGTTCGCCACAACAACTGTTTTGATGTTTGGATTCCCCGCCCGCTTCCGGTCCGGCGCCACTACGTCACCTCGCTTTCTGATTGGCTACGCGTCACAGTCAACGGGCTCGTTGAGTCTTGCTCTCGGAGGACACCACACACGGTGGGAAGTCGGGCCAAAACAATCCAACGTGTTGAATATCTCCGATCTCAGATCAGAGCTTTCCTGAGCAGACGAGAGCAGTCTGAACACACACGGCAACAATATCTGATAAGATCATCTTATGATGATCTGAGCGTCCTGAAGATTATCGGAAGAAGAGAATCGGGGCTAAAATCGGCCTGATTATCCTGCCTGGTGAACCGGGCTTAAGATATAGTCAGAAGAACATAAAATCTGATGAACAAATCCTAGAATATGATAACTAGTATAACACAGTCATTATAATCACGTTCTCATTAGCGCAACACCTCCTCTTGATGAATACCTCTTAACGAAGCAGGTTGGAGACCAGAAGGAAACACCTCCATCAAGGTTTATGAGCCAGAAAGAATGACACCTTATATTTTCAATTATTGCTCAACTGTCTGGATTACTATGAAATTCAATGAGCACTTTTAATTCTCCCAAAAGAATTAACTGTCTTGAATTTAATTATCCTTATCATTTCCCACTGTACAATAATCGGGTCCAATGTAATGCTACAGCTGGAAATTACTTTTCAGTACAATCAGTATTTGCAGCTTGTGTTGTCCATTACCCCCCCCCCCAAAAAAAAAAACAACTAAGCTATACTACTATATTCTAAACTTATCCCAAAGCTTTTCACCACATTACCAAGGCAAATTAAAGCTAGTAAATGTAATGGTAAATGAGAGAGACAAAGCTTCACTGAAAAGCCAAAGGGTATAAAAAAAAATTACTTCAGAGTTTCAGATAAAAAAAGAAAACATTTTTTGAAACTGTGTTTCACGAAGATCCCAAAGCCGACCCGGAGTTGACAACTTTGTGACTACATTTACTCGGTTAACTCTCGTCAAGCTGTTTTAAACCCAATCTGAGGCCTCCCATGAGCAATCCAATACTTATGTGTACCTATATAGCTGGCTTGGAATGCTCTGGCCTGGATCAGTTTCATCATGCTCCAACAAACACTTCATACGATACCGTTGGTATCACACGCTTTTGGACAATCATGGTGGGCAGGGCGAGCTTTAAGGGGGACAGAGAAAGAAGCCGTCTCCTTTCAGCGAGAACCCCCCCCCCCCCCATCCCCCTACCCCACCCCCTCAACGATAGGTCCATAGCTGAGGCACCGAGTTGTTCCTGCTGCCTATGCTTCCTTTATTCTCATGCAAATTTGGAAATACGCGATCCATTTGTCAGGCGGGTGGTCACTGCCTTCTACAACACTGGTCTCATATTATGGGAAATTAATTTAGTGAAAACTGTGTTCCTTTTTTTTTTTTTTACGTTACATTTGGGCGAGTGTAAAAAGACATTGGCTTGCGTTGAAATCACAAACAGAGCAAAAGTGAACTTACTAGAATTTCCCCGTCATAGTTTCAGCAATGTAGCGTGTAAACATTTTGATCGGTATTGTTACTTGCCCATGAAACAAGAAAACAAACGACCAAGAATCGATTCCGAATTTTAGGTCAATGTGAAATACTGGATATGAGGCAACATATTATCAGATTATATCGTCTAAGGCTGCAACTAACGATTATTTTAAAAAGCGATTCATCGGTCGATTATTTTCTCAATTAATCGATGACTTGGTTACAAAAAAAAAAAACAACATTTCAAATTGTGGGACCAGTTGATATTGAACGAACGTCCGATGACGTCTCCCAGCATCCGATGTTTCCAACATTGATGTTTCCGAGAGGGCGAACGCCGGCCGAGTGACGCATAAATCGCTCGACACCAAGAATCCATAATGAAATTCGTTGCCAACACTTTTAATAATCAAATTTAATAGATTTCATCGATTCGTTGTTGCAGCCCTAATATTATATTTTTGAGTATTTGACTCACACCAGTGTAGTTATACCCTTTAAAAACCTAAGTGCTACATATAGATAAGTCAGACATCGTCAGCAAAGAAGCTGTGGACCGGTACCAGCCCATAAATCATTTCCTACCAGGCCAAACATTTTTGAATTACCTGTATCAAATGTAATTTTGTTTTAGTCTTCTGGGCATTCAATTTACCAGTTCCACCCATGCCTCATCAGACTCATTAATATGTTCAGTGCCTTCTGTAGGGCTGCAAGGCAGTCCTCATAGACATTTCAAAAATAATTATGACCAGAGAGCTTTTTTGAAAAGGTGGAATGCTTTGACAACTGGGCATCAAAATGTATTTAAAAGCACGGGTTAAAGCGAAACTGGTGATTCACATGCTCTAAGCCCTCTATGCAAGATGGGCATTGATGGCCAGGCTACTAAAGCCATGAAACCATCTTTTAATGCAATATCAACAACCATAACATACATATTGAAATTGACTGAAGTGCAATAAATCATTTGTTCATGCACTGTAGATTAATGCTTCTCATGTCAACAAAGTTGGCCAATCGGATGGAGCCTTACTGCACGAAATGGCCAGTCACGAGGCAAATGCAAGTTAATTATATTGAGCTTACCATATTTAAAAAATCACACAAAGCAAAGTCATTGAAGAACTGTCCTGCATTAAACTGGTCCATGGGACAAAACAAGGTTCAGGAAAGCCTGTTTTAATCTATATTACCTGCCTGTGAGGGTACAGCATCACAGAGCAACAACTCCCAATATTTTAAATTCATTAACAGGAACCAGGAACTTGTCATTGCGACCGATCTGGTCCCCTACCGTGTTTCCTGTTGGATTCTGGATGAAATTGGAAACATCTGCATGTTAAAACCATCACCACTGCTTTGGTGATTTCGGTCATGAGTCTGAACAGCATGGCTTAACCTGGACCTACCGAAATGTAAGTGTCGCCCATCATATTTTTCTTTCACATTCGTTTTACCGACACATACCTTGTTCAGGGGAGCAAAAACGGGTCATAACAGCAGAGGTTAACACGCTCACCTCACAGAAAGAATATCTGGGTTCAAATATCATCCGGCCTTTCTGTGTTTGCATGTTCTCCCTGTGCATTCAGGGATTTGCTCTGGATACTCCAGTTTCCTCCCACAGTCCAAAAACATACATGCAAGATTAATTGGTGACCCTAAACTGCTGCTTGGTGCGAATGTGTGTTTGCACTGTGATGGACTGGTGACCTGTCCAAGTGTATCCTGCCCTCAACCGTAGCTGGGATTGGCTCCAGCACCTTGCTACCCTGCACATTAAGCAGTATAGAAGATGCATGGATGGAAAAAATAAATTGACCAGAAGTGATCAAGTATATGAACAGACCTGAGATACTCACTTTCCTCATTGTGATCACATAACAGGCTAGAGCGCCCCCTGCTGGCCGCGACTGAGCATCATCTCC
This sequence comes from Blennius ocellaris, assembly GCF_963422515.1. NCBI lineage: Eukaryota > Metazoa > Chordata > Actinopteri > Blenniiformes > Blenniidae > Blennius > Blennius ocellaris. The sequence continues at coordinate 20,041,422 of NC_137664.1, read as the reverse complement.
TGCATCTGCTCGACTATATGAAACAAAAGGCTGAATTTTCTGCCACATGTGTGCATTAATCTGTAGCTTCAGGTGAGAGGTCAGATTCAAACGTATGAGCTGATGAAACATCGACCGAAACAAGGCAATGTAAGTGATGCCGTAACAGTCGGCTGTGTGCTCCACCGACTGGGAGCCGTGACAGATGTGCATATTGCTAACTATGACAATCTTGTTTCTGCCAGACGATGAGATTATTTCAAAGTTTGGGGAGAGAAAGCAGAGGCATGCAGAGAGAGAGAAGAGGCTTTCGGAGCTGGCGCCATATGTATGCAGGGGGAGGCTGTGGCTGGCTGCCTGCACCGCCACGGGTCCTTCATTTGCATCAGGTATCGTGAAGCTAACAGTCTGTCCGGCGCAGAGGACAGAACATCATCAACGGAGCGTCTAACAGCGTCCCTCTGACGCCATTGGGACTGAAGTCTGTCGTGTAAAATCATCAATTAAAATATGTTTGGAGCCTCCGTTTCTCAAAGTGTACACAGTCGGCTAACTAGCATCGCTGCTAACTAGCTTCACAAATGCATGAGAATGAGCCAGCCGCCACGGAGCCAGTAACAGACAGCAGGGCTAACGAGGGGGACAATTACGGCTCGGTTAAATGTTTACATCTGTAAGCCTGGTTTGTTGTGAGCCATTAAAGCTGGACACAGGCAGGACAGTGACACCGGCCGGGACCATGTATGACCGCAGCCCGGCGCGGAGCCCGCAGCGCGCCTGCGGCCGGGATTCACGTTCCGGGGCGCAGCATCTTCCTGCACATTCAGTTGCCCTCCGGTCCAGCACAAAAGCAGAAGACTCCGGGCTGGCAGCCGGCAATTCGGGGCAGAGCGACCCCGCAGCCCCCGCTACCCGCCCGCTTCGAGCCGGGCGCCGTGACCGCCGAGAGGGAGTACGGTTTCCGAGACGCGGGAAACAGCGAAAAAGTGAAAGAAGCTCGGCGTAGATAAAGCTCACACACTCACCTCCGTCCCAACCGAAGCCATGGTGCCTGCACCTAAACCCCGCCCACCCGGATACGTCACATTTATGATCCCAGCACACGAACTCACCACACCTGAGACAACAATATATAAACAACACACTAATATCAAATATATATATATATATATATATATATATATATATATATATACACACATATACACACACATATACATATACATACATATACATACACACACACACACACACATACATACATACATACATACATACATACAGCTGCCTCGGGAGTCCTATGAGCTGACAACTCCCAATAGGACTCCTTCTTCAGCTTCACAGCATCCCTTACTTCCGGTTTCCACCACCAGGTTCGGGGGTTACCGCCACGACAGGTACCAGAGATCCTGCAACCACATCTCCGAGCAGCAGCTTCGACAATGGAAGTGGAGAACATGGTCCACTCGGACTCAATGTCTCCAATGTCTCCCCAAGCTCCCCAAGCTCTCCTGGAGGTGGGAATTGAAGACTGAGCATACAGAGGGCTCGGCCAGGTGTTCACAACAGACCCTCATAACACGTTTGGGCCTGCCGAGTCTGTCCGGCCTCCTCCTGGTCCAGCGCATCCAACTCACCACCAGGTGGTGATCAGTTGACAGCTCTGCCCCTCCCTTCACCTGAGTGTCCAAGACACATGGCTGGAGATCAGATGACACGACCACAAAGTCTATCATCGACCTCCGGCCTAGGGTGTCCTGGTGCCATGTGCACTTATGGACACCCCTGTGCTCGAACATGGTGTTCGTTATGGACAAATTTTGACAAGCACAGAAGTCCAATAACAGAACACCACTCGGGTTCAGATCAGGTAGGCCGTTCCTCCCAATCAGCCCCTTCCAAGTCTCACCGTCATTGTCACGTGGGTGTTGAAGTCCCCCAGTAGAACAATGGAGTCTCCAGCACCCCTCCCAGGGTCTCCAAGAAGGTAGGGTACTCTGAACTGCTGTTCAGTCCATAGGCCGAGACAACAGTCAGAGACTTGTCCCCTACCCGAAGGCGTAGGTACGCGACCCTCTCGTTCACTGGAGTAAACTCCAACACATGGCGCCTGAGCTGTGGGGCAATAAGCAAGCCCACACCAGCCCGCCACCTCACACCGCGGGCAACTCCAGAAAAGTGAAGTGTCCAACCTCTGAGCTGGGTTCCAGAGTCCAAGCTGTTCGTGGAGGTAAGCCCAACTATATCGAGATGGTATCTCTCAACTTCCCGCACAAGCTCAGGCTTCTTCCCCCCCAGTGAGGTCACATTACATGTCCAAAAAAACTGATTCTGTGTCTGGGGATCGGATCATCAAGGCCCACTGCCACCCAATCCACACTGCACTCGACCCCTACGGTAGCCTCTGTGGGTCGTGGGCTCACAGGAGGAAGAGGGGCCCGCGTCGGTACAAAGAGACGGTTGGAAGGGCACTTCTCAGGGATCATCTGACCCTGCTTGTGCTTCTCCTCAACTTCTCAAGACACTGCCTCCCTGAAACATGTGGTGGGCAGAATGATGTCAAGAGTCTCAGGCCTGGGAGATGGGTCAAACAGACGTGAGAAGTAAGTTGAAATCTGTTAAAGAAAAGTGCCCACCTCTCATCCTTGATGTTATTCGATAGTCCCTGCATGAACACCCCCTGGACGGCTATCGCACCCCACCAACTTTGACCACCAAAGTCCTGAAAAGGTGACACAGAGACGGTAGGTGAATGAAGGGTTTTTAATTGGAGTTTTGACAGTTTGATGATGGAGGGTGAATGAGTGGATGTTAGAAGAAAGCTGATTTGAAGGGACTGTGATCTGAGGGAGTGAAGAGTTGAAGAGAAGTAAATCTTATCCGAACAGAAGAGGGAGCTGCACTGAAGGTGAAACTTGAGCACAGGCCCGGGAAACAGCACATAGGTCTGACAAGTTACAGAAAAATAACTAGAGATCCTTGAGCCTGAGACTCAGAATGCGACATGAGGTAAAATGGACTGTCTGATGATGAGTGGAGGAAGACCTTGAGGTTGATGAAGATGAATCTCTGGTCTGCAGCTCAGCCAGAGGTCATGCAGAATCCGCCCACCAAACACAGACACACGAAGGACGGGAGACAGAAGAAAAGAAGAAATACTAAAGCTATGACAAATATGGAGGTCAATGTTGGAACAAAACAGACTGTTATAATACAGTGAAACTAACGTGAATTTTAAGTTCAATGAAAAACACACTTAGTCGCCAATATTTGTCCATCAAATGATGTCAAATGATGCAAAATTCCTCAAATGGGCATCAAGAATAATGTATGTATCTGTAAATAATGTAACATAAAACCAAATACATTATATTGCTGTATACATGACCCTGCTATGTAACACATAGTAGTCTCTAGATTTATAAATGTACATAGATTTAAAGGACAAAACAGATTTTGGATTTTGAAGGTACACATTTAGATCTGGTGTTTTTCACTGATTTTACACATGATGTTGGAATTCCTGTAATTTATTTCCACATGTCTCCATGAGAATCAGAGAGGTTTGCTGCTGACGCTGATCGGAATTCCAGTTCTGCTGGTTCCCTTCAAAAACATTGGGTGTGGTTCTGGGGTCAAAGACCAGTTTTTTCCACGACTAAATACATTTTATTCATGGGACTACAAAGCTCTGTGCACTCAGACAGTCAAAGGTAAATCACAGGAAATCATTATTCTTCTAGTTTTTGCTGGATTATGGTTAGCGCAGCGAGTTAACACAATATAACCTTGTGATGTAAAAAATGTTTTTTTAAATAGCACAGAAGCAGTTAATTTAAGTTCATTATAATGACAATAATTAGCTCAAGTGACCAAGATAATGCTAAAAGAAGATGAAGTTTAGTCATTACACTGGGCTTTTTTCTTGACTGCTAAAATAGTAAATAATTTCACTGTCAGCAGACAACAACTCTCAACAATCTCCAATTGCTATTTGGAATGCAATAAAGTACCATACCAGACTGTAGAATATTTTCTGTTGTGGTTTTCACCTTTTGCCAAGTCCTTTTCTGGTCAAACAATTTTGTTCTTTATGAAGGATGATGGATGAAACAGAACACAACATGGGATAAATGGATTCAATAGATGACACGGAGTAGATCATTTCTTTGAACTTATTTATACTTCACATAACCTGAGTAACATGCACTTGGGCCACATTAAAGCAAAATCAAGGAAAACCTACTGATTAGTGGACTTGAAAAGTTATCCGCATCCTTTAACTGTAGTCATGACAGTTCCTGGGGAATACATTTAGTTAATTTACATGTTTGGGCTACTTACACATTAAGCCGGTCTGCTATTGTCTGCCAGGCTTTTTCCCCTCTCCTTTTTAGTGGCACTTGTGTTTCCTTTATGTGCGTGTACTGGCTTTTAGTCCTTCATATTGTTGAAGAACCAGCTCTTGCTCCACAGGAATAAATGAAGACATGCGTTCATTATCCATTGTTCCAGCGATGATTCTGTGATAGATTTCGTGGACTTCTTAAGAATGCTGTGAATGCGCTCTTATCTTAAACATCCACACCTGGCTTGACGAAGCCACGTCTCTTCATCCTGGCTCGGCAAAGCACCGACCAGGCTTCGTCAAGCTGCGTCTGCTGATTCATCCCACTTTTGAGCAATACCTTCCCTGAATGTTCTTAGTAAGCTGATCAGATTTTACTCGTGAATTGAGCCATAATAAACCAACACTTTTTAGTGAGCTCAGCCATGACATCGAGCTCATTTTAATGAGTCATGCTACGAGAGTCCTGCATTAAGAACTGACTCTTTTTAGAGAGCCGAGCCAAAAGAATTGACCATTTTTTCATGAGATGAGCCACAACAATTGAATCACTTTTAATGAGCCTTTTTATGAGAGCCAACACTTTTTTAGTGAACCAAGCTATGAGCAACGACTAATTTTCGTGAGCCATGCTATTACAACTGAACCTTTTCAGTGAGCCGAGCCATAAGAATGAACGCTTTTAAAAGTCGCGGTCCCACCAGACTATTTGTGCCGGAACGGGGCGGGGTGGGAGTTGTTTGTGTGTTGTCCCATTGAAAAACTTGTGGACGGTACAGAAAAAACCACGACCATGATTTTTTTCGTTACCCCTCTGTTGCGGTACCAAGCATCGAGTAATGGATCTGTAATGAAGAGTGACAACGCAGCCGTCTGCTGACTGGTGACCAGCCTCACTTTCGACTTGCCCACAATATCTAAATATGTCATTGGCCATAAACCCTCCTGTTGTTGTTTACTTTCGATGCTTTGCGCTCACTTGTTGTTTTGTTAACTGGATTTATTGAAACGTTGGTGCGAGACACAACACCTCCTTTCAAGGAGGTGCAGACGCTCTTCTCAGTAACAGGAGAGGTGGAGATTCAGCAGGAGCTGGACACTGCTGTTCACAATAAGAAATTTAAGCTGTGTCACAGAGAACGACTCAGGCGGCCTCGGAATTGCGGCTGTGTGGAGCCGGCCGCCTCTTGGCTTCGCAAGACGTGTCCCCGAGTCGTTCACAACCCCGCCTACATTTTAACCATACTTTCTGTGGTGGGACCGTGGGACAGAGTTGGGTCTAGATGTGCTTTGCAGTACCGTACCCTCCCGCTCTGCCTCATACTGCACGGTGAGCTGAGTTATAAGAATTGATTCATTTTATTGAACCGAGCCTTTGAATGGACTCTTTTTAGCAAGCCAAAAGACCCGAATCCTTTTAGTAAACTGAGCCATGACAACAGACCCTTTTTAATGAGGGGAGCCAGAAGAATGGACTCTTTTTAGCGATTCCAGCCGTTAGATCGACTTAAGTCGGCTCAGTAAAGAAACAGAATTCCCATCACTATCAAAAAGTTATCTGTGTTTTGTACCAAACCTTTCTGCAATAATTCCTGTTGCTCATTTCAGTCTGTTAACATGTTTGTTGTAATCTTTAGAAGTCCTGAACTAAAGGTGACACAGGCAGGCAGACGGCGTCAGATTCCTTTTAAATTCAATCAGCTTCCTGTTCTTAGAAAGCAGGGGGCACATCACAGCAGGAGGGGCCAAGCGGGAAGTGTTAGGATGCACCACTGGGCTGAACTCCACTGATCACCACATCAAAGTGGCCGCATTCACATGGGCATCATCCAAAGAGACGTCACACGAACCGGTGGGACGGAACAAATGCGCCGATTGTTTGACATGACTGTACGTGCCCCGTCTGTTATCTAACAGGGAAACACTGTACACCAACATATTCAAATCTCTTGGTCACTGAGTTTCAGGAACTAAAAGTGGATCACTCTGTGCTTCAACAAATTGTCCCACTTCAGAGACTGTAAGGCCACAAGGAGACGGGATCGAGCGGGCTCAGCTCTGACCTGCCTGACCTTTTCTTGAATCCTGTCTATTTTAAGTGCAGAGATGGCCTGTGGGTGGAGGCACAGCTGTCTCATGAGTGTCTCCATACATGGCTAACCTTTACATGCAGAGCTCAAAAGCGGGATCCTTCAAACGTGGCAAGTGAGACAAGTATTGTTCAATGAATGAAATGATCCATGGAGTTTTGTGAGTTTAACTCATTCCAATAGCATTTGCATGCTGCACTGAGAACCCGAAGCTTGCAAACCGCTTATGAATGCTGTGGCACAGCCAAACAAGCGCAATCAGAGATTTCTAGCCTCGGCCAAGGGTCGACATGGACACATGTTCCACAGCCAGATTAACTGCCTTTATTCAATTATTTAGTTTGGTGATCACATGATTTTATTTCAGAATTTGAAGAACTAATTAAATAAATTGCAGAATGGAAACTTTCTATTGGAACAATTATTTTGACGTGGCTCACCACCAAAATATAATGGCTTCTTCGTTTGAACAAAATACACCTGTGTACACATTTTTATGAAGATCCTCTCATTAGCTTTTGTGATATAATGACAATAGTAACAATTAAAAATGGCACAATAAAAGTAAAGGGACCAATAATAATCACTGAAACGAAAATATGAAAAACAGGAATCAAACTGAATGAAATGAAACAACTCACCAAAACATAATCCTAATTTTCTGAAATAAAGAGCCTTCAATTCATGAAATGTTCATATTTAGTCGATAAAATGTGTTTTACCCATCCACCTATCCATTGAAAATGTATCATCGCCAAATAATCTTAGTTTTTATGACTTTGAGCTGTTGGAAGAGGGTAAACAATCCATTAAAAGGTCCACAATCATCCTGCCGGAAAACATTTGAGCCCTTACCTGCTGCTGTGAAGTGTTAAACACTGTAAAAATGTTCTCTTCTATGAAGTTTCCAGGTTTTGTAAAATACGACATTATACTGCACAACGAGCTCCAGTTTGACAACACTTATACATACCCAACAAATACTGATAAAAGAAGGGGTTAAATATAGTTAAAACAAAAAATACAAAATTCACAAAAACAGTGGAGGGTATACCACATCAAAAAACTCTCAATTTCTTAATAACTTGGCATGTGGCCTTGATCATCAAATACAGTTTGACAACGACGTCTCCTGCTGTTCACAAGTGGACTTATTGTCTGTTGAGGCATCAGACTCTTCTTGAAGGATGGCCCTCAGGTCATCGAGGTCTGGATCTGTTTTTGAAAACTTCAGTTATACAGATTATATCTCACAGTTGGTCTGGAATGATGTATATCAGAGAGAAAGAGGTCAAAACCTAATCTTTTTTTCTTTTTTTTTAACAGTGTGATTTGATCCAGACCACTGGACTGCGACACAATTGAACACAGGCCATCATTATCTATCTTCAAATAAAAAGATGTTCATATTGGATGCTGGCCTTAGTGGCAAGATGCAAAGATCCTAGGTAGCGTTTAATTTTGTTGGGTTTTTTTTTCTGCATTTGTTTTGCAGCATAACTAGTCCCGCACCGTTGATAGCGCCAACACAAAAAGCACATTGAAACATGTGGAATGTTTGGGAATAATTTTCTACAACTATTGATAATGATTCAACAAAACGTTTGCAAAACAAAAAAGGCCCATACAAAGCAGATAGGAAAGGTGGCTTCATGGGAGAGAGTAAAGGAGATCAGAGGAGATCAGCGTCTGTTGCCAAGGACACACAGAGGTCAAAGGAGAGACGGGCACACAAAATTCCTTCTGGAATTATCTAGTTGGTTATAAAATGTGTGGTGGAGTCAATTGTTTGACTACGATAAACAAGGTAAAGCTAATTTATTTCTGTTGCACTATTCAGAAATAAGTCAATTTACAGTGATTTACAAGGAAATAAAGAAAATACATTAAAACAAGACGATTAAGAAGCCTAATCTTGAACGATTAAGGTTACGTGATGCATTTTTTAAAATGATTAAGAAAGGCATGAAAAGCATAGGCAATAACAATATTTAGCTCAATTGTTTATCGCAAACTTGCTGTTTGTATTATGGCCCCTGAACTGAAATGTGTTTGGCACTCCTATTGTTTTGATGCGTCCTTGCAGTGCATCTTTCCCACCACTCGGGGGCGCCACAGTACAAAGTAAAGCAAATCCAAATCTGTCACACGAAGAAGACCTGCTGCGGTCTGATTGGTCAGTTGCGGGAGCGTCACTCCTCCAGTTGCCCGGGAAACCGGAAGCCGTAAAAGAGCCCGGCAGCTCTTAAATTAAAGTCCCAAACTCTACTTCGGCCGGCTGTGTGGACAAACACCGACTCCTGAAACTACTGTGTGGACAAATACCGACTCCCGAAACCGCTGTGTGGACAAACACCGACTCCCGGAACCGAGAGACTCAGGAGAACCGTGTGTAATAAGCTTCAAGCGTCATGACCCAACAAGCCGCCGCCTTGCAGACCTACAACAACGAACTTGTCAAGTGTAAGTGACCCAGCCTTAAACCTTGTTTTATTGTACTCTGTCGCTTTATAGTCAACTCTTCCTCCCTTTTCTACTGTATTCTGACTTTGAATTACATCAGGCGTGTGTCTGAAACGAGCCCTGCCGTCGACCCAGATCAGGTTTTCTCCTATTCAGTGAGCTCGAACTGCTCTCAATCTGATTAACCTGCACAGATTATGTTGTCTATCACCGAGAAGGGAGGCCAATCTGTAACCCTCTGCAGACCACTGCGCTGCAATTTAATGGTCGTAATGTATAATCGAGCGCCATAAAACTGCCTCCAGAGAAATTCATATTTTGCTGCTCTTCTGTCTATATCTTCACAAAACCAAACAATTGCTTCTGAAGATGGCTTTAATCTCAACACAAAGCCCATTGTCATGAGATCTGCTGGTGCAAAATTCAGAGAAATGTCTCAAAAACGTCTCCCATAGCTGTTGCATTATGGGTGTTTTAAGTTAGGGAGCTTTCGTGGCTTAAATCTCAGAAGAAGAAAAAAATTCTGCAATCTCCTCCTCGCCAAGGTATCGAGGACCTGTGCTCGAAGAGGGATGAGCTGAACCGGCAGATCAAGCAGGAGGAAGAGGAGAAGGAGCGTCTGGAGCACGACATCCAGATCCTGTCGGAGAAGCTCAGGAGGGTGAGCGAGAGCCTGACGCAGAGGCAGGCCGCCCGGGCCACCTTCGACCGCACCATCGCAGAGACCGAGGCTGCTTACACCAAGGTGGGCGTCCACTGAACTCCCCCCCCCCCCCCCCCCGGTCCGAGGAGGGTCGGACCACATGTTTCTCTGAATTCTACAAACACATCTGTCTTCTATTCAGCTTTATCCAATTCAGATAAGGTGGAATCCATCCATTTAATACGATTGTAATCTGTACATCAATCAGTCAATCCAACTTTATTTCTATAGCCCTTTTATAATCACCCGGTGACATCCAAAGTGCTTTACAACAAAGCTAAAACAATACATTAAGAAGTAAATACGAGAATAAATACATAAAAACAAAAAATAAAATAAAACACAGGTGCTGTCTGTAGGAGGTGCGGCGGTGCTGCAGTTTGTTGAAGCCATCCAGAAATTCATAAAACAGAGCATACAGAGTAAAATATAATACACTGCCCTAGGCAGAGTTAAAAGCCAACTTAAAAAGGTGAGTCTTCAGTTTTGATTTAAAAAGGCCGAGATCAGTGATGGCGCGAATGTCGGGGGGTAGTTTGTACATGTGAGATCTTAAAGAGCACTGATTTACATAATTTTGAATGTATTTTTAGACAGTATTATGAATATATATGAATGCATCTGTGCCTAGTTTTTACCTCTGAGACTCTGTCTTAGGTCCAGGAATCCAGTAATCCAGATTTGTGCAACTGAACTAAACTGATTTATTTAAATCGATTTAGAAACATGGATGGATGATTGCAGCCGTTTCCTACAACTGACCCAACCTGTTGAGGCTGGTTGTAACTTTTATATCCACACTCGTTCTTCGATGCTATCGACTTCCTCCAAAATTTATATAATCATTAAAAAAAATCTCCCAGTGTAGAAGAAATCTGAAGCACCGTTTCAGTGGGGTTTCCACTAAAAAACTGTCAGATAGAGTTTGAAAATGTTGGAGTAGAGTTAGAAATACCTGAGGTTCCTGTCCTAACACAACTGACCGGTTTCCTACCTCAGGTCTGGGACCCGGTCTGGACAGAGTCCGAGATGGACAGGAGGTCCAAGGCTTTGCCTGCTGCACCAGTTTCATGACAGCTTGTTTTTTTTTTTTTTAATCATATTAATTCATCTTTATTACGTCTACGCCCTGTTTACACGACAATGTGTTCAGGTGAAAGTGCAATAGTGGTCAATAGTTCTTCTGCAAATCCATGAGTAGGTAAACAAATAACAACAATGTCTGCCTCCAGAGTATCATGACTCCCAGTCCGTGTTCTAGTGGGACATATCTTTATAGTTGAGTCACCATAATAACAGTCTCACTTCACTTTCTGTCCATACGAGTATGTGTACTTACACGTATGATTTCATTCCAAAAATGACCAATAGCACCTACTAGTGGCCCTACAAGTAAACGACAGTTTTCAGCGTTTCAACATGAAGCTTTTCTGAAACAAAGCCAAAACTGTGTTTTCACTTGAAGTGTTGTGTAGACAGGGCCTAATATATAATTCTGGAAATGTGTGAACTGAAGTCGTTCATTTTAAACCCCCATTATTTCCATTTTATTATGAATTCCTGTTCATGTATGCCACAAACCTTCCTGCGAGGAAGATTTTCCTCCACTCTTTAAACTCCAGTGAATGTCTCCGATTCGTCCCCGTCACACACAAACAAACCCTCCCGGGCCGCTCTGATTAAAAACAACAACTCCCTTTTCTAATGACTCCCTACACACACACACACACATATATATATATATATATATATATATATAGAGCTCCATCACCTGGTGAATGTGTGTGTCCTCCTGTCCTGCAGATCCTGGAGAGTTCGCAGTCGCTGCTGAGCGTCCTGAAGCAGGAGGCGGGAAACCTGAGCAAAGAGACGGAGCCTCGCAGGAAGGAGCACTGACCCCGGCAGCCGCAGCCACGGACCAAGATTCTGATTATATATTTAAACTTCTCAATAAATGGATTTCAATCAACACAGTAGCCAACTTCCTTCAAGTTTTTTTTCTATTTATTGAGCTTTTATTTGTACAAGTATGACATCACTTTTTTTTTTCTTAACTTGCTCGAATCAACGATAACTTTACAGTAAGCACATCTGCTGCAATGTCGATTTACAGACGAGGGGGAGATTTAAAAAAAAAAAGGGATGGAGCTTCTACCACAGAGTTGCTACAGTGTGAGTGGACAGAGGTGTTCGTCTCTGCGTCACACCTCTGACATCCGCTTGTCAAAAGGCAGAAGTTAAGTGACCAGTAGCCACGCCTCCACAGTGCGTCCAATCAGAGGGCAGGACAGGGGAGGGGAGGGGCGTTGGCGTGGGTTAGCTCCTCAGCTGCAAACTGGAAACGAACTGACTCGCCCGGTTTTCTTCCAGCACGTCTTCCACCAGGGTGTGTAATTTGACAGCAGCTTCAAGAAGAAATCTGACTGTGTTAAGTGATATTTAAAGTCTTGAGTGTAGAATTTCTAAGCAATAAGGTACGATTTCCCCCAAAAAAAAAAATTCTGAAAGCGCTGTACACTTCATGCTGGTAATTTGACACCAGCCTCACACGACTGACTGGAGTAAAGATGCCCATATAAGGAAATGTGGTTTAAACCTTTCCATTTTTTGGGGCATTTTGCAGCCATTTATTCAAAATCGTCTTCACGGTTTAGCTTCAATGCTAAAGCTACTTTGTCAATGAGGTCGCCAGCTTTCATCGCTCTTTTAATTGTACGTACAGCACCTTTAAAAAAAAAAAAAAAAAAAATACATTCAAAAATACATGAAAACAATCTGTAGTTGTATACATTAGCTATCAAGCTAATGTTATTTGTAGCAAAGGAGCTAAAACGTGCCAACTTGTTACGCAAAGGAGTTTTCAGTTTGCTGTCAGTGGTCACAGTGACAAGGCCGACAATTGTAAGACTTTTGATGCAAGGCTGTGGCGTAGAAGTTTAAAAAAACAAACAAACAAACCTAAAAAGTGGTCATGGCAATCATCGGCAGTGCATTCATCATGAAGTGAAGAGTTTGTTCACAACGGTCTGTACCTCCCAGTTAAAAATAAAAAAAAAAAACCTGACAGACCTGTTAAAACGAACGTCTTCAGCTAGGCGTCTTGTTCTTTAAGTGCACGTTTCCGCTGTCGCCTACCTTTTTCTTCTTCTAACTTATGAGGTGCAAAACAAAGCTCTAAGCATGACAGTGCAAAAAAGACATTTAACATCAAAGACGATACAAAAGATTTTTTTTTTTTTTTTTTTTATCAAACGGTCTCCGTACGGTAGAAAGACTGAAGAAAGTTTCATCTGATTGGACAAGAACAGAAGATGGAACGACGGCAGCGATTAAGAGACGGGTGTAAACTGTACAGCAATACTGGCCGGAGGGGCGTCGATCCTGGACGGAAAGAAAGAATGTGAGGCCGTTACAGCAACACTTTAATCAGTTGGCATGACGACTTAAAAAAAAAAAGATAAAAAAATCTGAATAAAAAAAAAAAGACAATTTATCACAGGTTCTTGCATTCATTCTCACAAATGATAATCATTGTGCCGTAGTGGGATTTTTTTTTAAAATCATGACCCAGATCCGCAGATTTCTCATTTGTTCAATACGTCTGCGCAAATGCTGCTTCCTGCAAAATAACCAGAGTAATTAGATAAATGTAAACTGTTCGACATTCGGGGGTTGATTATGTTTCTGTAAGATGTTGATTATGCTTCTACGCGAGCTCGTAGCACGGCTTGGTCAGAGGAGGTTTGGCCGATCGCGATGGATTTCAATCTACAACTCCTTGGTTATGATGTGCCAACGGCTGCGCTTCACGTAGTTTTTCTAACGACTAGCTCAGGACGTAGCTTTGTGAGGATTAGCACCTGCACCCAACTGCTAGCGAGCGTAGCCTGGCGGAGGTTAGCGTGGCATTGTAATGTGGGCCTAGCATAGTTGGTTCCAGCCCGCCGAGTGCCGTCCAACTGGCCTCCAAATTGCATTTTGCAGCATTTACCGAACAAAAGAGTTTTCTGCGTCCGACCGGACGGCGACAGTCTTCAATGGACCGGAATGTCAAAGTATGTGAGGTCCCACTGGGAAAAAAAACAAGGACAGAAACGCATCTGGTCTGGACGGGGTGGGGCTTCTGCTTCCTCCCACATCAAGCAAAATGTCTCTATGACAAAAACAAAAAAGTTTTTTTTTTTTTGTTTGTTTTTTTTTGTTTGTTTTTGTACATGAGCAGGTTTAGAACATGCAAACAAGCAGGAATAAATACAGGAGAAGTCGGGAGGAGTTTTCCTCAGAGGATATACAGACATTCTAGAGCGGGACGCTCCCTCTCTTCACCAGCAGTATGAACATTACAGACGTTATTGGCCAAGGTCACTTCTTTCAAGCTTGTTTTTGTTGTTGTTGTTGTTGTCGTTTTGTTTTATACAGAGTTGCTACTGATTGACAGCCCTCCCCTCCCTCTTGGGGTGCATATGTTCCCTCCTAGCCGGTCGTCCAGCAGCTTGGATACAGCATAGTTTGCCAGAGAACGTAGAGAAAAAAAAGGCATACAGAAGCTTGATAAAGAGGACCGATGGAGTTAAAATCAAGACATGCCATACAAAAACAACCAAAAATAAGTGGGGGAAAAAAAACCATTTGTGGCACCCTTTCATCATTTTTTTTTCCGTGTGTGTTTGAATCTGCTGTAGAGAGTTGTCCAGCTCCTCTGGAGGAAGTCCCTGTTGTCTCCGTGTTAACACTGACGACTGGCAAACCCGCTTCATTCCCTTCCCTTGCGTTCACTCCTTCGTGTGCAACAGCGAGTTAAAAAGTCTGCCGGGAGGGGTGGGGGGGGGGGGGGGGGTGAAGATTTGGTGAGAAATGTCGGCGGTGACAGATCAACTGTCCAGAGAGCGGAGCGGCGAGACAGTCCAGCTGCTTCTTCAGGGTTTTTGTCTTGAACAGAAAAAAAAAAAAGAGAAGGAAACCCCACCAGCAGGCGGGTGGAGGAGGAGGCTGCAGTGGTACCGTGGCAGGAAATCAGCCCCCTCCCCCCCTTAAAATAAAAAAAACAACATAACAAACAAACCAGGAGATCCCATCAAAAAGGTGTGCTTCTCTGGAGTGTGGCCAGCAGGAGGCTGATTGGCCGGTCAGAAGTAGAGGGCGGGCTCGCTGCTGTAGTCGGACAGCGAGGAGCTGTCTGCAGGCGTGAGCTGGGGAGGAAATCCACTCGGTGTCAATGAAACATGCATACAAATGGAATACGTATTCCAACAATATCACGTAATCCAATCGACTGTGGACGTTTCGAGCCAACGGAGGCCCGTGTGTGTGTGTGTGTTTGCCTCTCACCATGACCTCCTCGCTGAGCGGCGCCTGCTGCGCAGCGGTTTCCTCGTGCAGCGCGCTCTCGTCCCGTTTCAGCTCCTGCCAGGTGCTGAAGTCCACCGAGTGTTTGGGAATGTAGTTCGAAAGATCTGTGGACACAGCGGAGGCGATCAGCATCCCTTTATGTCTGCATCCCGCTTGTAGTTCCAGGTCTGTCCACTAGAGGTCTGTGTCACCCTACCCCTCAGTTCCACCTTGCTGGTTACGCCGTCTCCATACCAATGAGGCAATAAAGCGGCCATAACTAGAATCACAGTCCTCTCGCTCAGCCCCTTCTCTCGTTCGGGGATGAAGCCAACGTGAATGTGCAGAAAATGAGGCTCTGGTGCTTCAAAACCGCAGACGGTCGCGAGAAGCGGAAGTTTAGAACAGAGGTTTTGCAAACATCCCCACACCTCTGACTCAACCTGAAACTTCACAAGGCTTCTCTTTACGAACCCACTGCTTCTTCCTCCATCAGGCAATAAATGCATATGTAACAAACCAGGTCACATTTACACACGATTCTACTCATCTGCAGCCTTTGTTCCATTATGACATTATGACATTAATGCTAATCGTCATCGGGGCTTCACTTCTGGGGATCATTGGATAAACAGTAAAGTTAACCTAAACCAGGGGTCTGCCACCTGCGACTCTGGAGCCACATGTGGCTCTTCAGCTCTTCCGCAGTGGCTCCCTGACGCTTTCAGAACGTTATTTGTAAATAAGCATCTTCCATACATTTGGGATTCTATTTGCACAGCAGACCGATTCTTAAAACTGTTCTAATCTCCAGGATGAAAATAGCGAAATAAAGTATAGCAGCCAGAATAGCTGGAATTGCCTAAAAAAAAAAAGATAAGATAGCTGATGGTACTTAAATAATCATTTAACAATACAGTAAAACATAATATGATTAAATGATTAAAATTGCTAGGGGGGAAATACGAAATGAGAAAGGAAGAAAACAAAAATTGTGAGTATAGCTAAAAATGCTCTAACCAGGAGGAAATGCACAGCAGAAAAATAGCTAAATAGCTAAAGCGGCTAAAATAGTCAGGATGTATAAAATGGCTAATGTGGGAAAAATTCATGGAAAAAAAAAAGGCTACAATGGTGAAAATTGTAATAAACTATATCTAAATTGTACCTATGACACTTTATTTTGTATAGCCATTTTTTTTTTAAGATGTTTTTTTTCTTCCTTTCAGATAAATAATTATGTTTTGCAGGTCCAGACCAATTTTATTTGGTGAAGAATTATGGAAACAGCTCTTCAGGTCATAAAGGTTGTCGCTCCCTGACCTGAAACTTGAGATACTAATCATTTGGGGGGGGGGGGTTGTCATCTTGATCCTGCTGGTTGATCGGGGCCAAAAACCCCAATGGGGGAATTAAATCCCTGTGAACGCTTAAACCTCCCGATGTCTATTAGACCAGCCGTTACCGTTGCCGGTGTGTGTGGGCGAGCCGGTGAAGCTGGGCCGGGGGATGTGGATGCGTCCCACCATGCTGGGCTGCTCGTCCGACAGCTTCCCGTCTCCCTTGTCGTCCTCGTCCTCGTCCCCGCTGTCCCACGCGCTGCTCTCCGACGGATACTCGTACGTACTCTGCAGACTCGACTCGTTGAAGGAGATCGTCAGCTGTGGGGTGCGACGGAAAAAGTTCGGAGAGTTTAGCGAAATGGTAACAAAGCTCAAATAACGGAGCGTGAGCAGGAAACGCATTACTTCATGATGATCTAGTCACAGCAGAACGCCACTCGACACTCTTCCCGAGACCTTCTGAACTCATTTGACCTTAAAAAGCTCAACTGGACCCCATCAGTTACAACCTGCTGTTCATCAAACAGCTGTTCATCTTCACTTCTTCAGTGTGGTTGGCTTAAAGAGGCTCTTCATTTTGACCTGAGACATGAAGTTTTTTTGTGCCTTGATTCAAGATTCATTTGGGGGTTTTTTTGCACCCCCAGAAATCAGAGTTGGTTGTTGGATTGCTGGTCTCAGTAATACTCTCTCGCCGTGTCCCAACGCTTCTGAGACGCATCACTGTGATCAAATTCGGGATGGGACTTTAATGGTGTGATCAGATGTTGTGTTGTAAACACGAAAAAGTCTTAATGAGGTTTGTAGATCTTTGCAGCCGATAATCATTCACACTCTCCACAGTGTCCCAACTTTTGTGGAGTCGTACAAATGGCCGCGCACCGACACCGGGGCACGGTTCTTCAAACTGACGGCGCTTTATGAGAACAGTTACCATTAAGTGGTTATTACATCCTCATTGCTGTGTGATTAAACCGAAAGGCCATGCCGAGTCTGAGTCATCTGCTGATGCAGCACTAACGGCCGCTTCATGACTTATTCAGCAGAGCTTTTAATTGGCGATTCTCGCAGTGTGTTTGGGCCGTCTCTACTGTACAGCCTCAGGAGGCGGGACGGGGACTCTTGATTGATGGACGGGGTGTGTCCGTCGGCAAACGTGGATCCGCCGGGCGAGACAACGCCTGTGATCCCACATGAATGGCGAGGGTCTGCTACTTCCATACAGTCAGAGGATCTGTGGATCACGTGCAGCAAACGACATGATCTCAACGCGACTGGACCTGGACGCTTCAGCAGTTCGTGCCGTCAAAAGGCAAAACGTCATTAACTTGTCCTGATTCCATTGATACGAGACGATTTCCTTCTGGGACAAATGCAGAGAGAATCAACACGACTTCACGTCCGTCGGTTCACAGAGAAAGTAACCAGCGACCGGATGCGACGCCTGTCCCACTTCCTATTGCAAAGAAATAAAGGTTTTCATTTCAGTTTGCTCTTAATGACAAACGGCCTCTGAGCCTTCCTGCTATAAGTTGACATTGAGGCCCCAGACAGTTTATAATAAGCCACTACTCATGTGTTCGCAGCTTTTATTTTCTCCTTTCGAGTTGCCGGGGAGATCACAACTGATAAACGCACGTCCGCACTCATAAAACAGTCGGTTCGTCTGTGTCCACCCCCCCCCTCCCCCGAGGCCGTCAGCTGACTGCTCTTACCGTGTTGTACCTGCCTCCCTCCACGCTGTGGCCCGGGAGCTAAATCTGCCCTAATCTCCATCACAAGGCCGCCGTCCGGCCACGGCGCCTCCTTTCAGTGAGGCCGCGCTGAGCTCCCGGGTTGACCTGCAGTCCTCAAGGTCCCCACACCCTTCACCAAGTCACAAGTGTGAAAAAGGTTCATGTATCAAATGATGATACGAGTTCAGTCGATTCTCTGAAATTACCTAAATGAAGCCCAACTACTCTGCCATCCCATAAAAAAAAAGCAAAAAAACCCACTGTGCATTTAAAGTTCATGTACTGGGCTCTGAATTGATGACTAAACATTTTTAAAGTGTTTACAAGGTCCACAAAGACAAGCTTGGCCCGTCAGCCTGTCTGTCAAAGTCCAAAATCCAGAGTTTAGTTGAGTTTTTACAGAATACGATGTGGATAAGTTTGACACTCAAGGTTTCTGCAGACATGTCACAAGTCTCAAAGTATAATATTGAGACAGATAAAGATTCCTCAAAACTTCAAAATAAATGACATGGTAAACACTGCATGTCATTTCACGTTTAAATCGGACCCCGTTTACACAACAACGTTTTCAAGAGAAAACACAAAACGTGTGCCGGGTTTTGAATGTCCGATTCAACTTTTTTGAAAATGGCTTCCAAGGTGGAACTTTTCAACAACAAAAAAAAAAGGAAAACGCGACATGATGGACAACAACAAGAACGTTTCCTCCAGAGTGTCATGACTCTCAGTCTGACTTCTCCTGGGAATTGGTAGTTTTATAGTCGGCAGTCACCGTAAGAACAACCCAACTCGGTGGTCTGTAAATAAAAATGTGTGTATACTTACCATCGTTAATGTTTATCGAGTTCTGTTCTCTGTGCACATTTGTGTGGATCCATAGTGAAAATGAATAACGGCACCCACTAGTGGCCCAACATTAAAACTATATCATTTTCAGCGTTTCTGCCATTGCAGTGTGAACGCAAAACTCAAGAAATACTTAACCTGGATGCATTTTATTTCAAAATATAGGACATTTTCATAAAGCCCACCTCAAGTCTGATCAAACGTATCCCCAGGATTACTCTGCAGCTATTCAACAGATGGAAGCTTATAATTGCTAATAAAAACATAAAAGTCCAAAGCATTGGAGGAATTTCTCCATCGTCTGCCAGGGGAGGATAGAACAGACGCCTTTTAGTTTTCCATATTTGGCGGACGGCGATGCTTTTTGGTCTGTGCTGCTCTTAGAAGTCAATGAATCGCAGCAGGAAAAGGTTTGGTTCCTCTTGTAAGGATGCTCGAGCGAGGAAATCTCTCAAACATACAAGGTTTTTTTCTGAGGGCGTTAAGATGAACAATTCGATTCCAGAAGAGAACTCACAGGTTAACAAGCACAACGACAGTCAAGATTCCACCCAAAAGCTTTTCCCGGAAACTGTCCGTCCCATATGGGATCAGGGGAATCCTTAAACAGCCACCATACTCCTTTTTAATGTGTTTTACTTGGAGCAGAACGGAACGTACTTTGTTCAGATTTACTAAATATAATCAAGTCTCTTGATGAATCTGCAGTGGTTTTTCAGGTCCGTGCACACGGAGGTGAAAACATACGCAACGATTAGCAACTTGTTGAATTGACAGAAGCACTTTTGAAAGATTATCGCCCGAGAAAGGCCCAAGGCAACATTTATAAGTTTCTCCTGGGACTGGGAAATATTTAGAGGGTATAAAAACTTGATTGATTTGATTGTATCCAAGCGTTCGTGTTTTTTTCCCATCAGTTTTGGAAAACCAGAGTGTGTACAGCCTGTGCTCCAGCCAATCTGAGAGGGGGGGGGGGAATGAAATAAGTTGGGGATCACTGCTTCCATTAACATTTATTGCTTTGGAGAGATTGGAGTTTTACCCAGGCATGTAGTTTTTTTCCACACTGTTGTTTCCTTCTATCAAGCAGAAGAAATGATTTTCATTCATCTGTACAAGCAGTACAGTGGTGTGTGTGTGTGTGTGTGTGTGTGTGTGTGTGTGTGTGTGTGTGTGTGTGTGTGTGTGTGTGTGTGTGTGTGTGTGTGTGTGTGTGTGTGTGTGTGTGTGTGTGTGTGTACAGACACAACGTTAACATCTCTCCCAGACGTCGCCTATTTTTAGCCCCTCAAACTGCTTTCTTTAGTTCCTGTGTAAAATCTTACACTGCAAAATAAAAAAAAAATAAAAAAGAAGAAGACTGTGTTTCCCTGCTATACAGACATCCTGTCTTGGAGGAAGTCTCTGGATGCCAAAAGCGAGTGCCATCAATAAATCAAGCTGGGCCCGCTGGGCTCGCTTCCTCTTTCACCGTCTTTCACTTTTCCCCGCGTCTCGTCTCACAGGAGACTGCCGTCAGGTGAGAGCGCCACGCTGCCCGTCCTCTGCCCGACTTCATCGTCCAGCGGAAAGGAAAGAGAACACAACTGAAGTAGGGGGGGGGGGGGCCTCGATTGTCCTCCTGCAGCCGTGGGCTGCCGGTCTTCCAGTCTGGGACAAAAAGCCGGCGTCATGGAAGCAGAAGTGATTTGTCTTCTGTCCTCAGGCTGTGGGACGAGCCAACTGGGGCCCAATCCGGGCCTGCTGGCCTCCTTGTTCACCACGGGGCCCAAACGGCAACGCCAGGACACCAACAACTGACTTATTAGACCAGCTTTGTTCAGGATTAAATCAAAAGGCTCTCTGTTTATTGCAATACAAGTGCATGCATGTGTGAGAGGATGAAGTTTTATCGCCTCATCTGAGGGCTGGAGTAAAGGGAACATTTTATCCACGCCATTGATGAAACCTGCCATCAATTGGGAATCCGTTTAGCTTCTCTAATACATGAAAACTTGACGTCGGAAAGATTCCGTTTCAAGGGTGATGATGTAATTCTGACTCGTGCAGTAGATTTATCAAACTTGTTTTAGGATAAATCCTGTGGATGTGCAGATTCTGATCCAGTTCCTTTAGTCACTTTGCTATAAAACTCCCAGGAGAATATACACTGGGAGTCAAGAGGCAACATTATCATCGTTATCATCCATCTACTGAGCATGTGCAGAAAAAACTATTTACTAAAGCTGTGGTGTGCATGCAGAGGATCAGCGATTGACGTGGAGGCGGAGCCTGAACATTTTCAGAAAGTTACGTTTTCCTCCCGTTTGCACGATAATGAAGTCGCAGCGTTGTCAAAGAGTTCCGCATTGGGAGCCGCTTTCAAAAAGTTGTGTTTTCAGTGGCCACACACAGAACGCACCACAAGTTTTGTGTTTTCATTTGAAAATGTGTAAACAGAGCCTCAAAAAGGGACGCCAACATGCAAGGCAACACTTCACAGGCTATATTCCACACCGTTTGGATTGATGCTAAAGCTAACAGCAGCTCACAAACCGTCACACGAAACAAAGTAAAAACGGAGCCCACGGAATTCTCCTCAATTTTAAAGTACGAGTTCTGTCTCAGGAACTAGATACAAACATGCTGCTGCCAAAAGTAGTGGTGTTCCAGTCACATTAACGCCACTAATGCCGTCTGTAATGTGTCATAAAGTACAGATAAATACACCAGTGGCAGAGGCCTACTCTCAGAACAGACCACTTCCCAAAGTTTTCCCCAAAGAGCCAGCACTTTACGGAGTAGATAATCCAGCTTTGGCCTGGATCGCAAGTCACAAAAATTGGGCAGCCAATCAAATGAAAGAATTGTTGGCATGAATGTATCTGAAAGAAACAAAACTGTACATTTTGAAAAGTGGATTTTCATGGTCGGGTTATTTCTTTTTAGGTCAGAGCATCTAAAAAATAAGTCATGGAAACATGACGCTCAATCAGCTGTTTCAGTATTTAGAGCAGCAGTGTCCAAATCACTTTAATCCACTGATAAAATACTGCCATATTATCCTTAAAAGTCACAAAACCAAACAATTACTGCTGAAAATGTCAATAATCTCAACATGAACCTGATTTTAATTAAACCTTCTTGTGCAAAATACAGTGAAATGTACAAAAAACAAGAGTGAAAACACTCGAATGTATAGAGGAAATCTTTTTCCCCCCACTGTATTTGCCATTTCTATACTTTATATCATATGTGAATTTTGGCAAAAAGAAAAATGTTGCAGCACAATCAGACTGTTGGTGAAGTCGGCATGATAGATTTGCTCTCGTAAAAAAAAAAAAAAGTTTTGAAGCTGAATCGGTTTGGAGGTTGTCTGGAGAGAGAAAACTGCTGAGGAAGCAATATTTTTTTCCGTTTGCTCGGTGCCTGTGTGAGACCTGAACGTACAGCGGAGACTGACGAAGGAGAGCTGTTGGATGAGATTATGTGTTTATGAATGGGCTTTGGCCAATGGGCGAGATGGGCAGCGTGCCAGGAATTTCCTTCCAGGCCAGCCGGCATGGCGTGTCCTGGTTTTGGTGCGGGGTGGCGCCCGGCTGAATGGGCGAGTTGCGGCACCGCGGCTCGGCGTTTGCGTCTCCCCCGCGTTCGGCGGGCGGCGGAGGCCACGACGTCCGATCCGTGCACCCGAAGCCCGGGGGGGGGGGGGCTTCCAGCACAAGCGAACGCATAAATCCAAGTCGGTGGCACGTTCAAGTCCACTTAAACGGATGCTGCTTAGAGGCAGACCGAGCAGGTGCCTGATTAGAGCTAATCTCCTGGCAGGTGGATAATATTAGAACCGCACCACAATGAACCAGGCTGAGGGGTTTAGCTGCAGCGGCATTAGCACCTGAGGAGAGGGATGACAAAGCCTGCATGTACTCAAACAAAGCATGCTGTGTACCCAAACCGCTGAGCCGTCAGATTAGGACGGAGTAACAAGAGGACGGCGTGTTGCGCATCATTCTACGCCAGGCACAAAAAGGTACAATTACACCACAATGCAATCGCTGCTCCCTAAATTCACTTTTCAGTGCGTCCTTGATTAACCAAAAAAAATCTTCACAGTTCTGCTGAGCAGCCTTTACCAGTCCCACTAATAAAAATTGTAGTTTTACAAGGTACGAGTTGGTGAAATCCATGAGCGATTTCTCTCAAAGTAAAAGACGCTCGTCTGCGTCTACCTGGTATGAAGTGTTTGCGTCGTCAATGATTTACAATTACTAATAATTCTGAGTCATTTTCTGGTTTACAACAGCATCCAGACACTCATGGTACAAGTTTTTATCTGTTAACAACCTAAATGAGCAGACGACCTGCCAAACGCACACCACAGACAAGCCGAGCGAGTCGAAAATGGCCAAAGGTAATAAAAGTTTCAATGTCCCGTCTTCCTGATATCTGCCAACTTAGTATTTTTCTGCCTGGCTGCCACGTGTCAGGTTATTTTTTTGTGCACGAAACCATAGATGATAGAACGCACACAGAAAGTTCTGAATCTAATCACAGTAGATTGTTCACAATTTTCATTTATGCAGCAAAATACATTCTCGAGGAGACGACCGGAGATTCTCCCGCGAAGGTAAATGGTCATAAATGTTTAATAAATCATCAAAACTGAGGCCAATATGAGTTGATACTATGAAAACTTTGTTTGATTATATGCTAATGTCTGGTAAATGGGGGTGCTTTGCTGGCCAGTTACAATGGGAAACGTTTGGTAACTTGCCAAATGGTTCATTCAATATCAACGGGTCCTACAACCCCGTCCTCACGATGTGTCCCTCTGAAGAGTGGGACACCTGTCTTCAGCGAACACTTGGATTTTTAGGGTGTCCCTACATCAGAGGTTTCACTGTACCGACAGAAGAAAAAAAATCGCTCCCAGATGTTGGGATTCAGACCTCCATCGCTCGTGGCTCCGACCCAAACGGCATCACATCCGGTGCCGAAACGCCCCAGTAAAGGTCCGTCGCCACACGAGACGCCAACGTCCTGTGCGTTGGTGTCATTGGGACATTGCTCACCGCGTGTGACGTACGCTCTCAGCGTTCTCACATGGAAGCACTCCGAGTGCTACAACTGTCGGTGATTAAGCGCGACGACGCTGTTAAAACCGAACCGTGGAAACGCCGTGACGCACGTGGGCGTCTGGCACTCGTAGCTCGGCCAGAGAACGAAGCCCGGCATAAAATATCTCTCCCACTGCCGTGCCCGCGTTGAGTCACTCTTTAATAGTACGTCCTCTGTCGCCAGGTCTTTGTGAGCGTCCCGGTGCAATCGCTGCCGGATTATCTGACTGATAAAGAAAAAGGGGATGGGAGCAACTTCTGGTACGGGTGAGCCGTCACAGATCCGACTCAGAGAGGTGGGGCGGTTTAAATTGGCCCCGCTTGGGAACATAACCGCACACACTTTAAATGTAAGGCGACACTGGGTGGGTGGAGATTGAAACCTATCAGCAATCCCCACCTTGCACACACACACACACAAGCTTTTGGACCTTTTGACAGCTCACTTATGGACTCTGACGTGAATAGAAGAGTGGTTGGGTGTGTCTGAAACAAAGAATGGTGCAGGATCCCGCACACTGGATTGTGGTTGGAGGAGGGTTCCTCTAGGGGAAACGTCCAATAGGTCAATCGGTCCCAACCAATGAAACACATTTTAAAAAGGCATGCAGACTTTACAGACGTCACTGGACTGGTGTCTTTCAAACAACCTCTCAAACTCATTTCATATGTGCAGTCCTAGTTTTCCCAAGTTTACGTGAGATGGAGTCGGAGCGTTTTTCAAACACCCGTGTTTTCAGGCATTTGGAGCACCGTTGTTGTGTAATCACACACCCAAAAGGCGACAAAAGTTTGCCGAAAGTGAGAAAGCAGAAAAAACTATGTCAGTACTTTAATATTAACAACAGATTTGATGTACATTTCTTGTCCTAATCTGTCAGCAAAGAGAAACTCCCGTTTGTTCCGATTGTTCCTAAGAGCAGGTTTTGTTACTGTGCATTTAATTCCAAACACTTCAATCTTAAAAGATGTCACATGCAGGAAAATGACAGACCTGCTTCCTCTCCTCTCACTGTGGGCCTCATGAAACACAGCGGCGCTCCCTGAGACATGAAAAAAGGGCCGTCGTTTTGTCCTCCACCCACGAAAACACCGATTTGGGTTCAGCTGATTACAGAACAGACGTCTTCCTACGTCACGTCGCAGCGCTGTCGCCGATTATAGAGAACACGGGGAAAACACGAGTGGCGAGAGCGCGCGCGGAAATCCTAATGACAGGATAGAATGGCCGCGGCTGGCGTTGCCCTGGCGACAGGCGCCATGGATATGTGACGGGCACATGGTGGAGGAGGAGGAGGAGGAGGTTGTAGACACACAGAGCAGAACAAGGAAACAGATTGAGCGTGAAAAACGGTCACGTGGGCGACGTTTTTGAATAACATTTACATCGGGCATTGAAAGCGCCACACGCAGCTCCGCCATCTGTGTTTTGGGATCGTCGTCGAGGACACAGAGCCGACAAAACGTCATTTAGCCACACGGAAAGATTTCACCTTCCAGTAATCGAGAAAACAAAACACGACATCCAGATAAAACAAGCCGGTGGCCTTTAATTTGCGCCTCTCACTCGCCCACTCCACTTTCTTTGTATAAACTTTGGGGGGAAAAAAGCCCTCGGTCTGCCTCGTCTTTTGGCTTCCTGCTCTAAAAGATACACACAAACGCACTCTGAATTAAACATGACGGTGATCGCGGGGGCTTCGCCTGAATTCTAATCACACCGACTTTGCAGGGTTGCACATGTGCCTCGAGGTGGTGCGGGAAACCCTGCAAGGTGCGCCAGTACATGTGTGTCTATGCAGGATTGAAGCACAGCTGTGTGAGTGTGTGTGTGAGTGTGTGTGTGTGTGTCCTATAGCCCCAAAGGCCTTAGTAGAAACAGTTGTTTTTTTTCTGATATCAATAATGAAAGCAGATTTTTTTTTTTTTTTTTTTTTTCATACGTTGCAGGAGGAATTGTGACTCAAAAAGTTTGTTCTGCAAATGACTGTGTGAAAACCTTCAGTACTGGTGTGACGGGCCAGAGAGTGCGGTCCATGGGTGTCAGCAGAAACAGGAAGCTCGCACTTTATTCCACATGTACTGTGATCCGTTTGCTTTCTCATTTTCCAAAACAGGCCGTCGCGTCCGGCTCATCACAACATTGCAGTAAACTGTTGGGACTGGTAAAGCTGTATGTCAAGAGTTGGATCTGCTGTCAAATGTAAAAACTCTCTAAAAACTGTTTGGATTCAGTAGAACAATGACGGAATGAACACAGGTCGTAGCATTCCAGGTAATCCCAAAAGCACAAGCAGTGGATACGCCTCCACGAAGGCTATTCTCGCACTATTATCCATAAAAGTCCCAGTTACACGGCAACGTTTCCAGTAAAAACGCATCATAGACATTCGCATGGACAGACAAAGTTGGATTGTTATCACTCTGACCGTCAACTATAAAACTACCAAGTCCCAGGAGAATGTGGACTGGAACTCATAACACCCTGGAGGAAAGCGCTGTTGTTTTTGTTGTTGTCGTTGTTCATCTACTCACTCGTGTGCAGAAGGAACTATTTACCATGGCTGTGGTGCACATGCGCAGAAGCAGCATTTTGAAAAGTTCAATTTTTTCCCATTCTCACTAAATCATTACATAAATTAGTTGTTTAATGTCGATCTGCTTCAATTTTAACCCTTTTTATTAAATGAAGCCACAACTGAAATTGTTAACACAACATTTGATGTTCATAAGAATCTACAACTTCAATTCTGTTGAACTGCAATATTGACATTTGTTTATTTACCTCAAGGTTTTGCTTTCAGAACACCATTTAAAAGACAATTATATCAGTTTTACTAACCCTGAAACTGTTTTGTTGATACTGTCAATCAATTCAAGGGCTTTTGCTTTTTTTTTCCTGTTATCAGTATAATTATATATTTTGTGTATTTCACATCAAAACTTTTGAAAGAAATATAACTTGTGTTTAATGTCGCCCACTTTCACAACTTTAATCATTATAACATTGTTAATAAATCCCTGCAGCTTTAAAGTTTTTTTTTCTTAATCCTTTCAAACAGGATTTCTTTTTGTGTGTAAATCATTTGTTTAATCTGCATCAGTGTTTTGTTTTTTTTACACCTGCAGCAATCAAATTCTGGTGTTTAAATCCTGAAACTTTAGTGTTCAGCCTTTTAAATCTCATTGCTGTGTATTAAAAGATCGCAGCTTACCTTAGTTGTTTGTTCACGTCGCCTCATTCTACCTCCCACAAAGTTGTGTGGCCTCTCCTTTTGTTCTTTCAAACTTTGTTTCAGATGCTGGAGACACTCGGTGTCTATATTTGTCACTTATAGTGCACTACACCGCATGTATAGTCAACCTTGTCGAAAACTCGTACATTGCGTTGCGTCAAAACAATATTAAAACCGGCACCTGATTTTTTTGTTAAAGAGCGACTCACTGCTCTGATTTCGCCCCCTCTGCTTCCTCTCAGAGCTCTAATCCTCATCCTCTTTGCAGCTTTTCACACCAGGCTGCGCATACGAGGTGAGTTTTCGAGAGGTTGTTTAAGGGTACATCTACACCGCGAAAAATAAATGAGCTTTTTTTTTTCCCCTCCCCGACCTTTTCCCAAAAAAATTCCGTCCACACGTCACTATGAACTCGGCTCAACACGAGGCTTCAGGGCATGGAGTACACATGTCAGGCCTTTCGGGGGCGCTGTGTGTACCCAATATTATTAATTTCTTAATTTAAACTGTTAAAAAAAATAGCTAATCAAAGAAAACCACATTGACTAGGTCTTTCCAGTGTGGTCCGTATGGTTTTTTTGTTTGGTTTTTGTTTTTTTATTTCTGCTGTTTCCATATAACCGGACATTTATTTGTTTTGTGTAAGTGCGAAACTTTTCTTAGATGAAAACACAAAAACTATGCATTTTTCCCTTGAAAACTTGTTTTGCAATATGTTTATGGAGCATGTTGATATTGCGATAAAAACACAAGATGATGTGCAGCCTGGACACTACAGGCCCACTACTGCTTCCATACAGTCTTAATCGTTGACATAGATGTTCATTAGTGGTAGAAAGCGGCCAAAATGAAGCACAACATGCTAACTGTACACACACCGTGACAGTTTATCACTCTGAACCACAGACTTCGCCTCGGCCTCCATACAGAACCAAAGCAGTCAGCACAGCGGGTGTCCAGCTTTCATTTTAAAGGACACGTGGCTTTAAGAAAGGGGGGAGAAAAAAAAAGTGAGGGGGGGGGCGGGTCGCAGTGGCCGAGTTGTCAGGAAGTGTAAGGGAGGAGACGTGGGGAATGTAAATAATTAAACACAATGGACTTTCACACCTGTAGACCAGGCGCACAATGTAAATGTAGGAGTGTGCCCTTTCATCGGCCCTTCCTGGGTTACACCGGCCCTCCAGCTCTTCAGGTTTGGGGTATTTTTAACCTCATTTAACGAGAAGTAGAGGAACTTGCATTTCAGGCACCGTTTTGAAAGTATTAACCCATCCTTGAAATGAGATAAACTGCAAATTTAAAGTCCGATTTGTGACTTCTAAGGGGAAAAAAAACCACCAGCATGTGACATTGCGGCTCATTCACTCCATCTGTGGAACCGTGTTCCAGCTGCTACCAACTTTCTTTAGCTGGGTCTTTAGTGGCGTGTTTATCTTCGCTCGTGTCATAAAAAGCACAAAGTTTGGAGCTGATTGGAGCGTTCCGAGTCATACTTTCGTGACTTGACCCACTTCCTGTAGTGGCGGGGGAAATCCCAGCACTGTTGCCAAAATCCCACGCGCCAAAACAAAACAATCCATACTATGTTTTATTTACACAAAATTAACAAAACCATAAGCATCATTTCATATAATCTCCTTGGAATTGTGTTAAATATCATTTCCATGCACCTTGACCACCACCATCTGAATATTTCACCACAATATCCACTGTATTTGCCAAACAGCAAGAGATTTTCTTCAGAATTTCCATTTATTAACAAAACCATTTTCTATATTCTGGCCAGAATTAATCCACAGATCTAATGCATAAACACTGATTCTAATAACGTATCTGTTCCTTCATACCACTTGCAGCTTTTTTTTTATCCATATTCAAACAACTTTTTAAGGAGTTATTGATCTCTTTAAGCTCAGCAGACGGATATAATGATTGATGAACATTGCACTGCAATACACATTATACATTCATCATAATACATAGCATGCCCTGGAGAAGAGACAAAAGGCATCATATTAGTAGGTTTAAAAAAGATTAAGTTAAAAGTTGAAAAGTTGTTTCAAGAAGCTATGATGAAAAAAGACAAAACAAGAGTTTATATTTGAAAAGAAACATGAGTTTTTAAACTTCCTGTGATTGACTGGTGACCTGCTGAAGGTGTTTACTACTCATTGTTCGCTGGGCTGAGCTCCAGTATAGCAGTATAGGGATCCGGAAGCTATTCATTCTTATTTAAACTTTTACTTAATGCGACATGCAATTATAGTGTTTTTAACCATCTTTGCAACTGCCTTGATCGACATACCAGATCCGCTTGAAACTTTACAGGCGCGACGAACCTAAACAGGCAAAATGTGTCCGTCCAATCATGAGCCAGTGCCCATCTGAGAGGAAACCAACCGAACTGTAATTCAACTTTCATTACAATAAAGAGGCATTTTGCCTGAATTCCTTTCAATAACAAGCACTCAAACCTCCCCTTTAAACATCATCATTAGCTCCACAGAATGCTCATAATCACACATGAATGTGCTATTTAAACCTCAGCAATGTGTTTCACCCCGCGAGTGCACACAAACTATGCGCAGCGGGCAAAGAAAAGGCGGTGGTGCGACAGAAACCCTCTTCCTCTCTCTGGATGCTGTGCTGACAAACACGCGGGTCCGTCGTCCTGCTCCCATAATAACCAGCGGCTTTTAAAAACCAAACCACTCCTTCCCCTGGCGTCCTGAACGCTTTCCAGCCGCATCTCTGCTTTACGAGGAGCTACTGCGTTTACCACAGGGATATTGAAACAACAACAAAAAAAAGAGAGAGAGAGAGAAAAAGCTTCACATTTTGCCCGAGTTTGCTAAGACAGGAGTTCCCAATCCAATCAAAGTGCAGATTGAAAGAGTCAATTGTAGCCTGTGTCTCACCGGGGGGGGGGGGGGGGGGGAAGAAGAAAGAGTCAATTTTATGCTAATGTGGAAGTGATGTGGTACAAGAAGCTGCACTTGACCTACATAGCTCCTCCACCACTCTTTCCCCAATAGAGAGGAGATCACAGGAAGCTGGGAGCGAGGGGACAGGCCTTATTAACCACCACCACACAGGAATAAAGCAGTGCACCGTGGGTAGAGAGAGAAAGAGAAAGCCGAGCTGGACATTGTCCACCAGCATCTACAGGTCCTGAAAGGAACCTTGCAACAATGGGGATGTGCGGTGGAAGAACAACCAAGGGAAAAAACCTCGAGGAAGACCTCATCAACTCCATTTGTGACGTGCGTACGGAACATTCTTTTCCAGCCGAGCTTCTCGTAAAAAAAAAAAAAAAAAAAAAATCCCAGAAGAGAAAGCTGAGGCCGTTCTCGAAGGCTGCTCTCACACAGAAGCAGCCTCAAAAAAAAAAAAAAATTTCCACCCAAATTACACAGGCCAGACCGAGCCTCTGCGCTTTTGTAATTGCCTGCACGGCCCTGCCCAAAAAGAGAAAAGAAGAAGAAGAAGAAGAAAAGAAATCGGGGCCTTGATGATGACCGAGAGGAGCTTGGCCAGACAACAAAAGGAACAAAGTGTTTGGTTAGCGCGAGTTCATCAGTACACAAAAGCCAGGACGTGCTCGTGTGTGGCCGTCGGAAGTGACCTACGCACGTGAGCAAGGCGACACGACCGGGTCTGCAGGGTCCGTACCCGTCATTAGAAAGGACAACCCCAAAGAACTTTAGTCACATGCCACTCAGCTAATTACAGTATCCAGGGGAATAAAATGAAAACACTGAATTGTAGAGCGGAGAAGAGAACATCCAGCAGGAGACGGGAACAACTACCACTGTGAAGCAAACAGAGAAAACGCTG
This sequence comes from Blennius ocellaris, assembly GCF_963422515.1. Taxonomy (NCBI): domain Eukaryota; kingdom Metazoa; phylum Chordata; class Actinopteri; order Blenniiformes; family Blenniidae; genus Blennius; species Blennius ocellaris. The sequence goes on along the minus strand of NC_137664.1, from coordinate 20,010,414 downwards.
CAGACACTGGGGTCGCTAATGTCCGCGAAGCTGTTTACCTCACCTCTGTGGCATCAAACACCGGTTATTTGACTCCAGCCTCAACCACAATCTCAGGGTTCTGAGATTAAAACCAACATCATACACTGATTAACAACAATACTGCTTTTCATGTCATTGTCAAATCAGGTTGAACCTGCCGATCAATGACGATGTGCTACTTTTTTTTCTTGCCATTACTTTACTGCTTCACTGTTCTGCGATTAAAACAGACGTCACACATTGTGGTTGGCGGTACAAACCCACATCAAGCCCTCATCGACTACCCCAAAGCCTACTTTCTTCTTCTGATCTGGCCAAGAAGCCCAGTTCCTCCACACGTCGAGATGGTCACAGATTTAACAGCAGCGTCTTTCTCACACCACAGATTGGCTCAGCCGTTGTTATTATTATATTAGATATCATCACAAATTATATTTTGTACGACATTATCCTTGCTTGCTAAAAGCCCATTTTTGTCCGTATGGGAAAAGAAGCCGCAGATTCGATCATGCCAGATCTTACACATTTATAAACAGGATGCAGCAGCAGCCAACATGCAGCAACATTAAGTAGCTGTCATTTGACACCAGGCTCATTATTGCGTGCACCTAGTTATTTCATGGGTTTTTCTCCACTGGGAACCCCAATCAAAGATTATAGCATCTCCTTTGCTGAAAGCCCTTTTTCTTGTTCCCATTCAATAGAACAGGAAGTTCCAACGACAGGCCCTGTACGTCAAGGCAAACGTGCAGCAGCGTCGGGTGCCTGCAATCCGACACCATGGTCGTCGTTCTCGACTTCCCAGAAGTTGTGATTACAACGCAGCACCAACTCATTGCAGTTCCACAAACAGACCGTGTACAACAGTCTCAAGTCCAAGTTGTGTCTCAAAATAGTCACACGAATATGCAGATAATGTGGTTATATGACACCGTGGTCACATTTAACATTACTACCCAACATAATAACCTGATTCCGTGGACATCAGAGGAATTATAATACAAAACGAGAAAGCTTCTTTAAAAGATGGTGCTTGAGAATATCAACGTTTTTTGGGGGTTTTTCTCCGGAGAAACCAAAATGTGACATTGGTATTACCACTGATAAACCGGGTAAATGTGTAATACTTCCTTGTGGCCTTCCTGTTAAGGAAGCAGCTGCATGAAGCCAGACTGTAAAAAAAACTGCGAGATAAGATTGTGAGCGAGGCTCTTGCCCTGCTTGTCGAGGTGCTTGGATTTACTTGCGAGAGCAGAGGATTACGACGCCCCGGGTCAAGGGAACGGGGAGTCTGAGAGGCTCCGCCGCAGGCCGGGGTTGAACCACTGCCCACTGCCGAGCCTGAATCGGAGGCAATGTGGCGCTCTGTCAAGAACGCATCCTCACGATACGCTTTTTTTTTTTTGTGTGTGTGCATGGTCAAATGAGAGGAACCGCGATGGGTTGAGATGCTGGACTCCGGCCCGGATGCACACGGAACTGCTCCATCTGAACCCAACGAGACGTCAACAACACTGACGTGTTACATCTCTCCTCCCCGAGCTGCAGACTGTAGCGCAACACAAACACCAAACACACGGAAAATAAAGCCTGGCACGCCGGGCTCCAACGCAGCCCGCAGCACCTTCGAAGAAAAATTAATTAGCAACATTGGCCTGATATTTAATTAATCCTTAATACACATGAAACAGGAGCAACACGCAGCAAGACCCTCACCAGGCAGGCAGCAGATCGGTGATTAAGATAGCAGCCGTGCACAAAAACACACCCCTCCGCTATCGTTTTAATTATGATTTAGGAGCCAGAGAGGAGAAGAACTGAGCTCAGGATGAATTAGGGAAACCTGTAATGGTTTACATGCGAGAGCAGATCGGGGCGTTGTGCTCTCCGCTGGCGTCTGACCGAGGTCAAACTGCAATGATGTGCTGAATTAAACGCATTAGCATGCAGGCAATACAACTCCTTTGATTTGTTGTTGATTTCTCTTTTGATGCGTAGTGCGCATCGTGTTTTATGCTTGTCAGGAGGATCTCCAACACGGCTCGCAAATGGATTATAATTAATTATTATGATATCGGCAAAGAGGCGTATCAGAAAAGGCGGACTTGAACTGCAATAAGGCCAATCAGCTGGAGCCACATCACGTTAGATTGTGCCAACGGATTGTATTTCTCGAAATTTTCTTCGACATTATATCAAACGTCATTGCAACAAATTCGGAGAAGAGTGGCTAAAAATAACCCTTATTGAGAATATGCATCCTCAAACGCAAACATGACCACGTTGAGCCAATATCGTACGCCAATGTTTATGAGGGCAACTTCCCCAGTCTAAATCGAACAGCCGTTATCCATCAAAACTGAAACTCTGACGTCGAAAGTAAAGTTTGCAAGAGTTAGGACAATGTCAGACTACTTATTAACATGAGCGCACCGATCAACATCATCTTTTTCACTATTCCAGATCAAGACTTGCAGATAAACACAAGAACTTGACTGGTGGGCACTTATCATAAATGGGTTATATACTGTATTTTCCGCACTATAAGGCGCATCGGATTAAAAGGCACACTTACATTGATTGACATAATTTATAACTTTGTTCATATATAAGGCGCACCGCATTATAAGGCGCATGCAATAGACCAGTGGTCAGCAACCTTTATAGCTCAAAGCCATTAGGTTACATTTTCCACTGATTCTAACACCCAGAGAGGTGCACACACTTTATTTTGATAGTCCTACCTGCAGCCTATGCCAGGAGGACACTACACACAAAACCTTCTTCACTGCTGGTTGACAACTTACAACTACCGGTAATAAACTAAACTACATGAACTAAGCAACAAAAACACAACACAACACAATTATTACCGACACCACAAACCAAATATAACCCCCAATAATTGCATTTAAAACACCACAAACAGAAACTCCCATAATTCATTGCAGCTATCGGCTGCACTGAGGAGCTTACCGTCCAGAGGTGGTCGCTGCAAGGCATGATGGGAATTCATGTTTTGTGTTGTTGGAGGTTATTGTGGGTTGTTGTTGGGCTTGGTGTTGTGTTGATTGTGTTTATGCTGTGTTTTTGTTCCCCAGTTTAGGGAGTAATTATTTCATCTAGTTTATTTTGGTTTGTTAGAATGTTGGTGTGCAACCATGAGTGAGGAAGGTGTTGTGTGGAGTGTCGTCCGCTCTGAAGATCTGGTTGCAAAGTTAGAGTTGTCAAAATAAAAGCTTCTGGTTGTTCAGCTGTCAAATAGCAGTCTTGAGTAGAGCAATTCTTCCTTATATAAGGCGCACCGGGCTATAAGGTGCACTGGCAGCTTTTGAGAAAATTTGAGGTATTTAGGTGCGCCTTATAGGGCGGAAAATACGGTACTTGACTTTATCGAGCGACACTTTAAAAAAAAAAATTACAAAACCGAGTTCAACTTATCTTATTTATGTATTTAGTGTCTGCGGCTGCTTTATTTTAGGGCTTAGTTGTCACTCGGTGTTTTCAATCTGTTCTTAATCTGTAAAGTATTGGGGGTGTTTCCTCGGTGGTCTCCAGCTCCTCACACTTGTGACCTTGTTTGCCGTTTGGAGCAGTTTTCTGACAGACCTGGCCTGAATCCATGAGCCAAATTCCTGAGGAACCCACTACAGCCTTGATGAGATTGTTCCGCCAATAAGCTTGAAGGGCCACCTAACCCAATAATGCGGCTCTGCGACAAATAACTGGCTCTCGCGGGCATGCGGTTCACAGCGAGGGAGGCAAGCAACAAAAAAAAAAAAAAGGGAGCCACGTGCAGCTCCAAGTCGGTGTGTAAACACACGCTTTTAATCCACTTAGGCACCAGAGGCATGTGGCGGGTCAAGAGATGGGCCGGAGGGAGATTTAGAGGAACACACATACGGCGAACACGAGCGAGGAGAATAACTGGAGGCAGGATGGAGATGGAGAGGTGTGACAGGTGCACGGCGAGGCTCGGGGCAAACAAACGCAGGGAGATGCCGCTCCGCGACACTCCCTTGCCCCATTTAGATCAGAGGAAACTCGGGATGATACCCGCCAGAAACATTTGGCGCGTGTCGACTTGGGGGGGGGGGGGTTGTGTGAAGGAGCAGAGATGGAGCTTTCAGCTTGAAGATTGGTTTACATTCTAATTCTACAGCTTTTGTGCCTGGCTTTGATGAAAACAACTCTGATGGATAATTTGGAAAACGTGGGCAGGAAAAAAAATACTTTATGAACACTGAAAATATAGTAGGTCGTAGTTGGAGTACCTGTTTCCAGACAAGGTTACAACAGTAACAATGGAATGTCAATTTAACGATATCAAGTGGGAAAAATGGCAAATGTAAGGGTTTTTGGAGGTAAAGCTGGTAGAATCTGACAGATTTTGGTCACTTATTACATATAAGTAGAACGTACTTCATACATATACATGTATTTACACCGTCTTGGCAATCTGGGAGGATTTTTGACACATGCTGTATAAAGAATTAAGCAACTGCCATTCCCATGTTGGTACTTGTTAAAACATAAGTTTATAGGCTTCAGTCATTAATATTTGCTGTTGCAGTGACAACTTAGGTTGCACAAGCTACATTTTTGATGATGCCAACATTAATTTAACTGAAAAGCAGAAATTTAAACACGCCAGCTTCTGTCACAAAAAAAACACTTGTTTTGCGGTTTCACCATCTCAAAGATATCAGCAAACATATCGTTGACAAATGTGAGGCCACCAGTATAGACAGTAATACAAGATTTCAAAAATGTTCAGTCATGTAAAACAGCAAACCTCCAAAGCTTTTTGTTTTTGCACATTTTCTTTCCCCTGATAAATTCCTTCTGCTAATATCTGGCCACAAGCCGTAAATTCAGGTCAGTGAGGCAGCAAAGCTTTGCCGAGTGTTTGGCCCTCACCTTCTTGCCCGTGGAGCCCGTCCTGGAGAGGCAGGACTTCTCCAGAGAGAGATATCCGCCGATGACCTCGATCTCCTCCACAGCAGGGTAGCGCTTCTTCAGCAGGGTGCCCAGCTGAGCGTAGGGCGCCTGGGGCGGGGTGGACCCCGCTGGGGCTTCGCCCGAGGCTTCCTGCGGGGGCTCGGGCGAGGCCGGCAGCCCGTCAGTCTCCACCCTGCGTTTAGGCACCACTGTGAAGGTGTTCGCCTTCTTCCTCTGCACCATGGGGCTGGGAACGGGGACCCTCTGCGGGGGATCCACCTCAATGTCGTCGATGTTCGTCACCGGGAGTTGATCCGCCGGAGGTGGGGAGGGTGCGGACGGGGTAGAGGGGGGTGAGGGAAGGTCCGCGGGAGTGGCGGTGAAGGGGGGTGAGGATGGGACAGCTGGAGAGAATGGGGGTGAGGTCAGGACAGGTGGGGGGGAGGGAGCTGAAGGGAGGGATACATGTTCAGAGGGCGGAGGAGGAGTGAGGCTTGTGGCAGTGATGGGAGACGGTTCCGACTTGGCCTGCCCCGACACCCTCTCCACCTCCTGCACCATTTCCTCTAGTCTTTTTGATGAAGATGGTGGAGCGACAATAGTGGTGTGGGACGTTGGCACTCCTAACTTGGCCACCTCCCCCGCCCCATGAGAGGGGGAAGACTTGACGGGACCAGGTGGTGCAGGGCTGCTTGCTACAGAAGGGGTGGCGAGACACCGCTTGGGGATCACTGTAAAAGAGTTTCGGGACTGCAGACGCAGGTTCGCGAGAGCTCGTGCCTGGGCGTCCCCGTCGGGAATCTGATTGAGGTCCGGCTTTGGGGAAGGTCGGATCTCGAAATGGGGAGAGGACCGCGCCACCTTGGACAAGATGGGACTGGAGGGGGACTCAGCGCAGGCGCTCCGGGTCTCCGGGGAGCATGGCACCTTAGGGTTTGGGGGCACCTCGGTACCCTCCCAGTCTCTTTCTCTGGCGGGCTTGCTTGGCCCCCTGTCTGGCTCATCTCTCGGGGTGACCGCTGCACCTTGGGCCCCGCTTTCCTCAAACCGCTGGCGGAAGGAAGACACGGACTGTGGGGTCGCGGGGGAGCGTTGGGGGCTGCCCAGCTCAGAGAGAGCGGGGTGTGGCTTTGGTTTGGAAGACCAGGGACTCTGGAAGACGGGTGATGATGGCTGGCTGCTGCCCGGGCTGCTCAAAGAGGGGGTCAGCCTGGGCTTTGGCACCAGATCTGGCTGTGGCTTGGGCCAGAGTCTTGGCCTGCTGCTGGCACTACAATCCAGCTCCAGCAGGTTCTCCGTGCTGTGGGACTTCTTCTGCAGCTTCCCATAGTTGCTGTCAAACTTCTGCAGGATCCGACTGACCCTGCCTTGACCCTCTCCCGTTTCATACTGGTCGTCGTGATCAATGCGGCCCAGGGTGCTCAGGTTCTCCTCGCTCTTGCTCAACGTGGTGTCATAAATGACCACTTCCTTGGCTCGTATCTCGGTCACAGCACTCCCTCTCCGGTCCAGGAGGTCGTTCAGTGAGCTGTAACTACTCACGCCGTTCTGCTGCCATTTCGAGCCCGTCTTCAACCCTCCGTCCTCCTGGAAGTAATCCGGGTCCGACTCGATGATGATGATGTTATCCGCTCGGATAGTCCGTATGCCGGGAACACTGCCGTACAGCTCCAGGATGTGCTGCACCGGGCGGGCGGCGTTCTCCCGGTCCTGCCGCCTCCTCCACTCCTTCTCCAGCTTGATGAAGGGGTTCTCCTCCAGCGGCCCCAGGCTCTCCTGCAGCACCAGGCTCTCGTGTCTCGGTGTCGTCCTCTCGCCGTCCGCCTCCGGTCGCGTCTCTTTGTTGTTGCTGAAGTGTTGACTGGCCGTGTTGATGGTGTAGTTCCGCCCGGACCCGCCGCTCGCTCCGCCGTCTCTTTTGGGTCCAGCGCCGCCGCCGCTGCTGCTGCCGTTCACGTTCCCCGCCGCCTCGCCGTTCAGCCGCGGGCCCGGGGCCCCGGGACTGGTCTCCGGAGCCCCGGCTCCTCCAGACCCACCGCCCTTCGCCCTCCTCCTCTCCAGGATTTCTCGCTTCCAGGCCGGCATCCTCGGACTCTCTTGTCCGGGCTCTTGGCGGAGGACGCGAACCTCTCCTCCGCCCGACATCGCGGAGGGTCACTGGGAAGCAGTACGGAGGGGGAAGAGGGAGGCTCGGAGGCGGTGTTTTGCCGCGGTCCGATGCGGCTGTAGAAGGCTTGTGTTCGGCTCCGTATGTACCTGCTGCACCGCTCACTCTCCCCCGGCTCTCTCTCCTTCTGCCTCCACACCGTCTGCCTCCGTTTCTCCACACCGGCCCTGAACGCGGCTCCGCCCCTTCGCTGCAGACACAAGCCCACTCGCCTGCTCATTGGTTCCTGCAGCTTGATGGCACGCCCCCTGTATATATGTTGCGTCTCGCACATTGACGCAAACCACACCCCTTTCTATTGTTGACCGGGAGAGACAGGCCTGTCAATCAAGCGTGTTGCGTTCAAATACAACTCAAACTTTCCTCTTTCTCTTCTCAGCAGGTGAACCGTGTATTTGATTGATGATAAATACATTCCGAATCAATATATTTTGTATTCACACCGTTACATAGTCACATCCAAATAGACCGAGGGGGTTAAAGGCTTGCTTTGCCTCAGATGTGGTCATACAATCCGATATGGAGGCTGATCACTTGCTGGTCATGCCACCTGTCGATAATCCGGGTGCAGTAAACGCATGAGAAGATGCACATGAATCAGCACTTAGCGGGCTATTCTCGGCTACTACAAGAGATTACTGCACCTCGTCAAATATTTATCATGGAGCCATAATTAAGAAGAGCCCAGGTGAAGGAGCGAGATGTGAGGAGCACATGTGATTTAAAGCTTTGATCCAAACATTTTACGTGTTATATTTGCTCGTAGCTGATATTGATTTCTTTTATTTACTTTTTTTGACGTGTTTTTATTTGCTCACCAATTCGCTTTCATTTCTTCTTTAATCTTCCAGCCCTTTTCAAAAGAAGGAACATTAATTAGAAATAAAATCATGAATCAAACCAAGAATTTCTTTTAATAACTTGTATCTAATAAATTTAAAAAAAACAAAACAACCGTGTGTGTGTGTGTGTGTGTGTGTGTGTGTGTGTGTGTGTGTGTGTGTGTGTGTGTGTGTGTGTGTGTGTGTGTGTGTGTGTGTGAGTCTCTTGCATACAGCCGCACATTATAAACACAATTCTAAAAAAAAAAAAAGGGATCCTCGAGCATCTTTCACAAATAAATGTCCCATTTATTTTATTGCTTATCATTACCAACTTTTTCCCTAAAAGATCCAAGGTTCAACATGTCATGTCGTTCTCATCTCATGGACATGTTAACAAAATTAGTTTCCCAGGCCCAGCAGCATACATAGGTATATAGGAATTAAAGAATACAAATTTGGGAATATACAGTTAAAAAAAAAAAAGTTCAGCAATATAGTATATGCAAGATAATTCTGCAAATGCAGAGTCCAAGAGTGTGGACTCCTGTCCCAAGTTCCATCTCCTGAATACTGATTTATCCTGATCAGTGTTGTGGAGCACTGCAGCCAAGCTAAAGGATACACCAGGACAGGTCTCCAGTCCATCACAGGCCACACACACATCCTACAGGAGTCACAGATTGACGTCACACATGGTATTGGACTGTGGGAGGAAACCTTCACACACACACACACACACAGGAAAGGCCTGGCCAGTGTTTGAACCAATGACCTTCTCATTGTGAGGCATGAGCAATAACCTCTGTGTCACTGTGCAGCCTGTTCCATTCACTTATTAACCAAAATATTACAAATGACCCTCAGACAGGCTGGCAATATTATATTAGACACCTCGCTCACACTGCATTTTACTTAACTCAGGAAGAAGGTCCTGGGTTTTCACTATGTCAACACAACAGGTACAAACACTCATCCATCCCTGTCAGTGGAGCTCATCAATGAGAAGATCAGCGGGATGAACAGAAAGACAGGAAGCCAGTAAGGTCATCCAGATAACCATGTGTGAAACAGTGCAAGGGTTCTGTTCTGTGTCATTGATATACATAATGCTGAGCTTGCACATTCCACTTTTGTTTTTAACCAGTGTGATGATGCATAGCGCTTTATATTTCACTTCATTATTTTGTATTTTTATTAAGGATGTGTTTTATTGTTGCATGAGTGGTATATGCTGCCTGTGCAGCCGACCGCTCTGTCCAAGACAAGTTTCCCCCAGCGGAGACTAGAACAGAGGCCTTGACCTTATTGGAGGGAAGCCAAACAACAGCACAGTCGCAATGCAGTTCTGTTCCGCAGATCTGCACTCATTTAAGGAAAATGTCAAAATCTAATGTCGACCACCTCAGAACAGGCAAGGCCTCCGGCCTCACTGGGATCTCTGGAGCCTTCTAGAAGTGGTACCGTGCCCCAGCGTCCCAAACGCTCTCCCCCAGGGGGGGGGGTCAAACACATTTCACTACACTGCTACATGGTGAGTCGTTTTGGGAGCCTGTCTGTGTAGTTTGCATGTTCTCTATGTATATGTGTCTTTTCTCCAGTTCCCTCCTTCAGTCCAAAAAGAGTTGTGATCTGGGTTCACCTTCAGCTCCCCTACAAAGTAATATGGATGGATATGACTTTATCCAGTGTGTTACACCTTTTAAGTCAAGAAAATCCTCTTGGGTTATGTTGGAACTTACAATGACAATATACTGAGATTTTTAATTGAAGTTGCAATTGTTGATCCCCTGTGAGAAATGATTTCTCTGATTACAACCGTTCCTATTTATGGATAACCATAACTGCTCATATCGGGAGCAGTGAGCTGCTGGGTCTCTCACAGGGACATGCAGTGGCAATGTCATGTCGTAGGATTCAAACCATCCCAGACACAACCTCACTTCTCTATTCTGCACCATCACTGTCCTCATGAACGGGGACTTTCAAACTAAACTGTCTTTTATAAACAGTTAAGTAGTGGAGCTTTATATAGTTAAAAAATAGAAAAAGGTGAAAAAGAACAAACCTGTGTGACGGGCCGTCAAGCTGGCGCGCACCACCAGAATCACAAATAAATACAGTGGCGCCCCTTCGTGGCTAGAAAGTGTATAGCAGCTCCTCCAACCACAAACTCAGGCTGATTATAGATGTTGTACGTTTTATTTACATGTATGTACAGATGACAGTGAAGGTTTCATTGCAAGGACACAAGATAAATAAGATAGAATGATTTTTGTTTGAACGAATAAACAAAAAACTAATCAAACATATACATATTACACAAAACTTTACGAGAGGAATTGACCTTAAAAGGAGGCTTTAAATTACATGCCGTACACAAACTGAGAAAATAAACAGCGATTCTTATTTAAGCTGAGTGCACATGAGCCGCTGCTTGTGGGAATCACATTCAGTTCCTTCCAACACTGTGAGCTGAACCCATCCAAACCGTCCTCTCCCACCAAGCTGACAAGTTGGGAGATGTGACGAAGTAGAACGATGACTTTCAGCAACAAAAGTCAGAAGTCAGACACAAGACAATGAATAGAATTCCATTTTTTGCTGGAAAAGTCTTCCTTGAGGTGGAGGGTCAACAAAGCTGCATAACCACCCTGGAATCTCTAAAACCGTGAGCGTTACCACAAACATCACTGCTTACAAATTTCACCATCGACATGTGTGCACATGTGCATTAAAACATAACTCTGGTATAGATTTTCCTCATGGCTTGTTGTTTACCAGTGATTGCACATTGTCCAGGCACTACTGTGTTTCAAGCGCGCACCTTCGCTGTCTTCAGAATCTTGAGGATTTTGAGTCTTAAGCTTTCCTTGTGACAAAGGAGATCTAAATAAATGGAGGGAATTCCTCTGCAGGAAGTGGACACACAGTGGATTGTCTGCCTCTATTTTTCCGATACTGCATGTTGGTTTTAAAGCTGTGAGAAACTTTTTTCTAGAAATCTACACCCTTGTGTGATGTGGAGCGTGAACATCTCTGGTGTTTTTGTTGTAGAAATGTGGCCGCGAGCCAAAAGAAAAAGGACACCATCGTTATGCTTTAAATCTCTAACGGCAGATGGAAACTACTCTCTGCGTCGTCAGTGCTTGCACTATTCCTGCGCCGTACTTCAATTAACGCGGCAGGCCCGGATCATCAGCAGCTGCAGCAGGATGAAGAGCGGCGAGACGATGAGGCCGAACCACAGGTCTGTGGCCTTCTCCTGCTCGGCCAGCTTCTGGCACAGCAGCACCTCGCACACCAGCTTCAGGCTGAGCACCGTCAGCACCCAGAGGAGCCGCAGCACCGCCAGCCTCTTCTCGTTCTCCTGGTACAGTCGGATGGACACGATGGCCGTGAAGTAGGTGCTGAGACCATCGGCGGCGAACAGCGGCACGAACACCAGCCACCAGCTCAACGACGGAGTGAACATGTCGGCTCGCAGGGCCACCAGCATGCTGAAGACCAGCAGCGCCAACAGATGGAGGAAGAGTTCAAAGGTGGCAAAGCCCAGCCACTGGACCAACTCCCTCAGGGAGAACAGCATAGTCAGGACAGGGGGGGGGTGGGGTCTAGTCTGAGGGAAGGGGACCGAGGTGAGTCCGAGCTAGGATGGGGAGCCCTCCAGGGCTGGATTAATGAGAAGGAATCTGGATTGGCTGAGGACGGCCACCGGGCAGCCCTGGTTTAGGGTTTGAAGCCCTCCAGGACTGGACTGAAGAGGAGGGCTCACTGAGGATGTTAGGAGTGGTTATCTACTGCAGAGATGATCCACTGCTGGCTACATCTTCAGATCCAATCTGAGAATGATTACAAACAAGATGAATACAACACAGTGTCAGAAATGAACACACGCAGATCTACAACTGTATAAACCTATAAAAGTTGTCTTATTTTACCATTGTAAAAGCCCATTGGTAATTCAGATGGCAGTTGGTGAGAACAGCCGGTCTATACATTATTTTCCTACACTTATAGAGGTTGTTAGTTGGTTGCTTAATATAAAGGAGACAAGCTGTATTCCGTCTGATATTGAAACTCTGTTTAATGAAAAAATCAGTTTATAATAAACGAACTGAAATCACGATGATGCATCTAACAGTGTATGCTAAACACAGACAGTCAGGCACAATGGAGAGCTTTCTAGTTAAAAACAACACATTCATGCAAACATACGAGAAGTACTTAACTGCAAAGATGCGATATTTTACCTTAATTCGGCTGGAAAAGTGTTCTTCTCCATGAAAGTGTCAGAATACAACAGGGCTAACAAGATGTTAGCATCCTAGTTCCAGCTGCTGTCATCTCGCGACGTTTGTCTCCGATACCATCGGAGCCAGACTGAATTCTCGCGAGAAGACAGCAACTGGTGCTATGATTTTATCCTCGCTGCTGTTTTCTCGCGGGAATTCAGTTTGGCTCCGAGAGTGTGACTTTTCCAGGACTAGACGACAAATTAAGATTTTAAATTACTCCCGTCTGGTTGTGTGAGTACAAATAACGGGTTTTAAAAGCTAATTTTATTTTAATCAGAGATATAGTTGTAAAACAGGAGCGTCCACAGTCCAGTCGGTAGGTGGCGACAGAGAGGCGCTCCCATTAAAACCAACGAAGAAGACACAGACCCAGCTCGTCCTGAAGTGTGGAGGAGTTGAAAGGTATCTGGTAAGATTGTCCCTTTTAATCCTATTTTCTGATCATACATTCAATCTAAAAGCCTACTTATGAGTTCCACTCGTGGTTTCAACGCTGCATAGATAGCTGGCGTGAGGGTGTTTATGTCAGCAAGGTGACATTTAGACTTGTATGAGGTTAAATTAACCTGTAATCTAATCTAATCACACATTTATTTAACATTTTACTCCATAAATGTAACAAATCTACCCATATTATTCAATTTCATGATTATTTAGTGCAGACAGTTTTAATGTTTAATCGTCGCTCATAGTCGTTCTTCGGTTCGATACATGGGATACTTTAAAACAGTGATAAAATATATGAATAGAAACTTGTTAGGATTCATTCCTATTTACATTTCATTCAAGAATGTACTGTAATGTAATGTTTTACTTGTGGTTATGTGGCACGATGTTTGATTTTTCAGTAATCGAGACGTGGCTTTTGTCCAACTAATGTTGTTCAATAAAGTTAATCATGGGTTGTCATTAGGATTTTCAATAAAGTTTTATTTTTACCTGCTCTGAGTCATCTTAAAGAGGAAGTGGAGAGTTTTGGACTCATGTAAATAGCTTCTTTGATGAGAATGGTTGTGTTTTAGACTATGATGACACACGCCAGATGATTACATTCATACTCACATTAGTTATGTCCCATGGTTATACATGACATCAGACTGAACTCGTAAATCTCAAGAAAACCGTGATCAACTGTGTCTTCGGTTTGTGTGGCACCCTACAAAGTCACTTATCACGTATGGACAGGTTCAGTTTTTGTTCCATGGGGGGATGAGAAAGGATCAGAGGAAACTTGCAGGTTGTTGGTCCTGCAGCATCACGCATGCTTGCTCACTTTTCACGGTGTCTGAGCTGAATGGGGTGATTGTGACGGCTTTGTTTTGGCTCTGCTCTCGGGGTGAAGTCCAAACAGTCCTTGACTGCGTGTGTTTCGGTGCTGATTGTATTTCTGTTCCAGGGCAAAGATGCAGACCCCGGCTGAGTCGATCCTCCACAGTGGGTACTTCCACCCGACGCTCAGATGCTGGCAGACCTGCGCCTCTGATCTGAGGCCCGACAATCTAATCTACCCCATATTCATCACGTGAGTGGAATTTAGACACATGTAGTCATCAAATTAGCAATGAAGGTGTCAGACGTCAGTGTACGTCAATACCTAACACTTAAACCTCGTGCTGTTTTCTCACAGAGACAGCGCTGATGCTGTGGAGCCCATCGGCAGCCTGCCAGGACAGGCAAGGTAGGCGTCACTCCAAAATAAAAATTACATTTCCATGATGTCAATTGTGAATAATGTGACAATATATATATTTTAAAATCACACGACACAGAGCTGTGACTCGCGTTTGGGGTGTCGCCTGCAGATAAAAGCAGTAGGGTGGAGCTGAAGATAAGGAGAGAATCCGTTACACTAGGCTTTTTAAAGCCCCCCCATCCCCCCATCCCCCCCATCCCCGTTCCTCACAGCAGCATCACTGATATCTCAGCTCAGCTCAGTGCTGTGCTGTGTCCACGACTCTTAAAAATTCAGTCAAAAATGTCTCATAAAATAAAAAAGAAGCTGGATACTGCTGATTGAGCAGAATGTGAAATAATTCACACCTGCTCAAAAAAGATGTGAGGAATAAAAACTTGTCCAATGGTGCTCGCGCTAATGTTTAATTAATGTGTAAAATGTATTCAGGAACAAATCTGCATTTGTAGTGAAGTATGTGTGCGTGTGTGTGTTTCCTCCACTTCTAATTTGATCTGCACTGTAGATACGGGGTGAACAAGCTGGAGGACATGCTGCGGCCGCTTGTGGACAACGGCCTGAAATGCGTGCTGATATTTGGCGTCCCTGCCCAGATCCAAAAGGTGCGTCCAAGCTGACGTTTCCCGCTTGACTTTTTCTCTGCGCACGGGTCGCCGTCTCCACATTGGAACTCCATGCGTGTTATTTACACCGCTCTCCCGTGTGCCGGCGGTCAGGATGACCGGGGCTCAGGCGCCGACACAGACGACACGCCGGCCGTACTGGCGGTGAAGAAGATCCGATCTCTGTTCCCGGACCTGTTGGTGGCGTGCGACGTCTGTCTGTGTCCGTACACATCGCACGGACACTGCGGTCAGTGTCCCGGCGTGCAACGACGACGGTTCGGAAACGATCGCACGCAGCGGAGTTCTTACTGGTTACCGCTCTTCTTCCTGCAGGCATCCTGAACGATGACGGCACCATCGACAACGACGCCAGCTGCCTGCGTTTGGGTGAAGTCGCGCTGGCCTACGCGCGAGCTGGTACGTCGGCTCCTCTTTGCTCATATTGGTCACCGTTTACACAATGTGGAAATCTTTCCAGCCTCATCAGTTGATGTAGAGTGACTGATTGTTCCTCTTGTTATTCTCTTCATTTGAAACATTCGTTTGAATGATGACTGGATTGGTGTGACTTTGTGCAGGTTGCCACATCATCGCTCCCTCCGACATGATGGACGGGAGAGTCAGAGCCATAAAGAACGCACTCCTATCCAACGGTGTGGGGAACAAGGTAACGCTACTAGAACCTGCACGTGTCGCCACAATACAGAAGCTGCAGCACGTGCGCAAAAGTCTGTTACTTTACTGATGGAGCGAAACAATTCGGACACACCGACATGTTTTCTGATGTATTGCCAGGCGCGATGCAGCCTTTTATGTTTGCATCCTTATGATACTTGTTTAAAAAGTGAGCTTTCTCTGGTTTCCTTTCTCACTTCATAAACAAATAATAAAAATATCCAATATGTTTCGCATTTATACTGCTGTCATGGAGATTTGGGTGTCGCAGTAATGTAAAATAATTTGAAATACATTTGTTTTGTTAACTGGGTTTTTTCGCTGGTGCCTCTACTGTTGCAAAATGACGTCACATAACCTGCATCATTCACAACTCCGCCCACATTTGAACCCAACTCTCTGTGTTGGGGCTGCGCCACGGAGTTGTGCGTGGGTACGCTTTGCTTTACCGTCCCGTCACATTCTGTGGTGTGGAAACGAGGCCTATCGTCTGCTGCTCGGCAGCGCAATCATCTTCTTCTTTTGGGTTTAATAGTATTTATGTGTGGTAATCTGTCTCATCCATTTCTTCTTCGCAAGAACTCAGAAAGCCTGAATTTCAGTGCTTGAGATGACAAGCAATCATATTTCCATGCGTTTTTGGCCACAGTACATCTGTATACATCTGTATCTCCTCATAAAATCTCTAAGATGTTTGATTATTGCGTTGAAAGTTTTAATAAGAACAGCTGACGTCCTGTCAAGATGAGGTTTCCGCAGCTCCTGCAGTGTTTTGATGTTTAAATTCTCTTGTTCAGGTTTCAGTGCTGAGCTACAGTGCCAAGTTTGCGTCCTGTTACTACGGCCCCTTCAGGTGAGTGAACACTGTGAGGTCAGACCAGTGAAGCCTGGATGGAGCTGCAGCCCTCATCTGTGCCCCCCCCCCCCCCCCCCCCCCCTATCAGGGACGCTGCTCAGTCCAAGCCTGCGTTCGGGGACCGCCGCTGCTACCAGCTTCCTCCCGGAGCCAGAGGACTCGCCCTGCGAGCCGTGGAGCGCGACGTCAGAGAGGGAGCCGACCTGCTCATGGTCAAACCAGGCCTGCCCTACCTGGACATCGTGAGGGAGGTGAAAGACAAGGTGAGCAGCTGCTGCTCCGCCCGACCAACCCGGCGGTGTGGAGCGAGATCCTCACGCCTCCCCTCTGCTCGTGTTCAGTTCCCCACCCACCCTCTGGCTGTGTACAACGTGTCGGGGGAGTTCGCCATGATGTGGCACGGCGCCCAGGCCGGAGCCTTCGACCTGCGGGCGGCTGTGATGGAGGCCATGACGGCCTTCCGCAGGGCAGGTGAGAGTCCGCCATCTGTCCTTCATGGTTTCATACAAAAAAAAAAAAAACGGTAAAATAGTGACATAATAACCTTTAAATCTAAACTTTAAATCTTTTCTTTGTTGAGTATATATGATGAAAATGTCTACATTCTCAACGTTAAGCCAAATCTAATGAAAACCTCTGGTGCAAAAGAAAAAAAAAGTCCAGAAAATGTCTATAGCTGTTGCATTATGGGTAATTTTACAAACTCGCCTTTACAGACTATGTTAAAAAGTTGACCGTTTCTTTCCAATTGTATTCCAATTGGCTTGGCTGCTTCCTGGTTTTGACTGCCGGGACGTTCTCTTTGACATCCCTGATGTAAACATGGGATGTACGTTCAGTGAAGTGGTGTCTGGAATCACACATTCCAATCTTCAGAGTAAATAATCTTTGACCATTTTAAAAGTGAGTTGTCTTTACAAAAGGAGCAACTTTTCTACAACAAAAAACTATTATTATTATTATTATTATTATTATATAGAGACGTGACCATAGGTCAGCACTGATCTGTTCATTGGGTTTTATCTTGATTTGAGCTGCGATCGGTTCCAGCGCAGGCGAATAAACACAACTTTATTTTCCTGGATGAAGCCCAGCCTGAGCCGATGGCATAATAAGGTTTTACCTTGGAATGAAGATGTTGAAGGTTTTCTTCATGACTTTTCTCAAAAGTACTCTTACTACTCAATGTATTGTATTCTGGTTTCTTTTGTTATACTCTTATACTTATAGTGTGCTGTTACTGCTTCGACATCTGTAGGTACTTGAAATGCCTCATAGTCGCAGGAAACCTCTCACAGGAGCAGATCCAGATGAGACGGAACAGGATGGAGAACTTGGTCTGGACTATTTGTGAACAGGAACAATATATTTGTCACTTGAAGCGTCACAGCAGGAAGAGGAGAAGAGTTCAGACTTCAGGAAAGATGGACAGAAGACATGACTAGAAAATGCCTAAAATGAACGTGGATAAGCTCTTCCTGCTGTCTAAACTTACTGCAGTCGACCTGAGAAAGTGGTCCAGATTGACCTGAACCAGCCCGAGCTGGAAGCTGTGACAGGCAGGAAGTCGAGGTGTCAAACATGAGGCTAACGGACCAAAACCGGCGCAAATGAGTCCTATGGATTAAAGTGAATCTCATAAACCGGTTTAGATTTTTTTATAAAAAAAAAAAATGCATCCTCTTGTGCTGCAGGAGCCGACATCATCATCACCTACTACACACCTCAGCTGCTCAGCTGGCTGAAGGAGTGAAGACGGACGGACTCAGAAGTGGACCAGCCTCCTGCCAGCTCAATAATCTGTTGATATAAAGGAGTTGATTCTGATCGGTGTTACTATTAATGAATAAATCTGCACACGTGTGCCTCGATCAAAGGGCTTAATGTGAAACATGAATGTAAAAACTGACTTAAGGATGGTTTTCACACTACATATTCTCTTGTGTCATTTATGTCGGGGTCATATGAAGCCAGTCCATCTCAACATGTGTCTGGTTAAGTTATGTGGTTAAGCTTGTATGGAAATAAAAGGCCATTCCCATCAAAATATGCGCGTGTGCAGTGATTCAAAGTGTCAACTTTTGCAGCGTATGAAACTCAAAAGCTCCGTGTGTTTGTGGATTCTGTGTTCAGGCATGATGTGAAGGTAAAACGACTACTAGTAGGTCGAGCTAATGTTTTAAGTGGCATTTATATAATAGCACATAACAATTGAACAAATTAATGATAAAAATGTAACACTTCATACTTTCGCCATTTCACACAACAGAAAAACAACAAACTACTTTAGGATTGTTGGCATATTTTAAAGCATGATTGTAAATTTAAAGTTTAAACAAATGAGATGGAACAGTTATTATACACGACTTAAGTGTCACAATGATTCTGCTGAAGAATGTTTATCCTCCTGTGAAGAAATTCTAAAAGTTTCTCCTACTGAGAATTACCCAAATGTTTCCACTGAGTAACAACAGTTGTGTTACATTGAAGACTCCGTGATGATTATCATGTTTATTATAGTATATATCCGTGATTCTTGATGTGACTGAAGCCTGTAATGTTTATATCACAGGGAAATCCTGCTATTCCTCCTGCAGTAATGTTATTACAACTATGAAGGATCACAATCATCTTTACTCTGATGTGAGGAATCACAGTCACGTTTATATAACTGTAAACATAAGCAGTAAAGATTGCAAATTAGAAAACCACAGGGAGCATCACTACTGTGCTCAATCGGTGCGGGAATCTGCGTTTGAACACAAGAGGGCAGAGCTTCATGCTCATGGAGTCTTGCAGAAACACGTTTCATGAGATTGTCAGAGGTTTGTCCACTCGTGGCGGTGCCGGAGGACTTCAGGGTGACCGTGGTCAGTCAGCAGGAGTGAATTCATCCAGAGGAACGTCATTTCACTGCTGGAGGAGGAAACACATGGTACAGGCTGACACTATTGTTACTGGAGCCTCCAGGAGTTCAGAACTGCTTCAGCTTCAGCGATCAGGAGTTTAGGGTGATGATGATGATAACCGTCGAGAGGACATCAGTTAACTCTAAACATCGATCCAGTGAAGACAGAGACAGCAGCTCCACTGTCAAGTTCACTGAATCCTCTAAAACCCGGACTGGGCTTTTGATTTCATAGAAATCCTCGGTAAAAGAAGCAACGTTACACTAAAATCTGCTCCTCTTTAATGAAACAAACAAACATCCATCCATTTAAAATCCTTTAAAAAAAAAGCCATCTCTGAATTATTTTTGAAAATAATTTATTTTTTCTTCCCTTTTAAATGTTTCCTGCCGCACTTTGACATTGTTTAAATGTGAAGTGTATTATAAACAACAACAACCACAATAATAATCAGGCCCGCCCCTCCCTACACGCAGAACACGCGCTGTGCGTAGGGCCCCGCGATCCATGGGGGGCCCCATTTTGCGCAAGTGAATTGAATTTCCCTCGGGATCAATAAAGTATCATCATACTCTGCAAATGCGCAAAGGATGCGCGTGCATTTTGCCGAGAGGCGCGTAGAACACCGCCACCAAGTCAGCCCGAGGCAGGAGAGAGAGAGAGAGAAAAAAGAGACGAAAGCGCGAAGCATCACCATCTGACCAATCAGCGGTCAGATGGGCCGGCAGGCAGTTGTTTACAGGTAGAGAGAGAGAGAGAGAGAGAGAGAGAGAGAGAGATGGCTTCCAAACGTCAATACAATAATAATAGTAATAATAATAATAATTATTATTATTATTATGTTATTGGAAGGGGGCCCCCAAAATTAAATCCTGCTTAGGGCCCCCACTTGGCCAGGGGCGGCCCTGATAATAATAATAATCTTTTCCATTTGATGTTCACACCACCTCCACCTCCTCCTCCTCCATCTTCTTCTTCTTCTTCTATAAAATAAGATAAAACATTGTCCAGCAGTCAAACTCAGACGTGAAATGATGTTTGTAAAGAGTAACCTACGTTAAGCCAAATAAAAAGAGTTCTCCGGAGCTGCTACTTGCAGCCTACGCCGCAGCACCTTGAATGATTCGTTGATGATTAATCTTTTTCAGATTATTTTTTTTTGTTTGTTGTTGCAACAACTCCAAAGTCAGCGGTTGAGGGTTTCCACTCAGTGAAAACATCCTCCTCACAGCTTTGTCATGTTCTCAGATATGAGTAATCCAGCTTTACACTAAAGCAGAATCAACGACGCCTCCGTTTGCCTCACGGGTATTGAAGTTCCCTGAAGACCAACCGTGAACCTGCACTCTTCACACCACCTTCAATAAGTCTACTTTGGAAGAACTACCAGATCAAATACAACACTCGACTTGAATTGAACACAGAATGTGATGATTTTTTAATCCTCATGAACATATTTTTGCATCAATATTAGAAATAGAGTTACCGTAAAAGTTGTTTTACGGCCATTCTTGGTTTTTAACACAGAAAAATACCTTCGGTTTTCCAGTTTTGAAACAGCAGAATTTCTAACTTTGAACATGTAAAATATATTTTAAAATTCGTGGTTCTTGATTTCATTTGCATTGTATACGCGAGGTCTGAAGTTAAACCACAATTAAAATGGCTATAAACGGCCTGTGAAACACATGATGTAGTATTTCTCATTAAAGCCACTTCCAGATGTTTATTGCTGCAACATGAGGAATGTCCGACAGAGGGCGACACGTATTTAGCTTTTTGCCGTAAATATTTCTGCGCACGCTGCAAAAAGCCTTTAAAGAATTAAACATGTCATTTGAAGAGTTCGATTTACCTTGTGGTGTGAGTTTTTCATTATTTAAAAACAATCGTCCTGGATTCTTGTTCTCAATCTGTTCCTCCTCTTTGCAGTTATTTCATCCGGATGATTTAGCATTTAGTTTCTGTTGTTGTTATTTTCTTAATAAATACCAGCCTGCCATGTTTTGTGAGAAAGTATAAATAGATTGTGCGGAATCATCTTAATTAAGTGAAAAGAGTGGACGCGTGAACGGCGAAGTGTTGATTTACTGACGGCGGAGTGAGTGCGCACTTCTTGCAGTGTGTGTGTGACGTGTGGGGGCCGAGCAGAGGGCTGCTCTGATTTATGTTACGTTCATCTGAGTGCATGTTATCACTCAGTACGAGGAGAGGACCGCACCGCGCCGCGCTGCGCTCTGGGAACTACTACAAGTTGATTCCAGGTGGATTTTACGCAGCGAGGACGCACGGCACGGCCGGACCCGGCTCCTCCGCGCGGACGATGCCTTCACCCGCTGTGCGCGACTTCTGAGGGAGAAAGCCGAGAGAAGGCGTGAGAGAGAGTGAGTGTGTGCGGGACTTATGGTTCGGTGCCGGGGTGCCTCCGACGGCCGCGTCTCCCTTCCGCGCCGTGCGCCCTCCGCGGCCCCGGGACGCGACATGGGACGCAGGAGCGCGCTGGGATGCTGCCTGCTCGCGGCGCTCTGCTGCTGCCTCGCGCCCGGCTGCTGGGCCAACATCACCGTGGCCGTGATGCTCCCGGACAACCACCTCAAGTACCCGTGGGCTCTGCCGCGCGTCTTCCCGGCCATCCTCATGGCGCACGAGGACCTGCCGAAGCACCAGCTGCTGCTCGGCCGCTCCATCAGCATCCTCAACTACAGCACGGAGGACCCCGCGGCGGGCTCGTGCGCGGAGAGCCGCGCGCAGGTGGTGGCGGTGGACGCCAAGCTGTACCTCCACCCGGACGCCTTCATCGGGCCCGGGTGCGTGTACCCGCTGGCCTCCGTGGGTCGCTTCGCGTCGCACTGGAAGCTGCCGCTCATCACGGCCGGGGGTCCCGCGTACGGCTTCGACAAGCGGGACGAGTACCGCACCATCGTGCGCAGCGGGCCGTCCACCACCAAGCTGGGTGACTTCGCCAACGCGCTGCACACGCACTTCAACTGGACGTCGCGCGCCGTGGTCATCTTCCACGACCTGCGGCAGGACGACCGGCCGCACTACTTCCTGTCGGAGGGGATCTACCTCAACCTGAAGGAGGAGATGAACATCACGGTGGAGGCGCAGCCGTACGAGGACGATTACAAGTACTACAAGGAGCTCATCGCCTTCATGAAGGAGCGCGGCAGAAGTAAGTCACGCAAAGTTCTCCTGCGCGCTTTTTTTTTTTCTCCCATCGCAGCGTTTCGCGCACATTCCCAGCAGTCCGGTGCTCGTGCTGTTATCGGCAGCAGCTGGTTACTATAAAGATAAAGTCCCTGGAAGCAGCAGGGAAATTCACTCTCACTTGGACGATCTGGCCGGGAAAACGATTTGCGTAATTTAGTCTACGCACGGATCGGAGGGTGGGATGATAGATTCGTGAAGATTTAGGGAATGGATGTGATGAAACTCCGAGTTCAGGTTGTTCAGTGTTGAAGTGTTGAAGTGTTGAACCTCCTCAGCTGGAAGAGCAGAGTTGTTTATTCCGGAGTTATTACACAGGAATGTTTAGGCTGCGCGCAGTCTGCTGCTGCTTTATGACCCGTGGAGGACCACACACACGCGCGCGCGCGCACACACACACACACACACACACACACACACACACACACACACACACACACACACGCACACACACACACCTTATTTTTCATTTACTTTGACCTAAAGTGGAAACATGTTTTTGATTAAAACTGGAGCAAAAAACAGGAATAAAAAAAGACCTTTTGATGAATTTAATCTACTGTTAAAAAATAATGAACCATAACTGCAAAACACTTCTCAAAATAAAGGCGAGTTATATTGCAACCTCTAATAATAACCAATAGGTTGTGGTTTAATCGATCTGTTATAAATATCTCTCCTCCACCTTGCAGTGCGCTTGTATCTGTAATCACATGCTTTGTTTAATGGCTCACACTGGTACTTGTGCATGTGCACGAGGCATTTTCATCTAAATCCGATGCGAATTGATGGTGAAACGTTAACAACACTTCTCCTATAGCTGTTGCATTATGGGTATTTTTTACAAACTCACCTTGACAGCATTGACTTTCAGACAAATGTTAAAGAAAGCAATGTTTTCGTTGAAATGTTTGGCGGGCCGTATCGGAGCCTCTGGCGAACCTGCTTTGGCCCGCGGGCCTTATGTTTCACACCCAGTTTCAGTTTGCTTGTTTGTTTATGGCTCACACACACGTGCACGAGGTATTTTTCCTGAAATTTAAATAAAAGAGTAGTGAAGCAGTAATTAAATGATGTGAATTAAGATTCCACATTTGAGAATAAGATTCATTAAAGTGCCCAAAACTGCTGCTTA
The DNA here is from genome assembly GCF_963422515.1 of Blennius ocellaris. NCBI lineage: Eukaryota > Metazoa > Chordata > Actinopteri > Blenniiformes > Blenniidae > Blennius > Blennius ocellaris. The sequence continues at coordinate 19,987,083 of NC_137664.1, read as the reverse complement.
ATTGTAGCAATCTGGGTATTTGTACTTGGTTACTTCCACTACTGGAGGTGTTGAGAAATCATTCTTCACTCATCTGTCTCCATTAGTGCTGCGCAGTTGATCACAATTTCATCCTTTTCGTCCAAAACACCGGGAACTTCAACGCTCGCTGCTTTCATGCACTGCAACTTCAAATCTGTATTTCAACTCACATAACCTGCACGATTAACTCATTAAATGTTGAATTGATTGAAAGCTATTTAATTATTACATGAGGAGTCAAATGAAAATCATCACAAAAGACAATTATTACATATCTCATGTTTAATTAAGGTCATGAAGTGTGCGTATGTGTGTTTAAAAACTGAATAGTGTGCAAAAATGACATATTTGTGTATTCTGTGTTCTTTCCCAGTCACACATTAGCGCGACATGAATATAAAATCTGTGTAAAACTACAATCAACAGCTGGAGAATTCAACACAAAACATAAAATGTCTCGTTAAATTAGACCACCGTCGTATAAATATCACATTAAGGATTATTAATGCTTCATTTTCACATTCTGGCAGCCGAGCGCATGACACTGTCGTTAACGTTGGTCTGCTTCTTTCCACTAAAAGCTCATAAAACTTTTCCATTGTTTATTTGAATGTGGCAGAAAATAAACTCTGTGGAGTGGAGAAAAAAAAAAAAAAAAAGTTCCATATTTTATTCATTCATTTTGAGCCCTGAACAAAGTAACTGGAGCTCAGAAAACTTGGAAACTATAGATCAGCAGTGGCCACATGCAGCCCACATTAATCTTGAGTGGGTCGGAATGGTAAAATAGTTCCATAATAACTGTTAAACTTAAAGTAATTTTGTCGTGTGGTTATCGGAGCTTCGCATGGAGAACGCGATCTTCAGTCTGAACGCAGCCAAAGCTTATTAATAAACCTGTTTGTTTAACTTTAAACATAAAGGTACAAATGTTGGTCTGTGCGTCGGTGAATAAAACCTCAAAACACTGCAGAAACACTAATGTTGGTGTTTCTTTAATGACACTTGGTGACAGTTTGAGACGCTCAAAGCGGTATTGACGAGGCTGTTTGATCAGAAACCCACTCCGAGAGGAGGTTTTTTTTGTGTGTTTTTTTTTTTTAAGAAGGCAGTCGCGAATGACCTACTTTGTCCTCCTGGTTTGGAGAACACATTGGCCTCTTTCAGCAGACGATGACACATGTTCGTCTCACCTTCAATGTATATTTTGACTGAATGTGCAAAAACGACCCGCGTCTGCAAACAGCAGGTGGAAAGAAAAAAAAAGAAAGAAAGAAACATTCAAGTTTGAGTTTTTGTTTGGTGGAAATGTACGTTATCAAAAAACAAAAAAACTCATACCAGTATTCATCAATCGCCACATGATTACTAAATTTACACAACATCGTGTTTAAGTGAAAAGATTCCTCGTGTTCTGGAGGTCTGTTGACGCAACAATGGTGCTCGGATTTACTGGGAACGCAACTTTTTGAAAATGTTCTGAATCCGTCTCCTTGGGGAAAAACACACAGAGTTGAATTCTGATCCCAAAATAGTTACAGAGGGGCTGAAATTGGTAAGATTGCGCCGCTGACTCGTTCCACAGAAACTACAACTTCGTTTGTGTGCCTTCCAGAAGTGTGCAGGTTTATTTTGAACAATTTGCAAACATCAGGCAGACAAAACATTGTGTGTCAGGAAACATCGTACGTCAGGATGCTGGACAAGTTGTGTCTACAACACAACTTTTCAAAAGCATTCTGATTTTGTTTCTGTGTAAACGAGGGGAAGCATAACTTTTTGAAAACGTGTGTGGTTTCATTAAAAAAAACAAAAAAACAACAGCACCCGCTAGTGGTGTGAGATTGTCACAACATCATTTTCAGTGTTTCTGCCTATTCTGTGTGAACCGACCGACATTGTTTTTAAATTGTTGCTGTGTAAACATGAAACTTTTCTGAAACAAAAATGCAAAAAAACCCCCACATTTTCTTTGAAAGAGCTCAACATCTCTGAGGAAAAGAAAACAAAGCAGCTTTAAACCTGTGAATCTCGGGATTATTGTGGCTTCTGGCCAAACAAAGCTCAGTTTTAAACGTCTTTATCTGATGTTATAGCAACAGTGTCAACAAATAATAGAATAAATGCAGGTAATTAAAGGGACGAAGGGGGGAAAGGTGAAAAGACCAAACAGCCCTCCTCCTCCCCCTTCTGGGGTGAGTTATGTGGCCGCCGCAGCGAGCTGGAGGTCACGGAGATAATGGTTTTGTCGGGGCTTGTCCCGGCTCGGCTTTCGGCTCTCAGATCTCCTCGGGGCGATCGGCTCCGCTCCGTCACCTGAGAGCGGGAGTCGGCGTGGAAACGGGCCGTCGGCGGGTCTCCGACAGCCGAGCCGGTCGTTGAGTTAAACGCCGGTCCCCACCGTCTGCCTCCAATTCCCCCTGAATTCCTCAGTTTAATACCTGAAATAGCAGACGTGGGATGTGGACGGTCGGTGTGAGAAGAAGTAGTAGCGTTTCCCGCGTTGAAGCGGCTCACATGCACGGGTGGTTATCCCCGCAGCACACGGCAGCTCCGTGGGCGGGATGGAGTCTGAGAAACATCGCCATGGAAATGGTGGCGGGCTTGAACGGGATCAGTGGATCTGTCGCACCAAACCGACAGCGCACGTCTGAACGGAGTGGGAAAAAAAAACAGGTTTTTCGTTGAATTAGCCTTTTTAAAAGCACTTCATTTGATTTAATACGTGATTCGAGGATGGAGTGATGATGGAGGGGCGGTGGCGACGCCATGCCCCAGAAACCTTTATTTTCCTCCCTGGCAGCGCTTCCCCAGCAGTGTTGGCTGATTCCTCATGGTATGATAATTAAATCATTCCAACCAGGACCCTCGGGTGGGACGACTAATGACTCTGAAATGATTCGTTGTTTTAAATCTCTTGTTAATGCGGAGCAGCCATGTTTCCCGTTCCAAGCGGCCTCTCGCACGCACAGCCCGCCGCCGCCATGAGCCCGCCCTCACTTTATAGGTGTGCAACGTCTCTTAAAAGTCCACAACCGACCGCGGTTTTATAACCGACGGGACTGCCAAGAAAACGGCCAGAGAAAACGCTTAACTCTGAGGCAGACGCAGTGCCGAAATAACTACGAGTTACTGCTTCAGAAAGTAGTGAGATGCTTTAACGATCCTGTTGATTTTGGTTATTTATTATAACAGAGCGAGAACGCGCACGCCTTCGCCAACGCCACATATCCATGCTAACTCGCCTGTCAGGTAGCAACATCATGAGCGAAGGCACACCGATAAACCACACCCGAGTCAATGCCAGCTCTCGAGCGTCTCCATGGCAACGGACGCTGATCTCCTTTAATCTCCTCCATGAGGTGTCTCTTCCATCCGCTTTAGATGGGATATTTTCTTTCTCCGTTTTTTGGGATTTAATCTGAAACATTCGATTGTTAACAGCCTCAAATCTAATCGATTAGTCTTTGGATGATGACGAATCATCCCTGAAGAGTTCATGCAATTAGTTTTTGGCAAAAGTTGGTGAAATACATGCATTAAAAACAATAAATAAAGGAATACAAATAATAAAAACAAAAAAGGGTGCATTTTTGCTTGAAATGTTGTTGTGCAGATGGGGCCTTAAATTTACTAGACTTTAAAACCCAAAAAGATGTTGGGTTCAGTGTTAGGAAGTGAAGTGTTTGGTGAAACAGTAACAAATCAACCGTCGGCGAAACCTGATGAGTGAATCAAATGAAGCGGTGCTGAGGAATCAGCGAATGAGTCACAACTACAGTAAAAACATGTATTCACACATTATTACGACATTGGCCAGAATATTTATAACAACTGGATTGCTTTAAAAAGATTTTAGTTTCTATTTTTGGACATTTTATTTTACTCGGAACAATAAGACAAGATTTAAAAAAGAATTATTATTTACTCGTATCTTAGTATTTGATACAAAAAGCTTATTTTCCCCCCAATATAAAGTGATTATGGGAGATAAATGAATCAAATACATTTCAGGATTTCACAATTCATGGAAATATGTTTACATAAGTTCAGTTTTAAAACTTCACATACCAAAAAAAGTATGTTTCATTTGAGAAGTAAATGTTAGTTATATGTATCCAGTTACTTTTCATAAAGAACAAGTGAATATAGTTGTTTTGGGAAAAAATGTATAGTTCAATTAATACAGAACACAATCTGTGTTTTAATTTAAATGTATCTGTTATATTCCTATATATTCTTATATTTTTAAACAACCTTATACATTTTGAAAAGTTGTGTAATAGAACAATACTAGGGAAAAAAACAAACACATAATAATCTTTATAAATTGTTACAAAGATAATTCATATATCAAACGATATGGACCGATGTTTCAAGTGAAAACGCACCATTTTTTCAGTTTTCCCATCAGAGAGGTTTTATGTTTACACGACGGTCCAGGTCTGCATGCGCTGTAGCTGCAGTTCAGAAAAGTAGCGTTTTCCCCCTGTTGCCATGGTGATTGATTTGGAGCATTTTCCGAAAGTTCCACATATTAGCCTTTTCCAAAAACACCCCAATAAAATGATGATGAGAGTAAGTTTTTCACTTGAAAACATTATCATGTAAACGGGACCAAAGCATATTTGAAGAATTAAAATGTTCTGAAATGTTTTTGAAAATCTTCTCCGAGCAACTGACACATCTGCAGTGAGTTAAATCCATGGCATGAGCCTCTTCTCAACATGTGGCTGAAAAAAATGTCTTTGTGGGAAAATAAAGAACAGTAGATGAACGACTTTGGACTCAAATCTGATCAGTAACCTTTTAATCTTCTATATTGGATTTGTAATGGAGACCACTGTCCCCTTGTAGATTACAAAAACATTTCTGACTCATTATTGCGTATTAATCAGACCGTCCATCAGGCTCCATCCTCAACTATCTGGTTTGTGTCCATTTTTTTAATACGTGCAATCTTTGAGTGGATCAGCTCCTCGCCGTGCAGCAGACTGCAGGAAACGACGGCTGGATAACAAGCGCGCGGCTGTTTTGCACTGGAGCTCACTAATTTCTACTTCTGGCCATGTGTGAACTCATTATTACACACTGTTATTTTAATTACAGTGCAATTCAGTTACCTTGCTTAAAGGGACGGCTCGGCCACACATTAACCCCACGAACAGCACGGCGCTCTGCTCTGCGCCACAGTCCTCGTTGGAAACGTGATGTTTTAGGTATCTTGAATGCTTTATGAGCCGCAAGGGGAATTTTCACTCTCATGCATTGTTAAAACAGAACAAAAATAAATTACAAAATAGCTTTGTTTCTGGTGTGCTTTGGAGGAGTCGACCCTTTCAGGAAAAAGGCCTTGGACGTTTTTTTGGCAGACGCAGCGCTGCCAATAGAGCTGCGTTTTCCTCAGCGACACTCTGGCCTTGATGCTTTCAGTCCCTTAATGGCGCCCAGGAGGGGACGTTTCCGCTCTGACTGGACGACTCCATCAGGCTGCGACTTGTTGTTGCTGTTGCATGTTTTGGAGTCCACATGGCCAGTTTTACGACAAGGTTTCATGTGAAAACGGCTCTTTAAAAAAAAAACAAATGTTGTTTCAAAAAAGGTTTTACGTTTGCACTGCGACGTTTTAAAAATGATGTCCGTTTCCACCGAAAAGGCAGACATTTTGAAACTGATGCAGTTAGCGTGTCGGGCCAGGCCAGACGCCCAAGTTGGATTGTTACTATGGTGACCCTCAACAATAAAACCACCAAGTCCCAGGAGAATATGGACGGGAAGTCATGACACTCTTGAGGAAACATTATTGTTATTGCCTATATACTGAGCATGTGCAGAAGAACTATTTACGACAGTCGTGGTACGCATGTACAGCAGCAGCATTTCTGAGTACCAACATTTACAAAAAGTTTGTGTTACCTCGTTTCCTCGGAGCGTTATTTAAAAGTTGCCCTTTCAATGGTTTTGGACACCCAAAACACAAAGAAAGCGTTATTATTGTCCTTCTACTCGCTCATCTGCCGAAGAACTATTTACTACGGCCGTGGTGAGCAGCGTTTCAGGATAGTTGCATTTTTCCAATCATTTTTCCTAAAAGTTGTGTTTTCAGTGGCTCCCAGCACCATTGTGGTGTAAACAGACACTCAAAACACAAGGAGACTTTTCAGTTTTCACTTGAAAGTGTTGTCGTGTAAACAGGCTCCTCCAGGTGTTTACTTTCCTGACTAATTTAGAGCTTCAAGTCATTAACTTTGCCACAGAGCCATGAAATCCCCTGCGAGGCAGATTCGACGATAAACAAGCCAAGAGTCGGTGGGTAATCTTCTCTGATACAGTGACAGGACAAACACAGGATGTTTGATAATCCATCCTGATCCACAGAAAATAAAACATTGCGGCTTCCTGTCTGATTCTACATTTTCAATGGGATTATCGAAGTCGCAACTGAAACAGCCGAACGTCCCAGTTGGCAAACCGGACTAATCCAAACGACACAAGCTGTGAATGTAAGTCGTCACATGTCGTCCCAAAAAATAAAAAACAGAACTCTTCAGTTTTCATCTTGTTCAAGGCTTCTCTCATTCACTTGATCCTCCACCGTCTGTATTTTCTCTTTGTCAGCTTCTTACGACACACTCAGATGAAAAAGCTTCAGAGTACGCCTGGACTGAGCAAGGACAAGAGAGACGGAAGCTCGGCGCAATCGCAGCAATGAGAGCCGCGACCGCGGTGGAGCGTCGACATGAATGGCAGTGTGACGCTTCGATTAGTTACCAACTCACTTATTTTCACTCAAGGCTGTGGTGAAAACACGCTGCGCTACATTTACCTCCAGCCAGATGCAGGCGACTGATTGAACTGTGAGTTTATGAAGGGTTAACATTGATTGCGGGGGACGGTAGTGAACAGAACTGAGACCACAGAGGACCGTGACTGCTAGCTACGGTGTCGCTGGGAATGTAGCATTAGCATCGAATTCCCACTTTGTGAAAACAAACCTCCATGTGTGACCTTTCTGAAGAATTGATCACAAAATCAACTCTTTCGTATTCTTGGAGGCGACAAAATTAAAACAAAGCAACATGGTTTCTGAGAGTTTGTTTAGCATTTAACATTTAGCATTGCTTTTTGTTTTTTGTTTGGAGTCAAAACAACAATGTTGTTGTGTTTTGAGGTTGTTATTTTTTCACATAACAATGGTGCTCAGAGTCATTAAAAACACAACTTTTTGAAACCAGCTACAAGGGTGCAACTTTTTGAAAATGCTTTGACTCCGCCCCTGTGGAAATGTTACTGCGCATGAGAACCACAGTAATAGTTCTCCTTCACGTGCAGGAGATGGACAATTACATCCAATTACAATGTCCAATGAGATGGACATTGTTTTCAAAATGTGGCAAGGGAATTACTAAACTTTTTCAGAAACAAAAAAACTAATTATTTTTTCATTTCAAATTTTATTGTGTAAACAGGCTTTTTCAAGCTTGTTTTTTAAAGAAGTTATTCAAAGTTTTCAGAATGTATTGTTGTGTTTTTGCAGTAAAACTGTTTTTTTTTTTTTAATACTCTGATTTTATTGGTCCGTCCCATTAGAGATAATATTGGTCTGTATGTGGCTCCTGAACTAAATGAGTTTGTATCACTTCTGACGTCAACTCTGCTGAATTCCACAGTTCTTAATATTCCTCTCAGAAAGGGTTACAAGCTCTCCTCATTAAACTCTCGGCCTCACTGCTCCCAATAACCGTACATGAATAGAGCATTCCTGTTAATATGATAGTTGATGTTAGTTGAATCTATTTCTGAAGAAAGTGAACGCAGGTAGATCGGGACGGTTTCTCCCGGGACGTCCTGTCATTTCAATGTGCCCCGGCCCCTCCGTTCCAAGAGCTCCACCTCCTCCTATTTCTTAAAACAGTGGCCCTTCAGCTTGACCTTTAACTCACAGAGGTTAAGAAGTTGGCCCCGACACCTGGGTTGGATGATAGATGTGCATGTCAGGACCAAGCAGGCACAACACTCGTTTCCTGCTTTCAGGGTCCTGTCACACAAGCTGCAGCTCTGCGTTCTGCACAAGGTTGGCGAGAGACTTCGTCCTTTCAGCTCGACTCGTGTTCAAGTCAGTGGGATGTTGTTTGTTTTGAAAGGCTTTAGCTCTTGATATTCATCATCGGAATAAAATAGTTGCAGATAAATGGGCTGGAATTAAAGTGGTCATTCCGATAAGTTAAGTCAGTGGTGTGCAAATTTTGTTGTGTTGTAAAAATGATGTCTGGAAATCTCTGATCTCAGAGGTTGTGACTCTGGAAAAACTTGGAGATTGCATTAACGGAAGGGTTAATTCTTTTCTGCAGGAATGGAGGAAGCCACTGGAACTTTTGGGACTCGATTATAACCTGGATTTAAATTCATTACTTAATTTAATTTAATGTAATTTAATTTGATTAAACTGTTTTTGATGCCACATACTTTATTATAAGGACCAGCCTTGCAGCTCAATCATTGTTGTTCTAGTTTGTTTATTGTGTAATATTTATGTATTTGTTTATGTGAAAAAACTAAAATTGTAATAAACAGAATTTACAAAAAACAAACAAACAAATAAACAATGTCTGTTTACACTGAAATGACAAAAAAACAAGTCCCAGGAGAATATGGACTGGGAGTCGATGCACTCTGGAGGAAATATTGTTGTTATTGTCCATCTTCTCGCATGTCTGCGTAAGAACTTTTTACTAAAGTTTGATTTTGCTCTGTCTACACGGAGAAAGAGCTGTTTCAAAAAGTTCAATTTCCCCTCCTATTTCCACGGAGACGGAGCCAGAGCGTTTTGAAAAAGTTGGGTTTTCTTCCCCCTTTTCCATGGAGATGCAATATTTTCAAAAAGTTTTCCTCCGTTCCCACGGAGACAGAGTTGGAGCATTTTTTAAAGGTTCGACCGAGTAGGCTGTTTTCAAAACTTGCGTTCCGACTCTGACCCCCCCGAGCATCGTTGTCATGGACTCATGACTCAAAACGCAACAAAGGTTTCCTGTTGTCACTCCTGTTGTTATGTAAACGGGGAAAGGATCAGAAACAAACACCTGCGGTCAGATTGAGCCAGTCGTTGGCGAGAAGGTAACAGAGGAACGTGCGCCGGCCATCAAATCAAAAAGCTCATTACTGTAAATCATGCAACACACGAGGAGCTGGTTGATACCATGAATGAAAACGAAGTCTTGTGACATTAATAGCTGCCAATTAGACACAAAAATCCTTTGTACTTGTGACATAAGTGGCGTGTCTACTTTTTGAAAAATAAGTCGGGATCAAAGAAAAAAATCACTCCTATTATTCCTCCCTTTCTCCAGTTGTTTTTTTTTCCTTTTCCCCCTTGACTCATTTTACGAGATTACGCTGCGTTTTATCTTTTGTACTTTCCAAGGAATGAGTCCTCTGGTTCAGGCCTGGTTTTTTTGTTGGTTTTTTTCCCTAAAATGAGCGTCGTTATCTTGAAACCGGCCAGGCCGCCGGCTCACGGGGACAGAACAGCGAGCTCTCGTTCATCCGTCGTTGATATGCTCAGTATTAGATTCGCTTTGTTATTTCTTTCATATCTGGCATTGGATCGGAGTCAGCACAATCAAACAAAACCACCAGATAAAAGCTGTACGCCACTTCATAAAAGTAAGATATTTCATAATGCCAAAGGGGAAATTTTGTGTGTGTGTGTGTGTGTGTGTTGTTTATGAATCCTTGTAGCTACAACAAAAGTATCTCCCTTCTTTGACATATCTTGTAAAATCAAGCAAAAACACAGAGCAGGGATGACACGCATGTCTCGTTTGGGGGGGAAAATTGATCTGCGAAGTTTCAAACCCAGAACACGTTTGAGGTCCGCAGACAGTGGAGTGTGACTGCTCCAGCCCGGGAGGACATTTTGCCCCAGCTGTGTGGCACATTTACTTTGGGGGCGCTCCAGGAGACAGCAGGGCTCCTTGGCATGGCCGGCCATGTTGGACGGGATGAGAGTCGAGGTCGAGGCGGCGGCAGACTTTGGTCCAACACTTGGGGAAATGTCTGCTGACTGGGAGCAGCTCTGACAAACACTGCTGCAGAAAATATTGTTGTTGTTTTTTTAAGGCCTTGTTCATGTGACATCATTTCAGTTTTTGTTTCAGAAAAGTTTTGCATTTTACATTGGCAACGATGTCCATTTACATGAAAATGGAACACATTTAAAACGGTCTGGTGAGCATGTCGGGCCAGTAGTGGGTGCTGTTGTTTGTTTTTGTAATGAAACCAAACAGAGAAGAACATGCTTTAAACTTACAATGAGTTTTATATGTGGATTGTTATTACGGTGACTGTCAACTATAAAACCATCAAGTCCCAGGAGAACATGGACCGGGAGAGATGACACTGTGAAGGCTGACGTTGGTGTTGTGCATGTAGATTAGAGCTATTTACTGTGGCCGTGGTGCGCATGCACAGTAGCATTGTTTACAAAAAGTTTAGCTTTCGGGAGTCAAGGGTGTTTTACAAGTTACATCTCGGGAGCCGTTTTTACACCGTTCTCAGGGGCTCTGTGTAATTGGACGCAAAGTCGGACATCGACGCGTTGGTGGCAGAATGAAGGCGGCAGGCCGAAACGCCTCTCAGAAGCTGAAACCAACATCTCAAGTTTGATTTCTGTCACTGAAAGAAAACACGTTGTACAGCATCACGATTGACATCTTGCTAACTTTAACTCAGTAATCTTTTCTTTTCCACTGTTATCTGATCTGTCGCTCTTTCTTTCTTTTTTTTTTTTACTGTAAATGTCAGTGAAAATTGATGATAGACGGGAATTTAGGGCCATGCAGTTATGTAGAGGTTATAGCACCCTTCATGTTCTGTCTATGTATGAATGGGTTTTTTCCCCCGGTTCCCTCCCACGGCCTAAAAACGTTTGAGGGTGATTGATGCCCCTTGAATCGTCTGGTCATGTGAACGTGAGTGTGTCTGTCTCTCTGACGCTGGGTACTCTGCACATGGCAGCGGTGACTTATTTCATTATATGTCAATTATCACCAACAAAAAGACCTGAACCTGAACCTGAAAATGACATGTGTCATACAGAATTCGGACCCCATGGAATTGTAGCCCACGGCTCACCTCTCAAGTTGAAAAATGACCCGCCCCATAGAATTTTGACACCTAATATGAAACTTTAACTTTTACTAATAAGAATGTTCTAATGCAGATGTTTAATATGAATATTACTTGTTACATGTCATAAGACACTGCTTTTGTGTATTATTTGATCCTTCCTTTCATATATATACAATTTCAAAATAAGGCACTACTAAATTCTATCACATACACAGAAATTAACAAGTCTACGTATATAAAATAAAAATTTAAACTTTAAAAAAAAATTTAATTCTTAAAATTACATTTCAAGACTTAAACAATGCCAAAGGTGTATTACTTAGATTACATGTGTGAAAGGTACTTTAAAAATATAATTTTTATGCATTAAGGTGTTGAGGCAGGTCAGTTTTCCGTTGGGTGGGTCAGAATTCTTTAATAGAAAAGTGATCCGCGGGTCATGTAACGCAGCCGGTTGTCCTTCGCTCCCACGATCGGAGATTTGTTCCTGAAACACGTGGAAGTGTCCTTGGAGAAGACACCGATCCACCAGTGGCTACGATTGATGTGTGAGGTTGCCTGGCAACTGTCCCCATTGACATGTGGATGAGGCAAACAGTGCTGAAGTTGCTAAAAGTGGCAACAAAGAGGTTTCTTCAAGTCCTTTTCCCATTTTCTGCTCGACTATTTTTATTTTATTTTTTGAAGACTTGGTGTGGGAGACGGTGACCTGATCCATTGATAAAGAGACACCACAATTACTTTGACTCGCATGCTCTACTTTATATGGACATTACCGGTACTTTTCAGATTATATCTGTCCATATCAATGTGTGTGTGCTCGCTATTGTTATTGTTTATAGCAGGGTTGTCAAAATGAACGTGTTGACGCGACTTGATCCTTCATCGTGATTCATTTAATAAAAAATGTTTTAATACAAGTGACCCATTCGCAGCGCAGAGGATCTCAAAATCCCTGAAACGTATCTGACAACACACTTCAGGCAGTTTGTCCAAGTGGACTCACCGTAGCCAAACAGAAATGAGCCGCTCATCCAGTAGTGAGAGTCAGAAGAACCGTCTTGACACTCTGCAGGAAGGAGTTTTGTTTTCACCGAAGCACTTCCAGCTTAAAATACCACATTAACTTGAAGCGTATGTTAGTCTGGGATTCTGCTGACTGTTCTCAGTTGCAGCAACATTATAAATAGTTTGTCTTCGTAGCTGCTGGAAAAGGAGTAACGGGAACAAAACAATGCAAAAATGAATATGTTTAATATAGATTAAAAATGAATGATATTATATTTAACCATTCTTGTATGTTTGTTCTGGAGTGGTTCCTGTGCGATGCACTTCATCACCTTCACCGTGTACTAAAATATATTTCCCTAAGTCTTCTCTCTTGACTCAAACATCCACAGACAGAGTCTGAGGACAATCTACAACACGAGCAATACAAAGTAATGTTCATCCAAAAACATTCATGTGAGGTTTATTGATGGCCCCAAATTACCAGTAGGGCATTACAACGAGATTGCAGGAAAGAGGACAATCAATAAAAAACACATTTCAACACAATATTGGTGTGAAGCTCTTCTCTGTGTGTGGTTCTGCTCTCTGAGTTACAAATGAAGCCTCGACAAGCAGGCTGCATGTGAAGCGGGAGTGTAAAACAGGAGCCATTGTAACTTTGATCTTGTGTGTGAGGGCGGACTCGGCCCACAGTCAGCTGCTGTCTGGCAAGATGTTGTTAAAAAAAAAAAGAACCATTTTACTATTATATCTGTGGATTTATCATATCCAGCTTTTCTTCTGCCCCTCTCTTTCCCTCCTCACATTCACCCTCATCTTTCAAATATTTTTCTTGGCTGGCTCGTGATACAGTTTTTTTCTTTCACCCTCTCCACCTCCGACAGTCGACTGATGTTTATTAGAATCAAACGTGGAAAAGTTGAATGCATTTGCTCGCTGTTGCAGTGTGCCGTCAATGCTTGTGCCTGGTTGTTTGTTTCAATGGGGGAGTTCACAACAAATGCACTTCTGGTTTTGGGTTGGTTTTGTGGGAATGAAGCTTGTATATTTATCTATTCGATTGCAATGGAGGCGCATAAAACGTGTCTTCTAATAGAACTGTCACTGCTGAGGAAAAGCCTATCGCCAACAAAAACAGCAGCGTCTCTGCTGGAAGGTAACCGACCTGTTCCTCCTTCTCAAATCTGTTAGAAACACACACAATCATGAAATACGCTTGGGGTTAAATAAACGATCAATTCCTACCTTTCTTTTGCACTAACTTGTTCACAAAATACCACAAAAATAAGCAAAATCACATTTTAATAAAGGCCATGGAGCTCAATGAAATGTGTGTATTATGGATGGGACCCTCGCTGATGATGAGCAGAAGAGACACACATTGGGCAGGTTGCCTGTCAATCAGACAGAAGTATGATTCCCACCTCCAAATGCCAACGTGTTTTTGGGCAAGACACTGAACCCCAAACTTGGCGCGTGAATGGTTGGATGTGATTAACGACGTAAAGCACTTTGGGGCTGCTCATTGCAGTTGAAAAGCACTACATAAGTGAGTGAGCGTCTCAATAAGTTCGACCTTTGAAGCGGTTGAGGAAAAAGTTGCTTTTTCAGAGGCTCTGAGCACCGTTGTTGTGTTGGCAGACACCCAAAACACAACGCAAGCCCCAAACCTGCTATCAACCCTGGGATTTTCTCGATATGAGGCACCATGACTAAGAAATGTTCATCACAAACTGCATGAATATGCAGCCTTATATGTGGCGTGTATTGTGTGTACTGTGTGAAAAACACATGGAGTGTAAATAATCAAACGTGGCTCACTTGAAAGGAAAATGGATGCGACAACTGGTGGCTGCTGATCATTAGGAGCACTTATCTAGACAATTCTTTTTATCTTCATAAAAAATATTAAAATGTCATTGCAGTAGAAGAGATTTCGTTTTTTTTGCACTTGTTTTACGAGAATGACTCAATAATGGGTTTAGATGTCAGATATAAAATGGGCTGAGTTGGAAGATGTAGTGCAGGCAGTTTTGACAGGTTATTGTTAAATCCTCTCAGTGCAGAAAGAAATACAACTTTACAACTTTAAATACAAAAGACAAAAGAAATACAACTTGAGGATTTGCATTAAAAAGATGTGAACTTGCCAAAATTACACACACAAAAAAATCTTTAACTTAAACAAGCAGAATTCATTTCTGACAACAAAAAAACTATTCTATCATAAACACACGAGGAAATTACGTTGGCTACATAGAACATATTTTAGATATTAACATAAAAATAATGAATAATTGAAGCTCATATTTCACTAACCTGCTGGTATTTAATTCATTTATGTTCAGACAGTGGAAATAAAAGTTTGTTGAATTCAAACCAAATGAATAATAAATTTACACCGAATAGGAAACAATCTGCCTCTTTGTAAGTTGGTTGTTTATTCAAGGTTCAGAAAAAAAAATCTGCTGGCATTTTGTAAGATCCAAAAACAATTAAAATTTTAGCTAGTAATAATAGCTTCAATGAGTCGCAGTTAAAATCCAATAAAGGTCTGCAAGGTGAGGAGCAGAACTGGAGTAGAGTTGACCTCCATTGTTGTCGTGGAAGATGTTTCTCTTCTTCACGTCCTTTGACACTTTCGTAGTAATGTTAGTATGACAGTGATTTCGGAAACTCACAAGATAGTGAAATTGTAGAGAAAATGAAAATGGATGTCACTAAAACACAAAAAAATGAAAATGGAGGTCACTAAAACACAAAAAAATGAAAATGGAGGTCACTAAAACACAAAAAAAAAGGCCAACTTGACCAAAACTTTCAAATGTACATATATTTTTCCTCAAAAGCCTCATAGTTCATCCTTATTGTGAAGCGTATTCGGTTTTTAAAGCTCACCCTGTTATTTGCTTCTCTCTCTGCAGTCGTCTACATCTGCGGCCCCCTGGAGACGTTCCTGAACATCATGAAGCTGTTCCAAAGTGAGATTCAGGACCCTGAAAACTACGCCATCTTCTATCTGGACGTGTTTGCCGAGAGCTTAACGGACCGCAAGCCGTGGCAGAACCCGGAGTCCGACTGGGCCGACCCCATCCAGGTCTTCAAGGTATCACAACGCAGAGCACGTTTTGGGACAAAAACTGTCATCATCTCATCTGTGGATTAATTGCTGAGCCAACAGGAAATTAATCTTTTTAATAATACAGGAATATTTTTCGGGGAAAATGTTGGAAAGTGATCTGACCCTGCCTTCGAGAAACGAGTGAATGAATCTCCATTTTTTTTTTTTTTTAGTTCTTCCTGGTCCAAACATTGACATGCTTTGGTTTGTTTGGACAAAACAAGACATTTCTTCTGGATTTCAGGCTTTGGGAAGGATTTGTTTCCGTGATTAATTCACATTCTGAAGACCGCACACATAATAAATCCAACAAAAAGATGATGGATCGATAAAGAAAGTAATCATTAACGTGTTCTGCCCATTGGCACTAATGTAAGACCTCCACTCGGCGCGGGGAGACGAGGCCTGTGACCAGGCGCTCTCCAAGCACCATTAACCATTAAAGTCGTCCATTGACTTGTGTAAATATTAGCCAAAGCGTTGGCGCCCGAAAGTAAAAGCAGGTGAAGCTTTTACGGTAATGACAGACGGGTATAAGAAAAGCTTCCACACGCGGCCCGATGAGCTTTCTGCCAATGGGCGCACAAATTGAGTCTCCCAAAGGACGCGAGCCGCCCCCAGCCCGACTCCCTTGGCCACTTAAGGGGGGGGGGGGGGGGGGGGGGGGGGGGAATTCTTGCATGACATTAACGGACGAGGGATGTGTTTTCACAGGAAGCCATTTAGCCCCGCGAATTAGAGGAATAAGAGCGCAGGCACAGATGTGTCGCTCCGCTAATTCATCTTCCTAAATGTCAGAGTCGTTTCACTTAATTCTCTTAATCCACAGTTTTGAAGGAGCGGGGCTTTAGGAATGTGAATGTGGCATAACATTAAAGTGATTGTAATGATTTTTGCCTAAAGTGTTTAAAACACAGTCGGACCTTAAGCACAGCGTTCTTGTTCTTTGCATTTGTTCGACGCATCTGTAATCATGTGTGGATGTTACAAAAAGTGTCTCTCAATATTCAATCAAAACATAAGGAAGTTTTTTTTTCTTCATTATGTAAATATGCACTGAAAGCTCTGTCTGTTTGTGTGCAAATCAATACATCTTCAAGCCATCTTCTTACAGACACTATTTAAAAAAAAAAAAAATGTTGTTGTTCCCGTCTTTCATAACTTATTTGGATTAACGTGGTTCAGCTAATTTTTCCAAACGTACTTTCAACAAATTTCCCCCTAAATGTATTCATGAATTCTCAGTATTCATCCTCATGTATGTGGAAGTTCACATAAAATAGGATGAAATGGTGCCTTTTGCATTAAAGGTAAAATATGGTAATAGTTTAACACGACAATGGTTGAAGCTCTTGCTTGAAACACAATGCTAATGGCGAGCTTTGTTCGATTAAAGAAGATAAGATCAGGTGGCTGAGCGCCGTGGCAAAGCGTTGGATAATACCAGTAGATGGCGGTAATGCAACTTTGAGGATGCAAACTGCCGTTAAACCCCAAAAAAGAAGAAGGTACGATTAGATATTCCCTTTATCAATCTGCGACCAACATAAACTAAATAACCGATAGAAATGCAGAATGAAATGATGTACTGATCAGCGTCACACTGGCGCTAAACCCACAATGGCAAAACACATAAAAAAAAATAAAAGCATGTGGGATATAAATAAAAGCTTTGATGATTATATTTCTCTCCAAACACATGGAATGCCACACGTGTGAAGGCTCCGTTCATCGTGAATACGCCTTTTAATTGTTGTGCAATCACGTCGAGCCATACAGGCTACGGTTTGGTTTGTGTTTTCATCGTGCAATCTGCACACGGCAAACTTCATATTGTGTCCAAAGATTTTTAGATTCATGTCGTACATTGTGGCGAGCTGTCAACTGATAAGATTGTTAAAATCACAGTGTGTCGCGGGCCCCAAAGAATTATGGACCGGGAGTCATGACAGTCTGGATCAGGGGTCGGCAACCCGCGGCTCCGGAGCCGCATGCGGCTCTTTAGTCCCTCCACTGCGGCTCCTTGAGCCTCCGTCCTACTGCAGTTCATCCCGGAGGGACGTAAGGAGGCAAAGCCACCCAGAGCGCAGTCCCGCTACAAAGAGTGGTCAAATGTAGGCGGGTCGTGAACGACGCAGTGATGTATCGTCATTACAACAATAATGGCATGAAGAACGGAGAATTGCGGCTGCAGGTCATGACAGCGGCTCAACTGGTATCTGAAGCCGGGAGCTTCCTGTACCTTTCACAGGAAAACTGCTGCACTGCGGACCGCCGGCAGCTCCAGGAGGTTCATTATAGACTTGTTGAGAGTGACGGAACATTCTAGTGAATTACAAAACAACTACAGGACATTGAAAGCCACACCACTCACACTCATGGTTCTAACAATCCCAGATCTCCCACATATATCTTCCATTTTAAT
This sequence comes from Blennius ocellaris, assembly GCF_963422515.1. Lineage (NCBI taxonomy): Eukaryota > Metazoa > Chordata > Actinopteri > Blenniiformes > Blenniidae > Blennius > Blennius ocellaris. Next base: position 19,969,375 of record NC_137664.1, on the reverse strand, counting down.
AATGTGTAGCGATAAAGGAGCCGGTAGCTGCAATGCATCATGGGAGTTTCTGTTTGTCGTGTTTTCAATATAATTATTGGGGGTTATATTAGGTTTGTAGTGTCGGTAATAATTGTGTTGTGTTGTGTTTTGTTGCTTCGTTCATGTACTTATATTTATTAGTTGTAAGTTGGCAACCAGCAGTGAAGAAGGTTTTGTGTGTCGTGTCGTCCTGGCATGGTCCGCCCGTGGGAGTGTCCAAATAAAATGCGTGCGGCTCTTTGGGTGTCGTGAGCAGAGCGAGACAGGTCCAATTGGCTCTTTGAGCATTTAAGGTTGCTGACCCCTGGTCTGGATGTTCTTATTGTCCATCTACTGAGCATGTGCAGAACAATTATTTACTAAGGCCGTGGTGAGCATGTGCAGTAAAAAAAAACCAAAACAATCAAATCTCACAGAATTTAAACCACATTTTCACACGGTTTGGTTTATAACCAATGGCTGTGGTGGCAAATTCCTGCAAAAATCCACAGACATTAATGAGATCCCTGCAGCCAGCTCGCCAATTGGCTGGAGTCTTAAAATGATGGTTGATTGTATTCAATATGCATGTTGAGACGGTTTGTTAGTCACTATACTGTGGCAATAGCACCTGAGATTTTGTTTTTGAATGCTACTTTTCAATTTGCTGGCAGGAAATCATCTAAAGCAAACCTTTGGGACTGCGCCATGTTCACTGTTGTGAAGCTTTTCATCTTCTTGTCGAAACAGAGGAGCGAGGACAGCGGTGGCTGCTGAGTTGTCAGAGGAACGTCTCCCTCTCTATCGGATGTACTTGTAGTGATAAAGACGGTTAAAACAGACAAAGGATTTATTTGAAGATGCAACATTAACACTCTACTGACTGGATCTATTTCCATTTTATGGCTGTAGAATTGTTCAGAAATGTGCACAGCTCATTTTTCGACTATTCATTTCGTCTTTGTCATCTTGTCTGTGATAATCTGTCATTTTCTAGTGGCAATTGTCTTGTTTTTGAATGTTCTTCATCTCATCAACAGTCTGGAGGCTTTAGTTATCATAAGTATGTCTGACAAATCCTGACGGCAGCTTAGAAATACGAAGAGTTAAATGACTAGCTGAGGGCACGCTAATGAACGAGTATTAAACAGCCTTGATATTAAACGCAGTATGTGAACGCTAACTGCTGTTAAACAAGGTTCCGGCCCTCATGTTTCTCATCACAGTGGCGTTTATTTGTCTGCGGGCCACAGAAGGGCTCATTATGGTAACACGCCTCCTACTTGTGGCAGTTTTGGTCTGGGTTCCAATAATAGCTGCTGTAATTCGAACAACGGCTTGTCGTTTGGCCAAATGAGACCTCAGATATTACGAACGCCTGGCTAGAAAAGCCAGGAACGTGTTTGTGTGATTGCGACCACATCAACATCGCAGAGGGCAGCCGAGGTAAATGTTTGCGCTGAAACGTCTGGCTGCATGTTTGATTGGGTCGTAGGTCCGTGTCAGTGTTTGTGGAGCTGCAGCCGTTTGGAAAAACAACAGACTGTCAGCTCGTCGGTGCACAGTCTTCATCAATTCCCTGAAAAAAACATTGTTCATTCAATTTTAATTGAATCAGACGTTGAGGTGATTTAAAATAAGTAGCTTTAAATGTCAACTTAAATGTTAATTTATTTGGTCCGTTGGGAGATCAGTCTTGTTTACATGGACACTGAACAAAATGATCAGACGGGCTTGTAGCTTTATATTTCACAGGAATATCAGGGAGTGGATCCAGAGGTTTCTAATCTGAGATGTAAGACCCCTTGAAAGGGGGCACCGGCTCAGAGATTGTGAAAAAAATGATTTGATCCGTCAAAGAAAACCCTCAAATAAAGTGCTTGCTGCTTATATTTGAATGCCTCTGTATGTTTGTGTGAGTGAACCAGTGTTTTGGCTTCACTGTGACGTTTAACCAAAGCTTGAAGAAGCCTTTCTGCGTGTTCGTGACATATTCATGTGAAAATGCAAAAGTCCTGTTGGAGTTTCAATCATTTATTACAGAGAATCAAGTTAAAATGAATAATCAAACCAATTACAATGCAGTGGATCGGATTCAAACACCGTTATAGTTCTACCAGGCTCAGTGAGGTGCAGCCCACAGAATTAGAGACGCACACCCAGACTGCATCATTACAGACATTTAAATCCTCTTCCTTCACTTCAGACGGCTGTTTCTTCACTCTCTCCACTTCCAGACCCTGTTGCAATAGCTTTGTTTGCTGTACTTTTGTCGATCTGTTCAAAAGGTCGTCGTCTGGTTTAGTGATCATTAACTGTCACAGACAGTTCTTTCACCTCTGAGCCCTTTGATGGATTTAACATTTCTCCTCACACTTCTACCTCAGGCTAACAAGGAATCTTTAATGGAGTACTTTCTGAAGACTTGTGTTGGGGATCTGTTGAGAAGTAAATGTCCACCTGCCATAATTAGCTTTAAGGTACTATAGGTTTGATGTGGAAACAATCCTCACTGCCTTTTCACTGCTCACATTTATAGTTTTTTTTCACACAAGGCGTCAATGACAAGTCCTAAATCCAAAGAGCTGAGCTAAAGTGGAGCAGTATGACTGTTTACATCCCATCAGACCGCCATCAATACATTACAAACACAGTCTTTTAAGGCTCTGGTTAGTTATTGACACAGACGAGGTTTGAAAAAAAAGAAAAAAAAAGAGCAAAGTGCTTTCTTTTCATCTAAATCAGTGTCATTGAGAATTTCCTTCACGATGTTGTTTGGACAACTAATGCAGAACCTGAAGCTGCATGTCTTGTTTTAAAGCAGTGAGCTTCCTGTGACGGACGAGCCATTGTAGAAAGACGATCCTTCAGTTCAAACGCTATTAGTTTGCTCAGTTTGCTCTGTGATCTTGAATGATGTATTGTTTCTGAATGATCACTTGACTATTTTCCTCTTTGAATAATGAATGTAATTCAATCGAGTTGCATCTGCTTTCATCGTTTTACACAGGGAGTGTCAGGGTGTAGGGTGAGGTCCCCTTTAAGAGTGGGCGGGCCAAGGTCTGGGCTGTCAGCACCTCACCTGTGGCCACTTCTGGTAATCACCCTGCCCTATATATGTCCTGTCTGTGTGTTTGTTCAGTGTTGGTTTGTTTGTTAGCGATGTCCCGTCCGTCCGGTCCAGTACTAGTCTTCCATGTCTCGTCTGTCCTGTCCAGTCGTTGGAGTCAAGTCTGCTGTGCTCCTCACGTCAAGGAGCAACCTGTGAATCATCGGTCTGTGCTGTCATTATAATAAAAGACTTGATTGAACCCAGCCTGCCTCCAGAGTCCTGCACTTGGGTCCTGTCCGTATCCGTGACAGAGAGCTCCAATCGTCCCGATAAAATTCCCGGATTGAAAAGTTTTCTCTTTGTTTTAGTGTTTCTGTCAGGGTAGTTTTTGTATTTCTTTGTTTTTGTTTCAGTGGCTGCCCTTTGTACGTTCCCCCTCAATTTCCCCTCTTCTGTTTTCACTTATTTCCATCTGCTGCTGTTCTGTAGCTGCCTCTTCTCCTCGTGGCTCTGCCTCTCCTCCTGAGCTCCCGCCTCCCACCTCACCTGCTCCCGACCCCCTGATCACCCTCACCTGCTCTCACTTTCCTCTGTTCCTCCACCTCCCGCCCTCCTCCACTTTTTGCAACCGACCATCGATTCCCCATTAAGTCTTCTCCCCCGAGCACTTATTTTGGAAAATTGAATTTTTTTTCTCTTCTGTTTTCCCAAAAAACTCTTTGCCCATCGGCCTCGTGGGAGAGAGAATCCCTGCGGATACTAAGATGATGGTCGTTTGGCTGTTTACCGTCAGGGGGTCTCCACAGCGGATCGTCATCTGCATGTTAGACTTCGAGCCATTTCACAGTAGAATGTTCTTCCTAATGCAACGCTCAGTGGGAATCAAATCCAAAGCCCCCACTCTTAAGACCTTGTTTACACCACAACACTTCAAAAGAAAACACATCGTTGTTGCATTTTCGTTTAAGAAAAGTTTCTTGTTTACGCGGCAAAGTTTTCAAAACAATGTCTGTTTACCCGGAAATGGTACAAACGCTGAAAATTATGTAGTTAGAATGTCGGGCCAGTAGTGGGTGCTGTGGTTGTTTAAAAAAAAAAATGAAACCACATACAAAATATGCTATAAACATTAATAATGGCAAGTAAACGTTTTGTTTTCTCCCGTTTCTATGGAGACGGAGTTGGACAGATTTCGGTCTAAAATAAAAATTCTTTGAGATGATCTGTCAGAAACAAAGAGCAACAGAAGAGATTGTGAAAAGATGAGAAGAAAAAGTATGAAAAGGCTCCAGATCAGCCACAAGAATTGTAGATCTCTGCTGAAGCCTGAGCTGATTTCTTAAACCACAACTGTTGCTGGCGGAGGCATCGTCAATGTTCTACATTCAACTTTTAGCATAAACTCCATCTGTCACACGCGCCTGAGAATCATTAAGACCAACGTGCTTCAATCAACAGAGTGTGAGAGTTGTAAAGCTTTTATTTTGTAATTAATAGACAAAAGGGGCGGCTGTGGCTCAGTTGGGAGACGGTTTTGATTCCCCACATGTCCAGATGTTGAAGTTCGTTGAGCAAGACACTGACTCCCCAAACTGCTCCCAATAGATGGACTGAGCGCCGTGCATTGGCGTGTGAACGTGTGTGTGAATAGGTGAATGTGATTAACAGTATAAAAGACTTTTGAAGGGCTGCAGCAGCGGAAAAGTCTCGTTATAAGTGAAATCCATTTGCTATTTACCTTGAAGACAGTTCGGACAAAGCAGGAGGGTGGATGTGTCTATTCATACATTATGAAGTGGTTCGCACTCAGGGCGACAATGTGCGGCCATGTTGAATATCTCACTGCTCCTCTCTGAAGAATTAATGCTGGATCTTTGTCTTTATCTCTTGTCCAGTCTGTGTTCGTCATCACGTACCGGCCTCCTGATAACCCCGAGTACCTGGACTTCCAGAGGAGACTCCACGCCAGAGCTCAGAGGGAATTCGGCGTCCACTTGGAGCCGTCGCTGGTGAGTTACAGAAATCTCAGAGTTCTGCACAGCGTCGACACTCTATTTCATCTTTTATAGGTTCTTCTGTGCTGAGAAATATCCTGCTGCGCCGGGTAATTGTACACTAAATGATGAATGATGTTTACAGTCCTGTTAGCAGTTCATTCTTGCATTAATGCTGCTTTTATCTCAGCCACTCCAGTTTTATAGAAGTACAGTAGCCGTCCTTGTTAAAAAGTAAGTGATTATTATCACAAAGGCGTGTTCGTTGATATTCCACACTTTCTTGAGCCAGAAAACTCATATGACTCCACGACAACAAAGAGCTATGCTTTCAGAATATTGGGAGTTTTTTTTCACAAAGTCCAAGGGTGTCCAACCTTTTTTTTTTTTTTTTTTTTAATGAGGATAAGATTTGATTATCTGAACGTGACTGAGGTCCAACAAGAAAGTTTCTTAATGTCTGAGGACATGTCTTTTTTTTTTGAGGTAGCATTAGGTGTGCAAAAATCTCATCTTTTAAATAAAATACATATTTAACGTGAGGCACAGATCAACGGCTGTGACTGGTCCACTAATAACATTATTTACAAGTTTAAAAGTCTTGTCGTCCACATGAGTTAAAAAGGTAAAAACAAGTTTTTACATGTGGCCATGGCTGCGTTTGTCAAACCTCTGCTGCGATCGCTTCCTGGTGACAACGATAAATCTTGCAGATGGACTACATCGCTGGCAGCTTCTACGACGGCTTCATCCTCTATGCCATGGCGCTGCAGGAGACGTTGGCGGAGGGAGGAGCCCAGAACGACGGCATTAACATCACGACGAGGACGCAGAACCGCAACTTCTGGGGTGAGCCGACGTCGTGACATGAAGAGCTGACTCACAAGTTCATTATGGGCCTGATGGCTGTAATTATCATTGATAGCGTGTGACGCACGTACAGCGATTTATTACTGGGGATTTGATGTTTAATGTCATTTTGAATGAGAAAGATTTTAATACGCGCATAAAACAAGGACGGACAAAGGAATAGAAAATTAAGTGGAGTGCCTTTTTATTATGTAGATGACTAACTTTATACAGAATATTAGAAAGAAATGTTCAGACATGAGATACACTGTATAGCTCCCAATAGACAGGCAGTGTGCCCCCAAACCCTGTGGGTGGCGTCTGTTGGGAATATGCATAGTTTTAGGCAGCGACGCATCCAGCCGTCATTTGGACGGTCGATTTTTGAAAAAGGCTGCCGAAGAAATACCACACAGCTTGAGGTCTAAATTATGTGTACAATAGGAGCTCAGAAGAGCGCAGTCTGCACTGAGTGGACAAATGGTCGAGCACGGAGAGGTTTTAACTGAGCAGACAGCGTCCTGCAGCATGGGACTCCTCGAAGTTTCCCTTTCACTTTACACCAGGGTGTCAAACATAAGGCCCGTGGGCCAAAGCCAGCCCACAATAGGTTCCAATCCGGCCCAACAAACCATCAAGCAAGGTGGTTATATAGGATTTCTAAAAGTTATTACGGGGGGGGGGGGGGGGGGATTTCACTGTCATTCATCAGAATGTTTCATTAAAATTGACCTGATGTTGAGGTTGCAGTCATTTTTCAGGAGTAATTGCTGCAAAATTATTGACAGTTTGTTCACATACACTGTGCGCCAGAACAAAGCAAAACTTTCAAGTGTAAATTTAAAAGTTATTATAGTAATATTTTACTGTTCCAGCCCACTCAAGATATAACTGGACTGCATGTGGCCCCTGAAGTCAAATTCTATTTAGCATTTATTTTGTATACCTCTTTGTATATATTGGGTACATGTGCACATACGTGTGTTTATATTGCACACATCTTTATATTGGTTCAGTTATGTACTTTTGAGTATGTTTCTTCCATAATAGTATATATATTTTAATAATAATAATATCAATTGGTCCTACAATTTATCATGTCACAATGTAGTATTTAGTACTCCCCAATGCTTTAGAATGCACCATTTAAGGTCCATTTTTTAAAAGGTTTTTAAGGGGAGACCCCCAATTAATGAAGTTTGATCTTTCTTCGTGCGGTCCCCAGCTTTGGAAAAGGGGGGTGATCTTCTATTAGGTGGCGCTCTTCTATTGGGAACTATACAGTGTTTCAAAATAAACATTAAAAAACGAATAAACCCAAGCAAAATAACAGAAATGCGTTTCCTGGGAGATCATCGGGAGAAAACCCTTACATTGAAATCAACAAGTGACCTCGCCTTCAATAAATATGTAAATACAGTGTTTTGCTCCACTCCAGATCACCGAGAGCATCACCCTCCGATAAACACAATGACCTGCTCAGCTGCACGATTTTGGAGAGCACCACTGAGCCCGCAGTGCCATTACCGCACGCCCTTTCAACGCCATAATCACTGTGCTATTGAACAGCTATCACACGGCACTCCAGTTAATAGTCCACTGACGCTTGATGTGGGCGCTCACACACTTCCTTGTTTACTCTGCCGGTTGCCAGGTCTGCTGGAACAGTCGCTGTGAACAATGGGATCCTGTTGCTTCGGCTTTACGGGTTGTTTGGCTCGCGCCGGTGAGAAAAAGAAAACCAAAGAAAACAAGGCCCGCAGTCATGGAAAGCTCATTATTGTAGATTCTCTTACCTGGTTTATTACACGCAGGCACTTTTCAGCTTACAAAAGGTAACTCAGCAAATGTATTTTTCCAACTGTGTCGAGCTCGACCGCAAGTTTGGGGAGCTCTTGTCAGAAGTTAAACCTCCAAATTGTTTCTCGTCAAGCCTATAAAGACTTGGCAGCGCTGTTCTTGGCTATTAGACACTGGACAAAAATTGTTTTTTTCTCCCTTTTTGCATGAGCTGAACTCAAAGAGCTCAGACTTTTTTCTATGCACGAGATTCAGAAAAGACACTGTGTCTCTCAAATATTGTTGACAAATCTGTGTTAGTGAGCACTTCTCAGAGGTGTGCCTGAACCTCGCCACAATAAAAGCCCAAGTCCAGAAGACCTGAGTTTATGTCCATCCTTTCTTTGTGGACTTTGCATCTTTTGCTTTAAATTTTTTTTTTCAAGTAATCCACAAGCTGACACATGCTTGTGGGGTTTATTAGTGACTCTTAATTTTCTGTAGAGTGATGATTTGTTGACATTATGACTAACCGGCGACCGGTCATATGTCTATCTTTTGTACTGTTCAGGTGGCTCAGCTACTAAAATCCATATAAACGCTCAATGTCGAGTTACTCTCTTAGGGCGTGTTCACATTCCTCTGTTCGGTCCGGACCAGAGTTCTCTTCAGGGAAAAACCGTTTCGTTTGGGCGAAGTGAACACACCCTCGAACTCTGAACGGGAGTAAGCAAGAGATCTCTGGTCCACTTCAAAAGCTAGGTCTCCGTTTCTTTACAAACGATCTTTCTAGCGGGCGGGCAATATACAAACAACGCCAACAGCGCAAATGAGAAGAAGAAAACACAGAAAGAAAATGTTGGGAAATATCTTGTGGGCAGACATGGAGTAGTGAGGAAGAAGTAGCGAAGAAGTAGCACTTATTGACATCTGGTCTGAAGAGTGTATACTGTGGTTGTTTATAGCTAATCCATAAAATATGAGCTAACTAGCCTAGCCTCCACGGGCTAAAGCAGCGAGTCTTCTGGATTTGGTCCGGACCGGTCAATGAGCCGTTTCTCTTCTATTTTTCCTCTCTGGTCTGTGTTTGTTTTGTGAAAGGCCCCTTATTGTCTAAATGATAACCAGAAAGTTTTTATTCTCTTGGTCTGTCAAAGGATGAGTCGCAACAAAAACTTTGAATTGGTTCTGTAACAAGCTTTACAACAGTGAAACGCCCGTTCGAAGATGGATGTGAGGCTTCTCAGGTGGCAAAGATTTTAAATGAATAAAGAAGTCAAGAAACACAAAACAAGATCATATTGTTACTGAATTCTGCTGTCGATTGTCAGGATTCTCAATCTTTTGCTCGCGAACTTTGCCAAAACAAACTCAGGAAATTGTCTATGTTCATCTTTGTGTTGAAGTTGGATGAAGGCAGAACAATCCACCTTCTGTCTGCGTTCCATCACATGCTCACTGGAAGCCTTCCTTGTGTTTTCAGGAGTGACGGGACTCGTTTCCACAGACGACAAAAACGCCCGAAATATCGACGTGGACCTGTGGACGATGACCAACCAGGAGACGGGAGAGTACGGGGTGAGTCCAACTTCCTGTTCTTATCCTGTGACATGCGATCATCTTGTGTAGACAAGGTTGATGTCTCTGTGCTTTGAGCAGTCGGGTTCTATCTGAAACAGAGCGTTTTCAAAATGTTCCACCTTGGGAGCTGTTCTCAAAAAGTTGCACTTTCCTTGACACCGTGACACCAAAATACAACATAAGTTTTGCATTTATCACTTGTAGACTTGTAAACGGAGCCTTAGTAGATTTAGAGGATAACATTGAACAAGAATCACGTTCCAAACGAGGAACCCTGAAAAACACTTGACTTTGGGGTAAAAAAAAAGTTTTTGGTTGGGATTTTGTGTCACGAGCAGAAACGACTCCAAGTTGACTCGCGCTACTGTGGGAATCCTGAGAGTGACATTGAAGGAAGATGTTGGATGTAAAGCAGAAGCAGTGATGTGACGAGCTGAAAGAGAGTAAAATCTCTTCCTGATGGAGCTTCGGCGGAGCTCCATCAGTCTCCCGTCATCCCAGCGGCTCTCAGTCCCTCGTTTCCTCTCAAGTCTGCTCACTTAATGGCATCTCATCATGACACAGATCAGCCTCTACGACCATTAATTGAAGTGGAGCGGCCCCAACCCTCCCGTATGAAGATCTGCACTGTCTCAAACCAAAAACCTTAACTGAGACAAAGATGAAGTGGGGGGGGGGGGGTCAAAGGTCAACGGTTGAACTGAACGTGACCTGGCTCTTTGTGGTTCTCACTTTTCAGGTCCACCTGATTGCGTCTTTTCCTACTTTCTGATTCCTTTACATTCCTTTACGTTCGCTGTTTACCGAATATATATTTAGCTTGTTTTTACTAGTTTGTCACTTTTTAATGTTGTTTTCCCAACACATTTTTGCTGCTGTTTTCAGGCGGCCTTTGGTCGGTGTTACAAACACTAACTTTCTTTCCTCATATTTTTTGTAAGTTTAAAACAGTCTTTTGTTTGTTTGTTTCTCCTCATTTCTGACGACTTTGCAGTTTTTAGACTTGCTTTTGTCAGTTGTTGCTATTTTCACTTCATGTATTTGACAGTATTTGTTAGTTTCATACGGTATATTTGCTTTTATCGGCCTTAATTTTCACGTTTTGGCTATTTTCAGTTATTATTGCGAGTTTCACAACGTTTTTTGTTGATTTCAGGTCAAGCCTTTAATAATTTTTATTAGTGTCGGACAATCCTTTATACTTTTATGCTGTTTCTTCTCAGATTTTGAATTTTAGACTACTTTTTTACTGTTTTTGGACCATTTGTGTGGGTTTTTTTGGTCAGTTTCAATCCAAGTATTTGCCCATTGTTTGTTTTCAGTTTTACTTGGTGTTTTTCCTAATTCAGTTTTCCAACAGTTTTTATTGTTTATTTCAGGCCTATTCTTTGCAGTTTTCTTACTCTTTTTTTCTAGTTTATGATAGTTTCAGTCGGTATTTGTCAGTTTCTATTGATTTCAGACTGACCTCTTAAAGATCAGAGGTCAGTCTATCAAGATAGAAAACAGCAAAGGAAGTCTGTTCTAGTTTTAGACTTCCTTTGCTGTTTTCTAACTCACTATGCAAGTTTTGACTATTTTCGTAGTTCCTTTGCTATTTTCCCACATTCCTTTTTTGCTGTTTAAAGATCATGTGTTGAATCATTTCTGCTTGTGTCAGACACTCTTATCTACTTTTAGACCGCTGTCTTTATCAGTTAGTTATTTTCAGTCTCTTAAGTATTGTATTTGCCAATTTATTTTAGTTCCTGTTGTTTCAGTCTGTATTTGTCAGTTTTAGCTGTTTTCAGACTGACGTCTTTAGTTTCAGACGGCATCTTTTCTAACCCTTTTTCTACTGTTTTCGCTAATTTCAGACCTATTCTTTGCAGTTTTCTGACTCTCTTTGTTAATTCATGTTAGTTTCAGTCTGTATTTATCAGTTTCTGTTGATTTCAGACTGAGTTCTTTAGTTTCAGACTGTGTCTTTGCAGTTTTCTTATTGTGTCTGTTAGTTTTCATTAGACACATTTGCACGCATCCGTACTGCGGTTGGTCTGAAGGTCTTGGAAAGGAGGTGCGGTCGGTGTCGCAGCGCTCAAGGACGTTTGTGTTATCAAGAATCCAGTGTTGACTGATCAGATTATTTTCTCTTAATCTTCATATAGAAACAGCTTGAGCCCATGCTGCTGAATGACACCCTGTCTCACACAAGTCAAACAAGTTTGAATGTGATACCGGTAATTTGTCGCTGCATGTTTTTGACTGGAAATTTTTGCTAATATCTTCCTTTTTGCCAAAAGCTACATTTAATACCTTTCATCACATTCCTGTACGGTCTTCTCTCTGCGGACAGACGTTAATGTCGGCTGCAGCCACACCGCTCGGCAGAGACATGAAACCACAAAGTGGTTGCTGAGTATAAAATTGTGATTATTAGTTCTTCAGAGTCCTTTTGATGACTCTTTCAGATTGTTAGCTCTGTTTTTGTTGGGAATGATCTGAAATAAGAAGCAAAGGGCGGGGATAGCATACTCCCATAAATTTAGTCAAGCCCTTCGACTACAGTGTTTTCCCATACAGCCAAATGTTGGGTGCAGAATATGACTCACGGGAAAGAGGCTTTCTGCACAGCAATATGTTGACGTTTCAATAAAATATGACTTCGAGCATTTAAATGTGGAAATCTGTTAATGTGGTGCTAATACCTGTTTTGGAGGTTTCTAATGTTCAACATTTAACATGTGGTTAAACATTTGACAGAGCGGATTTCATGATGCTGTATGTTACCTTATGTTACATTACGTTACGTCACGTCACATCATGTGTTTTAATGATATATCATGTTATGGTATTATTATTTGCCACGAGTACAAGTACTCCGTTAAATATCGGACCCAATACTGTTATCAGTATCGCTGCAGCCAAACTCTGAAAAGTCATTCTGTGCCTGAGAAACTCCATCTTAAAGAGATCAGGTTTGGTGCGAAGAAATAAAGTGTCGCTGGGTTTGTTTAACCCATTATAGCAGCATGACATTTAATGTCAGACAATATTTTCACGGACCAGACTTTAAGGTGTGGCAGATAAATACAACAAAATAAAATGATATGACCAACACAAAAACAGTGGTATTTTGTATATTTAACAATAAACATGAATCCACTGTGTACTTGTATGTCTTTCTACTTACGTACTTGTATCTTGTTCTTCTGTCTCCCCACTCCTCACTTTTCCCCTTTGCAAAGAAACTTTCCAAAGACGTCTGTTTTTTTCCTCATTTTGCTGCTTGTGGGTTTAATATTAGCGCTATTGTGTCACGTGACCGAGACAAGCGTGAGTCATAGACGGATGTAACGGAGAGAATTTGGTCATTTTTCAAAATAAAACATTTTTCTCGGATAATAAATAAAACGGAAATAATGTAAGTTATTTATTCTTTCTGTGCAACCTGGTACCAAACAACCAGTATAGCAGCCAAAGTATATTTCAAGACATTCAACAAACATCACAAATTTTACAACTTTCACTCATTCAGCAACTTTATCAAATTGCACAAATGTGACATTGTAGGTTTATTGTTTTTGTTTAAATCCAGAACTTGAGGAATTTTAGAACTGTTGCCCATTCTCTATTATTGCGTAACACTACATGACTTAACATTAAACAGCGTAGCGAAGTGTAGCGTAGCACAGCACAGCATAGCATCGCATAGTATAGCATAGCATAGCATAGCATAGCATAGCATAGCATAGCATAACATAACATAACATAACATAACATAACATCATTGCAGAACACAACACAATGCATGTTTATTTCATGACACAGTTTAATGTGACGTCATGTGGTGTCGTCAGTGTGTTATCATGTGAAACACGATGTTTGGGGTTTTTGAATAGTTGTGCAAAAAGTTCAGCATTAAGTTTCAGGTGCTTTGCTCTCAATGTGCTACTCTGATGATTTCTTGTTTTTTTTTCTAACACAGACTTGGCTCTGCCGGCTGTCGCACTGCAGATTTAACTTTAAACATCTTTATGAGGACATGAATATTTCCAGCTGATGTAAAGCTGCTGACACAAAACAATTTCAGGCAATGAAAAACTCATTTCTCCAACAACGATTTCCTCTCATCGCTTTCAGCGCAATCACTCAATTGGAGTTTACAACCGCAGACTTTGCTCATGCTCTTCGTAGAAGCACTTCAGGCCAAAGCGTGGAAATATGCGTGAAGCACAACTATCAACGGGGTATTCTGGGGTTGTGACTTCTTTAATGATAAGATGCATAAAACCTCACATTTCCTTAGCAGTCTGATGAAAGTGTGTGTGTGTGTGTGTGTGTGTGTGTGTGTGTGTGTGTGTGTGTGTGTGTGTGTGTGTGTGTGTGTGTGTGTGTGTGTGTGTGTGTGTGTGTGTGTGTGTGTGTGTGTGTGTGTGTGTGTGTGTGTAGAGTTCTGAAAACAACGCTCGAACTGTCCGAGTGTGTTTTCTCTCTCTCTCTGCGGGGAGGAGAAGTGGGTTAGCTACATTTGACTTCAGTTAGAATTTCAGAGCGCTCCTCGGAGGCTGTCAGCGGGGCTTCCTGCTCTCATTTATCCTCGGCTTTTAATGGTGGATCCACATGGCCGATTGACCCGAGTATCCACTGGCCTGGTTGAAAACATCACAGAGACGGTGTCGGATTTCTCCGACACCGTCTCAGACTATTGAGCGGGCTGTGTTGTCGGCGATGTCTGAACTTTACTGGAAAATACGCAGATATATCTATGGTACTGAAGCGAATATACACATATGTATACTGTTTTGTTTTTTTGTTTTTTTATGGCATGGCTGCTGTACACGACCGGGGGGAACACTCAAAGAGAGAGAGAAGACAGAATATTGAGGGGGGTGGGGGGGGGGTCAACATACAATACCCTTGTTAATGCTACATATATTATTTACAGTTATCACACTGATCCAAACACTTTACAACTGTTGTGAGATTTAACCAGCCTGAGCAGCTCTATCTAGACAGTAACATGATATTCAAGCAGGAATATAAATGAGCAAAGAAGCAACAACAAAAGAAGAACATGATTTTGATAGTTGAACAAATAATGGCAGAAAACAAGAAACATCAGCAGCAAATCTCATTGATGAGGAGTGGAAATGTGTGTGTGTTTGTCCACTGGGTGTGGTTGGAACTATTGTGGGGGGGGTTAAGACCCCCCCCCCCCCCCCCCCCCCCCCCAACCCGGAGGAGCCCACAAGATAACGATAAAGGCTGCAGGGCCCCCAGGCCCCCACCCAAGCCACCAAGACCCCCCAATCCCGGTGGCGAAGCCCGCCACACCCCTGGGGGCACTGAAAGTTGTGTCAATTTCACGTTGGGCCACTAGTCGGTGCTGTTCTTTGTTTTTGTAATGAAACCACACAGACGTGCGCACAGAGAACAATAAGCTATAAACATTAACAACGGGGAGAACACAGACATTCATATGTACAGACGAGCAAGTTGGAGTGTTATTACGTTGACTCAACAATAAAACCACCAAGTCCCAGGAGAACACGGACTGGGAGTCATGACACTGCAATAGCAGCGTTTCCTACAAGGACACAAAGCCCGAGCATTCCCAATATAGTTTTTGCCCGTCGACACGATCAAGGACTCGTAGCATTTTAAAAAGTTCCACCTTAGGAGCTGTTTTTGTTTTCAGTGGCTCAGAGCACCATTGTCGTCAAAACAGACACCCAAAACACAACAAAGGATTTGTGTTTTCACTTGAAGTCGTTTCGTCGTGTGCTGAGGATCTGCCACGAATGCCCTTTGCCACACAACAAAACCATTTCATGTCGTCACAGTGGTTTTCTCCGATCATCCACAAAGGCCAAATAAGAGCCTCAAAATGGGAGTTGTTTTGAGAACAGGTTGCAGAGTGGAGGAATTAGAAAAGGCCGCCTTGGCTTTGCTCTGTGGATGGGCAAGATGCACATGAGCTGAAAACAATGACCCCACCTGTCGACCCGATAACCTCACGACCCTCTCCGCAATGCCACCTAACAACAACAACAACAATGGCGGACTACATGCTCCAGATTGTGCTGCAGAAGCGACTGATGCTATTTGGTTTAATATGGCAATATGTCACATTTCCCCGTTTTTGCAGGCTCTGTGTCTTCTGCTCAGTTTTATGGTGTATTTCTGTGGCAGAGTCACAGATTCACCTAATCACCTGGCTTGCGTCCTCCATTATTGTGTGTAGTTTTCATGGTGCTCTGAGCACTCAGGTATTTCCTGCACCGATGACAAGTCGATCAAAAAAAATTATTTTTAGTTTGTGCGGACAGGGTCTCAGATCTGAAAAACAGACCCCACCGAGCCGTCTTCAGAGGTTGAGTGACGTTGAGCCTCCATAAGCAGCGGGCTGGGATGTTACGACTGTTAAAGCGAGTCGGAGGAGGAGAAGATTTACTCAACGGCAGATTGTGGCGTAAACACATTGGAACAATGTGAGAAGGTGCAGCCTCTGCTCCCTCAGCCTTCACGTTCTGCATTGTTTGGTTGACCCTCTGCGCCGCCTTCCAGGGGTTTGATGGAGGGAACAGAAGGCGTTTGGGAGCCAGGGATGGAAAAACGTTAAAATCTCCTCTGGCGAGCTGGAAACATCGGCGTCGTGTTTCACAACAGAAGAGCAGTTTTGCTCCGAGAGTTGTCATCAATGTGAATGCGGCTTTTCTTTTGTGTTTAGTGTGAGTTGTCGACTCAGGCTGGAGGTCTGTAAATACAAACTGCTCTGGACACAACTGTGGTTGTCATTATTATACACGCTTGTTAAAATAATGTCAAAAATAATATTTTATTTTAAACTTTAAAGTTGTCATTTGTTGTGGTGCAGAGTATACGTAAAATGTTTTTTTGTTATTCCTGAAAATAACTCCAATCACAACATAAGACACAAAACCTTCTGCTGCAAAATACAGTGAAATGTCATGAACAACCTTTCCTATAACTGTTGTATTATGGGTTTTTACTAAATCACGCTGACAGAATGGCTTTGAGGCGAGTTTGATAGCAACCAGCGAGCCAGCTTTCAGGCCAGCGTCACCAACATCTCAGCTTTTGTTGCGTCGTTCCCGCTGCTCTTAAGATATTTATTAAAAACGCTCCGCTTTCTCTGACATTATTACCATTTGCTTGGTGCTTTGTCGGACCAGGTTGGAGCCTCATGTGAGCTGCTTTTTGCCCACGATCCTTATGTTTGACACCCCTGATCTATAGCAATACTATTGGAGAAGTGTTGCTGGATCTCACGTGCTCCCCCTGTGTTTGCAGCTCATCGCGTACTACAACGGAACCACCAAGGAGATCATTTGGTCGCAGACGGAGAAGATCCACTGGCCCAGCGGCGGTCCGCCTCTGGACAACCCCCCATGCGTCTTCTCCACGGACGACCCCTCCTGCAACGATGGTATGACCCAAACACGATGTTTTCAATCCTTCCACCTCCACAATGAGGGATCGTCTCGAGAGCATAAATGTAATGTCTCCACTAGAACGTCACCCCGACACCAAGAGGAATTGCCCTTAATGTTTGTTATCTTGACTGCGCCATGGGTCGCTCGTCAGGTGGATTTTGCGGCGCACTGATCCATTGTTTTCATCATCACTGTCGTCTTTATCTTGCTCGTGATGTTTTCATGGACTCCGCCGTGATAAATGTCTTGCTTTGCTTTTGTTTCATTCCGGCACCAATGAGCAAAGTTTATTATCTGCCGGAGTGACAAGCAGGGGGAGATAAGTGCTGGGAGAGGGCCTTGTTGTGTGAACGGAGTGAGAGAGGATGAACTGAGTGGGAGACGTCTGCGTTTCGAAACTGAAGCGAACCGTAATCAGAGTGGAGAGGCTGTACGTTACAGTTCCAGGTGTCACCGGCTGGATGCAGATCAATGAATGTGTGGGAGCTCACAGAAACAAGGTGTGGTTCGTGAGAACAGGCAGGTCATGCAGTCCCAGGCCGCGTTGACACCGCGTCTCAAGCGAAGACGCATCATTTTTGTGTCAAAAAAAGTTTCATGTTTTACACGACAACGTTTTGAAAACAATGTCTGTTTACACAGGAAGGAAAGAAACACTGGAAATGGTGTAGTCAGCATGTTGGGCCTCAAGTCGGTGCTGTTGTTTGTTTTTAATACTGAAACCACGCACAAATGAGCTCAGAGAGCAAGACACTATAAACATTAATGATGGGAGTACACGGACCATTGTATGGACAGACAATGAAGTTGGATTGTTTTTACAGGAGAATCTCAAAACAACTCATTCCCAAGAGAATATGCACTGGGAGTCATGACACTCTGGAGGCAAACATTGTCGTTACGGTCCATCTACTGAGTAATGTATTTCTTATGGCCGTGGTGTGCATGCGCAGTCACAGAGTTTTTAAAACGTTGTGTTCTCCCTCATTTCCATGGATGCAGAATCAGGGTGTTTTCAAACCGTTGCCTTTCCAGTAGCTTAAACGGACACACAAAACACAGCTAAGGCTGTCGTGTAATTGGGGCCTGAATTAGCAGAACAAGAACAGAAAACAGGAGGTTGCGTTCATTGGGGGTGCGGCTCTGCTTTGGTTTTTGCCTCATGTTGAGTGCTCAAACCAAGCTTGAGGAAGAAAGAACAGAAATCCAGGTTTTCTTGCTCAGTTCACAACAATGTCATCAAGACTAGTCACCATTGCAACAACACCCAGAACTTGGAAAGTTACCACTCAGGAAATAACCCACCTTTGACCAGGCAGTGTTGTCCCCTAGATGTAGATCGGAGCTAAACCAAAGGCCCAGGGGTCAAAACCTGGCTGCAGGAGACTCCAACACTCTCTGAAAAGCAACAGCTCTGGTGGACATTCCTGCAGTCAGCATCCCGACTGTGCACTCCTTCAAAACCTGTGCTATGCGATGAAACTGCACATTTTTAGGTGTCCTTCCCTTTATTGTGGCCAGCCTATAAGACGCACACACCTGTGCAATAATCCTGCTGTATAACCACCATGTTGAGCTGCCACACCGGTGAGATGGAGAAGTGCTCGTTGACACATTTGTCAACAATATTTGAGAGAAATAAACATTTTGTGTTCACAGAAAAAGTCTTGGATGTTTGAGTTCAAGCTTCAATGAGCCCTCCAAAACTTATATTATCATATTATCAAATTCCAAATGGGAGTATCTGAGTTTGGGAGTTGGAACTTTTCCATTTCCCAGTTACTCACGAATCACTCTCTGTCGATATTTTGAGGTTTGAAGCCTGATTCACAAGTGTGTGTGTGTGTGTGTGTGTGTGTGTGTGTGTGTGTGTGTGTGTGTGTGTGTGTGTGTGTGTGTGTGTGTGTGTGTGTGTGTGTGTGTGTGTGTATTAGAGGTTACTAATTTAAAGCAAACGTATAAAGAAATCCTGTTCTGTCAGCTCCCTGAAACACAGACAACAATTAAGATCAAAATGTTCAGTGATGCTCTGAAACGGAACGTTTTCTGCTGCTGATTAGCGAGAAATGATTTTCCTCTAATTACCTCGTTCGGCTTATCCTGTGATTTAAACGTCGAGGCGGAGAGCCGAGCTGTGCCATCGTGTCAGGTTGTTTGCGGTTTGACAGATTCGCTGCAGCGCTGCAGCTGCACTTCTGCGAGTCACAGCTGCAGTTTCTCTCTCTTCTCTGTATCTTCAGAGTTGTGAAGGTGCACATCTGTTGAGCACATGAGTGTGTTTAATCCTTTATTCTTTATTGTTTTTCTCTGTTTCCAGGTCATCTGCCAGTTCTGGGAATTGTGGCCGTGGGCTCCGGCTTGGCCCTCATCATCTTCGGGATCTCCAGTTTCCTCATTTACAGGTGAGTGTAAACGCACCGCGGCTTCTTTGTATTTTTAAAAGCGAAGTGGGATTTATCGGATCATGCCGCTATAGGTGCTCGCGTGCTAGTTTACAAGATTGTTGCCATGGTAACGACTCGGTAGGTGACGGCACGAAAGCGGCGGTGATACCTGGTGGAGTTGCCGAGTGAGCTCATAAACTGGCCCCGACGTCGGGGAGCGCCACTCTCGCCTACCTCATTAGTTGGTTAACTTTCTCCTGGCTGATTAAACGGCGCCCACTTTAAATAATTCCCACACCGCTGATGTCAGGAGAAAATGTCAATCCGGCCCGATCGTTTGTTGTTTCTGCCTCTCTTCAAGGATTACACGCCTGTCTGCTTGTAGGCTGCCGTAAGTCGTTTGGCTCATGAAAACCCTGTAAAATCCAATTAGAAGGAGGCGAAAGGAGCCTGCTTCTCTCACACTGTGAAACAAACCTTCACGCAGCAGAAATCCAGTCATGAAAACAGTGGAAATAAGTTCTCCAGACTCTGAAAGTCAGATTTCAGCGAGAAATGATTCAGCGTAATGTTACAGCCTTTACTTGCCTCGGTTGAATGTATTTTTTCTCTCCATCAGCACAAGTTATTTAAAACTAAACTCTCCAAGACCATTGACACCAGTATGAATATTATTCTATTTGATTATTTTTAAGGTTGCCAGGGTGTTGAATCACCTGTCTGATTCCTGAGACTTTTTGTCCATATTGAGTTTTTGGTTGCTGGCCTAAAGCCCCCAGTCTGTCTCCAAAGTAAAAAAGCAGGGACACTGCGTTAAATCTGTCAATCACCTCCAGTTTTTGCATGATTTTTAAAAAAATTTTTTTAGTTAATCATCATGACTTACACTTTTCTTTCGATTTATGAAGCAGATGGAGTCTGTGACGTATCGCCGGACGTGATGAGAACTAGCATCCATATGAATACATCTGTCGAATACATTTTCTCTTATTGTGTTTGGATTTTTTTCACTGGCAGTTCACTGCCAAAAACGCAGACAGAAGTATATCAAAACTACTTATTTAAGACTATATGTAAAGTACAAATATGGGACAGAAATTTCCTGTGTTTTTTTTTTGTGTGTGTGGGGGCGGGGGGAATTGAGCCTTGAACTGTCAGACACCTCAAAGGTCTTGAAGCAGGTCAGCTGAACTCATTAGACGTCTTGGAAGCTGTAAAATCGTCTTTCATGATTAAGTGAAGTTGACCTGGTTCAGTGTCTCTGAGGTGTCTCCTACCTGGACCAGTGACATTGGACATGGACTGTCCACCATTTAGAGCGGCTGTGGCTCAGTTGGTCCTTCCCTCGGTCTGGAAGGTTGCCGGTTCAATTCCCCACCTCCTCCAGCCACATGTCATACGTTTACACACACGGTGCTTGAAGATGGTCGCCGTGGAAGCGGGGGAGGTGAAATGCCACTTTTCTTGAAATGCTGCTACTGCACATGAGCGGCGTAGCGAGGACTCCCATGAACAAGAGACTGACTCACCTCACATGGAGGTGGTCATAATGTTATGGCTGATCGGTGTGCGCGATCACGGGATTCTCAAAAATTGCCACCCCTGCCTCGATTGGTGTTGAAAAGTGGATCACGTAAAGTGAGATTTGCAGAAGCCGATCCCAATTCGCCGGGTGAAATCCTCCACATTAAACCCGCCGACGCTGAAAATAAGCAGGCTTTGCTTTATGTGATTAAGCGTTTGAAGAAGTGTCGGTGTTTAATTGTTAACTGCTGGCTTCAGTCGCCCGCTGCTTCGCTGATGGTTCCCGGCTCGGCTGTAAAAACAGATCTGAGTGAAGAGGTTTGTCCCATGTGGCTCCGCGTTTGTGTCGCCGCATTAAGCCTTGTTTAATGAAACAAGAAGGGAATCACGCTCGCTCCGAGCAATCACCACAAGGTTTTTTTTGGGGGGGGGGCCGGGGTAATGTCACGGGGATTTTCTGCATGTAATGGAAGAAAATTAATGTTTCTATTTTTCCCTCTTTAATCACCTTTTTCCCCCTTTGGTGTCTTTACCTTGGCCCCTCTTATACATTTGTAAGGGGGGAGGGGCTTATTCATCCCCACTAACTAATACATGTGATCACCTTTCTAATACTGACCATTAACACAAGCGAGTGTTAATCACCAGCCAATCAGAATGGATTTTTTTAAGAGGAATGGTGGAAGAAAGACGGCGGAGCAACTTTCCACCCGAGGTAAATCCACTAATTACGAATCTGACTTAATCATGACAATAATTTAATAACTACCAGATATTTCGAGGCCAAGTGGGCGCTTTGTTTCTAAAGCTTGAACATCTTCCTCTGTGTTTGTTTCAGCTTACTGTGCTTCAAGCGCAGCAGGACTTCGCAGCTGGCTAGTCTCCCCGGACGTCTGGACAGTGAGTCTTATTTTGATCTGAAATTATGTTTGTTTTGGTTTTTTTAACTTCTGAAGTGTCTGTTTTTATGACGGGAATCTAATGGGGAAACGTTGCACTGCTGCACTGTTGAACTTTCTGCTCGGGCCCCGCTATATTTAGACCCTTTTCCATAAAGGACAGTTTTATAGCTGGAAAGCCGTCTCGGGGCCCGTTTACATGTTTTGAAAGACGGAAACAGAAAACCTTCGTTGCGTTTTTGGTTTGGTTTCCCTTTACACGACAACGGTGCTCGGAGCCACTGAAAATTCTACGTTTTGAAAAATGCTTCGACTCCGTTGTCGTGGAAACGGGGAGAAAAACCTCAACTTTCTGAAAAAGACAAGTTTTTGCTAAACTGAAAATAAACTTTCTGCTTTCAAGAACCACACCTCCAGCAGGATTTAAGAGTTGTGTTTTTGTCTGTTTGGTCGCGAGAGAGCTGACAAACGACTTCCTGTTTTTGCAGACACCGGCGGAGTTTCGCTGATGGACGACAAGGCGATTCTCTTCACATCGGCCTGACGGGTCGACCCGCCCTCTCTACACCACTAAATCTTTCTCTTAATCTAGTTTCTGTCAGCACATCTGATCAATTCCTCTCTTTAAGGTGCAATTAATTCATCTCAGATACAAATATGACATGTTTTATCTATTTTTATATGAATTATTAATAGAAAAATATAAATTTTAAAGAATATATATTTACTTTTGCTTACACATTTGTTTTTTAAATCAAGTTGAGGAAGGTAATTTTATATTACAGAGATGAAAATATTAGAGCTATTATTTCTCTTTCTGGTACATTACTGTTACTTTATATTGACAGACGTTTCTGGAAGAGATTGTAGCTGTTAACATGAAAACTTTGCCATTGTGAAAAATACAGAAAAGTCTTTTTGAAATGAATGTGCGGCTGAATAATGAAACCTGTGTCATGAATCACTTGGTTGTTTGTGTTGTTTTGTGATTAAATTAATTTAGCACCAGCCTCAACATGATTAATTAATGAAGAACAATTTGAAAACTGAATTTAGACATTCACTTGCTGAGCTGTGATTTAATAAATTACTTAAATATTATCATCTGCAAATTTGTGTTGACATTTTACCTGCTGTGAAAACTCAACGTCGTTATTCTCCATATAACTGCTCGTGTGCAGAAGAACTATTCACTACAGCTGTGGTACAGTTTTTTTTTTTTTTGTGGTTTACACAGAGGCAGCTAAAGTTTTCCACTCTCACGTTTTCAACGTTTCAATAATGCCAACAACACATAAGAAGGCAAAAACAGCTAATATTAACAGATCCCTCAATCGAATATCAGTCAGACTTCTGCCCAAACCCTCACCGTTGGTGAACAAGTTTATTTGTACCACTTGAAGTTAAAAAAAAACAAAAACATTTTTCTCCGTCCCAATGATAACAGCCATCCAGAAAACATCGTTTCCACCACTTTACCTCCAGCAACAGTGTGGCAGCTGGAAAACGCGCCAGCTGACTTGTTCAGTTTGTTTTTGGAGCGCGCGCACACGCAACCCGGTCCAAGTAAAAGAACACGCATAAATGTTCACATTTCATGGCGCGACTGTTAAAACTGAGTCCCGCAGCACTTCAGGGTGAAGCAGCTGGACGGGTCGGCCCGCGCTCAGTTGATTTTGGAGTCCGGCGGCGGCGGCGGCGGCGGCAGAATGGGTGTGAGGGGATGTTGAGCAGAGCAGCAGAGGCTCTGTTGTTTTAATAGAGGGGTTGGTCCAAGCAGAGGTTTTCACAAATGAAACAATAGGCCCAGTGTGGAGCTCCACACTTTGCCCCTCTGGCTGCCAGAGGTCTCTAAACCTTGAAACGAGCTTCCTTAAATAGAAAAGTGCCTCTTTTTTTTTTTTTTTTTTCACTGACGGCGGTGGGCTGATGGAGCTGGAGGGTGCTGGTGCTTTAATGGTGTTTCCTGCCCCACCACGATGGCGCGGTTCGAGGTTTTTTTGTTTTTGTTTTTTTTTTGCAAACATGCTTCTCCCTCAAAGTTTCTCGACTGTCCCAACAACTCTGCGTGCCCCAGTTGGGGAAGTGTGACGTTCGGAGGCCGGCCGTGCCGGCTCGGGGAGGCTGAAGCACGGCCATATGCAAACTCTGCAATAATTTCTTGCCACCATCTGGAAGTGTTTTACACCTTTTAGATTGGCTTGGAATGTGTCGGGGAGGCTCATTTTTCATGTCTAAGTGTTTTAAACAGAAAGAGAATCCCCCCACCGCCCTTTAAAAAAAAAAAAAAAAAAAAAAGGCAAAACATCTCTCTAAAAAGAATCTGTAGTTTCCAGACCTATTGCCACTTTATTTTTGGACATGTTGTGCTGGAGATCATTAGGTGTCAAGGTACGGCGGCTCCTGACAGATCTGCCCCAGATGTGTTGATTGGCTGGAATGTTCCCCCGTCTGTGTGGCGGCTGCCCGTCAGACCGATGCCGATAAAATAACAGCAAAAACACGTCAGAAATATCACAGACGGGAAAATGATGGGATTGATTTCCAGACGTTCGGGAGCTTGTTTTTTTGCCGCCTATATCTGCTTTGAGTCATCCGGCCAGAATGCGCCGTGACGACGGGAGGGCAACTCGATGAGTGACTGGAAAGCGGCGCTGACTGAGCCGAAAGAGACGCTGGACAGATGAACGTGACCAGATCCAGCCGTAATTAAAACTCTGATGCTCTGATTAACATCACACTGGTCGTTACCTGTTGACACAGCTGTTGACGGCGACTCGCTCTCGGTTTTTGAGAAATGTAACCATCCTCATACGGAACACCGCTTCTTAAACCGACCCAATGCAGTCGTAAAACACTGCAAAACGGTATTTACTGTAAGTCTCTAAAATGCTAATCACACACACATGTTCCACCGGTTTCCTGACGTCAATTTTTCTGCTTGGAGGAGGCCGTCGTTTTCACAGTTCTTAGGCTGAAGACTATTTTTGAAAGCATGCTAGCACCGAGGCGAGGTCAGGACATGTGAGTCCAGTTAAGGTAAAAATAGAGCGAGTGGGCATACGAGTGGATTCTAATCATGGTTATCATTGTTTATTTGTTCTCCAGTTCTCACAGAAGAAAGACCCGTGAGTCATCGGAGCAAGTCTCCACGGTGCACCTTTATTTCAAAGAGGAAGATGAAAAGAAGCTTAATCTTGGATACAGTACATGCAGTGGACTTTCAATGAGTTAATTTAAAGTTACAGAAAGTTATTGGAGGTTGATCACCGCAACCTTTGGCCTTTCACTGTAGTAATAGACTCTGGTATTCATGGGTATGAGATGTTTTCTGCAAGTTTACAGTGTATAAAGACGGCATCGATATTCTATACAGCCTCGTCCAACATAAGGTCACTGGAGTTAATCACAGCCAACAAACACATTCATAGGTGGTTCTGGAACGGCGGCTGCTGGACCAGGATTATCAAGTAGTTCTGTCTGGACATGAAACATTTAATACATGTTAGGCCTGTTTACACGACAATGTAATCATTGCATTTTTGTTTCAGAAAAGTTTCACGTTTTGAAAGCGAATTTCATGTTGGGCCACGAGTTGGTGCTTTTTTTGTGTTTGTTTGTTTGTTTAATATATGAAATCATACACATGCACACAGAGAACGAGATGCGATAAACACCACACACTTTTTGCTGGGACGGTGTTTTCATGCGTCCTCAGTGACAAAAGTTGTGGATGCTACCAAAACAACTGTAACCAACGGTTACGATTTTTCATTACCCGTCCGTTGAGGTACCTAGCACCACGGAACGGCTCCCATAAGGAGGAGCGACAACGCAGCCGTCTGCTGACTGGGAGAGACCATCGTCACTCTCAACTTGTCCGCAATATTTAAATATTTCATCGACTGTAAACCCTCCCGTTGTTGTTTAGATAGAAAGCTTTGCACTTACTAATCATTTTCTTAACGGGGTTCATTGAAATGTCAGCGCACGACACTAACATTGCGGTCTTCCAACGAGGTTCAGACGCTCCTCTCAGTAACAAGAGAGGAGGAGGTTCAGCAGGAGCTGGATGCTGCTGTTCACGCTGCTTTACTCGGACGGCCGCTTGAACTATGGTCGCAGTGTCTTTTTATATATATATATGGAAATATATTAAATTATCAAAACAGTCCACAACATCGACTGAAACAATATAAAACATATAACGTTAAAAAAATAATTTATTTATATAATAATAGAGTAAGACTCTGCTGCCGTATGTTCAGGTTTGACAGAATGGTGGTTTTCTGAGGTGAAATATTTGAGAACTGCTGGTCTAGAAAATATGGTACATTCACATTGACTTCTTGGAAAAATCTTGTGACTCCCACGTGTGAGAAATTTCAGGAGAGTCATCATTCCTGTCAGGATTTATACTTGGAGATGAGAGAAAAGCATGTGTGGCGCACACCTGCAGTTCCTCCGGTTCCCAAGTGGCTCTGTGGCGACGTCACCGTGTAATTCTCTCTGCTGGAAGTTGCAGTTGATGAAATGATAATCCACTTATCTGTTATTCCACTCAGTTACCTGAAGCTGCTCTGTCTGGGTAACTTCTGCTAATGCACATGTGCCCAACTCAAGGTCCGTGGGCCAAATGTGGCCCGCCGCGTTAGTGTATGTGGCCAAATAAATACCGTATTGATCCCAATAGATGCGCAGTACGCGAGTGAAAGCCTTGGGGTGCGCGTCGATTGGGGAACATGTTCAAACATTCTATAAAATACGGTAATCTCATGTGCCATGTGTTGACACGGAAGTAGTTCTACACTTGCGCATACCCAGATTAGCCCCCACCCACGTCGACCCGTGTTCCACCTCATGGCGGACAACCCCCGTGAGAAGTGGAGTACGGTAGTTACATTTATCTTACATTATATTTGGTTACATTTGGTTACATTTTTACTGTCTTACAGTTACATTTGACCCTTTGAGGGCAACCATTATGCCGATGTGGCCCGCGGTGAAAATTAGGTTGACACCCTTTGCTAATGGAACCAGGCTAAATGACATAATTGTTGACATAATATTATGATCTGGTGGTTCCACTAAACTACAGTATAGGTATTTACTGTCAAATGTTGCTCCACATGTCAACATTTACTTCAAACAAGGTGCTCTTTGTCCTGAACAATTACGAATCTGCTCCAGGGGAAGTACTTTTCCATCTGGCCGATCCTCAATGAGAGCACCATATGGACCAAAAACTCTTTAAATCTAATAAGAAATGTGAACCCGGACCTGCATGCATCATCTCACGTACATTCGCTGAATGCAAAGGCTGGAGCATGACGTTTTCAGTAATCTGATCTGAGATCACTGCTTCGGGAAATACCAGCAGAAATCAAGGAGATCAAACAGATTTGAGCAAACAAGATCATTTTGCAAAGTGATTTCATTGATTCAGTCCACGTTTCCTCCAACCTCGCTCACTGAATCAATGGATAATAAAGGTGTGGTTTCACACACCATTGTGGAATAAAAAAAATAATAATAAAAGGTTGATTTGTGACCTCTGGGGCGACACTGAGCTAATCTACTTCACAGGTTTTCTGTTGTTTTGATTTCACCAGCGTTTTTCCTTTCTTTGCAGGAAGCTGAAGTTGGAGAAGGAGCTGGCTGGGATGCTGTGGAGGATTCGCTGGGAGGATCTCCAGTTCGAAAGCCCCAATAAATACCACAAGCGAGCCGGGAGTCGGCTCACGCTCTCGCAGGTAGACGGCCTCCAGCAGTCCTCCTCTATCCTCAGACTTGTGGCCAAAGCCAGAAAAACCTTTCAGTTAAGACATAGACATTTCAGAAATGTCACATTTTAGTAGTTTTGTTAGTATCCTGGATGTTTGTAGGGGACTGGCACACTCACTGTCAAAAAAATCGATCATTGACGCCTTTCAAAACAAACTTTTTTTTTTTTTATCAATTGAGAATATGTGAGGATATATTCCTTTAAAACTGAGCACTTTTTTGCACAATTTTATGGTTAAGATTTATTCGAACTACTTTGACAATGAAGTATCTGTTGACATAGTATTATGATCTGGTGGTTCCACTAAACTACAGTATAGGTATTTACTGTCAGATGTTGCTCCACACGTCAACATTTTACTTCAAACAAGGTGCTCTTTGTCCTGAACAATTACAAATCTGCTCCAGGGGAAGTACTTTTCCATCTGGCCGATCCTCAATGAGTGCACCATATGGACCAAAAAAATTATCAAATCTAATGAAAAAATGCGAACCTGGATCTGCATGCATCATCTCACATACATCGCTGAATGCAAAGGCTGGAGAATTAAGTTTTCAGTAATCTGACCTGAGATCCCTGTTTCGGGAAATACCAGCAGAAATCAAGGAGATCAAACAGATTTGAGCAAACAAGATCATTTTGCAAAGGGATTTCGTTGATTCCGTCCACGTTTCCTCCAACCTCGCTCACTGAATCAATGGATAATAAAGGTGTGGTTTCACACACCATTGTGGAATAACAGCTTTAGGATTAAAATAAACAACAAGTCTGTTCAGGTAAAACAGTTCTCAGTCATTTTGATTAATACAGTTTAAAGTAAATGCAGTTTAAATGACCATCAACCTACAATAACTTGTGTAACCAGTAATTTATGAACTCTTCAAAAATAAACATTTATTTGACGCCCCTGGGCGAGAATATGTGTCATTTGATAATAATTACTTTCGTTTGGATTGTCTACACCCTGCACAGGTAACATCCATTCAATAAGCGTCATCTGGCGCCTCACAAGTCGGGTTTGTGGCATATTTTCTAGGTTTACATGAACTCCAGAGTAGTGGATTGAAATCTATTGACTGAAGTAGTAATCTGTACTGATGCATGTTAAGTAAATATGATTGACACATCTACCTTTTTAATGGTAATGATTTTAATGTTGCTTGGCAACTACTTAGTGCAGTTTAATGGGAATACATTTTTCACTTTAAATGAAACAAAGTGCATCAGTTAGACTGTTTCTCATCCAGTTTTTATTCATCAGAAGACACTTGCACTGTTGTACGTGTCACTCACATTTGTAGTCCGTTCAGAAGAACAGTGTTTGAACGTGCAGGTGCGTCGGCTCCTGCATGTTATCGTCTCTGAGCTTGCACCGAGCTTCAAGTCCCTGTTTCATTCAGAGTGCTGCTGGCACGGCCCGGCTGACTGGCCGCCGTGTGATTAACAAGTTGTTCATTTGGCCGGAAACCTGGGACACGTTTGGCAGCGTGACAGACTCAACAGTGGCTTTAATTCATATGGAGCTGATTATCAGTCTGGAGAGTTTTTATGAATGAAGAAAATTGATATTGAGGACGTTTGAAGTCGAGATTCTCACAATGTTTACTTTTTCTGTGTTTAAAGAAAAAAAAGTTTGGGGTTGTTTTTTCTCTCCAAAAGGCTCAAGAGCAGGGATGTCAAACACAGTTTGAATCAGGGGCCACATACAGTCCAATATATACTTGAGTGAGCTGGATGGGTAAAATAGTACAATACAAACCTTTAAATTTATACTTTAAAGTTTTTTCTTTATTGTGGTGGAGAGTATACAAAATGAAAATGTCTATATTTTAGGCCAATGAAGCCAATTTTCCTGAAAACAGGTGCAAAATACAGTGAAATGTCAAAAGAAAACTCTCTTAAAGGTCAGTTATGACGCAAAATTCACTCCAGGTGAATTGTAGATTTTCCCTTCATGATGTCATACTGGGAAATAGCCCCTCGCTCTGGCAATGGAAACTCTCTTTGACCCTTCCACAGGTAGCTGATCTTTGCCATCTAAAATTACGAAAGATTTTTTTTCTCCTTGCAAACAGAAAACAGACCTGGAGTCGGCGTGGTCAGGCACAGACCATTAGCATTTAAAGGTACAGACACAGAAACAGTCGAGCTCAGTCGAGGGCCTCATGTTTGACACCCCGGCTCAAGAGATATCCTATGTGATGTTCCACATTCCTGAAAGCATTCCCGGCAGTTTATTGATGGTGGCTGGCTTTTCGCCGTGCCATATTAGACGATTGTTAAAATCACCCCTCGTCTGACTTTTAATACCCCGTCACATTCCCCGGGTGTCGGTTTCTAATGCGTCTCCTCCGCACTCGCCTCTCGTCCCACACGTGCGAGCGTTTTCACGAGAAGCACATGCACGCACACACCTTTTTCATTACTTGCCCCTCAGCGCAGTTTCCTGGGATAATCCGCGTGCGTCTGGAAAACATAGCGGATTTTTTTCCAAAGCCATGTATTTTCCAGTGTGCCATGTGTTGCCAATATTTGCATTTTGTGCAAATGTGTAGCTGACTTGTGTTGGCTGCCTGTACGCAGCGCGCCCACTTGAATTTTATCCACTCCGTGTGCAACTGCAGACATTCGCCCAAGGACTCGAGCTGGAAACTGAAAACTCTTTTGTGCTCTCAAATAGAAGCAGGAGGCAATTTTATGTTTTGTGAATAAAATAAAATGTCGATAGTTGAACTTTTTTCATTCAGACGTGTTGCAGTGAAGTCGGGGGCGCTTTCTTTAAAGGAACACAATGTAATCCTCTTCGCTCTAATCTGCACACACTGATGATTTCTTCTTGTCTACTCCTTTTTCACCTTCTCAGAGAGGCTCCAGCTACGGCTCCTTGATAACTGCCCATGGAAAATATCAGCTATTTGCAAAAACGGGCTATTTTAAGGTAAGGCTTAGCGAGTTCTGACATTTTCAACTCCTGCGCACTCCTTTCCCACCACCCACACGTGCAGAGAAAACCAGAGAGAGAGAGAGAGAGAAAGAGTGGGCGAATATACTGTAGGTAGTTGGTTTTAATATGAGCTGCAGAATGCGTCAATATTTTTCCCTTTCTTTCTCGGTTTCTCGGCTCCCGCCTCGCAGTCTGGACGTGGCCGTCAACTTGTTGCGTCGCTGTTAATTCGTCCGTTTACCTCGGAGGAGGTGTGACAAAGAGAGGCCTCGGAATAATGAGACGACTTGCTTTGTTTCCAGCCCTATGATGCTGGTGTTTTTTCTCTCTAAACGCTGATGTCACGGTGCTGTTTGAACACCTCGCAGACGGAGGAGGAGGAGGAGGCGAGGCTCTTCTACAATTCGATGCAGGCCACAGGCGATTAAATCTGACAAAAAGGCACCAGTGCAGAAAGACACAAGATCCTCAAAAAGCAAAAGTAATGCTAATTTTCACCACTTTTTGGTCAAATCCTCCCAGTTGTGACAGAGGAAATCGCCCGGCTCGCTTCATTTTCTGAGCCTCACGCAGAAAACGGCAGATATGATTGTAACTGAAATAGGCCCCTCGAATCAGCTGCTTGACGCTGGATTCTTCTCATCATTTCTTTTTTTGCTCGGCTTTATTGCCGTCGCCATTGCGCCTCTTCAGATCTCTGGTTTCATGTCATGAAATGTGAACTCCGTGTCACGTTGCAGGGGAACCTGGTGGCCATAAAGCACGTCAACAAGAAGAGGATCGAATTGACCAGACAAGTGTTATTGGAACTCAAACATGTAAGTTTTATTCAATTGTTACTTTTATGTTGTGAATCTCTGGTTTATCTTCTATCCTGAATGAACAAGAGATACCAATCTTTCTACTCAAAAAGCATCAAATCTTTTTTTTTGGAAAACTACATTTTGAGGAGAAACTCAGCAGAAAGGTTGTCTAGAAATTAAAGAACATAAAAATGTTTGTCTGTCTTTTTGTGTGGTCCCAAACAGACTCCATGATGTTGAGATGTTGGAGCCAAATGTTCACACCAGGAGTCCCGACTGACTTTAATGCAAACAAAATAGACCTTTAGGGAATTATACTATGATTCTCAGAACAATCAATTCAATTATATTATATTTCTATAGCGCCACATAAACCACAGTCATTTCAAGGCACATTTACAGAGAAAAAAAAACAATAATTCCACACAAAGGAACAAAGTAGACAACTTAAATTGCAAGACAATACAAATAACAATTCAAATCTGTGACACAACTCTACGACGTTACGTGTCCAGGATCAGACTTCTTGTGCGAACAGTTTCGAAAAGTCTCCACAAGTTGAAAAACAAGAGCAAACCAATTATCCTCCTTGAAGCAATTTTTTAGAACTGCAAGGGATACAAATACTTATTTGAACACGTTTCTTGCATGTTTAGATGCCCAATCCTGGTCCTGCAGGTTTTAGTTCTCTCTCTGCTTCAGCAGACCTGACTCTCATGATGATGTCATCACCAAGGTGGTGAAAAAGCCCAATAACGAGCCCCTCATTGCAATCAGGTGTGTTGCAGCTGGGAGGAGCTAAACCCTCCAGGACCGGGGCTGGAGACCCGTCGATTAGAATCGCAGTTTCACATCAGAGCGTGGGTTAAAAAAAACACATTTGCGCCTTTATAACCGTAGAAGTGTTTAAAAAAAATACACAGGTGAGTAAAGCTCATGTTACAATTTTATGGCACACTTGTGAATCTTGTGTAATTGGACAATGTTATTACTGCGTCACTATGATTTTCTGGTAGCTTTTGGATTTTCTAGACATCATAAATGCTTCAGCGGTCTCGAAAGTACACGATATGACGGGACGATAATGACGATTTTTGGGAGAGGCTGCTGTAACCGGGTGCGCTTCATATTCCTTCTACAGACTCGACAGTGCAGATGAAGATGATGGTGATGATGACGATAACAATAAAAAAAAAAAAGCTGTAATAAAATGATTATCCAGCAGTGTGTCATTTGGTTTAATTACAGCCTTAAAAAGCAGTGAATCACTGGCATACACGTGAACACCACAGTCAACTTTCAGGATCCTTTCTAATGAATAAAGTTCAAAATCCCATTAATTACTCTTTAAACCTTTGTAATTGGAATTGCTCCGAGCAGTAACTCTGACCTATTAAACTTGTACTATATAATAGTAACAGCTGAAGGAGGATTTAATGTCCATACCAGTACAACACTCTCTCTGAAATCAAACTGCGACTGCTCCTCTATTAGGTGAACTCATTTGTTTGACTCCCCTAATTTCCTTTGTTTTCCCTTGAACTGTGTGCCGGCAGTGTGGTATTTATTTAATTTTTTTTGTTGAACCATTTTACAACATTTCTTCAAAAACAGTTATTAGTCATTGTTCGTGCTGCTTGTTGGATCTCTGTTGCCAAGGATATGAAAGACTTAATATTTGGCTGCATTTGCAGCCTCTGAAGCGGGACGGCCTCGTCGCGCTGCCGCGGCATCGGTCTTTAAACGCAGTCTTTGAAGGATCGTACCACTGAACAGACTCATTTTTGTGCTGGGCCTTCAATTACTCTTCTTCAGTGGACAATTTTTACATTGGGCTGTGACTATTTATCAGAAAAACGCCCGATTTGTTCTGTTCTCCCTGAATTCTTTCATCAGCTTCGCTTTGAGGAGTCGTGCTTTGCAAAAGGATTGAAACAGACAAACTGTTATTTAATATTTTTTATAGCAAGTACTAACTAAAAATGCTTGATAGAATATATTTAGTCATTCTTTACTATTCTGATACAGTAGTTTTAGTTATTTGCATTACAGTACCAAATATGTACTTATATGGAACCCCTACTCTAGTAAAGAGGAGTTTGCTCAAATGGTAACGTTGTAGCATTAATCTAATGCGCGAAGCTAACAGCTGGATGACCAGGAGAGAGATAACATTTTTAACAAACGAACCAAATAAACTTAAGTAGAACTGTGTAACTAATGGTCAGTTTGCACAACAGCATTTTCAGGGGAAAACAGAAGACTTTTGTTGCACTTTAGTTGCTCGGAGTCCCTGAAAATGCAACTTTTTGATGTCAAAATGGGGGGAAACAATTTTTCTTACAGTCATAATAAATAGTCCTTTTACGCGTGTGAGCAGATGTAGAATAACAACAATGTTTGCCTTCAGAGTGTCAGGACTCCCCGTCCATGGTCTCCTGGGACTTTGGTAGTTTTATGGTCGACAGCCACCAGAATAGCAGTGCAAATGTCTGTGCACTCACTGTTGGTAATGGTTTCTTTACAAAACACAAACAGCAGCACCCACTAGTCGCCCAACATGCTAAAAACATTGTTTTCAGAACATTTCCGTGTAAGCGCAAAACTTTTCTTAAACAAAAACGATGCCTTTTCACTGGAAACGGCATTTCATGGGGTCTAATGTTTCATTGGGGTTTAATCCTGATCACAGTAGACGTTTATTCATGTCACTGTTAGGTTTTCATAGATTTCATGAACCAGTTCGTCACAAAATAATCCCCAAAAAGTGGAACTATTCCTCCGATGGACCTCTTTCTTGCCTCAGACGAACAGGAAAAGTATAATTTTCTGTCTTTACGAGCTGTTTGCACATCGAAACAGAAGGCGAGCCTTTTATGAGCGTGTCGGCGGGGAGTCCGTGAGCAGCAGGACGTCGTTTGTCGCTCACAGCAAAGAGTTAACAACCTCAAACTGTCGCTTTGACATCGACAACTGCAGCAGCTCCTTCTGAAGCGGTCCCTTTCAGTTTGAGAAAAATACTTAAGATTGAGCGATAAAGAAGCTGGAATTGGAAAAACAATTTGCACAATTTCTGCGGTTTGGTGAGGGAAACACAGTGTGGCACGGGGGAAACCCATAACTCGGGAATAAATGAAGATGGATGCTTGTGGAGACGCTTTCTAGGGCTTTTTTTTTTTTTCTTCTTCTTCTTCACTTTGCCTAACTTGAAACTGCTTCACGTTTTGCAGTTCTGGGATGCCTCCGTGGCCTCTGGGCCAGTCGGCTGACCCACCGGGGGCCGGGGGGGGGGGGGGGGGGCTGTCTGAGCTAGCAGCTTCTGAGAAGGCCTCCGTCCCCCCGGGAAGTAGGGGGGGCCGGCTGATCGACTGTCAAACCTCAGCTCATGAAAAAAAACAACCAGATGGGGGGAACAGAGACAGGCCCCGCCAGTGGAAACTTAACCACTTGTCTTCCAGCTCCTCGTCCTCCCCCTCTCATCAGCCTGGGGGGAAATTATATAGGCCAAAGGGTAGGCTAACATCGCCCCCGAACTGTGAGACAGGAGCGGTAACACCCCCCCCCCCCCCCCCCCAACCCCTCCTCCCACATCCAGCGTGAGAGCCGCCGTCACTCACTGCGTTCAAAGAAGAAAACACACACTGTTAAAATCACCGACACCGATTTTTTGAAGTTTCACGCTGGTCGGACAAACACGTTGCTCTTTCTCTGAGCCGCTGCCGTTCAGGAAGCCACGAGGAGCCCGCAGAACCTTCTCATCAATAACTCGCCCCAAAAGAAACCTTCCCTTCTCTTAATCACCGCCCCTCAAAAACGCACCGTTTTCGTGATTCGCCTCCTGGCCGGGCTCTTCTCCGGGTCAAAACCGGGCGCGTGATTATTTTCCATGTCGAGCAGTTGTACACGTTCTGCCCGCTCCGCTCTGATAGTCCTGCCCGAACATCCTCTCAACACCTCAACGTCGCTTTTCTTTTCTTTTTTTCTTTTTCTTTTTTTTTTTTGCCGCCCTCAGCACACTGGCTCATTCATAACCTCCAGGGGCAATTTATGCACACGCACATGTTTCAACCGGGTGCCCTGAGCAGGAATGCGTCTCAACACGTAGAGAAAGACCCGGTGCCAGCTCCCCCGACTGCAAACAGACTATTTTGATGAACTGCTGGCAGCGTTATCCTCCGAACCCGTGCACATAAATGAAGTGTCAGTTCAAGTCAAACGCCCCGGCCCCCGTTCCTCTGTTTCCACCCGGCGTGTGGTGCTTGGACAGCGTCACACTCACAGTTGTGTTTGTGTGTCTTATTTTCAGATGAGAGACATTCAGTTCAACCATCTCACCAGGTTCATCGGGGCTTGTATCGACCCGCCCAACATCTGCATCGTGACGGAGTACTGCCCCCGGGGCAGCCTGCAGGTAACTGCTTCACCTCGACACACGGCCTCCCACGGCAACATCAGCACAGTTTCACCCTGAGTGGACCAGGCAGGTATAAACAGTGCCATAATCATCAAATAAAGTTGTTCTTTGTTGTGGCACGGAGAAATCTTCATGATGAAAACGTCTATATTGTCACAATTTCTTTTGAGACTTTCTCATACAAAATACAGTGAAATATCCAGAAAACTTCTCCATTTGCTGTTGCATTGTGGGTGTTTTGCAATCTCACCCTGACAGCGTGGCTTTGAGGCTTCATGCCAGTTCGTCAGCAGTGATCACTGAAATCTTTGCTCAGGTGTCGGTGTCTTGTTGTGACCGCTACTCTTAAGAAATCTGTCTAAAACTATTTTACGTTTTATTTGATTTGATTTTTTTTTTTTAATCATTATTTTCTATGAGGTTTGACCGTGTTTTTCATCCCAGCTCTTAACGGCCTTCTGTCAAATGGGCAAAACACGCAAAAAAAAAATGTCTGTGGCGCAGTGGGGCAGCGGTTAGCACTGCCATGTCCTCGCTGCTTCTAGAACATGAGGTTCCATGTTCTTCTTGGGCCTGCATGGGGCTTCTCCAGCTCTCTCTCACAATCCAAATGCATGCTTGTCGGCTCCACGAGTAACTCCAGAGTGCTGGTATTCGCGATGTATACATTCAAACGTCATGGTCTGGAAATGACTTCCAACTGCTGCTGATCTGGGAAGGATTCCATCTCCTCCAACCCTGTTATGAACACGACGTGCATAGACGGCGGACGCAGGGAACTCTGTGTCTGTTTTTACTGATTAAGGAGAATTTCCCTGCGATTATGTTGAGAATGGACGTGTGTGTTTGTGGCCAGAGTGTGTGGTGGTTGATTGAGCTCACATTTTAGGCCAGAGCACAGTTTTGGTTCAAAGATTGGACTCTGTCGTGGGCCTGTTTCAGCTGTGCTGTCCACACGCAGCCTAATTTAAGCTCAATTGGGCCGGACCTGTGAAATTGTAGCACATTAACCTTTAAATGCCAACAACTACAACGTCTTTCTTCAGTTGTATCAGAGCACATGCTGAAAATGGTGTCATTTGATGCACTTTTTATGAAATCTATTGAGAATTTATTTAAGTCTCAAGTAAAAATACAAAGATTCCATTCCATATATATATATATATATATATATATATATATATATATATAAAAACAGTTACTAATATTAATAGCTAAATGGTTCAGAAATCAAATTACCAACACTCAGCTCTCAGTTAATATAATCACTTATAATTTGGAGATCTTTTCAGGGCACTTATGTTTCAAGTATGTCATGTTACTCCTGCTTTTGTACATTATGTTTGATTTGACCTTTTGTGAAATCATATTCTGCTTCTGAGCACGCTCACAATATGAATTAATGATCTATTTATCTGCACGTTAGGAGCCAATATGTTTCTTTTTGTAACCTGTTTTGTCATGACAACTTCAAATAGTTTTGTCTTAAGTTATTGTTTGTTAAATGTTCAGAACGGTAGTGTCAAACTCATTTTAGTTAATTTTCTGCATTCAGCCCAATTTTAATCTTGAGTGGACCAGACCATTAAAATAGTGCCAGAATGGCCTTTGGATTTAAACTTTAAAAGTTATCTTTATTGTGGCGCAGGGAGTATGTGATGAAAATGTCTAAAAAGGTCTGAAAAGGTCTCTGTGTTGTGTTGCATCTGCTTCTCTTAAGAAATTTGTTTGAAAAAATCCATTATTTTTGTTGAATTTGTTTACAGTTTGTTTGGTGGTTTGGCCGGATCAGAGCCTCTTGTGGGTCGTTGTGGCCCACAAGAGGCTTTATGTTTGTCTCAAATGCCTGAAACCAATAGGTTACTTTTTTGGGAGAAAGCTACTTTGTACGTTGAGAATTTTAAACAGCACAATTTTGGCACAATAACATTTACTTGTTGACTACAAATGTTCTCTTTCTGTGCTATACTCTTTCCACCTCGGACTATAACGCAGATGCTTTACTTTTGTGCTGCATTAGAGGCTTGTTTGCTGTGTTTTACTGACCGTAATCCCCTCAGATCACAACACACATCCAGTTAGACTCTAAAGTTTGACATAACTTTATCTTTATCCCATTTACCATAATTGTGATTTATCTTGTTTATTCTCACTACGCTGCAGTGCGGACCTGCCAGGCAGCTTCAATGACCTGGGTTAAACCTCGGCCATGGACTTTATCAGTCACACTGTCAGAGAGACGACTTGTGTTCGAAGCGAGTTTATCGCTGCAGCTGATGTGATGTGGCTGGATGTCAAAGCTCCGGCTCCAGTTTCCAGCTGCTGGGCTAACATCCTGCAGGGCCCTTTGCATGACCTTGAGAAAGACAAAAAAAAACAAAACAACAACCAGCCATTATCCAGCCCGAAGGTGGTCCGGTGTTTAATCTTGGGATCAAATCCGAAGCAGCTGAGAAGTTTTTGAAAGGATCGGGCAGAAACTTTGATCTCTTTTTGCTTCTTTTTTTTTCCCAGGACATTTTGGAGAACGAGAGCATCAACCTGGACTGGATGTTTCGCTACTCTCTGATCAATGACATCGTCAAGGTACGCCTCACTTCGAAGGCGGCACAGTGCCACACGCACGTCTACGTCTCGTGTAAACATTGACAAAAAGGTCACTTTTCAGTGTTGCATAAGATGCTTTGTGTGTCTTGCAGAAGCACAAAAAAGATGTCTGTGTTGCCATGGTTTCGCATGAACAGTGGTGATGAGCGAGTGCGGCAGTGAAACATTGACAAAAAAGAAAGTATTTTTGGCTCAACGCAGTGCAGGAAACTACAGTAAATATTGCAGTTATATAATGTAAAGTAAGGCACAGGCGTA
Source organism: Blennius ocellaris (assembly GCF_963422515.1). Lineage (NCBI taxonomy): Eukaryota > Metazoa > Chordata > Actinopteri > Blenniiformes > Blenniidae > Blennius > Blennius ocellaris. The sequence continues at coordinate 19,931,063 of NC_137664.1, read as the reverse complement.
AACTTTGCTCAAAATGTTCCTTCCAATCAGAACTAATCTCAGACGTCACTCGGGAGACAAAGAGGCTTTTTTTTTTTTCAGGAAGGCCCTCGTCTGGACGGATTCTATAGCACAGCGAAGCGCTTTGGCTAAACCGCTCCAAACAGATAGTCGAGTAAAGAGGTGAAGCTCTGAGGCACGATTGACTCACCGTTTCCACTAAATATCAAGTACTTTCAGAAACCGTTCCCCAGGGAATTAACCGTAATTTCAGAGAAACCACCCCCCCACACCCTCCACACCCCCCACACCCACCCCCGTGACGGCGTCTGTCCTTGAAACACAGCCTCTTTTCACAGCCTTCAGCACACATCCACTTGTCAAGGCATATTAATCCCACATGTGTGGATGTCTGTGTTTTCATGTCGTGTGCTGCAAATGGGGAAAGTGGTGGGAAAAATAAGAGACAGCAGTTAATGCTTGACTTCACGCTTCTCCGCACCAGGGAATGAACTATCTGCACAACAGCTACTTTGGCTGCCATGGAAATCTGAAGTCATCTAATTGCGTGGTGGACAGTCGATTTGTTTTGAAGATTACGGATTACGGCTTGGCCAGTTTCCGCTCGTCCTGCGAAAACGACGACTCGCACGCACTGTATGCAAGTAAGTGGCGGCTCTCTGGTTTTATCGGTCTGACGGAGGAATCTGCTTTCTGACCCACCGGCGCTGAGCGTTTTGTTGTTGTGCTTTTGGTTTTGCAGAGAAGCTTTGGACGGCTCCCGAGCTGCTCATCTATGACAGACATCCTCCTCAAGGCACTCAGAAGGGCGACGTGTACAGTTTTGGCATCATACTGCAGGAAATAGCTCTTAGGAATGGGCCTTTCTATGTGGAAGGCATGGACCTCAGCCCCAAAGGTAAACACAAATGTCTTTTATTGGCCTCCCGAGGGCGACAACAACTGACCCCTGTGGCGTCAAATGACCGAGACCCTTTAAAACAGCAAACCAGTGTTTAAAACATGACGACACAAAAAAAGAAGAAATCAAAACAATGAAGTAATGTGTCCCTAATTCTCAACCGAACTGCGTATCCCTGATATTATTCAGCATGGTTTATTTAAGATTGGCTTTGGAAGTTTACATTTGCACAGTCAGCCTATTAAATAGTTCCCCCCGCAGGCACGTCCACAAACAAAGAACACATGCTGGCCACATGTCAACGCAGGTGGAGTCCAACAAACCAACACGTCTCATATGTGAGACACAAAACTATAATCAGTACAAATATAAAGGGACCCTCCAAACAATGGCCGTAAAGGAAAAAGGATTTTCATGTGTGGAGTCAAAAAGACAAACAAGGTCCAGGTGATGTATAAGCTTTGTCAAAGTTTTAAAATTCTCAGTTGATTGAGAATGAACAGCAGCTGCGGTCAGTGAAGGAGGAGTTTGGTCTTCTTCAGTCTGTTGTCACTAGTCAGCCTCTCAGAAGTAGAAACCCGGAGAAAAAAACATTAAAAAAAAAAAACATTTACTCTGAGGCCTCATTTACACGAAAACTGAAACTGAAAAGCAACTTTTAGAAGACTCTTTTTCTGAAACACTGCTACTGTACATGCGCATCATGGCCGTGGTAAATAGTTCTTCTGCACACGCTCAGTAGATGGACAATGACAACAATGTTTTCTTCCACAGTGTCAAGACTCCCTCAGATTGTCTCCTGGGACTTTTATTTATAGTTGACAGCCACCCCTAATAGCAACACTTATTGTTGCGTAAACGGAGCCTGAAACTCCTGAAAATGTAAGAGGGAAAACATACACGGGGAAAACTTGAGGATATTGAAGAAGTAAAATGCAAAGTGGTTTGTAAGAAGAAGAAAAAATGCAACGCTTTGCCTTTTAAAAGGCTGTGAACTGGAGCTCCGTTAGCCACATCACAGTGAAGCGAGAAATGATTGGACACATCCACTCTCACATGCAGAAAAAAAATTAAGCAAAAGGCCATTTTAAATGTAGTAAAGCCAATAATAATTTGCCAATAATGCAATTAACAAAGATAACCATAATGGAGAATACATATTATGCATATTATGTATCTTCCTAAGCAAAAATCCGAGAGAATATTTGACTTCTAATGTATTTAGTCCTACAGGGATTAGTCGTACTTTAATCTTGTGCAGCATGAAGCACAGCTGGTGTGTGAAACCCGAAACGCTTTAGCATGTAGCATGTAGCACGGCTCGGAGCAAAATCCTCCTGACCCACTGAACAGTTAAATTAATGAGCGACATCGGGCCAACTCTGCTGGTTGAAGTGTCTCTGGTGGTTAAGTTGCTGGTAGTGAAAGTTGTACTTTCTCCTCCTCTTGATACTTTGTCAGAACATAATTTACAGTCTGCCTTACTTTTGTCATTTTCATTAACATTAAAGAACCTCCAGATCGCGGATATCGCTCCTGCTCTCTTTTCTACCCGCTGCTGACGTTGATGACGAACAACGTCAAGTAATCCTTACTGGGTTTTATCGAGAAGCTTTTACAAATACGAGTACGAGTACTCCACGCAGTATCGGATCCGATTCGGATATTGGTATCGGTGCAAACATAATATCTCTGTTATTGGGTGAAGTTATTACAGTTTGAAAAGATGTTTTGATGTAACTTGAACATCCAACTAAAAGTGAAATAACTTAACTTAAATGATTGGCCAAATGTTATAATGCCATTGGTTTAAATTGTCATAATGTTATTGGCTTCATTACTTTTAAAATCGCCACAATTATTACTGTTACACTGACTAACTACACTGATCCTGCTTTAGGACAGATTCTAAAAAAAAAAAACAGAAAAGAAAATTTTTTTTTTAACAAAGATCTTTTGTAGGGTGAATCTTTATTTCGTCAACAAAGCAGAAGTTCACAGGCAGAACTAAATGTCACCGCTCCTCCACACTGATCTTTGGCTGTGCCGCCTTCCCTCAGTGGAAACCTCCTGACTGTTCGGGGGCTCGTATGCGCTAATCGCGGCTGACGTTTTGGCTCGGCAGCTTCCTGCACACATGTTGGCCATTGCGGTTTGACCAGTTTCTTCTGTAGCATCCACTTTTAGCTCCACTGCTGCCTCTGCTCAGTGACAGCCAGGAAAACGAACCTCTGAAGCAATTTGGGATTAGCATCTCCACAACCAGGGAAGAAGTGTGAAAAACCCTCCCCGGGTGCTTCGCTCTCCTCCGTTGGCGCTCGCGCTTCGTGCCGACACTCATCCATTAACAGGCTGAAAGCAGCAAGAGCTGCCACCTGCGCCCCTCATGTGTGAATGGGCTCAAATCGCTTAAACGTGACTCCATTCCTCACTTTTATTGATCTTTCACCACGATACTTGGGGAATAAAGCGAAGGGTGTTTAGGAATCATCATGTGAATCATCTTTGAGCTTTTTCAACTGATATGATAAATAAGTCAATGGCATTGAAAGGCAGTAGCTCATCTAGCACTCAGAGCCAACTGAGAGAAAGATGAAGCGGTAAAAGCAGAGAAATGTTCCTAAAGAGAGAAGTGGAAAAAGGACATGAGTTCTCAGTGTGGGTGGAGGAGGCCCCCCCACCTCACGGCCCCCTCAACTCACAACCCACAGCTTTTATCTCACACCAAGCAGTCATTCCTGGTTGAATGTCAGACAATATTATTGTTCAGAACTTCTGTGTTTCAATAAAAAAAACACACTTTAGCTAGTTAGAAGCTTCATACTCAGGGCCTCGAGTATAAATCAGACTAAATCACTAAATCAGAGGTGTCAAACGTGAGGCTAAAACCAGCTCACAAGAGGCAAACCCAAAGCAAAATGTGAACATTTCAAAGAAAATATTGAGCAGAGATGCTGTGGTGAAAGATAGCTGCCTTGTTGCTATCAACCTCGCCTCTAAGCTATGCTGTCAGCATATAAGAAACATGCATGATGCAACAGCTATAGGAGAAACCTGATGTTAATTCAGGGGTCACATATGGACCATTACAATAGTGCCATAATAACCTATACATCTAAACTTTAAAGATTTTCAGTTTTTCAGTTTTCTTTGCTGTGGTGCAGAGTATACATGATGAAAATGTTTACAAATGTATACAATTACTACAGAAAACAACTACAATCTCAACATGAAGTACATTTTAATAAAACCTCGCTTTCATGGCAGCATCACTAATATCTCAGCTCACGTCTCAGTGTTGTGTTGCTACTCTGAAGACATTTGCTAAAAAAAAAAAAAATCAACGTTTTCTTTGAAAGTTTCACAGTTTTTTGGGTGGTTTGGCCAAATTGAAGCCTCTTGTGAGCCGGTTTTTACCAGCGGGCTTCATGTTTGACACTCCTGATGGACAGTATTTGTGTAAATGTTTCATTTAATATACTTTATGCATGTATGTTAGTAAATCAGGCCCATTGTTTACAACTGTTGTTACATTGTGTGGTTTCACACTAAAGCATGTTTTCAGATTCCCAACAAATTGAGTAATAGAATGTGTGATGCCACAAGAGAAACGCACTAAAATCCAACATGAAATCAGCATCAGCATGGCAAGGCCCGCATATCAGTGAAACACAGAACCAACAAATCAAACAAACATATGACTCAATAATAGGGACAGAAGTTTTAACTGCTGTAGAAGAAATGCAGTCGCTATTGTCCACTTGAGATACTTTTACTCGCACTGTATGTGCTTTACTGATCTTGTGATTGTGAGGGAATCTAGTCTTTCATTTTTAAAGACCTCGATTATTTCTTGGCCTTGGTGTAGATGGATGATGGCGGACTGTGTTGAGGCTGTTATAGAAAAAGCTCCAACTGGAGGACGTATTTCACGTTGAGGTGCATTCAAACCTCCAGAATTTAATTGCCCTATGTGGAGGGGTCTAATGCTCCACGTGTTTTTCACTTAAAAACATTGCTGCGTAAATTATCTGGGTTGGAATTGACATTCTTCTGGGCAGACAAATGTTCACAGGGTTTGAATGTAACCAAGGTATGAATCACGGATTTAATAAAACAAGATAATAGACACAGTGTCCGTCTTGCAGCTGTGAATCCTCCTGAGACAGTCTTTTGTAACCCTGGTCCTCAGGGGACCCCCCCACCCCCCAATGCTCCTACACACCTAATGGTGCAAATGATTTAGTCATGACCGAGCGTTCCAATGTGGTCAGATGAAGCAGAAACATTTCAAACATGGAGAGTTGTCGCTCCCCAAAGACTTGATTGGGGAAACATTGTCCAGGGCACCTTCTGCTGAAATCCTTTCAAAAAAAACAAAAAAACTTCACTAAACATAGTTGCAACGAAGCATAGCACAAAGCTCACCGTAGCGTCCCGAAAGCATTTGTCTTTCCTGTCTAACTGAAGTTTTAACACAAACTTTTTTTTTCCTGTATGAATTAACACAGTAGAGAGGAAAAAAATACTGAGACCAAAAGTGTTTCTGCCTCCGTTGCTGACGATACGACCACTCTCGTCCAGAGATCGTCCAGAAGGTGAGGAACGGTCAGAAGCCGTACTTCCGGCCGACGACGGACAACCACTGCCACTCGGAGGAGCTGACCATCCTGATGGACGGCTGCTGGGCCGAGGACCCGGCGGAGAGGGCCGACTTCAGCCACATCAAGATCTACATGGCCAAACTCAACAAGTGAGAAACCGCGCTTCACTTCCTCCCACAGCGTTTTCCCTTCAAATGGCCGGTTCACGGTTTGCATTTACGTCGCAACGTTTTGAAAACGACGTCTGCTTACAGAGGCTTTTCCACCTTCTGGGCCATTTTCAAAAAGTTGTGTTTTCAATTGGCTTTGAGCTCCGTTGCCGTGTAAACAGACGTCCAAAACACTATGAAAGTTTCACTTTTTTACTTGAAAACACTATTGGCCTGAGAGTACCAGAGGTTTTGCGGGAAAATACGTCTCCTCCTCAGAACAAGATATGAAGTGTGTGTTGAAAACCCCCATGTTCCCCCCCGACTCCCACTGCAGCTGATTCCTTTAAGAGATTCAGAAAGGCAAACAGGAAAAAAAAGAGTCATGTTCTGGAAATCATGGACACAATTTTAGATAAGAGGCTGATTGTGATTCCCGACAGGCACTTCTGGACAGGAAGGCCTCTTCGCTGCCTTTCCGTCTCTCAGCGTGAGTCAGGGTGTGTGTAGCAGAATCGAGTGTGTGTGTGTGTGTGGCCGTGTTTCTGCTGTTGTTTCTCGATGATCTCATGAATCTTTCATATGAATATCTTGGTTCTGACTTTTGTGTGTGTGTGTTGTGGGGGGGGGAGGGTGGGGGGGGGGGGAGGGTGGGGGGGTAGCTCCGTCAGAGTGAGTTACTGTATGAAGCACTGCGGGAAATAAAGTGACATGAAAGAACACACACACATTTAGATTACAAGCACAAAGGCCGAAGCACTTTCTGGTGTGTGAGTCCATCATGGTGAATTCACTGACCTCAGTATGACCAGTGGAGCTGAAACACTGGTCATCAACTGTATCTGCAGACTTGCCCTGCCATGTCCCATCCACAGCTTGAGAAGGTGCCCTTGGCTGTCAGACGCCATTTTCAAATCCGAAGATCCGCTAAAGTTACGAGGTGAAAACCCCGTTTCATACATCTGCTACCCATCTGTGTTTAAAGAAACCAATTGGAGGTGATTCTGGCACCTCATGGGGAAGTTTCTCCTCCCATTGGAGGGGCATCAGCCTCAGAGCCCACAGGACGAGGTTGGAGAAGGTTCCCAAGAAGTGGAATATTTGGGTTTACACGACAACGCTTGCAAGTGGAAACAGAAAACTTGTGGTGTTTTGGGGGTGCAATGACACAACGGCGGTGCTCGGAGTCAATGAAAATGCAACTTTTCTGAAAAGCTGCTGCTGCAGATGTGCACCATGTCCGGTGTAATCAGTTCTTCTGCACATGGACTTGTCATTGCTGATCAAGGCCCAGTTTCCTTTGTACATTTTGGGAAAACGTCTGTTGCATTTTGGGTGTCCATTTACATGACAACGTTAGTCAAAGTCTCTGGAAATGCAAAACACACATTTGTACAAACATTGCTACCGCATATGTGCACCACTGCTGCAGTAAATAGTTTTTCTAGACATGCGTGAGTCGATGGACAATAACAACAATGTTTCCTCCACAGTGTTATCAGTCCTAGTCCATTTTCTTGGTAGTTTTATAGTCGACAGTCACCGTAATAACAATCCAACTAGTTCATCTGCCCATATGAATGTCCCCCTGCTCCCATTGTTAATGCTTACTGTGTATCGTATTGTTCTCTGAGTACGTGTGTGGTTTCATTACAACAACAAACAACAGTACCCACGAGGAGCCCCACATAAAAACTACATTTTCAGTATTTCTGCCATTTCCGTGTAAAACGCACATCGTTTTCTGTTTAAACGTAAAACTTTCCTGAGGAGAGTTTGGAAGAGCCTGGAAAGTTTGAATGCCGAGTCAACACCTTTAATTCATTCAACATTCATCAAAACAATGTGGCAGTGTTTAGTATTCTGCCCGAAGAGGACTCTGTCACCTCTGAATGTTATTGCTAATGTTTTAAAAGGCAGTCAATATATCTTCAATAACATCCACGTGAATGCCAACATCAGAGTTTTCCAGCAGGACATGATCCGGACCAATGTCACCTTTCTCGAGCGAGAGGAGGAACATTCATCCATCTCCGGTGGAGTAAAAATTGATCAATCGCTCATTCAGTCACCTGTTGATGGGAACCTCACAGTGCTCACTTTGCCTTATCGAGCAGGAGTAGGAAGGCTGCAGAATGGGATCCTGCTGCCTTGGAATCGATCGTGAAATTAATTGTGATTGTAGTGTTTCATTCACCGTGACAAAGGGACGCAGCGAGCTGGAGGAGTAGCACGTCAGTGGCTTTGTTAGACGTGTGGTTAAAAGGAGAAAAATCATTTAGCGTTGCATGTTATTTTTTCAGCTCTCTTTGTCCAAAAAAAAAAAAAACATTCCCGAAACAATAGAAAGAAACACAAGCACCAGTTTTAGACTCACTTAACTCAGAGGCGTCCCAGCGCTTTTCTCACTGAGGGACAATGTACAGACGTTTTAGCCTCATGGTGGTTTAGTGATTAGCACTCAGGGTTTTCTCTCTTTTAACCAGCTAACTGGTGATACGAAGTGTCCGTTCACACGACAACATTTTGAACTGAAAATGGAAAACTCATTGCGTTCTTAGTGTTCTTTGACACAACGTTGGTTGGAACCACTGAGAACGTAACTTTTTGAAGGTCTTCTTCTCTGTCAGAACGGACAAAAGGGACTTTTGGAAAAAGCTATGACTGAATGTCCACGTCGACGGCGGAAAACGTTTCAGGAACACCGCTACCCTGCATGGGCACCACGGCAGGAGTCAATAGTTCTTCTGCACATGCTCAGTAGAGAAACAATAACAACAATGGCCTCGAGAGTGTCATGACTCCCAGTCCTAGTTTAACATTAAAGCTCTGTCGTGTTTAAATGTAAGAAGCATACAATGCATTTATACTCCTACATTCTGTTTGTAGGTTTTTGCTTTAAAAAAAAAAGGGGGGTTGATCTGATTTGAGAATCACCACATCCTGTTTTTATTTCACACTCCTTTTGGAGAAAGGATTTTTTTTCAGAAGGAAAGCTGCCTGTTTTTTAAAATTTTTGTCTCTCAGGTTTTTTTTTTTTCCATCTTTCTATAAATATACACTCTGTAGTTTTCAGATGCGCGGGAAAATAAAAAGTCTCTGCTGTCTGTATGTTTGACAGCTCTGTCAGTTGAGGAGGTAATCATGGCACAAGGTGAGGCAGCACTCTGGCTCGAGAGTCTCTCAGTGTCACAGGATTCACACTTAGATCCATTTCCTGTCTTTTGTGAAAACTGAATAACTGGGAAAAGGTTGACAGACACATGGGTTCTAAGGCTAAAGCTGATATTTATTGCCTTGTTCCAACAATAAACAGCTTGATTCACAAGTTTTGTTGACCAATCCACTACACTGACCTTGCCTCTCGCCACTGGAGCGCGTGTGTCGGTATGACAGCTGCACAATAGACGGCAAACACTGACGCGTGGAGTTTCTTTGGATCTGTACAAGCAGGCGTCGGGGAAGTCCTGTAAACAGATCTGTATGTTGTTCCTCTCAGCTCCACCTCTCCCTCTGCTAGCTCGAGTAACTCCGGGCAGGATGAGCCCGGTGATGTATAGCTTTCCATTTGGAGTGGCTGGAAGCGGAGATCTTGATATGATTGATAACCTCGGAGGCACTCAAGGATGTTCCTGACAGCTGCAGGCATCGGTCCTCCCTTCACCTCAGAGGCCTGTTGGTTAATGCACTGTCCGTCCAGTATTTTCATTAGGGAAATGTATGCTGTTGACATGACCGGATGGATGGATGTTATATTTGGCTTGTGTGTGTGTGTGTGTGTGTGTGTGTGCGCGTGTGTGTGTGTGTGTGTGTGTGTGTGTGTGTGTGTGTGTGTGTGTGTGTGTGTGTGTGTGTGTGTGTGTGTGTGTGTGTGTGTGTGTGTGTGTGTGTGTGTGTGTGTGTGTGTGTGTGTGTGTGGGATTGGGGATTGACGGACGTGATGACAACAAGGCTGTTCAACAGTTAAAGCTTCAGTTTCACCCACACAGAGAGAAGAAGCCGGGCTGAACAGCTGATCTGTCACACCAGATTTAACCATCGAAGTGACAACAGAATCCAGAATCCTCAAATTATTGTCGGAATTCTGCGATTAGTGTTATTAAAGTCAGATTTCTGAGAAAAAAAGCCAAGAGTTTGAGGAAAAACCTTTTTCTGTGACGTGTATTAGAAAAACCTTCTTGTCATAGACATGGACATGAAAAATCCTCCAGCTCATACTGCAGCAGTGTTCTACTTCTAACAGCAGAGATGTTTTCAGATTCTTCATCTGGATTGAATCAAACTGAAGTAGCTGTGGTTAAATTGAATTTAAATAATCAGATGGCAGCGCCATCATGTAAACACGACTATCTGATCAGATTGGATCTATTTTATCAGATGGAAGGACTTTAAACTTTATTTATGATCTGATCAGACTCCATGTGAACAGCAGCTTAGAGCTATGTGCACCATTTCATAATTTCCAATACGATGCGACACAGTAAAAAAAAAAGAGACAAAGAGACAAAGAACAAAGAGCCTGGTTGTGTAACTGCTGTTAATTGGGAAATGCTCGGATCTGTGTGATAACAGCGATATGTCAGCAACGTCATCGTCTTTACCATTGTTAATGTTCATAGCGTATTCTCAGCTCATGCATTTGGTTTTATTACAAAACTAACCTTTTATTACTAACCCTAACCCTTGGTATATATCTCTGTGGGCGTAATACACTAATCTACAAGGGGGAATAATGAACCGTGAACGATAATGAATATATGTAGGAACCTTTGTGACATCATGTGGTTGCTTCACGGAGGTGATGCATTCCAACTGCAACGCTGCTGCAACAATGCAACGCTGAGACGTAGATGCATTTTTGTTAGTTCATTTTGATCTAACGGATTGTTTATTTGAAACGACTTTGCATTTGGACTCCACTGTGGGAGACGACAAAAGAAAATAGTTTTGCGTTTCACGATGTTGGACATCCAATACATGTTTAGACGTTAACGCTTAAAGCATTGGGCTGCACTATTACAATCGCTTTCATCATTTATGCCGTTTCTGTGTAAACTGCCGTTGTTTTCAAAACACTGCTGTGTAAATAACAACCCCAAAGTGTTCCCATTATCTATGATGCACACATGCAAAAAGTGATATGAACCAACAAACAGTGGTGCCAATCGTTCCCTCCCCCCCAAAAAATAACCAGCCGTTCGTCAGACTGCGGGTAGCGGTATGTGGAGCGTGCGGTTGCATCCATCGTGTTGATACTCATCAGCGTTTCATGTCTCCCGCTGATGTGTTGCTTCTTTAAACTTAAACATGTGGGCGTGTGTGGGCTGCTTGACCTACAAGAAACGTGGCAGGGCGCCAGACATTGATGCTTTTAGCCGCCACGGTGGCGTGGACGATGACTCACCTTCTTCCCACTCCGTCGGAGTAAAGTTGTGCGCACACCCGCACGTGTTTATATGAATGCAGCGATGCCTTATATAATTTTGAAAAGACGTTGCAAAAGGCTGCGATCGCACGGGGAGAGATGAAAATAGAAGGCTGCTTGGAATGGAGCTGCAGCTTCTGTGGCGCTCACACACTTTGAGGCTTTACTTTATTTCTCCCTTGAAACTGATGGGCTTTACTGCGGGAGGGAACGCTACTCCACCATACACACACACACACACACTGCCATTTAACTTGTAAAGTCAGAAATTATGTAAAGCTGAAAGAACTGCTAAAGTGCTAAAAGTACTTGAATTCCTGCCGTCCTTTCATACAAAGCGCTCACCAGTTCTACACGTAAAGGTCAGTTGACTCAGCGCTACGCAGCCTGTAAAAGCACTTGGACCGGGTGTCCGTCGACTAGTGGGTCCAACGAGAGCTTTGTAGAGTCTGAGAAAGCCGTCCCGAGCATGTCATCGAGAGGCTATGAGGGTTTTCACACAGAGCTCTGTTAAAAAAACTGCAAAAAAAAAAAAGAAAAATGGCAGGGTTTGCATCACCGGTGAAGGACTTTCAGGAGCGTGAGTGTGCATGAGGTGCCAAATCGCCTGGATACCTGGATGAAGTCATCTACATACAAGCTGCTGCCAGAGTCCTGAACAACACAGTTGTTCAATCATAACGTTGGATCTCTGAGTGTCTAAGGACACATTATTTCACTGCTTTGTGAGGCAGTAAATGGTCTCGCGCCTGAATCCGCCTTTCATTTGCTGGGATGTTGAAACGTGTTCAGACTCCTCAAGTCGTCTTCAGCCACTTTCTTCCAAAACAAACGAGGTGGATCAGCTCTCAACTTGTATAGCAAACTTCCAGAATATCTGAGGACTCAGACCATCAGCTGATTTATACCACAGCTTCAGTAACTGTTTTGTTGTAGCTTTTCATTGGGTGTGATTCTTCTTCTTTTTTATCGTGTGTGAGTCTGCAGTTCACACTAGCAGTGGTTGGCAGGATTTGCTTGATTTCTATGCTTTTGCCCACAAAAGTAGGAAATAATTCAAAGTAGTCATCCAAGTTTCAATTCGAATAATCATAATTTTTATGATTACACTTTTCCGAGCACGCTGGGCATGATTGCACCATGCAGGAAACACAATTGATCATAATTAAATCATTAAATCTTTGATAAAACGTACACTGCACATATAGAGACAATAATAGGTTTGTGTTATGATGTAAAATCTTATTATCATCGCCAACAGGAAAAGTGATTATGAAATGCAGCAAGTTGTCCGAACTGTCATCTCATTGTGCTGTATGTGTGTGTGTTTCCCAGGGAAGGCAGCACCAGCATCCTGAACAACCTGCTGTCCAGGATGGAGCAGTACGCCAACAATCTGGAGAACCTGGTGGAGGAGCGGACTCAAGCCTACCTGGAGGAGAAACGCAAAGCTGAAAACCTCCTCTATCAAATCCTCCCGCAGTGAGAACACACTTTCACATTTCTGGCCTTCCAATCAGACACTTCACAACATTCCAATTACCCAGATAGAGTGTTACGATGACACGTCACCAGATAAATCCCCGTATTCATTAAAAAGTCAGGATTCCTCCCAAACGCAGGGTTTCATTAACAGAGCGGCATTTCCCGGGGGGGTGATCCCGTCGCAGATGAAAGAGAACAGCCAGAGCTGACAGACGAAGCGCTTGTTAAGGCCAAAAACAGGAGAGCAGACGTGATAGCGAGCCGAAGCGTTTCGACAAAATCCCCCGTCTCTCGCAGCCGTTTATCCTCTTTTCTCCATTAAAGCCGGGCAGACGGAGAAACGCCTGAGAGAGAGGATGATCGCCTTTCTCAACGTGCGTTTGGTCGCGACAAGCGACTTTGGCTTTAGTTAATCAAGATCAAACTCCGGTGAGAGAAGAAGCTGAGATAAAGGGACATTTTGGCCTCGTTTATGCAACTTCGAAGTGAAATCGCATAGTTTTTTCCGTTTTTGTTTCGGAAAAGTTTCACATTTAAACAGCAGCATTTTGAAAACGATGTCCATTTACATGGCAGAAATGCTGAAAATTATGTCGTTAACATGTTTTCAGTTCAAAATATCATGTAAACAGGACTTTACACTCCTAGTCGAGGCTACCAGGTGTTATGTAAAAGTTTTTTTCAGGAATCCCGACCCGGTTTCAGCTTCTTCTGATCCTGCTTTGCTCTTTCAGCGTCGTCAACCTGTTTTTTTTCTCGACGTCCCCGTCTCTCTGTGTCCCTGCAGCTCGGTAGCAGAGCAGCTGAAGCGAGGGGAGACGGTTCAGGCCGAAGCCTTCGACAGCGTCACCATTTACTTCAGCGACATCGTGGGCTTCACGTCCATGTCTGCGGAGAGCACGCCGCTGCAGGTACACGTCCGACTGCCTCTGTGCCGGCTCATGTGACTCCAGTTTCCTGGGATTCCTTCCATCTTCCTCTCGTTCACGGGCATCAGGTCTCTACCTACAGAGCGTGTTTTCCCACACACACACACACACTCAAAATAGTTCTCTTGTTGGATGGGAGTAGTTGATGCAGAGTTGTCGTGTTATCCCTTAACACATTAGGAGTTGCTGTTTAAATTACACAATTCATCCATTTATTCATTCCAGACTTGTCAAATCATACAAAATACAGATACATATATAAAGAAAAAAAATCAATTGATACTAATTTGACTTTGTCTGCAGTATATACTGTATATACACACACATACATACCCATACACATACATACACATACACATACATACACATACACATACATACACAAAATAAATCATCTGTATTCAAGTATGCACACCTGTCCACAAATAAACAAACTTTCATACGGGCAAACAAATGCTAAAAAGTAAACGGGGGAAATGAAACAAAATCTTGATTGTAGACTAATAATATAGTGTAAAACAACATTTTGGTCAAAATACTTCTTTGACCTTCATTTCAATATGAATGTATGTCTTAAGGATTCACTTATGTTCTTTATTGTATTGTTTTGTTTTTGAATAGTGATAAATAAAGCTGGAAAACAGCCAAACAAGTTCTGAACGGCAAATGCTTCCAGCACAGTTTTCACAATATTTCGCGATTCATTTGATTGGTGGTCCAGAAAATGTAAATATTGTAAAAGTAAGCCCTTGAGCTGTGAAGTGTAGTTGTAATACTTGAGTCACTTCATAATATTTCTCATTTTTTTAAATACAGGATATCGAGTTCATGTATTATTCAGCAGCTTTTTAAAGAAATTATCAATTCAGAAGAAATCTAAATGGTAATGACAGTCACTGGCTAAATGATTAACCCCCGACAGCACTGTTGTGTTACAGTTACTATACAAGCACAGCTTGTGTTTGTAATATTCCATCTGTGGAAGTGATTTATGATCTTGTAAATGTGTTTGTCGGAGAGCCTCGGTGGGCCGTCATCCAGCCACACAAATAATGTGAGAGTGTGAGTGTTCGCAGGCTCGCCAGACTCCCGATCTGTCAGCCTTTTAACTAAAGAAAACATATTGTCTCATGTTGAATTTACAAGCGCTCGTTTTTCACTCCAGTCCCGCTGAATTCAGTAGGCGTAGCGTCAAATATGCCAGCTGAAACACTTCACTTCTTATCTCGCTCTGGCTTCCTCGTGAAAAAAGTTTCTGTCTCTCTGCAGGTGGTGACGTTACTCAACGATCTGTACACGTGTTTCGACGCCATCATCGATAACTTTGACGTATACAAGGTCGGTCAGGGCGTACGATGATCTCTTACAAGTTCGTTCCCTCTGTCAGACGCTTTGATGGTTGCGGTCGCTCCCTCAGGTGGAGACCATCGGCGATGCCTACATGGTGGTGTCGGGCCTGCCGGTACGCAACGGGAAGCTCCACGCCAGAGAGATCGCCGGGATGTCACTGGCTCTGCTGGAGCAGGTGAAAACCTTCAAGATCCGACACAGACCCAACGACCAGCTGAGACTCAGGATAGGAATCCACACGGGTGAGTCACGTCCAAACTCACAGAGAGACTCATCGCAGCGACCCGTCTGACCTTCTTATGCCATTTTTTTTTTTAGAAAGGATACACGATAACTATCGGTACCGATATTTATCGGCCGGTAATACCATACAATTATAAATAGCCATCATTGTCTTTATTTAGCCCATTCTCAGTCTGTTTGTTTGCGCTGTGACACTGCTGCCTGCCGTTGCCATGTTACGTCATATTGATACGTGAACGTGTCGCCGCCTCACCGGTGGAGGTTTTTCACTGTTTCTGTAATTTTTCACTTTGTCATTATTTAAAATTATGTGACAATGAGCAAATACTATGGGGGGGGGGGGGGGGTTCTCTAAATCGAGTCGACTAACATGTCACTGTTTTTTAAAAAAAAAAAAAGGTTTCTGGATTACTTTAAAAGAAGGTAAAAATCAAGAGTTATATTTATTTACATGTTTTGTATGTTTCGACCAACTGTCCTTGCAAAAAAGAGAACCCCCCCCCAAGTAAAATAAGTTTAAGATATAAAAAAAGTAGAACATCATGACGTCTCTCTGGCCTCCATGATGATCCTCTAGTAATATTTAACAAAGTAACATTGCTGAATCGGTACTTGTAGCAGAGAGAACCTTGAACATTCAATAACTATCCGTGTCGTGCTTTAAAGGGGTTTGGTCGAATCAATCTCACATTACGGTAAATAATCTCTCTCCTATTCTCAGCAAGTCCTGCTGAATGAAGGATGTGCGTACTTTCCCAGCCTGTGTTGCTGCTGTTTATCCTGCAGGGACGTAGAACAGATCACAGACGGACGAGCCCTCGTCACTGATGTCCTTTTAGGTGCAGCTGTCTTCTTCTTCAGGTTGTTTACAGTACATGGCGGCCACTCGTCACAGCTGCATCCATCTCCATTTTTTTTTTTTTTTGTGCCGCTGTTATTTCCGTCGCGCCTCAGGAAGATGATTATCCCCTTTGTAATTCCGCTTTGAGTCTATCAGCGGTTGATTGGCCCCAGAAGGGGAAACTGGCCACTAATGAGCACAGCAGCAGAACAAAACAGAGATCCAACTGTCTGAATCAGGAAAAAGTCAACTCCAATCCAGTCCAATCCAAAGGGAATGTTTATACAAGAGATATCAGGATGTCATGGCTGGTCTGATATCATCCGGCCATCTTCTTTTCTGCTTTATCCAAGTCAGGTCCCAACTCAGTTTAGGTGAAAGCAGGTCACTAAGTCAACAACTTCATCACAGGACAAACACTGGCCTGGTTTATACAACAATAAAAGTGAGAACGTATACTTTTTGTTTGTTTCATGTTCAGAAAAGTTTCACGTTCACATGGCAACAATTTGAAAACAATCTGTTTACATGAAAACAACAGAAATGTTGAAAACAATGTAGTTTTCATGCAGGGCCACTAGTGGGTGCTGTTGGTTGCTTTTGTAATGGAACCACACACACATGCACAGAGAGCAACACAATATAAACATTAAGAATGGCGAGTGCACGGGCAAGGTTTACAAGGCAATGTTTTCAAGTGAAAATGCACATTTTCATAGCATTTTGGGTGACAACGGTGCTCGAAGCCACTGAAAACGCAACATTTTCAATATGGCTCCAAGGTGTAACTTTTCAACTTCATTGGTTTGGAAACGGGAAAAATATTTTACTGCACATGTGCGCCACGTTTGTCGTAAGGCAAGGCAAGGCAAATTTATTTAGAAAGCACCATTCATAGCCCCATTTCCATTGCACAAAAAGTGCAGGAATGGAGCGGTATGGTCCGGTACGGTTCAGGTTTCCTGCTGGCGTTGGAACAACTCGTGCAAAGTGGAGGAAGTAAACAACAAGAGAGGATTCATAAGATCACTGTTGCAACGTCACGTATCTGCGGAGCTCTAGGCCCCGCCTACATTTTAACCTCCTTTTTTCTCCGGTGGAAACGCACCAGATCGGGCTCCGGTTACGATTTGCCGTACTGCTACGTTCCGTCCCTGCACTTTTTGTGCGGTGGAAACGGGGCTAAAAGAAATAAAACAAACACATAAAAGCAAACAATGAAGAATCTCAATCTTGATCTCCAGATTTTTAGATCAGATCTTTCGCAAAACCAGTGACCATACCATCATCTGTCCGTGTTCTCGCCATTATTAATGCTCATAGCATGTGGTTCTCTGCGTGCACGCATGTGTGGTTTCATTACAAAACAATAAACAGCACCAGCTCGTGATTGTGGTTCAGTTATGATGACGTTTGTGCATGAATTCACAGCTTTAATAACTTCATTCTGAACACGGAGCTGATTTACTGCCGCTGAATGACCCTGAAGTGAAAAATAAACAGCTTGTTACTTCTCTTACTTAAAGCATTTAAACCTCCCCGGCTGGATGTGGAAGTATTTATCGTGACGGGGTTTAATGTTTGAGCTCGACGCAGCCGCAGGCTGTCATGTGTAACTTCCAAACACCTCTGATGCTCTTTATGTTGATCTGTCTGCGGCTGTCGGTCTGACGTCGTTTCCAGGAGGCACGGGAGGATCGGGATATTCGGTTTGTGTACGGTCTCGTTCAGATCCTTGTCTGGCAGCAGGAGGAGGACCAGCGAGCGTAGGCTGGTGCTCATCGCCGTCACAGTCTTTTAAAGCCACTCACACCTCCGTCCTCCTGTTTAACGGCGTTTCCAACACGTGCTTGCGTGATAATAACAGCGGCATTTACGTGTGTGTGTGTGTTTGCGTGCGTGTGTGTTTTATAGGTCCTGTGTGTGCTGGTGTGGTGGGCTTGAAAATGCCCAGGTACTGTTTGTTTGGAGATACTGTCAACACGGCGTCCCGAATGGAGTCCAACGGAGAGGGTGAGTCTCACAGCCTCTGTCACCACTTTGTCTTCAGGCCTCTGCTCTGTACCAACCATGTTTGTTTCAGGAAAACCTTTGCTTCAAACAGTAGAGTCAAAAACTTTTCAGTTCAGGGGCCAGAATTCAGCCCAATTTCATCTGGTGAATATGTGAATATTTCCACAAAATGTAACAATTACTGCTGAGAATTTCTACAATTTAACATTGAGCCAATTTTAACGAAACCTTCTGGTACAAAATACAGTGAAATGTTCACAAATCTCCTATAGCTGTTGCATTTTGCATATTTTTACAAACTCACCCGGACAGCATGGCTTTGAGGTAAATACAAGTTTACTAGTTTGATTGCAGCATTACTGATATCTCATCTTGAGTCACAGTGTTATGTTGTGTCCACAACTCTTAAGAAATTTGTTTCCTTAAAAATATTTACAATTTTCCACATGGCTTGGTCAAATTAGATCCTATTGTGGGCCGGTTTTGGCCCATGGGCCTTATGATTTAATCTTTATTGCAGTCACAGATAAAACAAGAAGATACAAGTACATAGAGAAAGAATAAAAAGTAGAAATAAAAAAAATTAAAGATACAACATACTAAACTGTGCATATAAGAAGTTATGTTTGACACCCTTGGCCTAAATCATCAAAACATTTATTCATCCTCTATACCCACTTTATTCTGGGTATTGTCACGGGAACCTGGAGTCGATCCCAGCTGACATTTGCTGTGGAGCTTTTTAAGTGACCACTTTAAAATTTCCCGCCGCGTCTGAACCAAACAGTCGACAGACAAGTCGAGTCAACATGTCACTTCCTCTCACACGTCTTTGGGAGAACATGAAAACTCCACACAGAAAGACTCCGATCCTCCAGTTAAAGCAGGGTCATTTCTCTATGAATAACTGTTAACACTACGACCTACACTAAAAACAAAGAAATAATGACTAATCTGATCTGTGAGCAGCTGAAATTCTTTATTTTGGGTGAAATTCAGGATGTACCGAAAATGACTGTCTGCAAGTACAAGTACTAACCTTTAGCTCTTTTCCAATACCAAGTACAGATACAAGTTCTTAATAACTGCCATTAACTCTGGAGGCCTGGAGGCTACGCGTTGCTTAATTCTGAAATACAATAAAACATTCTCGCGAAGAAATGACATGTTGCAGGCTTCAGTTTCATTTTGTCCTTGTTTGCGTTCACCTTTGAATTAAAGTCTAAACAGCTTCTGAAACTTGGCCTGAAGACTTGCTGAAATAAACACAGTATCTCCTGATGCGGGGGGGGAAATGTGAGCCTTCAGCTGAACACAAGACGCGTCGAGCTGCTGATTCTTGGAACTTAACTGAGGCTTCTGCTCTTAACTGCCAGCGACAGGAGCTGCTGTTCTGAAGCTGCGGCTGGATATTCTGCCAGTGAATCAGCAGATGTATTGATTAACTACCGAGCGGCTTCCTGTATTGTGCCTCCTCTGGTAAATAATTGATAGCGCGCACTGCTGAGGGCCCTTAGCCAGCCATAAACTCTGCAGCTTGACGCTTCACGGGCAGGAATCGCCTCTCGCAGCTCTGCTTTAATTGGACAAAACTGTACAGTTTCATCACCGTTCCCGTTCCGGGCCGCTGGCGTCGGATGAGACCCGGCCGGCTCGTCTCGCTCCTGTGAAGCCTCAAAAGATGCACAATAAAACTGTATATTTAGCATGAGAGTAATTTGTCGTTGCCTGTTGTGCTCTTCGTTGTCCAGCCTTAAAGATCCACTTATCCTCCGCCACCAAAGAGGTGCTGGACGAGTTCGGATACTTTGATATCCAGTTACGAGGAGACGTCGAGATGAAGGTAAGCACATTCTTATCTGGCGACGTGTTCAGAAGCCGACCTCTGAATATAGTGCTACTACAAATAGCATCTGCATGAATAAGTCATTTGGAGGGAGTTGTCGGGATCTCGGAGGGGAAACAGCAGGATCAACAAGATGAGCTTTGATCAGGATTTGGGAAGAAACGTTTGCCAAAGTGAGTTAAAGGTGTGTTTTTCATTTCGCTGTCCTCGTTCACACACTGATGGTGATACGGGAGCTGCCATGCAAAGACATTTGCGATTCAGGCCCCGTTTACAATCTTTTCAAGTGAAAAGGTAAAACCTTTGTTGTGTTTTGGATGGCACTGAAAACACAAGTTTTAGAAAACAGCTCCCAAGGTGGAAGTGTTTTAAAACGCGCCGTCTCCGTGTAGACGGCTGGAACGCTTTATCACAAAAACAACCAACGAGTGGCCCAACATAAAAACCATGTTTGTTTTAGCGTTTAAAAGATGCAGTGTAAACGTAACTTTAAAACAAAAACGTAAAAGCGATACGTTTGCCCTTGAGACATCATGTTACCGGGGTCTTAGATAACACATGTTAGACTTTCACGCACAGCTGGTGGCCAGTATGACGTGATTCAGTGTCTGTCCCTTGGACACTTCCACTTCCAGAACCAGATGGGGGAAATTCTCAGCATTTATCTTTCCTGTTTATAATTGACCTTCAGTCCACATGCTAGTAGCAGTGCGTTGCACGGGGGAGTTTAGGGTCTAGGACCTGCAGGACTAACCTGGCAGCAGAGGGATTCAAATCTACACGCCTCCAAAGAAAAGTTCACTTCTTTAACCTTTAATCCACCACTGCCCCGCAGACATGAATGAAGAGAAATGAATAAAATAATGTTGGCAGCATACATGTAAGAGAACACACTTTGTGCCACGCTAACTACAGGCTAACGAAGTCTGTATTCTCCACTTCAACTGAGACATTTCATTTACTTTCACGCAGCAACGTTGTCAAAGTGTTGTCCACTCACACACCATGTCTAAAAATAAGATTTCAAATCTTGACAATCGCTCAACAATTTGCCGTGTACGGACTGGGAGTCACAACATTATTGTCCATATAACGAGCGTTTGCAGAAGAACTATTTACGACGGCCATGGCAGCAGTGTTTCCATCGTTACACGACAAAGTTTCAGAGGGTTTTAAGTAGGTGGTGTTTTCAGTGGCTCCGAGCGCCGCCCTTCTGTAATCAGACTCCCAAAGGGGCCTGAGAAAGGTCAAGGAAACATCAGAGAAACATGTTGAGACACAAAATATAACGGAAAACTCTGACATGAAGCTCCACTCTGCTGTGTTGTGATCGAACATGTCGTCTGAAGCTCAACCGGCCGTCGTCACGTCAGCGGAGCGCTTTGGTACAAACTGCAGCTCTCGGATGTGAACAAAACACGGAGTGGAAGTTTTGCTCTGCACCGAGAGTCCTTCACCACAGATGAAGTGGTGAAGGACACACAGCGAGCACACGCCGTTCTGATCGCGCTGACCTCCAACTTCTTGTTGCTGCGGTGTGTCACACAGAGGAGATGTTGCCACGACGACCACTCGCCGACTTCATTCTTCAGAGTTGCGGCTGGCAGGGCGCGTTCCAAAAGAAAAACAACACCTAGTAGTTTTTCGGGGAGTTAAAAGTCTGTCTCAGGGAGTTCTGAGGAGGTTTGCGCGGAAAATCTCACCATGTGGCACCTAAATGCACCTGAAACTGATTGTTTAAAGCAAAATTCCCAAACTTTTTCTTAAGGGACCCTCCAACACAGCCTTCAGCTTGTACTTTCAATCATTCATTCCCTAGTTTTTCACCACAAAAGATGAATTCAGCTCTAATTTTGTCCATTTCTTGAATGAAAAGCTTAATCTTTCTCTTAAGCCTGATGGCCCTCCTTTTTTTTATTTGAACATTTAAGATGAGTATTTTTGTGACATAAAGTAATTAAATGCTGAATCGCTTTTTTTTAAGTCATAAAAAATGTTTATACTCCTTAAAATCAAGAGGACTTCACCACTCCCCTTGAATCTGATCAGCGTGATCATTCTGTAGACGTTACACACAGTTGCATTTTAAGAGCATTTCAATTTTCAGAGTCAGTATCTTTAAATTTGACAGCTTTTCAAGATGATCCTCAACATCTCTTACAATTTCCAAACTGTGCTGTCAAATTCAGGAAGAGCTAACATATTTAATATCAAGGTAAAACCTTTCTGTTTCAAACACTGATCTTTAGTCTTGAGCCGTGTGGCGAGCAGCTGTTGCATCCGGACGAGTTACAGTGCGGGTACAGGTTTGTTTTTCTGTTGGGTCACACACACGCTGCGGTCAGACGACGGCTAACATGAGGCTAGAAAGGTCACGTCCCGTCAGATGGAGTAAAATAACAACGCGCTCCAGTCGCATAGTTTAGTGGCTCTGCTGTGAAAATATGATGTGTTCATGTGAGCTTGGACATTTCAGTTCCTTATTTGGAACGTTTATATGACAGCAGAAAACCAAAGACGTCAGATAAATGAAGATGTTGTATTAAAGCTAACACATGGAGGACATAATTCTTGTAAATCAATAACAGAAAACACTTCTGCATATGGAAACACTGTATCTTGCACAGCGAACAAAGGCAAGTCAAGCAGGATATTTCTAGTCTAACTGCTTTCATTTTTGTGATAGAGATTAAACGTTAGGTAAATGCAGAAATTATATCATCTAAACTATCAAGTCCCAGGAGAACATAGTACATAACATAGCCCATGCATAGTAACGGTGAATAGGAGTTCACTCATGACGTTTTTCCACTGCTCCAAAGCGCTTTACACTGTTAATGACATTGACCGCTTCACATACACATTCACACCAATAGAGGAAGCTGCCATGCAAGGCGCTCAATCCATCCATTGGGAGCAATTTGTAGTTCAATGTCTTGCTCAAGGACACTTCTACATGTAAACGGGGCGGAAATGGGGAATCAGACCTGCAACCGTCCATTTGAAAGATGACCACTCCCCCAAATGACCCACAGTCACTCTTAAAAGTTGTGTTTTACCCCCGTTTCCATGGAGGCAGAGTTTTTAAAAGTTTCACTTTAGGGGCCATTTTCAAAAAGTTGCGTTGTCAGTGGCTCCATGCACCAGTGTCTTGTAAACACCCCAAAATGCAGCGAAAGTCCTCAACGTCTACCCCCCCAGCACAAGACTCTTTCTTAACCTTCAGGAGACGCTGACAGGACCGCGGTACAGATACAGGAAAGGAATCATATGCAAACAACACAAAATCACATTTTACCTTAGAATCTTAGTGTTGTGAGATTAAAGTATAAATCCTTCGTACTGAATCTTCAGGGTTTTGTGGAGGGCAGGAAATACACGCTCGAGCAGATCTTGCTATGTTTTGTATGCACTTTGATTGGTCTCTGTCTCAGTTGTTAGGGTTACGATTAGCTTGCAAAAGCCAGATCCCAGCATTCATCCCTCGGTTCTACATGAGGTTCAAAGAACCCGGTTGAACTTAACATCTTTGTGCTGTAGACCTGGAAAAACGCACCCCGAACCTCACGCCACCCAAACCCTGAGTCAAAGCGAGGACGTTCCCACTGTGAGCGGTTTAACCACCGTGCAACCCGTGACAAGAGGTTTTCAATTCAGCATAGTTGTGAACACTGTTAAACAGCGTGCCAGTGATAATATGTTTGGTTTTTTTTCCTGAACGCTGATCTTGCTCTTGGAGCGTGTGATGTGGACAACGACCCGGAAACCTGCGGAGATTCAATGTTCAATGAGAGAATTCAAACTGTTCTCTGATGATTTAATCTGACCAAACTCAACGTTTCAGCGTGGCATTGAGAAAATATCGACCCTTTAAGGTGACAGCAATTAGCCTTTTGCCTTTCCCCCTGGTTTATTTGCACACACACTCCTGCAGCTGTAGTTGTAAACAGATCGTCTGGCAGAAGCGTCAAGGTCAAGCTGATGAAGCGGACCGGCCTCCTCCATGAGCAAACATGCACACACTCGCTTCGCCTCCACTGATCAACCCATTGATTTCTGTGTTTTTCCAGGGCAAAGGCAAAATGAGAACGTATTGGCTTCTTGGGGAGAAGACCGATGTGTATGTTATCTGAGACGCCTGCTGACGGCGGCGGCAGTGGAGACGACAGCAGAAGCTCCAGTGGCCGAGCCACTACTTTATTTGTTCTAGAATAAGTCCTTAATGGTGATTTCCCCGCTAAATGAAGGAGAACGACACCATCCGACAACAACCGAGGGAATTCCAGGTATATTTATTACCTGCAAACTGTAACTGCAAAAAAAACACACAAAAAAACAAAGGGAAGAAGAAGAAAGAAAAAAAAAACAGGAAAAAAAGTTGTTTTTGTATGAAGAATTTCTGTCCTAAGAGTGGGTACTTTTCACTGATAAATTCATATTTTTTGTGCTTTCTATATTAAGATTTGTATAATGTGTTTGGAAGTCGATGATGTATAAGTATTTCCTTGAAACGTTCTTTGGAGTTTGGAGGCGCAGCAACCGATACACTGCAGGGGATCAATCAACACACACACACACACACACACACACACCACAAGATAGTCTGTATATATGTATATCCAAGATACTGTAAGATATTTTGTCCAATAAACTGAGTCACTCTTTTTCCAGTTATCCACTGGCCACTTTTTGTGTGTGTTTGGAGCTTCTTTGGTTGTTACTTACTGAGCTTTGCTTCCAGAAAAAGGCTGTAACTTGAGAGGAGCAGACAGGAGCCCTCTTGCATTAACTTCACTGTCGCCATGGCACCAATCACACCAACTCGCCCAGTGTATCTGGGCCGTATCCTCCTGGTAATACCCCTCCGCATGTTTTAACCCAGAAAGAATTTATAAATGACCTTGTGATGTCCCCTCCCCCGAAAATACTGGACCTCCCTAAAGGATTGCACACCGGGGGCCGAGAGTTAACGGAGTTCATGTAGAAGTGAAGCGGTTAGTTTAGTGGAGGCCGCCGTCGACCCAGAGCCGCGTGGCGCTGGTGGGGAGAGGAAGGAAGTGTCCTTGTGCTTTTATATTTTGTCAACTTGTGTCGTGTCTCACAAGTCGTAGCAATCCTGGAAATTGTTTCAAAGTAAGTACACCAAGAAAACTTGCATTCCTTCAAACATTTTCGAAAAGTTGCATTTTCCCCCCGTTTCCACAAAAACAGATTCTGAATGTTTCCATGAAGACAGATTGGGGAATGTTTTATAAAAGTTGCGTTGTCCCCCTTTTCCCTTGGAGATGGAATCTTGGTGTTTCCAAAAAGTTGTGTTTTCCTCCATTTCCACTGAGACAGAATTCGAGTCTATTCGAAAAGGTCCCCCTTGCAAACCATTTTGAAAAAGTTCCATTTCCCCCTGTTTCCATGGAGAAGGAGTCGGACGGTTTTCAAAACATTGCATTTTCCCCCTTTTTTCACAGAGATTAATGGGAACGTTTTCAAAAAGTTGTTTTTCGCCATTTCCAAGGAGACTATCGGAGCATCAATCGAGATCAGTGTCCGTCGCCATGGAGACGCTCCCTGCTCAGTGTTTCACACACCTGACAGGCTCGTTAGCGTCGATATGAGCTAAGGGCTATCACGCTCACGATGCTAATTCCCTTCAGCGAACAAAAGGCGGAGCTCTTCGCTCTACCGAGTGTAGCTCTAGTTACACTTTAAAGAAACATAAATGTGGTGAGAGAATTAGACATACATTCTCTGTTCTTTCTTTCTATCCTTCACTTTTCCATGCTGGTTAAACTGGCGAAACAATAATCATTTTTAAAAAGTCCTTATCATTTACACACATTTTTGCATCAAACTTTCTGGTGTTAATTCAGTGAGACGGTCACGCATGAGGAGAAGCCCCAACATATCATTTTGACCTCGGTCTGAACGTCAGAACCTGG